>NC_071353.1:149414511-150111178 GCF_943734655.1 Sabethes cyaneus | reverse complement strand
GACTTCCTTTTTTCATTTCCTCTTCGGTTTTCCCTTTTTATTTCCCGTTTTTTTTTACTCTTCCGTTTTCCCTGTTTTTCTTCTCTTCTTTTCCTGTCCCGTTTTCCCGTTTTTTGTCTCATTTATATCCAGTTTGACCTCTTTTTCCCATTTCATTCGTTTCCTCGGATTCGGATTGTGAAACTATTTTATACCGCGAAATTAATTAGAAAACCTAGAATAAATTTTATTAGCGTATGCTTCACGCGGTAGCTTTAGCAAAAGAGAACAATTTAACAATTGAAAATATATTAGTATAAGTGTTAAATGATTGATGACAGGTAGCGTCCAAGCACTGTCATAGAAAACGGGGGGCGCACTGTTAATTTCTACTCATTCATCATTCATTTTGTCACGTACTGTTTTTCCTTTTATCCTTTATCCCTTCCGTTTTTTCTCTCCATTTTCTTCTTTTTCTGTTCTTGTTTCTCCATAGTGCTGCTCCTGCATTATCTCATTTTCCTTTCCTTTCCGTTTTTTCTGCTTTTCTATCCAATTTATCCTTATTTTCTGCTTCGTTTTTTTCGTAAATTTTCATTCTTTTCTTTAGTTTTTCTTTTTTTTCTTCCGTTTTACCTTGTTCTCTAATCCGTTTTTCTTTTCTTCTTCCAATTCTCCCAGTTTTTATTTCATTTTTTATTTCAGTTTTCTCCGTTTATATCTAGTATGACCTCTCTCTCTCTCTCTCTCTCTCTCTCTCTCTCTCTCTCTCTCTCTCTCTCTCTCTCTCTAGCTACTATTCTCTTCCCTTTTGGCTTCTCTTGTTTTCTGTTCCATTCCCGTTCTTGTAGTGTGTTCCCTCTATTTTTTTTCATCTTCCTTCTTTTCTCTCTCTCTTGATTATCGTACTTTTCTGTTCTTGTTTTTCCAATAACCTGTTCCTGTATTCTCTCCTGTAATATTCCTCCTTCTCTATCTCGATTTTTATCCTTTGCTGCCCAACTTGTTTTCGTTTTCGTTATTGGTTTCTCTTCCGTTTACCTTGTCTTAATCCGTCTTTCTTTTCTTCCCCGTTTTTTGTCCTATCTTTCCCCTATTATATCCTGAATTACTTCTTTTTCCTCATTGTCCTTGTTTCCGTTATCCGGTTTTCTATTTTCTCTCGTTATTCTTCTCTTTCCTTTTGGTGTTTTCCGTATTCTTTTTCTTGTATAGTTTTCCCTCTATTTCTCTCGCTTTTTTACTCTTTTGCGTTATTTCCTCTTACTCCACTCCTTTTCTCTTCATTTCCTGTCTCATTTCGACCTTTTCCCGATTTTCCTCTGTTCCATTTTTCATCATTTTTCTTCCTCGTTGCCTCGTTTTCAAGCCTGTTTGTGGTCATTTTCTGACCCGGTCCTTCTTTTTTGATCCCGCATTTGGTATTTTTGTGGTTTTTACTCCTGTTCTGTCTTATTTATTGTTTTTGTCTATTCTGTTCTCTTTTTTATATGTCCTATTTTTATCCTTTTCTATTACGTTCTTTACCATATAAGGGACATAAAGCGTAAATTATGTCTTTCGTTTTCATTTTATCTCTTCATTTTTCTGACGCAAAACTACGTCTTACCGCAGGATGTCAATGGAAAATTTGGATTCAAGCCAGCGTCACGAAAGAGTGAAAGATGTTAAACGTTAATAGCCCATCCAATTTAGAATGCGCTTTGAAAATTAACGAAAACTATCAAGCTACGATTTTCTCATACTGACTGACTGACTGACTGACTGACTGACTGACTGACTGACTGACTGACTGACTGACTGACTGACTGACTGATCATTTTCGTGGGTTTTGCTCTCACTTTTCAATCTGTTTTTCTCTTTTTTTCGTTTTCTTTGATTTCTGTCCCAGGGAACATCCTGTTTCATTGTTCCGTTTTTCTGTTCGTTTCCTGTTCCATTTTTTAAATCAGTTTTTGCTTATGCTTTCCACTCTATTTTTGATATCATCCTTCCTGTTTTCAATCTTCTCTTTTCTCTCTTTCCCTTTCGTTTCGTTTCTAGCTTTAGTATTTTTTTAACTCTCTCCTTTCGTAATTTTTATCGTACTTTTTTGGTCTTTTCAGTCTTTTACGGAAATTAGAACTGGCTTTTTCAATTCTCTCTTTCCTTTCGTTTAGCCCCGTTTTTCACTTTTCCTTTATTTTGATGCCCAGTTTTTGTCTCTTCTGGATTTTTTTTCTGTTTTTGGCTTCCATTTTTCGATCTCTTCTCCGATTTTTCTTTTTTATTTTCCGTTTTAACTTTTCCTTTGGTCTGTTTGTCCTATTTTTCTTTTCTTTTTTTTTCTGTTCCGTGATCCCGTTTTTTGTCCCATATTTCTTCTTTTAAATTCCGTTGGCACTTTTCGTGAATGAATCCTTCCGTTCACTTTTTAGTCTTTATTCTACCGTTTTCAGGCCCGTTTTTCCGTTATTTATGTGTCTTGTTCTTTATCATTTTCTACCCCTTTTCGACTTGTTTCTTTTTTCGGTTCCGGTTTTCCGGTCTTTTTTTTCGCTCTTTAACACTTTTTATGTCCCGTTTTTCGTTCCTTCATCGTTCGTGTTTTTCGTTAGTCTGTTCTGTTTTTCCTCTTATTATGTACTGCCTTTCATTCTTTTCTGTCACGCTCTGTTTTTTCCGTTCTATAGCTCTTGTCTTTCATTTTCATTTTTTTCTTCCCATATTAGTTTCTTTTCTTTTCCTTCTTTTCTTTTCTTATTTTCTCCTTTTTTATCATTTCCTTGTCCAGTTTACCCTTACTTTCTTTCTCGTATTTTAGGGTTTTTTCTCCTCTTTTTTCTTCTCTTCTTTTTCTGTCCAGTCTCCTACTTTATCGCCTCGTTTCCCTCCTTTTCTCTTCCATTTTTTTTTCATTTCTCCTTTTTTCTATTTTTATGTCCCGTTTTCCCTCCACATTTTTTTACGTTTTACTTTTTTCATGCTAGTTTTTATTGTTTTCTCTCGCATTTTTTTTTCTCTTTTGCTAACCCTTTTGTCCAGTTTTCATGTGACGGAACATAATTAGCGGCACTTTGTCGCTTACGCCACACCTATATATAACCTCACTGATGCTGGCCCAACAAAAACCAACTCTCACCCATTTAGTTTACACTTACGAACATTCACCCTTTTGTTAATGCTATCTAGAATTACACATGAAGTTGGACTTCAACTTGAAATTAAACTTAAAGTAGGACTTGAAGTGGGATAATGCGCGACTAAGAAGCATGGAACCGCCCATACGTGAGTGTGAATGTAGAACGGTCCAAAATCTCTCTGTTGCTTGCACCTATTTAACAATTTCATAGACTAAACTTATCCAGGTGGCAACATCTTACCTTAGTAGTCGCGAATTAGACTTGAAATCGGTATTGAAATTGGGCATGAAATTTATGTTGAATTTCGACCAGCAACTGAGCTTAGATTAGGCCTAAAACTAAACTTGGAATTTAGTTGATTGAAATTGGATATGAAACTGGAACTATTTGCACGCAGTTAATTATTATTTATCACAAAAATAATGACCAATTAAATTACTAGCACAATTGAAGAAAAACGTAGCAATAAACTCCGTGCCACTAGAGCAACTAGATTCTTGATTTATTCCAAACATGATTATTTTTGACAGATGCAACGAACACACGATCACAGTAATCCATGGAAAACGTATGTTTCACTTATACCAACAGCCAACAGGTTAGGTTATGTACCTATATCGATTTCTCCGCAAGCAGCATAGAAAACTTCGAACACATTCTCCGGTTGCTTTGATTGCCCCGTTGATCATGTGATGACTGTTCTTTTATTTTTCTGTCGAACCAAACAGAAGTTTCTGTCTTATAATTAACTTACCGCAAAGATTATCGCTAATAAAAAGTCCGTTAACTTACCTGAAAAGACATAAAGAAAACATATGTTAGTAAAGATTGCGAATAATAACTCTTTTCGCTAAAACTATAATCTTCTGTAATAAGTCTATCGAGTTAGGAGTCAAAGTTTGCGAATTTCCCAACCAAAAACGTTAGCTTCAAATCAACATTCGGATGTCTAAATTGACATCCAAAAAACACGCTGATAATCAGCTTCGACATGATGCGTCATAATTTCGGCTCCAACAATTTAGCTTAATTCCTGGAAGGACTGACTAACCGCACCGCACTTTTATTGTGCGACCATTGAGGATGAGTGAGGATCAGGGAGCAAGGCAATCATCTAAAGGTTAAATTGGCGGCGTGTTTCGCTTTTTGTTTTTTGCCCTCCATTCACCCATATTCAGTTAATAGAGGATAAAAACTTAAACTTTTTTCCTGCTTCGTTCTAATATTCGAGACGCACGCACATAAACTTTCCATCTTCGGTGCGAGCCAGCTTCGAATTCGAGCTGAGGAGCCAATGAATCCGGCCCCAAACCGGGCATGTTATTATTAGACGGCATCCGCCGTAGTTGAGCAGCTCCCAGTGTGCGAAGCTACACTGGGAAAAAAAGTCTACTCAATTCGATTTCATCTGACGCGACCATCATCATTCTTCAAATTCTTCATCAACCCGTATGGATGGATATGACTGACTTTCCATCTTTCGCTGACTGGCTGGAGGAATTATGTTTCCTGAATCCTCCACTCGCTTGGCTGCGGCAAAACCACTTAAAAAACAGCGAAAAGAAACCAAACCGAACAGAAGGATGAAGAAATGCAAATTTAATAATATCCGAAGAAGGCGAAAAAAAAACGGAGCACACATAATGAAAAGGTTAGTCAAGAGACTTTTTTCTTTGGTCTTCGCTTCGCGCTTCGCATTAATTCTGCATCTTCCCGCGTCTCGCGGCACTGATGGTCCGCCCGAAAGTTATCGGTGTCGGCAAAAAAATACGATCTTGAATGAGCAACTCCTCATGGCGGCGGCGACGGCGGAGCCGCTCAACTCCAAGGAAGGGGCCAAGCGGGCGGGGGTTCGAAATTTAAAGAATGAAGTTGCGTTTCGTTCGGGACGGAATGCTCGGTCGGTCGAGTTCCGCCGTCGCAGCTGGGACCGAATTCTATCCAAATCGAACTCAACCCAGCCCAGCGCACAAAAATTGTGGACATTCCGTTCCCAGCGGATGTTTTAAATTTCAAGGGTAGCACACACACACACACACACGGGTTCAAGATTAATCAGATCGATTTCGTCGCGTCGCCGGTTGTTCCCACGGTGCGGTGGTGACAAAGCTCTGAAGTTGTTCTTTCAAATTTTACTTACTGAATAACCCATTGATTGTTAGGTAAAATTTACAAATTGGATTTTAAAATTTCGTTTACAAAAATACATTTTCTGAGCTGCTTTTCATTGCCCGGTACGCAGGAATACTCGGCCAAGTCGACGATTCCTTCCTCCTGCAGGACTTGTTCGTCGATGAAAAAGTTTCCACTGCAGGTGCGAGGATCCCGGCAGAGAATGGCGTACGCAGCGTCGGCAATGATTTCCGGTTTACGGAAAAACCTTTCCGCTCCCTGTCCGTGTAGCATATCGACGGCCGCTGTATGGACGAGCACCTCCGGCCACAAAGTATTGACAGCTATCCCATCCTGACGAAACTCGGCAGCCATTCCCAGGGCACACATGGACATCCCGAACTTAGCAATGGTATAGGCGGTGTGCTTTTCGAACCATTCCGGGATCATATCCAGTGGTGGTGAAATGTTCAGAATATGAGCGTGGGCGCTCTTTTTCAAGTACGGGATGCACTCCTTTGAACTGACAGGAATAAATTGATGATTAGAGAAAAATCGGGTCCTTCTCCTAACATTACTCACACCAAAAACGTCCCTCGAGTGTTGATATTATTCATCAAATCGTACCGCTTCATCTCGGTCTGCTCGGTACCGGTCGGCGAGATGGCACTGGCATTGTTGATCAAGATGTCAATTCCGCCGAACCTTTCCGCGGCCGCCTGGACGGCCGTTCGTACGGCGACTTCGTCGCGAACATCCACCACACAGGCCAAAGCTTTTCCTCCAGCTGCTTCAACTGCGCGAACGAAAAAAGCAAACAAACAAACAAACAAACAGTAGGCGCTGGCTGAATGTCATTCAAGAACGCGCTACGCGCGCAACGCACTTACTTTCAGCGGCCGCCGTGTAGATCGTCCCCGGCAGCTTCGGGTGGGGTTCGGCCGTTTTGGCCGCTATCACCACGTTCGCTCCATCGCGGGCGGCTTTCAGTGCGATCGCTTTGCCGATGCCCCGCGAAGCGCCCGTAATGAACAGCGTTAGGCCGGCCAATTTGCTGTCAAAGTGAAGGGGGTTTAATTCGCATTTGAATTAGCTGTTTTTTTTCTTCTGATAAGTGGATAAGATTGCAGAAGAATTTACCCTGTGTTTGGAATTCCCATGGTCGTCGTATCTCGTATGTACGTGTGGTGTTCAATTGCGAACGGAAACTCTCGCACTGACTGACTGAGAGAGCGGTTGCGCTTGAGTAAGCGACTATCAGCCGCGCGCTTATCTCGTCGTTTAGTTCACGAATCGGTAGAGATAAATTCACGATCGGTGTTGCGTTTGGGAAGCGAAAAGTCATGAATAGAGCTGTGCGCCGGCCATTTCGGCGGCGACGGCGGCGCAAAAATTATGCTAAGGCGGCGGCGCACCGTGGGATGAAACCCAAATCTAGGTGAACAAAAGTAATTATGCTAAAGCCGTTAGTCCTAGGTATATAGTATGTTCGGAGTAAATTTGTTATTTTAACTTCCGCATTTTTGGTGTATTTGACATTAGGGTGACCATCATAGTAAGCGAGTGTAAAATATAAACTTTTTTATGGTTTAAGTTAGCTGAATAAAATGTTCAGCAAAGTTAAAGAACATTAAATTTTAAGTAACTTTGCCAAAGAAATTAAAATCTCTTATGGTTGATGAGCTGGAGCTATTTAAAGTTTTTTGGTTGGGGTGGACCTAAAAACCTTCGTTTTTTCTTTATATCTTTTTTTGTGCTTATTTCTCACAAATCATGCCTTCTGAGCACTTTCACACGCATAGAAAACGCACATTTTGTTTGAAGTAACCAAGTTGCTATCTCCTTCGGTTCCGAAGCTACAGGCATTTTTTCTAGAAAAATATGGTTTTTTCAAATGTCAATAACAGAAAAACTGCTCAAAAGCAGCAAATGAAATTTTGTACACATGTTTAGTAATATATTGACCTCCGAAATTAATTGAGATCACATCGGTCAAGGTCGGCCCTTTTTTGCTAGACCGTATTGAATAATGAAGTAAACATTACCGGTTTACTTACTAAAATCACCCTTTTTGCGTAAAAAGAATGGATTAAATAAACGAAAATAAGTCTAAATGCTTGTTTTTATCTTAATTAGACCATTGCAAATCATATTTAAAGTTTTTGTCACCCCCCCCCGCCCCCTTGGAAATTGGCTTGAAAAATCGGGGGGCAAAAAAATAATTTGTAGGATATGAATCAAATTTCTTTCTATAAAATCAATTGTCTGTGGGCTCTACAGTCTGAAAAACTCGAAAAATGAGTCTCCGAGTTGAATTAACGCTTCTAGCACGAATCAGAAATAGAAATTCGAACAATGGAAATTCCGAAAATCGTCCAAAAAAATTTTCCTTCGTTTTTGTCTTTTTTTTTTGTATATTTTTGCATAGAAAATAATAACGTATATATTATAAGCAAGAATAGATTCGGTTTTCACATTTAAACCTTAAATAAAAATTCTTAAAATCCATATTTTTTTGCTCGATTAAAAAATTCACTTTGTTTGTTTTTCGCCCCCCCCCCCCCCCTTCAGTGGCCGAACACCGGAAGGACAAAAACTTTATAAAATATTTGTAATGGCCTTATCTGTATTCAGCCTATAAAAGTGGCTCTGGTTTTTTTTCGAGTTGAAAAACCTTTTATTTTAGAGGATGCGAATGCTGTAACATTGATTAACTGTGGTCGCCGAAAATATAACAGTTATTCTCGTTGATACCGGGCTATTACTGACACGTTGTCTTCAAATTTTGAAACTTTTGTACTTGATTGGTTGAAAATTGTTAAAAAAAATGAGAATTACAGTTTAAGTACCTCGAAACAGTGGACCCCTCGGACGTAAAGGCACAAAATTTTGATGCATGGCTCCACTGTAGCTGATTCCAAGGCTGATTTTCTGATATTACCGATTGGGATGATGTCAGAAGAGGCACAGGATGCAATTAACAAGATATATAGGCAAGTTAGAGAAAGACATACACGAAAGTTTTCGAGAGATAACAACTATTGATTTAGTGAGTATGATGCTACAGTACTCAGATTTGTTAATAGCAAACATTAGAGGTATTCCAGTTTTCAAAATCCTTGAATTGCCCTGAGAAGTTATAGCGTTATTAATTATACTTGATTAAGATAAATACAATCATTTAGGCTTATTTTCGCTTTTTCAATTGATTATAATTACGTAAAAATTGTGACCTGGACCGATGTAATCTCAATTCATTTCGGAGGCCAATATATTACTAAACATTTATACAAAACTAGCTGACCCGACAAACTTCGTATTGCCACAAATTAACCTGTGTTGTACATAAATCATGAATCTCGGATGATCTTTGTCACTATCTCGAGTTTTGCAAGCCCCCCAGTGGGCGGCGCTTCCGACGGCGGGTCACCGGCAACACTCGCGACCGGCTCGTCCTGAATGATCTAGTGTTACTATAGATAGTTTTTGTGGTCTTGTTATTGATTAATATTTTATGGAAGAGTCTCGAATTTCTCGAGTTGGATTAGTTTTTGAGTTTCGCAAAAATTTCTGTTTTATTTGTATGAGAGTCCATATCCCCCTACCACAGGGGTGAGAGGTCTCTAACTATCATAAAATAAATTCAAGACTCAAAAATCTCCTACATGCTAAATTTGGTTCCATTTGCTTGATTAGTACTCAAATTATAAGGAAATTTGTATTTCATTTGTATGGGAGCCCACCCTCTTAAAAGGGAAAGGGGTCGTAATACACCACAGAAAAAAAATTCTGCCATCTAAAACTCTCACATGCCAAATTTGGTTCCATTTGCTTGATAAGTTCTAAAGTTATGAGCAAATTTGTATTTCGTTTGAATGGGAGCCCCCCCCCCTCCTAAAAAGGTAAGAAGTCCTAATTCATAATGGGAAAAATGGTTGCCTCCAAAAACACCCACATGCCAAATATGGTTCCATTTGCTTGATTAGTTCTCGAATTATGAGGAAATTTGTATTTCATTTGTGTAGAAGCCCCCCCTCTTGAAGTGTGGAAGGATCCTAATTCACCGTAGAAAATATTTTTGCCTCAAAAAACCTCCACATGCCGAATTTGGTTCTATTTGCTTGATTAGTTCTCGAGTTATGGGGAAATTTGTATATCATTTGTATTGGAGCCCCCCCTCCTAATGTGGGAAGAGGTCCTAATTCATCACAGAAAAAATTCTTGCCTCCAAAAACACCTACACGCCAAATTTGGTTCCATTTGCTGGATTAGTTCTCAAGTTATGAGGAAATTTGTATTTCGTTTGTATAGGACCCCCCTCCTAAAGTGGGGAGGGGTCCCAATTCATCATTGAAAAAAAAATTGTCTCCAAAAACACACATATGCCAAATTTGGTTCAATTCGCTTGATTAGTTCTCGAGTTATGAGGAAATTTGTATTTCATTTGTACAGGAGCCCCTCCTCTTAAAGTGGGGAGGGGTCCTAATTCACCATAGAAAATTTTCTTGCTCTCGAAAACCTTCACATGCCAAATTTGGTTGCATTTGCTTGATTAGTTCTCGAGTTATGAGGAAATTTGTATGGAAGCCCCCCCTCTTAAAGGGAAGAGGAGTTATAATTCCTCTTATAAAGAGGGGAGGGGTCTCAATTCACCATAGAATAAATTCTTGTCACCAAAAAAAACACCCACATGCCAAATGTTGTTCTATTTGCTTGATTAGTTCTCGAGTTAGGAGAAAATTTGTATTTCATTTGTACAGGAGCCCCCCCTCTTAGAGTGGGGAGGGGTCCTAATTCACCGTAGAAAATTTTCCTGCCCTCGAAAACCTTCACATGCCAAATTTGGTTCCATTTGCTTGATTAGTTCTCGAGTTATGAGGAAATTTGTATGGAAGCCCCCCCTCTTAAAGGGGAGAGGAGTTACAATTCCCCTTATAAAGAGGGAGGGGTCTCAATTTACCATAGAATAAATTCTTGTCACCGAAAACACCCACATGCCAAATTTGGTTCTATTTGCTTGATTAGTTCTCGAGTTATGAGGAAATTTGTATTTCATTTGTATAGGAGCCCCCCCTCCTAAAGTGGGGAGAGGTTCTTATTCATCATAGAAAAAATTCTTGCCTCCAAAAACACCTACATGCCAAATTTGGTTCCATTTGCTGGATTAGCTCTCGAGTTATAAGGAAATTTGTATTTCGTTTGTAAAGGAGCCCCCCCCCACTTAAAGTGGGGAGGGGTCCCAATTCATCATAGAAAAAATTTTGTCTCCAAAAACACACATGCCAAATTTGGTTCCATTTGCTTGATTAGTTCTCGAGTTATGAGGAAATTGGTATTTCATTTGTACAGGAGCCCCCCCTCTTAAAGTGAGGAGGGGTCCTAATTCAACATAGAAAATTTTCTTGCCCTCGAAAACTTTCACATGCCAAATTTGGTTCCATTTGCTTGATTAGTTCTCGAGTTATGAGGAAATTTGTATGGAAACCCCCCCCTCTTAAAGGGGAGAGGAGTTATAATTCCCCTTATAAAGAGGGGAGGGGTCTCAAATTACCCTAGAATAAATTCTTGTCACCGAAAACACCCACATGCCAAATTTGGTTCTATTTGCTTGATTAGTTCTCGAGTTATGCAGAAATTTGTGTTTCATTTGTATGGGAGCCCCCCCTCTTAGTGGGGGGAGGGGTCTCTAACCATCACTAAAACCTTTCCTGGCCCCAAAAACCTCTACATGCAAATTTTCACGCCGATTGGTTCAGTAGTTTTTGATTCTATAAGGAACACAGGACAGACAGACAGACAGACAGACAGACAGACAGACAGACAGACAGACAGACAGAAATCCTTCTTTATAGGTATAGATTTCATTTGCTGCTTTTGAGCGGTTTTTACGTTATTGACATTTGAAAAAACCATATTTTTTTTAGAAAAAATGCCTGTAGCTTCGGAACCGAAGGAGATAGCAACTT
The DNA here is from genome assembly GCF_943734655.1 of Sabethes cyaneus. NCBI lineage: Eukaryota > Metazoa > Arthropoda > Insecta > Diptera > Culicidae > Sabethes > Sabethes cyaneus. The sequence continues at coordinate 150,099,999 of NC_071353.1, read as the reverse complement.
GATTACTTCAAACAAAATGTGCGTTTTCTATGCGTGTGAAAGTGCTCAGTGATTTGTAATAAATAAACACGAAAGAAGATATAAAGAAAAAACGGATTTTTTAGATCCACCCCGACCAAAAACTTTTAAATAGCTCCAGCCCAACAACCATAAGAGATGGAACTTTACTTTCTTTGGCAAAGTTACTTAAAATTTAATGTTCTTTAACTTTACAGAACATTTGATTCAGCTAACTTAAGCCATAAAAAAGTTTATATTTTGCACCCGCTTACTATGATGGTCGCCCTAATGTCATATACACCAAAAAATGCGAAAGTTAAAATAACAAATTTACTCCGAACATACTGTATACCTAGGACTAACGGTTTTAGCGTAAATACTTTTGTCCACCTAGATTTGGGTTTCATCCCACGGTGCGGCGCTTTGTTACTATCGGTTACTACTTCAGATCGTTAAAATGTCGCAATTCTTTTAAATTATCTTTTATGTGGCAGTATAAAGCCAAAAAAACTTTAAAAAGTCCAAAAACATCCACAAAGAGTTTCAAAAAGGCTAAGAGAAAATTTAAAACGAGAGCAAACAACAGATAAAAGAAACTTGAAGAGATGTAGAACAGCCCAAAAGAGTCAGAAAAAGATAGTACAGGTCTAAAAAGCTCAAAAGTAACTCAAAACATCAACAAAAGTTCAAAAAAATCCCACAATCAATAAAAAAGTCCTTTTAGACTCTAGCTCTTTTGAGTTAGAAGTACGTAGGATAAACGAGGGCCTTTAAAGACCTCATTGAATCATTGAAGTCATCATCAGGAAGATTGATGGTCCCAAATGATTGCCTTGTGGGCCGAGGAAACCGTCACAATCATTTTTCGACTCCCGCTGATACTCTTCCTTTCTAATTTAGCAACTGCAATAGCATGATTGATTTTGTCGAACGTCGCAGATAAATCAGTATAGATGTTGTCCGTTTGAGCACGATCCGGTAAGCTTTCCGTGATATTATGATGTGAGACATAGGAGATTCGTAGATCCATGTTGATCATCACTGGGGTATTGTTTGCAGCAGCAGGTCATGATTGTGTGTGTGTATGTGTGTGCGTGTGTGTGTGTGCGTGCGTGTGTGTATGTGCATGTGTGCGTGTGTGTGTGTGTGTGTGTGTGTGTGTGTGTGTGTGTGTGTGTGCATGTGTGCATGTGTGCGTGTGTGTGTGTGTGTGCCAAAAACAGATATGTTGGATCGACGCTAGGGATAAATCCACCCGAAGCTGATGTTGACTTCGGTCATACGCTCGAGTGACTCTTCAACTGCTATGTTGGATCCGAGACACCCTTTAACAGGCATTATGGAAGCCCCTGATCTCCCCCCCCCTCCCCCCGACCCAGTCATACCTTCCGTTGCCAATGTTCCTGTTAGTCGTCTCGGTCCTGGGCTCGGCTTTAGGGTAGGGGTCTTCCAACCCGTGATATCTGCCAAGTACCGCAATGCTTATGAACTTCCATCGCTTCCTGACTGCTTATCGGACTTTGGCATTCTTCACACCGTTCGATGTAACCGTCTTGCTGCTGATCTTCACGCTGGATCATCTCTGCCGGGACGCAACGTGTACAGTACTTCGGAAGCCCCTCATCCATCCGACCCAGTCAAGCCTCCCGCAGCCAGCGTTCATCACAGTCGTCCCGGTCCTGTGGTTGGAACTGGAGAAGGGGTCTTCCGGCCCGCAGACTCAGGCAAGTACTTATCATCCGGTGACGGTATTTTGCCTGAAGTATCTCGAAATTCCAGCGGTTTCACACCTCTGCCATCTCCAACGGAGCATACTACACTCACGCGTAGCACTGTGAGAAAGGGCTTGTTGGTTTTTTATCAAAATGTACGGGGATTACGGACCAAAATAGATAACTTCATTATTGCTGCGGCTGAATCAAACTTCGACATCATCGTTCTTACCGAAACGTGGCTCGACGAGAAAATCTACTCAGCGCAGTTGTTCGGCGATTCATTTACGGTATTTCGTTGTGATCGGAGCTCGCACAATAGCAACAAATCACGCGGTGGCGGCGTGCTAATTGCGGTCTCAACGAGGTTAAGTGCTTTCAGCGATCCTTCCCCCATATGCAATACACTCGAACTAATATGGATAAGAGTTAAGCTACCTGGTCACACAATGCGCGTAGGAGTTATTTACCTTCCCCCAGATCGCAAAGGCAATCTGAACAGCATTAAGGATCATATCAGTTCCATCGAGGCGGTTTACTCAGACCTCAGCCTTTCGGACTTCACGCTATTATTCGGCGATTATAATCAATTCGGTCTTGTTTGGCGTTTTCCTGGGCATGCACCGCCCGTGGTTGATAGCTTGCTATCGAGTATTTCGGTAGCTTGCGCTGCTCTCTTAGATGGTTTCTATCTGCATGGTCTTATGCAGATAAATACGGCGGTCAACAGAAACTCACGCCTGCTTGAGCTTGTTTTGGTCAACGAATCTGCAACCTTGTTCTGCTCAGTCCATGAAGCTGTTGACCCAGTAGTTCCACTTGACGCTGATCATCCCGCTGTTGAAGTGGTAGCATACCTGCCAGTCTCCCTTGAATTCGAAGATATTGCTGACGCTAGTGACTTGGACTTTCGAAGAGCAAATTTTTCTGCCTTAGCCGAAGCAATCAGTCGGGTCGATTGGAGTTGCCTCGACCGTTTTGCAAATGTTAACAATGCTGTTAGTCACTTCTTATAATCTACTCTTGTACAAAAGGTACACTTTTGCGAATGCAATCCAACTTGCGCAGAAATCCTAGATCATTCTGGTCGTTCGTGAATTCCAAGAAAAACGAGGTAGGACTGCCTGTAAACATGTTTCTGGGTACCGTCTGTGCGGTCACTGCCGCGTAAAAATGCGAACTCTTTGCCACTCACTTCAAGAATTCCTTTAACACTTTTGTTGCTTCGGAAATGCAGACTGCCTCTGCAATCAGAGATACTCCATGTGATGCGATCAACTTGAATATATTCCATATAAACGATCAACTCGTTGAAACCGCGATCAAAAAGCTTAAATATTCGCTCGCTGCTGCATCAGACGGAATTCCTTCTTGTGTTCTGAAGAAATGTTCGCTCACTGGCGAAACTTCTCTCCGGCAGAATGTATTTCCTGAATCATGGAAAAAATCCATCATGTTTCCCGTGCACAACAAAGAAGATAAGAGGAACGTGGAACCTCACTTTGTGCCTACTCGAAAGTGTTGGAAATCATAGTCCACGACGCACTTTTATGTGCAGTTCCGTTGACCAGCATGGATTTTATCCTAGAAAATCTGTTACCACTAATCTAACGCCGTTTGTTTCATTCTGCTTAAACATCATGGAGGAAAATGCGCAAGTAGATGTTATACATACAGACTTAAGGGCTGCCTTCGATCGTGTTGATCACGCGATATTGTTGAATCGGATGGAGGAACTTGGAATTTCTGTCGCTTTCATCAGATGGATGAGGGAGGTCTTATCTCACTGACCGTAGTTCATGCGTCAAAATCGGTCCGGTAGAATCGGAACTGTTCTGTAATCTATCAGGGGTTCAACAAGGAAGCAACTTGGGCCCTTTGCTTTTCGCACTGTTCATCAACGAGCTCTCTATATTGCTGCCTGCTGGATGTCGTCTGTTTTACGAGGACGATGTTGCCAAACCACACTTGACTGTTTGAGATTGCAGCAGCTGGTTGACTTATTTGAGGCGTGGTGTACGAATAATTTGTTAACAATCAGTGTACCCAAATGCAGTGTTATCTCGTTTTACCGCAAACTGAACTCGATTACCTTTAATTACTCTATTTTGGGCCATGAGCTGCAACGGGTTAATCATATTCGTGACCTGGGAGTTAATCTTGACTGTGCTCTCACCTTTCGTTTGCACTTTGAAGAGATCATCTCAAAAGCTAACAGGCAACTCGGTTTCATCTTTAAAATAGCTAACGAATTCCGCGATCCGTTTTGTCTTCGTTCGCTGTACTGCGCATTGGTACGATCATTACTCGAGACCTGCTCAATAGTCTGGTGACACACGGTGCAAATTGCTAGGACCTGAAACCCTCGAGAAGAGGCGTACGACAGCTCAACTTGTGTTTGTTGCTAAGCTCCTGATCGGGCATATTGACTGTCCGCCTATCCTGGAACAGCTGAATCTATACGCTCCGGAAAGGGCTCTTCGTACTAGGAATTTCCTTCATCTGGACGCTCGGAGAGTTAACTACGGTCAGTTCAGTCTAATAAGATACATGGCAGCTCAGTTCAACACCGTGTACGAGCTGTTCGATTTTGACATCACCATAGACTCTTTTAAAAGACGACTCTTGTAGAGACGATAGCTGTACGCTATTTAAGTGTAGTTTTGTGTATAAGTGTAATAATATGTAACTCTTAGTTAGTCTATATAAGTGTTCATCAAGACAATATTATGTCGAATGAATTTTTATTAATAAATAACAAATGTGAGGCACAGGAGATTCCTAGTGGTCTACCTGCGATGCATCCATGTTGATCATCACTTAGGTATTGTTTGTAGGGGTAGGTCATGATTACAAGCTCGAATAACTTGGAAGTGGCAGACAATGATGTGATTTCTCGGTAGTTATTGATATCTTAAACCTAGTCCAATTTGATGTCTGTGTTAGGGAAATGTTCCAGAAAAAAAACAAAAGTCCATTGTTCCAACAGATCGTAAATTCTTTATGACGAGATGTTTAAACCTAGCCGAATCGGATAACCATGTTGAAAAAGCGCGCTCCAGCGCTTCACATAGAAATAACCCTGCAATTTATTGAGGATTGAAGGTATACAATATTACTACTTTAATAAATGTTACATACAGTGTGTGTTGCAACAGCATACTCAATTAATGCAATCAAACTAAGACCACGAGTGTGTGCCATCATGACTTAAGTCTTACTTGACGTAGTTTCATTTTCATATTGTGTCTCGTTCGGTGTGCTCGTACCATTGTTTGAGTACGGTCGTTGATAATAAATAAATTCCGAAACGGTGCTACATGCGGCACTATTTATTGTGACCTCAAACATCCCGGCATAAAAAGAGGATTTGGATACTAAGCGAATTCGTCGCAGTTGCGACCGGTCCGCACGGAAAATGACAGTTGAGCTGAATATCAACAGGGAACCATTTCGTTGAATTTTGAAAATGGATCTGTATATGAGAGCATTCAAAAAACGCAAGATCTATGTATTAACGGAAGCAACTCCGTCGGCACGGTTATTCCGAAGTGTTTTTTTCTGATGATTAGTTGTTTGTTCTTTAAGCCCCGCAGCAGACTCAAATGGGTCGACTGTGGTCGGTTTCAATCATGGCCGTCCCAAAGCACAAACGGAATGTACTACGATACCAAAATTTATCAGCGGTCATGGTATGGAGAGGCATTTCGAAGAAAGGGAACCTTCCTCTTGTATTTTATTAACAAGGGTGTGAAAGTTAATGCAAAACACTATCTAGAAATGGTCTTAGATCAAAATTTGCTGACGATCTGACGGATTTAATATTGAAAAAGTAATGGCCTCCAGGTTCTTTAGATTTGAACCCATTGGATTTTTGTAAATGAGGTACACACAGAAGAAGCTCAAGGATTATAAATGTCATAATTTGGATGCATTTAAGTTAGTTATCAACAAGATATGTGATGATTTTCCGATGGACGTAGTGCGTGCCGCATGTAACAACTTCAAAAAACAATTTGAAGTGTGTTATCCAGGCAAAAGGCTTTTTCGTTGCGATCTGTATCTATGAGCAAACTACTTTTAAAACTAAAATTTTGAAATAAACCCTTTATGTACAAAAAAAATATACGACTTTGTTTTTGTTCGAATATATATGTGTCACACTGTAGTCCAACACAGAGGGTTAGAGAAGTCTTGTCCAAGGCATGCAGAAAAGCCAAAAGCATCTAAAATAGTAATAAAAAGTGCAATAAAAGGATAAGCAAAGTTCAACACAAATTAAAAAATATGTCCAAAACAACATATAATCCAAAAAATAAGAAAACCTTCACAGAGAGTTCAAAGCTGAGACAAAACTCAAACCAATGGCAAAAAATTGAAAAAATCAGAGGGGTTGTGTACAAGACACGACCGTATATATAGGTGACGCAGGGCTACGTAAAACTCTCGTTGGCGTAAAAAAAAAGCAAAACGTCTACGTGTATTAAAAGTAAGAACGGCCAGTTTCGTAATCTATTAGAATGAAAACAATTGGAAAATTCAAGAATAGTTCCAAATGTAGTCCAGGAAAAGACCCTCTGTACACAGTGGCCTAAAAGGGCAAAAAGTGGAACTTTTTTCCTAGCGTCTTTTGCTTTCATTTTAGCATTCCGGGTCTTCAGCACTTTTGTTCGTATAAATTTCCCCTAATAATCTGAAAGGGTCGAACAAAACAAGCAAATTTGCTAAGAATATGACATTTCTTTCCCTATCTGTGGTGCAAAATTATAGGGCTTTTTCTTAAAAAGTACTTTCTCATACTGAACTTTTGTTTGTTGCATTTTACAAGAACACATTATTTTAGGCAATTATCGAACTACTCAAAACACACGCTTTTGCAGAAGACTGTAAATCTCTAGGACATTTACTTTCTAAGTCGCATCGCATAATCATGCTTTATTTTTTCTTACCTTCACAACCCTATAGGATAAAATGGGGCAAATGGACATATCTGGAAGCGCAGGTAAGGTTATACAAACTTGCATAGGTGAAAATATAAATACAAAAAACTTGATAAAATGACTTTTCTACCTCTACCGGATGCAGAGCTATTGAGCATTTTTTTAGAAAGCCCAAGTTACCAAGAGTTCGGATAATGGTGTCTAACGAGGGTTAAACAGCGTTCTGAATTTTAATCTATAACTTGCTAAGCAGCACCTTTTAAGTAATTAACCGAACTTTCAAGCTGTCTTGAGTTCGCTGCATAGAACACTAAGCAGCTTCGAAATAAACTGTCAAAAACCAAGAAAAAACTAAAATTTAGCAGCACTTCTATGTTCTATTTTTTGCCAATGAGTTGTTCTTAAGTAAAAGTTCGTTTTAGAACTTGCAGCAGCTTTATGCAGCGCGAGTTAATTATAGAACATAAAGTTTGCAGCCAGGCAATCCACCTAAACCAGTAGTGAGATACCGACAGCATATGCTACACAACACAACACAATAATGAAGAGGAATAAATTTATTCGAGTCAAATAAAAATAATCAATCTCAAATAGTTTTAGGTTCTGCTGGTTTGATCACCTGAAATTTAAACAAAAAAAAAAAGATTTCGTGGCCAGAAGCATGCACGCAGAACTTGTTAGCAACTAAAGTTACTTCAGAACTTCATGTAGCATTCTAATAGCTTTGAAGTATCTATGAAGTACTCACAGCACTTCTTAAAGCATTTAGTTCCACATATACTTGATATACACTACTAATCAGCAAGAAAGTTCCACGAAACTGAATTTGAACTAATTGTGAACTTTCGAGTTCGCGTGCCAAGTAATATTCGAACTTCAGGTTGCTTGGGAGTTCTTTAAAAATTAGTTTTCCATACCTAACTTTTGTTGGTTGCATTTTGGAAGAACACTTTGTTCTAGGCAATTAGCGAAGCACTCAAAACACATGTTTTTGTAGAAGATCGCAAATCACTATGATCTTCGGCGAAGATCTTACGATTACAATAATATAGCTCTAAGATGTTACACGTAAAGGAGCCTGAAACTAAAACTAATAGGTCGCGTTGGGTTTATTTAACTGAATTTAAAATGTTATCTCCTCTGTGCTGACGCTACAATTGGACAAAATGGTTCTTTTATGTGAGTGGTTCTGAACCGTCTATTTTCTGTCGCGAACCGATTCAAATGAGCGCGATATCGCAACGAGCAATCGAGTCGAGCAGTCGAGTCAAGCAGTTAAGTCGAGCAGTCAAATCGAGCAGTAACCTCGAGTAGTCTAGTCGAGCAGACGGGTTGAGTAGTGAGTCGAGCATCCGATTCGAACAGTCGAACTGAGCAGTTTAGTCGAGTGGTTCAATCGAGCAGTTGAGTCAAGTGGTTCAGTCGAGCAGGTGAATCGAACAGTTCAGTTGACCAGTTCAATCGAGCAGGCGAATCGAGCAGTCGAAACAAGCAGTTTAGCCAAGCAGTCGAGTCGAACAGTTAAGTCGAGCACGATGGTTTTTACAATTGATGGAGGGATGGAAGGGACAAGTAATGAAAATTTTTGGGAAAGGAGGGGAAAGAGTGGAAAGGAAGGGGTGGGGGTAATAGGTAGCTACGCTTAACAAGTTGTCGTTGTGACTCCTATCTTTTGTCCAATGTTGGAAGGTGCATAGGTGCATTGGACAAAAGATAGGAGTCACAACGACAACTTGTTAAGCGTAGCTACCTATTACCCCCACCCCTTCCTTTCCACTCTTTCCCCTCCTTACCCAAAAATTTTCATTACTTTCCCCTACCGTCCCTCCATCAATTGTAAAAACCATCGTTTCAAAAAATATTAATATTAATGCCTGACCGCATTTCAAGGTCAAAGACTAAAACATGAGTTTGGTCAATAAGTCGAGCAGTTGAATCAATCTGTTCAGTTAAGCAATCTAGTCGAGTAGTTGAATCGAGCTGTCAAGTCAAGCAGTTGATTCGAGTAGTATAGTCGAGTAGTTGGATCGAGCAGTCGGGTCGAGTAGTAAGCCGAGCAGTAAAATCGAACAGTTTGCTCGACTAAACGTTCAGTCGAGCAGTCTAGTCCAGCACTTGAACAGTCGGGCTGAGTGGTTAAGTCGAGCAGTTAAACTAACCAGTCGAATAGTCAGGTCGAGCTGTTGAATTAAACAGTTTAGTCAAACAGTCGAGCCGACCTGTCCAATTGAGCAGGTGAGTCGAGCAGTCGAATCAAACAGTTCAGTCGAGCAGTTCGGTTGAGCAGTCCAGTCGAGCAGTCTAGTCGACCAGTTGAACAATCGAGCAGTCCACCAGTCGACCAGTGAGGTGACTGAGAATAGAACCCATTGCTACGAAAGCATGACGTCCTGTCAGGAGTCTGTTTTTAGTTATCGACAAGCTTCTGAGGACGTCCTGTCAGAGACCTGGTTTTGGTTACAGACAAACCTCTAATATAGAAAGATTACGCCTTACTACTTTTATTAGAAAATATATTTAAAACGTAATGCAAAGTTCGCTGCTCAAGTATTGCCCTTTTTATCGAGAAAAATATTAACGCTAATCTATCGAAAATACCTGCATTTGCGGTCTGCTAGCGAAAAATATTCGTAGAGTGCAGTCGGTATAGTTAAGGTAATGTTAAGGCTGTAACAATGCTCAAAAATGCTAAAAAAAGCTATAAAAGCTATTAATATTATCAAAGGGAGCAGTCTAATAAACGCGTCCACAAGGTTGATGCAGTTCTGTTATCCGTGCTTGGGAAAGGTTCGTGCCGACAATGATCAAACTGATGTCTGTGCTAGTAAAACATCTCGTTTTCTTAGTAAATGTACAGAAAATGACACAAAAATAAGACCTGACATGACATTTGTCAATTTTTCAAATTAATTAAAAAAAAAGTCCAAAACAGCCACTGACAAACCACACAAGTTGAAGGCATTATTGTGTACTGTCCAGCTTTTTGTCCAGCATATTTTGGAAAGAATCTCGGCGGCAGCGGCGTGTGCAAAAGTGCCGGCGGCGCACAGCTCTAGAAGTCATAAGTCATACAGTGTGCGTGAGAGCGCCTTGTGTGCTTCAAAACTGCAGACAAACCCAAATAAATTACAATTTTTTAGTTTACGCAGCATCTGTCAGAATGTTTTTTTTTTATGACAATATTTTTTATTGCCACTACCCAAGAACAATCAATCATCTTAAATCGAATTGATTTCTTGGCAGAACAGCACACCCAAAAACAGCCGCCGGGGCTGCTGGAAACCAGTAGCCGGCAAACCCATAATTAATGCTAATCTTAGTCGAGATAATGATCCTGATACCAGTCAGTACCCAACCCGATGCGAGCGATGGCCGTCGGCTTACGACTAGACCAGCAGCGTGATATTGATCTATAATTATTGCCCAGCTTCGCCACCCACCGCAGCAGTGCTGGGTCAAGTCGAAGAAAGAAACGGGCCACACCGTAGGTGGCCGGCCTATAATATGTACGTTCCAGAAAAGGGGAGCTCACCGAGAATAAATCCAGCATCTTTCTTACTGGAACAAACAAAGGAGCAAATCATGCTCCTTGCACGTCGATAACAACAGCAAGGGAAACGCTGGTCCAGTTGTTCTGTTCTGCACTGGGATGATGACTCGTCCTCCGCGGGGCACAATTATTGCGAAACCCCTATACTCCAGTTCCTACTGTAAGTACTAACCACGGAGGAAAGTGGAAGGAAAGCTTCCGGCAGCTGATCACCTCAGCCGCAGCAGCAGCAGACACGACGAAGAAGTGTTCGTCGTCTCTTCAGAGAACCACAACAACAACAACAATCATCCTGGGCTGATTTGCATAATTACGTGGGAATTTTCCGTGCGACGACGACCGACGCCCGCCCGCCGTCGAAAGCGGACAGTGTCAGTAACAAAAAAAAAAATAAAAATAAAATCAATTACATGGCATACATGCACCGATGCATGAAGGTGGTGAGTAAAAGAAACAAAACACGATCGAAAGCGAAACCCCCTGCCGCAGGATCCTTGAAGATCGTACGATAAACGTTCGAAACGCGGCTGCTGCTGTGGTGCCAGCCAGCCAGTTGCAACATTAATTAAGTCGAGATCAATAATTAATCTTTTATCCAGTCGAGGAACGATCGATCGATCGATCGATCGATCGGCGCGGAGTTCATGTTTTGGGTTCGAGACTCAGCCTGCCTCAGCGTACCGGACCGGATAGATGGTACCGTGAATTGATAATGAGATAAAACAGAAACAGAGAGAGAGAGAAAAGGTAAGAAAAGGCAAGTTAGGTACACTCCTGGCGTCGAACGGATCATAAATCATCAACCGTAGGTTGATGATGATGATCGAGGAAATTGGAACAGTTTTGACGGGCTTGCCAAGGTGGATATTGAACGTGTTTGAAATTGCAAACAAGCAGAACGGAATGCAAAAATATCGTCAGAAGTTTCAAGATCGGGATCGCATAGTCAAATTAGATTAGATTGGGCAGACTAGTCAGTCAGTCGATTTATAATCTACAAGCCACTAGGAATAGAGTGTGCGATTCTTATCTTAAAAATGATGTTGAGATCAAATCAGTTCGACTAGGAGTGAAAGATTGCCCAACGTCCTGCTCGACTCTGGAGTAACAAACGAAGACAGAAAACATGTAAGTTTCTAACATTTTCAACATGATAACATTAGATTTCGTATTAATTAACTAGCTGACCCGACAAACTTCGTATTGCCACAAATTAACCTGTGTTGTACATAAATCATGAATCTCGGATGATCTTTGTCACTATCTCGAGTTTTGCAAGCCCCCCAGTGGGCGGCGCTTCCGACGGCGGGTCACCGGCAACACTCGCGACCGGCTCGTCCTGAATGATCTAGTGTTACTATAAATAGTTTTTGTGGTCTTGTTATTGATTAATGTTTTATGGAAGAGTCTCGAATTTCTCGAGTTGGATTAGTTTTTGAGTTTCGCAAAAATTTCTGTTTTATTTGTATGAGAGTCCATATCCCCCTACCACAGGGGTGAGAGGTCTCTAACTATCATAAAATAAATTCAAGACTCAAAAATCTCCTACATGCTAAATTTGGTTCCATTTGCTTGATTAGTACTCAAATTTGTTTGGAAATTTGTATTTCATTTGTATGGGAGCCCCCCCTCCTAATGTGGGAAGAGGTCCTAATTCATCACAGAAAAAATTCTTGCCTCCAAAAACACCTACACCCCAAATTTGGTTCCATTTGCCTGATTAGTTCTCGAGTTATGAGGAAATTTGTATTTCGTTTGTATAGGACCCCCCCTCCTAAAGTGGGGAGGGGTCCCAATTCATCATTGAAAAAAAAAATTGTCTCCAAAAACACACATATGCCAAATTTGGTTCAATTCGCTTGATTAGTTCTCGAGTTATGAGGAAATTTGTATTTCATTTGTACAGGAGCCCCTCCTCTTAAAGTGGGGAGGGGTCCTAATTCACCATAGAAAATTTTCTTGCTCTCGAAAACCTTCACATGCCAAATTTGGTTGCATTTGCTTGATTAGTTCTCGAGTTATGAGGAAATTTGTATTTCATTTGTATAGGAGCCCCCCCTCCTAAAGTGGGGAGTGGTTCTTATTCATCATAGAAAAAATTCTTGCCTCCAAAAACACCTACATGCCAAATTTGGTTCCATTTGCTGGATTAGCTCTCGAGTTATAAGGAAATTTGTATTTCGTTTGTATAGGAGCCCCCCCCACTTAAAGTGGGGAGGGGTCCCAATTCATCATAGAAAAAAATTTTGTCTCCAAAAACACACACATGCCAAATTTGGTTCCATTTGCTTGATTAGTTCTCGAGTTATGAGGAAATTGGTATTTCATTTGTACAGGAGCCCCCCCTCTTAAAGTGAGGAGGGGTCCTAATTCAACATAGAAAATTTTCTTGCCCTCGAAAACTTTCACATGCCAAATTTGGTTCCATTTGCTTGATTAGTTTTCGAGTTATGAGGAAATTTGTGTTTCATTTGTATGGGAGCCCCCCCTCTTAGTGGGGGGAGGGGTCTCTAACCATCACTAAAACCTTTCCTGGCCCCAAAATCCTCTACATGCAAATTTTCACGCCGATTGGTTCAGTAGTTTTTGATTCTATAAGGAACACAGGACAGACAGACAGACAGACAGACAGAAATCCTTCTTTATAGGTATAGAAGATATCTAAACTATTCAAGACTTCAAACTTACTCTCCACGAACTTACTGTGACGTTATGTGTACTCAGTCACAATTGGTTATCTGGCTTTTTTCATCGCCTTTTTGTTTTTGTTTTCATCAATTTGTTGACATTTTGACGTAGGACTACGTCTTTGTTTACTATACTGGGACTGGGGATCACTTTGTAAAAACGAAAAATTGAAGTGTAACGTTTGAATGAAATATTTCAAACGCTAATAGCTACTATACTACTGAACGAAATATAACAGTTAATATGTCGTTGGATAGATAAAATATCCGGCAATTTTATAGTAACATATTAATAATAATTTTTTATACGCTAAATAGTGAAAATGTGTGTAAAGTTTTAAGGTCGAATTTTCCCATACTTTTCCCTTGTGATCGCCTAGCTTCACAGGCACGGACGACAATTAGATACACCAAAGGATTTGGATCCAAATGATAACCTTTGAGACCACTTTGTAAGCCACACCCCTTTTCCAATCCAATTGGCAACATCGATGGCTATTGACGGCAACACCGACCCCGAAGACAAGCGGAATCAGAGGGCAATGGCTAACGTGAATCCCACACGATGCACTCAACATTACATTTTGCATTATCCCCATCGCAGACATGCGAAGTTGTTCGATAGCTTGCTCAATCAGTGTCGGACAATCATTTAAGCAGCAGCAGCCGATATGATTTCTTCCACCACCTACATTAGCTTACAAGCAGCAGCGGCAGTGCCAGTGACTATAAAATGGTACACTTGGTTTGCCGCCTGCTCATTTATCGGACGATCGCACTGACGGACGGTCAGTATTTACCATCGACGGCTATTGGTGGCGAAACCAACGGCGTTTGGCGGCAACACCAGCGATCGGAGGCAACACCGATAGCAATTGGAAGTGAAAACGATGGCATTTTGGCAGCAACACCGGCAATTGGAGGCAAATCCAAGGACTTTTGCGGCATTTCGAGGCAAACCCGATGGCATTTTGGCGGTAACTTCAATGGCAATTATCGCAAACCAACACTAAAGGTAAATGGAAACGGATCGACTGACGGGCAGCAAATGCAGCAGCAGGCCGTTGTGTTCTTAAACAGTTCTTATAAGAACTATAGTAATTGAAGAATGGAAAGATTTTTCTATACTTTCTAAATGGTTAACGTTCCATTTTGCGTTATACCATGGTAAACATGGGAAATGCTTGCTCAATCAGCGTACGATAATCATTTGAGCAGCAGCAGCAGTCGATCTGGTTTATCCCACCACCTACACTAGCTTTCAAGCAGCAGCGGCAGTGCCAGTGACTATAAAATGGTACACTTGGTTTGCCGCCTGCTCATTTATCGCACGATCGCAGTGACGGACGATCAGTATTTACTATCCACGGCTATTGGTGGCGAAACCAACGGCATTTGGCGGTAACACCAGCGATCGGAGGCAACACCGATAGCAATTGGGAGGTGTAGTAGTGTTCAGTGTTAGTCACTGTTAACCAAACCTTTCGGACGACAGAGCAACAACATCCGATAAAGTCTACGTTCGTCCAAAAACTGACTTTTTGTTTAGAGCATAATGTAACACGCCCCAGTATGCGTAAGTCTCATATTGAACGATTTTTTGATTTCTCTCTGTTTCCCTCATCGTTCGTACGATGAATTCTCGCAACACATGCGAGAGACTTTCAGTTACACTGAAGCAAATAATTCAGTTTCATCAGATTTATTTTTACGTTGATTCATCTAACTCGGTACGTTCCCTACAGGAGGTAAAAACGATGGCATTTTGGCGGCAATTGGAGGCAAATCCAAGGACTTTTGCGGCAATTAATGTCAACTTCGCTGACAATTCGAGGCAAACCCGATGGCATTTTGGCGGTAATTATCGCAAACCAACACTGAAAGCAAATGGAAACGGATCGACTAACGGGCAGCAAATTCAGCAGTAGGCCGTTGTGGTCTTAAACAGTTCTTATAAGAGCTATAGTAATTGAAGAATGGAAAGATTTTCCTACACTTTCTAAATGGTTAACGTTCCATTCGGATAATTATTTGAGCAGCAGCAGCAGCCGATCCGGTTTCGCCCACACCTACACTAGCTTACAAGTAGTAACGGCAGTGACAGTGACTATAAAATAGCACACTAGGTTCGCCGTCTGCTCATTTATCGCACGATCGCACTGACGGACGGTCAGTATTTTGATAAAACAAATCCATTTCTACTTTACAGTGATTCGGTATTTCCTATCACTCCTGTATTAGCGGGCAACCATCATCCTAGAGTCTAAAGGACCGAACAGTGACATCCATCTATATATTGGCAACAGTAATTATAGTACTGATTTTTAAGAAGTGCTATCAGCTCAAACATAGTTCTTTTCAGGGCCACCAAACAATTTCAAACGGTTTTTTTCAAAACCACCATTGATTCAATGAAGAATTAAATCAGAATATTTCGCTCTTCTTTTACAAATAAACACTCAAACAATGATACTCACAGATACTCAAATATGCATATGCCATAAATGCAGTTTGCATTAGTCTTTGATCTAATAATCAGACTTAAAGTTATACTTCATCGATTAAAACATGTTATCAATGTAATGAGTATTATATGACACAGTTCTACGTCACCCTTTCGTACAACCCTTAGGGCTGTATACCTTGTAGTTTTTTATTGTGTTTTGTAGCATTTTTGGTTGCTCGTGTTGACGTGTTTTTGACGTGTTACTTGTTAACACTTTTTCATCGTTTTTCTGTCGTGCTTTCGTTATCTTCGGCTATTTTGTTGACTTCTGGTCCTTATTTCGTTGTCTTTAAATTATCTTATTGTGGTCTTCGCGATGCCCTCGGCGCCGCCTTTTTATCTTTTCTTTATATCCGCTTTTCGTCTTATTTTCGTATGTGTTTACCTTTGGTTTTGTAATCTTTCTTAGTTTCGTTATCTTTTCGTCGCCTCCTCGAAGGCTTTTCATCTCTTCGTCCTTCCTTCATCGTCTTATTGTTGTCATTATCTTATTGTTGTCTTTTTTCCTAAATCGTCGTTTTGTTGTTATCTTTCTTTCGCACTTTTGCTTTTTTTTTGTCGTTTTATGGTTTCTTTGCCATCTTTCCATTGTATTTTCGTCCTTTGTTTTTGGCATTTATCGTCGTTTTTTTTTCGGCGGCTTTTGGCCGTTTTTATCGTCTTTTTACCTTTGTTATACTATAACAAAGGTTTAAAAATTGGTCGAAAAACACGAAATTGATCCGAGGCCCGGAGGGCCAAGTCACATATACCAATCGATAGGGTTCGACGATTTGAGCAATGTCTGTGTGTGTGTGTGTGTGTGTGTATGTATGTAATGATTTTTTCTATCGCCTGTTTCTCAGAGATGGCTGAACCGAATCGTTTGCTATTACTTTTGTTTGAAAGGTATTATTGTCTAGTAGATCACTATTGAGTTGCTTCGTGACACGACGTTTCGTTTAAAAGTTATAAACAAAAATGTGAAAAATACGTGACACGGGTTTCTCTAGAACTACATGACCGATTTCAACGATCTTAGTATCAAATGAAAGCCCTTATTAAAGCTAAATTATTCAGAAATTTTTAATTGAAAACAAACAATTAGTTTAAAAGTTATGCTTAAAAAACCTGTTTTGACAAGGTAATAATTATCGCCTGTTTCTTAGAGATGGCCAAACCGATTTATGCGCTATTAATCTCATTTGAAAGATAATATATGCTAATAGATCACTATTGAATGGTTTTTTGATTGGACGTTTAATTTGAAAGTTATGAGCAACCGTATACACCACACCAAAATTAACAATAATTTCTAATGATTTTAACCAAGATAATTTACCTAATTTCAATTATTTTAATATCAAACGAGAGGTATTGACACTACGAATATATATGCAAAATTTCATAAGAATTGGTTGTACCGGTCAAAAGATATTAACCCTCGAACACTCGCGCCAACTTTTGTAACACGGTTACTTGCGCGCACAATAGCCCAAAACCAAAGAAACCGTGGGCACTAGAGTTTTGACTAGGAAAACTTGGTTTTAGGTTTATCGAACCTTTAGAATAGTTTCTTGAAATTAAAAGTTCTATCGTCTGGTGGAATCTAAATTTTGACTAATCCCCCTAAAAGTGAAATAAAAAAAATTATTTTTCTTCAGTGTCAATATAACACATTGATGTGCTCTGCAAAGTTATAGAGCATATTATTACAAGAAATTTTGCTAGAGACAGTAACCTTCCATCTCTACAGCTAAGATAGAAAAATCTTATTTATTGTATATGAATTTGTAAACTCAGTTTTTATATTTTTACTCTTTTTGTAATTGTTGTATGACTTTTTCATCTATTACAAAATTGTACAAATGATAAAAATACACAACTTTGCTGAATGTAGTATACCTCTATGTTTGCTTGTTTAGGAACTGTAGAACTTTGATTATAAAAAAATACCCTGATTTTGACTACGAATTACTCGACTACCAGCAGACGGATACATTTTAAACATTTTACATTGGCTAGTTTTGCTGCATACAGACACCATTTTTCCATATGAAGAAACGAGAGAAAATTCCACTTGGGGTCAATTGCGGTACACCTCGCATGCTGATTGTTTCATTTCTGTGATGGCGGTTTATGCTGATCTATTTTTCAAACAATTTAAATTATTAATGCATTGAATAATTATGACATTTTGCTCAGAATAAGTTTATTGAAGAATATTCGTTAGTTAAACAACGATTTGTAACTTTATAACAATATGGCGTTGAAAAACCTACACGTGTTGTACAAAATACAACAGCGTGAGTAACCGAAGGTTAATAAAAATTGATTAAAATTATTCAAGAAAACTCTATTGATGTGAATCAAATAGAATGGCATTACAGGAAATTATGCATAGTTCAAAAACCTATAAACTAGACCTTTACTAGGCAATGTATATGTTAAAGAATAAGATTTCCTCTTACAACTTACTTTTATTTGCACTTACTCAAATTAATAACAACTTACTTATCCTTACTCAGCAATTACATGAAAAAAGGATCTATCAAAATTTAAAAGTGTTCCTATTTTGTTCAAAATTTTTAAACTTATTCAATTTTCAAAAATTTTATGTAAATCAACGCATTACGCAACGTTAACCAATAGATGAATTATGTTCCGAAAACGTGTCGATTTCTATCTCAAATACCAAGTAAGACCGTATAACAAAGGTTCCTTTCACCACTAGGTGGATTAAATCGGGTTTTTGTTTGTGTTTCAACGTCTTTTCGACGTTTTTTGACGTTTTTTCTTTGATTTTTGCTATCTTTTCATCGTCCTTTGTCTTCGTTTTATCGGTTTTTTGTTTATTTTATCGTTTTGTCCCCGTTTTACCATTTTTTCGTTGTCCTTTTTATTGTCAAGATAACAAATATGTTATCTGTTTACTGTCTTTCAAACATTTTTTAGTCGTCTTTCTGTCCTGCCTTCGTTATATTTACCTCGTCTTTTCTTGCATTTTTTATCGTCTTATTGACGCTTTTAAACATCTTTTTGTCGTTGTTCTGGTAGCTTTTCGTCGTCTTTCCTCCGTATTGTATGTCATTTCCATTGCATTTTCGGCGTTTTTCGCTGCTTTTTTTAACAACTTTCTATCAGAATTTTGTCATCTGTTAAACACTTTCTTATCTTCTGTTCATGGCATTTTCGCTGTTTTTATGCTGCTTTTCGCTGTCTCTTTTTACAGGAGCGATGGTATATGAGTAATGTGCGTTGAAAATTCATCGAAGAGACAAGACACTGGAAAGATGACGAAACAGTGAGAAAAATACGGCGAAAACATGATAAAAGATGACGAAAAGACGACCAAAGACGATAAAAGAGCGATACAAATAAGGTGAAAAAACGATGAAAAGATTATGAAAGGACCCAAAAAGAATATGAAAAGGGAGCCAAAAAAAGACGTAAAAAAGACCAGAAACAGGACGAAAGATGATGAAATTATCACAAAAAGCGAAGATTAGGCGGTTATATTACGACGAAAAGAAGGCAAATCGGCAACAACAAAAACCGGTTCAAAGCAGGCAAAAACAAACGAATAAAATGCCAAAAACAGACGTCAAAATGACAGAAATACGATGGAAAGATGACAGATGACAAACAGAGAGACTACAAAGAGACGATGAATACGAAGAAAAGGCAACAAAGAGACGACAAAAAGACGGCAAAAAGGGCACGATAATAAGACGAATGGTTTTCGCCTTTCGCCTCCGGTTAGTACCAGACGAAGAGTGGAACAGTGGGACAGCCGAGAAATTAGCTACGGACAGCTATGGACCGAGTTTGTTGACGGCACATTATTATCCAGGTAAAATACTGAGGGATATCGTATTAGGATGAATAAATGAGTGATATGACGAATAGACAATGACAAGCAGACGAAAAGACAGCAAATGAACGACAAAAAGATGATAATTAGGCAGTGAAAAAATAACAAAAACATGACAATAATATGACGAAGAAGTGAAGACAATCAGGCGAAAAGACAATGAAGAAAATACGAAAGACCATAAAGATGTGGTCGTTGAAAAGACGTTGAAAAAATCCAAAAAGACGCAAAAAAGGCAATACAAAATGGAAAAGGTACAGAAAAGGCAATAAAAAAACAACAGAACAGCGACAAGAAATGGCAAAAATGTCACAAGAAATGGCAAAAAATCGAAAACGCCACGTAAGACGATAAAAAAAATGACGACAAATCGCTCAAAAGAGACAAAACTACGATGTAAAGATGCCAGAAGTGCAGACATTAAAAGTAACGTAAAACAACTAACAAATATTAAAAAGAAGGGAGGTTAAAATAAGTCAAAAAAGTTTCACTTTCCTGATCACTATCGGGATTTCCGGAAAGAAAACAGATATGCAAGTAGTTGGAAGACAAAACGAGGTGGCCTATGCTTAGAGAGAGAGAGGCTCCAAGGTTAAATATATAAAAGCGAAGCAGGGAAAATGGGCCATAAAGAGAGGAACAAAGTGAAAAAGCAGGGAGAAAAAGGGCAAACGACTAGACAGAAAAAGAGGAAGAATGGTGGTGGAAAGAAGAAAATGATAGAAAAAACAACAACGGAAAACGGGAGAGAAAATGGGGACAGATTGGAAAAACAGAGAAAAAACGAGATTGAAAAGGAGAAAATAAATAAATGTAAACTCCTCATACGAGAGCAGAACAATTGAGAGCAAAAAAAAGAAAATGGAGACAAAATAAAAACGGAAGACAAACGGTGCAAACGAAATACAGAACATGACAGAAAAGGAGAAAAAGCAGGACATAATAAGAGAAAAAATGAAATAGACGACAGCAAAAAATAGAAAGGCTAACGGGACATAAAACAAAAAACGATACTGAAAAAGACGAAAACTGAACCTGAACATGAGGACACACGGAAGCAAAAAGGCGAAATACTGAACAGAAAACAGAAAAAAGGGGGCAATGAAGAGAAAATAGCGGGTAGAAAAAAGGAAAAGCAAGAGAGAAAAAGAGGAAAAAACCGAGGGGTTGTGTACAAGACACGACCGCATATATTGGTGACGCAGGACTACGTAAGTCTCTTTGTAGTGAAAGTAGCATGTATTCATGCTTTTAATCATTCGATTCTTCATGTATACATGCTATATGCAACATATATACATGCTACATGCGTTGTATGTAACATTTATCAAAGTAGTAACATTGCATACGTTCAATTCTCAAAAGATTGTGCATTTGAAAACAATTTAACAAAATCAAGAACACAAACTATTGCTTTCCTGCTACCTTACTGAAATTAAAGATTGTTTTTATTATCCATGGTTTACCACGTTGAAGGGATTTTACCAATTCAATCCTATTTCATCAACAGCACATCTTTTCACTACACTTCTAATGAAACGGCAAGCATGCGTATTCATACAGAGTCGTATTATAACCGAACACTACAGCTGTAGCACATTTTTCCAACACAGATATCAAATTCGCCGAGGTTTAATCATCTCGCAGTAAAGAATTTGCGATCTGTTGGAACAACGAACTTGTGTCATTTTTTCTAGTACACTTCCCTAACACAGACATCAAATTGGACTAGGTTTAATCGCGTTCGTAAGAAATCTGTTGGCACGAGGGGGATTTGACTCTTTCTGGCGTACTTCCCAAGCAAGGACATCAAAATGGTCTAGGTTTAACCGCGGTGGTAAGAAATCTTGTTGAAATGAGGAAACTTTGTCACTTGTTTTGGCTTATTTCCCAAGCACAGATATCAAATTGGTATAGGTTTAGATCATCGTAAAGGATCTTACAACCAATCACGAAGCGAAGATTCTGATAAAACAAAGGTTCATTATTTTCAATTTTACAATAGTTCAACATCAAGAATCCATACTTTTCTTCATTCGGGTCAATTCTTAGAAGATTTTCCGATCGATTAGTGTAAGAATATTGAAAATCGATCGGAAAACCGCTGAGCTATTAGCGCTCAAAACCTTTCATTTTTCGTGACGCTCGCATTTTTCGATTTTTTGGAATGACACCCTATCTCAAAACTTGCCGTAAGACGTAGTCCTACGTCAAAAAAGACAATTAGAGAGAGGACAAGGCAGAAAAAGAGAAGAAAAAAAAGCGTGACAGAAAAAGTGAGAAAATAGAAAGGGAAAACTTTCCGGAACTGAAAACAATAAAAACCAAAAGGGAAAATAATAGCCAGAGTGAAAAAAGGAAACAAGTTGTCGTTGTGACTCCTCCTACCTTTTGTCCAATGCAGGAAGGTGCATGGGTCGAACCAAGCTATAATATCTGAGATTCGCCTCGATCGACGTGTGTTATAGCATACGTTGTATTCCGATCGAAGCGCAATTTCTGATCGGTTTCGGTTCCGATCGGTATGTAGAATAGAAGCGATTATAATCGACATCTTTTCGATGCCCTTTGGCGGTCTTTTTGGCTTTTCATTGTATTTGCCGTTTCTAGGTCATGTCTCTTTTGCATTTTTATCGTCTTTCATAATCTTTTTGTCATTTTTCGTTTGTATATACCTATGTTTTTGGCATTTATTGTTGGTTTTTAGAGACTTTTTGCCGTTTTTGTCATCTGTTTTGCTGTTCGACGTGTTTTCGACGTTATTTTGTCATCGTTTCATCGTTATTTTCTTCTATCGTTTCATCACTTTTTTGCATTTTTAGGCCATACCATTTGTTGTCAAGGCAACAAATATTTTGACTGTTTACCGTCTTTTAATCGTGGTTTCGTCATCTTTCGGACGTCTGTTCTTCTCTTTTTTCGTCCATTTTCTTGCATACTTTGTCGTCTTCTTGACACTTTTTAAATGTCTTTTTGTCGTGTTTTTTTGTTTTTCTTTTGTCGAAGTTTTAAAGTCTTTTCGTCATCTTTTCATGTTATTTCAGTGGTCGACACCGTTGGCACCGTTCGTCGTTTTTTCACTATTTTCATCATTTGTTCAACACTTTGTTACCTTCTTTTCATTGCATTTTCGCAGTTTCTACGCCATTTTTTCGTCGTTGCTATTTTTTCGCGACAATCAAAAACCGCTGGATATTTAAACCTTTAGGGAGAGATGAAAATATGACTCACATGCACTGAAAATACAACGAAGAGACAAAAAGTGGAAAGATGACGCAAGTGTGACGAAAAGATTACAGCCCAGTGAGACAAGACAAGAAACAGGACGAAATATGAAATGATGACAAAAAAGCGAAGACTCGGCGGTAAAATGATGACGAAAGAGTCCAAACCGACTAGAAAAAACAGAAGGTAGCGGCCGAAATAAGCGACGTTAAAGGCTGAAAACAGACGTCAAAACTGACGTAAATGTGAAGGAAAGATGGCAAAAAGACCATGAAAAGACCAATAAAAAATACGACAAAGAGACGACATAGGGATGACGGATACTAAGAAAAGGCAAAACAAAGAGACGACAAAAAGGCAGCGAAAAAGTTCCGGAAAGGCAACGATAATATGACAAACAGACAACGATAAGAAGACGAAAAGACGTCGCAAAACGATAAAAAGACAGCAAATAAACGACGAAAGGATGAAAAAAGCGCAAAAAAAACAATAAAAACCCACTAAAATACAATATGAAAAGCAGAAATGAAAAGAAAAGATGAAAAATCAGAGGGGTTGTGTACAAGACACGACCGCATATACAGGTGACGCAGGACTGCGTAAGTCTCTTTGTAGTAATAGTAGCATGTATCCATGCTTTCATTCGTTCATTCATTCATAATCATTCGATTCTTCATGTATACATGCTATATGCAACATATATACATCCCAAGCTACAATGTGAGTTTTATAGTACTCTAATGGCGGTTTTAATGACCAATTTTGGTCTTAAATGCCATCATAAGAGCGTAA
The DNA here is from genome assembly GCF_943734655.1 of Sabethes cyaneus. Classification (NCBI taxonomy): domain Eukaryota; kingdom Metazoa; phylum Arthropoda; class Insecta; order Diptera; family Culicidae; genus Sabethes; species Sabethes cyaneus. The sequence goes on along the minus strand of NC_071353.1, from coordinate 150,076,734 downwards.
TAAAATCCAAATTGTTACTTGGGATGCTACATGCGTTGTATGTAACATTTATCAAAGTAGTAACATTGCATTCGTTCAATCCTCAAAAGATTTCAGAGTTATTTCTATGTGCATTTGGAAACAATTTAACAAAATCAAGAACACAAACTATTGCTTTCCTGCTACCTTACAGAAATTAAAGCTTGTTTTTATTACCCATGGTTCCCCACGTTGAAGGGATTTAATTAATTCAATCCTATTTTATCAACAGCACACCTTTTAACTACACTTCTAATGAAACGGGAAGCATGCTTATTCATACAGAGTCATATTATAACCGAACACTACAGCTGTAGCACATTTTTCCAACACAGATAGCAAATTCGCCGAGGTTTAATCGTCTCGCAGTAAAGAATTTGCGATCTGTTGGGACAACGAACTTGTGTCATTTTTCCGGCACACTTCCCTAACACAGACATCAAATTGGACTAGGTTTGATCGCGTTCGTAAGAAATCTGTTGGCACGAGAAGGCTTTGTCACTCTTTCTGGCCTACTTCTCAAGCAAGGACATCAAAATGGTCTAGGTTTAACCGCGGTGTTAAGAAATCTTGTTGAAATGAGGAAACTTGGTCATTTGTTTTGGCTTACTTCCCAAGCACAGATATCAAATTGGTATAGGTTTAGATCATCGTAAAGAATCTTCTAACCAATCACGAAGCGAGAATTCTGGTAAAACATAGGTTCATTATTTTCCATTTTTCAATAGTTCAACGTCAAGAATCCATAGTTTTCTTCTTTTGGGCCAATTCTTAGAAGATTTTCCAATCGATTGGTGTAAGAATATTGAAAATCGTTCGGGAAACCGCTAAGCTATTAGCGCTCAAAACCTGACCACTTTTCGAGAAAGATTTTTGGAATGACATCCTATACCAGCTACCTTCCTGAAAGGTCCTACGTAGAACGTAGTCCTACGTCAAAATGGCAATGAAGAGACAATAAAAAGATAGCAACACAGAGACAAGAAATGACAGGCAGTACTACAAAAGACGATAAAAAAATGACAACAAATAGCTCAAAGCGACAAAAAGACAAAGTTACAGGACGTAAAAGGACTGAACAGGAAAAACGGAAAACGAACATGAAAATGAGGACAAACTAGACAGAAACGGAGAAAAAACGAAACTAAAAAGAGAGAAAAAAAAACAGAAATAGAAATGGAGGAAGCAAAAGGGAGCGGAACGATTTAGCACAAAGAAAAAGGAAAACGGAACACAAACGGGCAAAACGACAAACGTGACAGAAGAGACGGAAAAGCAGAGCATAAAAGGAGTAAGAACAGAAAAGAGGAAAACAAAAAAATATAAAGCGAGTTAATGCGACAGAAAACAAAAAAAAAACGAGACTGGAAAAGAGGAAACAACGGATCTGAAAACGAGGTAAAACGAAAATAAAAAGATGAACAACGGCACAGAAAATAGAAAAACAAGATGGAAATCAAGGCTGAAAATTGCAACCATCTACGGGACAGGAAACGAAGGGAGGAAACGAAAGAGGAAATAGCGGATAGAAAAATGTAAAAACGAGAGCAAAGGATGGAAAACGAGACAGATAAACAGAAGTCAAGACAGAAAAAGGAAAAAAAATGAGACAACGTGGGACAACGGAAAAGAAAAATAAGGGAAAATGAGACAAGAAATGAAAATGGAACAGAAAACGAAGTGGAAAAGGAGAATAGCCAGTCGTGGTCTATTCGAATCTCGGTTGGGCGGAACTCGGATCTCGGAAAGACAGATTGGGAGGGGGGGGGGTGTGGTTTGCAGAAAAGACAAGAAATGAAAAACAGAAAATCAAACCAAAAGAGAGAAAAAGGAAGCCAAAATTAAAATACATGCGACAGAAATGAAAAAATGATGCATCTAAAAGAGTAAAAACGAGAATGAAAAAACGAAAAGGAGAGTTATAAATAGACGAAAAAGAAGAGAAAAGACGGTAAACGAGAGCGGTAATTACAAAAAAGTGAACAAAAACCAAGAAGAAAACAGAACTAGAAATAAGAAAGAATGAGAAACGAAACAATGAATACAAAACACGGGAAAGGAAACAAGAAAATCAAGAAAAAAAGAAGGAAAAATGTGGAAAACGGTGCAGAAGAGAAGAAAAACGGAGCAAACACTAAAAAAACGGGACTAGAGAACGTAAACAGACGCGATGACAGTCGTGTTTCTGGCACTTGCTGTACACTAAATGCAATAGGATATCCAAGCGAACTGAAAGCTCGGTGCATTTATATTTTCAAATAAATCCGGTAAACTCATATGTAAATTCATAATTGAAATAACCAAAACGATTCAAGCAAAACTCAAAATGCCCGCGCAGACCCGGCTGTGATTTTTGGCACACTTATACTATATTCTATGGCGGTTCAAGCGATGCTAACTTTAGCTGCCAGTAGGTGCCTATTTACGGGAAAAAAATACTTGTAAAAACGGTAAAATTTATGCTTCAAATCAATTTTTAAGCAAATAAAGCAACATACGATATTTACACCTTCTAGAAAGTTACGTATTTTGATAGTATCAAAAAATTTGTAGAACATGTCAAACCTGTTAGATGAGGTTTTGTGTACAAAAAGTTTAAAATCAGTTAAGGGGGTCATGACAGAAAGTCAATTATATCTCGCAAACCATATGATGCAGAGACTTATTGTCTTCTGCATAGTTTAATGAAATTCAAAGCTCTACAACTTTGCCGAACACATGTACATGCTATCTAGTTCCTATAAAAAATTATTTTTTCAAATGTGTTATCCCCTTTAGATATTATTGTATGAAAATGTCAACAGATGCAGAATACTTTTTATAGAACTTCTCCGAAGACACCTAAGCTCAAAAACGTCAGGGAAAACTGGAAAAGACTTTTGACCGTCTTTTTCCAGAATGGTCCCATTGTGCGACGCAATCGAACTTCGACATAATCTTTTTTACTGAAAAACGTCTGGACGAGAATTCATTGATCTCTTTTCGATTGGCAACCGCTTGAACAAATCTGGATAAAAATTACGGTAGCTGATCATTCGGTTAATTTCGCAATGATTTTACACAGTTTAAATCGCACAAATCACAGCCAAATTTCTAGAATGTTCCGTGTTCCGAGTTACGAAACCAAATAAAAATATTAATAAAAGTATGATAAAAAACCAAAGCCATCCCGAGCCGGACAGCCTGCTGACATTGTCGGTTTTTCCGGCTGCTGCTGCCTGTCGCCGCACCGGAAGGGGTTGATGATATTTTCATTAGGCCTACTGTGCTGCCTATCGAAATTTTTTCGTAACGTTCCGGAAAATTCCAAACCTGCTGCAAACCCTGCGGGGGTACGGGTTCTGTCAGCATCGTCACCGACCGACGACCTAGAGGTATCATCATGGATCGACAAACACACAGTCACACACACACAATCACACAGACAGACAGAATAAAACAAGCTGAAAATTATATTTTCATTGCGAAATAGTTGTGGTTTTGCATGCTGCTGCTGCTGCTGCTGCCGCTGCTTGCTGCTGGGAAATGTAAAATGTTGAAAATGTATATTAAAATTGGAGAAATTAAAATTTTGCAGTGGCGCTCCGCGCCCTTCTCCCAACACAAGTCCCTCCCCTTCGTTACCATAGTACCTTACCTACCCAGTACTTAGTAAGCGCAGCAGGCGAGTGTGGGAAATAAGCGAGAGCTTGCTGCTATTTTGCAATTGCTCTACTGCTTGTTGCTACCGCGCGCCGCCGGTTGCTGCGGTGCAAAATGCAGTTTCCAAACACTGCAATGGCACCGGGATAAAGTAGCCCCCGGATGGTGACGCTGGAGGCGGCAGTGGCAGTGGCACTGACGGTGAGGGGAAAACCGTTGCAGCTCTATATTTGGGGTTTGGAATTACATTCTGCATTTTTGTGCGCCAAATGAGTCCCGAACGAACGAACGAACGGTGCTCTGCAGGACGGAACCAGCAGCCGTACACGGCGTGAATCAGGAGTGCGGCGGAGAATCCGCACTGCGACTTTGACCGTTTTGCCTACTTCCTTGCGGGATGGAGACAAAAATCGCAATTACTCCACAATCGAATCCCCGCACGGTTTTGGGCTGTGGGAGGGGTGAAGATTTCCGCTGATTTATATTGACCGAATGCGACAGTTTTTCTGGCAACACTGTCACTGGACGCAAAAACATTGTGCAGTGCACTGGAATGGAAAATTGCCACCGACCATCACCGACCAGCTGGACAGCATCGCAAGCGAGATTTTGCAGACAGTGAATTCCAAAAATTACCGAGCAGATCAAATTTCCAGCCGGCCATTCCCAAGCGCCTTAACGGGAACATTGCACTAAGCAGCTTGTTTCGTTTTTCTCATAATGGTTTTTTGTACACACTCACTCACTCACACCTGTGAATCACAGCGGGACAACTGTACTCAACTGGAATTGTGTCTTTCTATCCATCTACCCTTCCTTCCTACCTTCGAAACCCCTTACACGCAAGTAAAAGGCTCGAATTTCTCGACCCTCGGTTCGGTTGAAACCTGTTGCGACCGCCGCCGGAGCTCCGTGCGACCAGCTGCCGCTGCTGCTGCTGAACATCTTGTCCGAGTAGTGTTCCCATATGTTTCACGTGACACTGCTGCTGGCCAGGCCAATCGGTGTCAAAGGTACATATGTTCCTTTTGGACCTCTCCGATTGATGACACGGCAAGCAATGACCTGTTGCGTCGAAAATGCGGTGGGAAATGGTGCGCTTTCGCACCTCTCTCACTCCGATGATGATGGTCGGTCGGAATTATTATTCGTTTTCCCCCCGTGGGGCGTGAATTTTCAGAAATGAATTTATACACAATTTAAACGATAAATACCCGATAATGAAGTTATCCCGGGTGTTGCACCGGGGGCATATTATTACTACAAACAGAGCGTTGGTTGTGGGCAAAATCAATCTCATAAACCCCAACCGGCAGCTCCCGCCCCTCCATCCGCCCCACCCCCACTAGCAATTTACGTTTGACGGGTGGCGGAAATCATTTCGATTTCAAATTTAATTATTCCACATGCCAACGTGCCCGCTAGTGTAGTTGATTGCCGCGGAACCGGGTGGCAGCTCTATTATTTTCCCACTTGGACAAAATTGATTCCAGCGGCCGGCCGGCCGACCGACCGACGCGTAATCAAGCGCACAGATTTCGCGCGTCGTCGCCTCATTGGTTGGGCCATGAAAATTAATTGCCGAAATCGAGAGTCAACTGTCAGTGTCAATTTTATCGTCAGGGATCTGGGCTGTGGCTCTGGATATGTCATAAATTTATGAGAAATTGCCACAGTTTACTTAAGAAGAGTAATGATTTATAAAAATCCGTAAGAAATAGTTCATGAGAAACCGCAAAAATCTTTGACATTTTTAGAGCGTGTCTATGTACTGCCAAACCAAACAAGACACAATGCTCCTCCATTGCATTACCATTATTTATTAATTCTACGAATTTGTATCTTAAAAATATTGTGTGTAACTATTTTAGTATTCTAAAAAAATACAAAAAACAGGAGTCTCTTTGGTTCTCAAACCAAGAAAACGTAGAAAACAAGTATTATTGAATTGGGACCGCACTTTCCCGGTCAACGGCAATCGCTCACTGCACAGTCGTCGAACAGATATAGAAGATTACTGTCTTCAGCATAATTTCTTGTAATAATATGCTCAAAAATTTTGCACTACACATCAGTGTGTTATGTTAAGACTGAAGAAAAATAAAGTTTTCATTTCACTTTTAGAGGGATTAATCAAAATTTGAATTTCACCAGACCGTAGAACTTTTAATTTCAAGAAACTCTTCCAAAGATTTCATAAACCTAAAACCAAGTTTTCCCACTGAAAACTCGAATGCGCACAGTTTTTTGGTTTTTGACCTCTGTAGAATGGGACAAAAGTTTAAAGGACAGAAAACGGAAACGGAAGTAGAACACACATTCAACTCCACAGAGACGTTAAATGGAATACAAAAAATGATTTAGTAACAAACAAGAAATTGGAGAAAAACGAGGCTGAAAAAGAGGAAAAAATTATAATGAATAACACTACCTTTTACTCATGATCAAGTTTTAAGCATAACTTTTGAACTATTTGTTTGTTTTCAATAAAAATTTCTAGAAAACTTTATGATAACGAGAGCAGGGAATCAAAAATCACGATCGCACAAAGATATTATCCCTACTTCAAAATGTTGCGACAATGTATAATGAAAGTTTATCATTGTTGCATGGAAGTTAGGACAAAGACAAATTATCGTAGCTGTTTATCATGGATACAGATGTTTCATGATATTCTCATCGAAAGTTATCCTGCTTGTTGGTGTGAATGGACATCCATTTGTCCTAATATTTTGTTATCATGATACATTCTGGTTGCTACGAATGTTTGTTTTATAGGCAGAGAATAACTGGCTTATCGCTCTTCGTTTTTGTCGGCTATTTCTGCGAATGAACAATGATATATTGGATTCCCTGAGCGAGAGCTTTCATTTTTGGTACTAAGATCGTTGAAATAAAAAAAAGGCTAAAAACAAGCCAGCCAAAGCCAAAAATCCACAGAAAATACGCGACTGGTAGAACTGGATAATGAACTAAAAATAAAAAGGTCTTGAAAACCTGGAACAGCAAGAAAAAAGCACAAAACGTTGAGGGGTAACGGAATACTCGTGCACAGAAACGGGAATAGAAAAATACGTTAAGCAAAATACAAAAAAAGAACTAGAATTCAGAAAAAAATGAGACCGGAAAAGTAGCAAAATAGGAAAAACGGACAGAAAAAAATACGAAATGAAACAAAACTGGAAACAAAAAAGAAAAAGAAAGAAAAACGGAAGAAAAAAAAACAAGAAAATGAGATAAGAGTCTAGTAAAAGAGTGACAACGGGTCTGGAAGACAAGCCAGAAAAGGAAATAGGAATAAAAAAGGAGGAAAAACTGAAATGAGCGACATGGGACAAACGTTACAGAAAATGTAATGCGCCTAAGAGAAAAGACGAATAATGAGACAAAAATGGGGAACCTCAGGAGCCCAGGAAGAAAAGTAGAGAATACCAGGGATAGGAAAGGAGGAAAAATCGAACAGAAAAAAGTAGAAAAAGAGTAAAAATGGTAAAATAGAAAAAAATGACAGAAAAAGACCACAAAACAGGAAAACTACTACAAAAAGAAAAGGAAAAGAGGGAAAAATGGGGGGAACAGATGCAGAAATGAGCCAAAGAAGTAAAATGAAAAGAACGAAAACGGGGCCAAAATTGAAGGGACAGAAAATGAGTGACAATGGAACATACAGAAAAGAAGAAAAAAGAAAAAAATTAACAAAAACTGAAGAGGAAAAATAAAACTGAAACCCGGTACAGAAAGTCCCGAGGAAAAACAGTAGACAATAGAATAGAATAGAGAACAAATAAGAGCGTGAAAGAATGAAGAAAAACCGAACAGAATTAAGAAGACCAGAAAACTGGGACAGAGAGAACGGCACTGGAAACGAGAAAGTGCGGACTGTAAATAGGGACACGATAAGAGGAAACCGTGACTGAAACAGAAAAATGATAGAGAAGGACAGACAAACGGAACAAAAAGGAAACTAAAAAGAGCTAGGGACAAAAGCGACCAAAGATGAAGAAAAACGAAACGAAAGTCTAAAACAGAAACTGAAAAAAGAGAAAAAGAGGAAAGAAGGATAAGGAGAAGAACGGGAAAATGGGATAAAATGCATCCGGGTTCGAACTCGATTCAAATACGTAAAGCAAAATACAAAAATGATTCAAAAACAGGAAAAACGAGGAAAAAATAGGACAGCAAAAAACAAGAAAAAACAGGAAAAACAAGATACGTTATTCTTAACGAGCTTAAATAGGAGAAAAGACGGAACTGGAGACAAAATAGTACAGGACTGAAAACGAGACTGGATAACTCTAATAGGTGAAACATAAAGGAGTATAAAGAATCGGTGAAAGTGAAAAGTAGACAAAAAAATAGCAAACGGAAGGGAAAAATCACAACAAAAACTGTTAAAATAGAACAACAGGATAAATCAAAAGGGAACTGAAACTGCAAAAAAAAAAACGATACAGAAAGAAAAACAGACAAAAAAAGACTAAAAAGTGGACAAGAGAGAAAATGGGTGGAAAAATAACAAGAAATAGGAGGAAAACAAACCTGGAACAACCAAAACAGTAAAATGCGAACACAGGGAAAACGCAAAAAATTAATATGGGAACCGAAAAGTTAAGCGTTAACAACCTTAAGCGGATATGAAAAATGATTCAAAACGGGTAATGATTTAAAACAAGAAAATAGGGAAAACGGGACAGAAAAAGAAACTAAAAAGAGAAAGGAAAAGATATAGAAAAAGAGGAAAATCGTGATCAAACAAACGGACGAAACCAGGTATGGAAAAAAACCACAAGAGAAAAGATGGAAAAAAGGAAAACCGGGACTGAAAAGAAGAGAAAACAGAACCGAATTCAAGGAAAAATGGAACAGAGAAAAAAGACTAAAAACGGTAAAACGGAAGGAAAAAATTCCAAGTTCAATCCTTATGAGATTTTAGAATTATTTGGATAGATTGGATTGGATATTTGCATAGATTTGGAAACAGTTTAACAAACTCAGGAACACAAACTATTGCTTTCATATTACCGTACAGAAATTAAAGATTGTTTTTATTACCAATCGTTCCCCACGTTAAAGGGATTTTACCAATTCGATCCCATTTTATCAGCAGCACATCTTTTCACTACACTTCCGATCCGCACAGAATACATATTACAACCGAACACTACAGCTGCAGCCCACTTTTCCAACACAGATATCAAATTCGCCAAGGTTTAATCGTTTCGTCGTAAAAAAGTTTGCAACCAGTTTCCCTAACACAGACATCAAATTCGACTAGATTTAATCGCGTTCGTGAAATATTTTGTTGGGACGAGGAGATTTTGTCACTCTTTCTGGCGTACTTCCCAAGCAAAGACATCAACATATTGCCATTTGTTCTGGTTTACTTCCCAAGCACAGATAACAAGGTCTAACAGATAACAGATAACAGATGGTCTAGGTTTAATCGTCGTAAAGAATCATCGACCTGTTGGGACGGGAAAATCTGTTCACTTTTTTTTTCTGAAAATACATTAAAATTATGATGGCGTGTTTTTCAACCAATCGCGAAGCGAGGATTTCCAGTTAGACAATGCTTCTTGAATGCGTGTTGAAAATAAATCAGGAAATCACTATAAGCTATTAGCGTTTAAAACCTGGGGTGACATTGCGATTCTCGTTTTGAGTGATTTTGGTTCGTTTCGACCACGTTAAACGAATGAGCGAAACGAACCAAAATCACTCGAAACAAGAATCGCAATGTCACCACTGACCACTTTTCGAGGAAGATTTTTTGGAATGACACCCTATCTAGCCAAACCTTGCCGACGTAAGACGTGGTCCTATGTCAAAAGAAAAAAAGAGGAGGAAAAATGAAACAGAAAAGAGTAAAACGCAAAGTTGATGGAACAGAAAATGAGGAAAATGGAACACACAGAAAAAGGACGACAAAAACCATACTCGAAAGGGGGGAAACGTGAAAAAAGTGGTAAATCATAATATTAAGCGAAAGAAAATCAAACTGAAAAGATGAAATCCGGTACAGAAAGAAAAGAAGAAAGAGAGAAACCCACAAACGGGAGAGTAAAGAAAAGAATACCGAGGCAACAAAACGAAGAAAAGGGAACAAAACAAGAGGATAAAACAGAAAAGACCTGAAATACAACAAAAGTAAAAGGGACAAAAAGTAAAAAATTGATCCCCCAGAAAATACGGAAAATGGAACACACGAAATTGGGGGACAGAGCTTTTTTGTATGAGATTATCACGGCGACCACAATAATATGGGCTGGCATCGAGTGTCCGAAACACAAAGCAAAGCAAAACCATGTGTATAAACGACCTTAACCCTTCTTTATCGACAGACTTTGCAGCCGGTTATTAGAGTATAGGAAAACTACGGGACTAGAGGAAAGATTCTATTGACTCAATAGCGGCACCGCTCACTTGAGATTCGAACTTACGACGAGTGGCTCGTTAGACCAGCATCGTACCCCCAACCCCGGAGCTAACTGGCCGAATTTCAACAACAGTCACAGAAGGCCGAAATTCTCGAAATGCATAAATAGCTGTTCAATAAACAAAAACCTTAATTGACATGCAGTTAACAAATACTTTTGATGAAACACAACTATTTACTATAGAGTATAGATACTTGAAAGTCATTCGCTCGCGTTCTGGCTTTTAGGACTCGGCCATTTGTGATTCGGCCATTCGTAGGTAGTCCAATAATATTTATATATTTATTAGCTTTCTTCATCTAAACCTAACGTCTAAGTGAAGGTTTGAACGGGAAACCCCGGTTTGAGTTGAGATTAATAATCTCATTTTCAAATCGGCACAAAAACCCATTATCTTTTCACGATTAATCCATTTAACATTAACATTTAACTTATTACATAGAAATATAAGCCAAACATAGAAAACATTAAATTCGTATCACATTAAACTTGTCTTAATCCTATTTTTAAAAGAATTCGTCGAAATCGTAAAATCAAATTGGTCATACACGTCATTAAAACATTGCACATCGCCTAGATTGGTTCGTGTTGTCCGTATTGCGTACGATGATAAGTAGCCCGAAGAAATTCTTGGGATCTGAGGGGACGAGGCATAATGTTAAGGTTAATGCAGGACCGAAGTTCAGGAGCATCGATTTCGCTCTTTAGGAGTTGAGCAACGAAGACAGCTCTTGATACAAATCTCGTGCTACTCAGCGTTTCGATATTAAGTTACTAGCATATGTCCTCATATGGTGGGAGATTTCTGGGGTCCGACCATGGAAGATGTCTCAGCGCGTATCTGACGAATCTACGTTGTACAGCCTCGATTCTGGCCGACCAAATATATGTAAACGGACACCACACCACAGAAGCCATGTCAAGAATCGATCGCACCAACGAAAAGTATAAAGCACGCAAGCAATGTAGATCACGGAAATCGTCGACTATGCGCATTATGAAGCCTAAATTGCGATTCGCATTAGAGATGATGTTAGAGTAATGGTTTTGAAAGGTCATTCTAGAGTCCAGTTCAACCCCTAAATCTTTAGCAACACAGACACGTTCAACGTCAGACACAGACACTGACAGTAAGATTATTCAAGTGACACCACTCTGTAAACAGATTAATATAATCTTGCAGTTGTTTGTAGTCTTCAGCAGATCGCACTGTGAGGAACATTTTTAAATCATTTGCATACAACAGCTTGTAGCCAGGAGGTATCGCAAAGCAAACATCGTTAAAGAATACAAGGAATAGTAACGGTCCTAAGTCACTTCCCTGTGGAACTCCTGATCGATTACAAAAACTGTACGATTCAGTAGAGCCTAACTTCACTAAGAGTTGTCGGTTTGTTAAGTAACTCTTAAGCCAGCGGACGAAGCCATCAGAAGCTCCTAGATGATTCAGTTTTCGAAGCAGAATTTGGTGATCAATACGATCAAATGCAGCTTTAAGATCCGTGTAAATGGTATCAACTTGCGCAGCGTCTTCAACCTGATGAAGACAAAATGAACAAAACTACAGAAGGTTCGTGTTGATTGAGCGTTTGGGGAAAAAGACATGTTGTTCTATAGAGATGTACGATTTCATTTTGCTAAGCAGCAGCTTTCCCACAAGAATCTCCAACAGTTTCGACCCGGCACATAAAGAGTTGATACCTCGGTAGTTTGCTATGTCACGTTTATCCCCTTTCTTGTAGATTGGAAAGACATAGGATCTTTTCCAACACTCCGGGAACTGGTTCTGTTCTAATGACATATTACAAATCTTTTGCAACGGTTTACACAGAGCTCCAGCACATCTTTTTAGCACCACTGATGGGATTCCATCTGGACCCGCGGAAAAACATGTTTTCAATTTCGAAAGACCAGTTTCAATATCAGCTACGGAAAACAGGAGAGGACTAAGGTCCAAAATGTTTTTAGGAACGTTTCGCGTCGCTGCATCAATTTGAGAGGATGGGGCCAAAGTCGAATATTAATCAATTGTAATAACATGCCCGGGTTTTTGTTGTATTCTGCACTGCATTTCTGCGATTTGAGTAAGCAACTAGCTTAAATTTTATTTACCCTTCCTTTGCAGCATGTCCTGTAGCCCGTTCCGTCTCATGACCAGCTCCAGTGAGAAGCGTCTTCGGGGTAATGTAGAACTCAGCATGAAGAAAGGGTAATGAGGGGGTTAGGAATTGGCCTTAGAAATTAGAAATTAGAAAAATTACTCAAAATGGAACAAGAAATTGTGTAAAATGAGACTAAAAAAAGGAAAAAAGGACCAGAAAAGGCGAAAACTAGGATAGTAAAAAAAGAAAACCGAGACTCAAAAAGGAGAGAATACGAGGCTGTAAATGGATCAAGAAAATCGGAAATTAGGCCTTATCGTAAAAACCGGGAACGGCGGGAGGTAAATAAGTTCAAATACGAGATAAAAAAGAAGAAAGAAAATAGAGCAGCCAAGATGTTAGCAAAAGAGGAAATATAGGACAAAAAATGAAAAAAATTAAAAAATGAACAAAAAAGAAGAGAAAACCTGACAGAAAAAAGTCAAACCTGAAACTTGAACAAAGAAGAAAAATGAAAACAGAAAAGAACGAAAACGGGACAGAAAATGGAGCACACAGAAAAAGAGGAAAACAAAACAACAGAAGAAAATTTAAATCTAAACACGAAAAGAGAGAAAACGACACAGGAAGAGGAGAAACAATACTGAAAGAGAGGAAAGACTTGGCATAACTGGTAAAATGAGGTAGAAAAATAGCACCGAACTAATACTAACAGAGGCACAGTGGTTATTCAGATTGATTTCACCGTAAAGGTCGTTGTGTGCTAAAAATGAAATGTAAAACTGTACCGGAACTAGGTCAATAGGTAAAGAAAGGAATGAATAGTCCTTTAATTACGCGCTCTATTGTAGGTAAATGCTTCGGTCGGCATCTTTTTGTGGTCAACAGTTATAAAAACAACAATCGTTGGGAGAAAGTTGCCTGTTTTGCAGCGTCGATCATGGTTCGACAAACGACAGTCGGCGTAAACAATTTAGCACCACTTTCGTCTTTGATTCTGATTGTTTTGACGTTTAATCGATCGACATTAATTTTCAACAATGTACGCCTACGGTTACGGTTGCTGTAGACTGACGTTGTCGGATACTTCTATCTTCATGACATAATGATCGTATCGAGTACAGTCGTTGCTTGTTCATGTGACCGGATCTTAACGATAGTTATCGAAACAAAGTCGAACCGTCGAACTGTTGATTTATTTTGTTTAGTTTTCTGGTTCCCAGCAAATACCATTCGGAGCTCAAAACCTCTTTTTCTTTCGGTCTTTCCGGACCCAGCTCAAAATCCAACGGCATACCTTACTTTCCGATCGAATGTCATACGGAAAGATTATATCTTTAGAACTGGGTAGCACACAAAAAAAAACGGACAATAAAAAAAAACACACAGAATCACCGTTGCATGACGCATTGCCGACGCATTGGCCGTCGCCGCTGCCGCCGTCGACGAGGAAAACCGTACGAGGCAGGAAAAAAAAAAGAAAAACACATCGGCAATGGTTAAATATAGAAATAATAAATGAATTCCGAATATATCACAACTATGCAAGCCAGCAAGAGAGAGAGACCCCGCACTCGGACCGGGCCCCTGGGCCCGGTATGATTCTGACATTCCACGCACTTTTCCCCCCGTGCTGCGGATGCGCGCGCCCCCGGAGCGTGTGGTGCTTTCTCTAACGAAGAAATTCCAGCAGTTACTTTTTCTCCGTTTATGAAATTCATATTTTTTTTTTGTTTTCAACCTCTCTCCCTCCCGGTCGGTAGGATTTATTTCGAGAGTTATCGAATTGGTATGCAACCTGGCCTAGCAGGAGGTAACAGGCAGGAAGACAGGCAGGCAGGCAGGCGGTGCCACGCACCGAACGTGTAGTACCCTATCGACACACTCGAAATGGGACCCCAAAATTAGCACGGAATTATGAAGCATCGGAATTTGGAAGTTTTCATTTTAAAATATCTTCCTGTCGTTCCCGGTGGCGGCGGCTCCGGCGGAGGCGGAGGCGGATAAAATCGGGTTGTGGGCCTCCCGGTCGAAAGGTTCGACAGGACAAATAGCAAATTCCTGGAGCTGGAACGGAACCATTCTTTCCCGTGCAGCACAGCAGGATTTCGATGGAGTTGGAGTAATATTTTCATCAAAAATTAACAGACTGACTGCGGATTACGGGGGACTTTTATTCCGGGAACACCCCCCGAAGGGGAAGGGAATGGAGGTGACATGGCGGTGGCCTGTGCACGTGCACATGCACAGGCACACAATCACAAAACGGTCCAGTTTTCAGATACGGGGGTTTTCCCCCGTATATAAACAACGCCAGATAGCGCATAAAACAGCGGAATTTAAACAAAATTGTTAATTAACATGTTGGAACCGAAATGCAGCAGTAATATATTACATTCATTCCGGGCGTGATATATGATGCTCTGGTATGCTTTCGGGGTTTTTCGGTCGGTTGGTTTGGACAATATTTTCTGCAATGTCCATACAATTTCTGTATGGTAATGTGTGTGTGTTTGTGTATTTTTGTATGCACGTGCAAATATACATTCTGATCTGCAGCGAGTGGCCACGCGCCAGCATTCAGAACCACCGTCATCATCGGTTTGACCGTTCTATACAGTCAGCGTCGACCTCGGTTTGTCCGATAGAATAAACCCGGCAGTGGCCGTGAAAGCAAAGGTTGAATCTTCAAGGTTGGGGGGGGGGGGATGTAGAACCCTTCCACTGCGCAACCGGACGAAATATGACAAAAATGAAACAACAATTTCAGCATCAACCGAGAACCAGAAATTTGCTCGATAATTTTTAAAATCATTTTAAAATGATGTTTGTCAAACACAATAATAGTAACTCATAGAAAAGCGTGGAAAATTCATCCCTGCAGCAGCAACAACAGCAACAGCGGGGGCACACGCACCCACGTCGTCGTCGGCAGAATGTAATGAAGAACGAAATCGTTTTATTATCCCAATATTCATTTATTTTCCCGTTTTTCCGTCTCCGTACCGTACCGCTCCGCGCTCTGATCCGTTCGATGCCGTTGGATGCGGCACGACGGGGCCGACGTGAAACACCGAACAGCGAGATTGCAACTGCAGCGAACGCACAAGGATGCAGGTTGGTTGCTTGCATATTGGAGAGTGCGATGTATGCTTCTTGAAACACCAGCGCAGCGTGTATTTTGAGTGGATTGTGAAGTTTCACCAATTTTTCATTGAATGATGAAAAGAATACTAGCCTAGAACTATGGCCATATTTGGGGTAAAAGTTGAACCAATTACAGCTGAAAAAAAAAATTCGGTTACATAGAAAATGTTCCCAACTTTTTGAGAGAACAAAATTTTACAAGACGTAAGAAAACCGATATGTATGTTTGTTACAACAAGACCAAATTGTGGTTTTACAACCAGCAAAATTCAAAATAATTGGCAATGTGAAATAAGCTAGTTCGTCAAGATGTTCCAAATCGTTTTGAAATAGGAATATTTTTAATTTAATATTTTTTAAATAATAGTAGAAACCTTCGTCAACATTATGTGCTGTTACCAAGGTCATGGTCCTGCTGTGTGTTCACCTTGCTCGTTCTATTCTAATACCGAAAATTCGAGAAATCGCCGTTATTGAACGTCTTCTCGTGCATTTTGTGCTGCTGTACGGAGTACGATGGTTGTTTAAATTTGGTGCCACTCGTATGTGAAGTGAACAGATGTAGCACGTCCCAGCTAGTGTTAAATCAGTTAAGTAGTTTTTATCATTTGATTTTTTTTACTTGTGCTGGTGGCTATATTCAATCCTCAAGTGTCTTCAGCAAAGTTTTTCAAGTCCTTTCGGACAGTGAACAGATCACATTTTCCAAGTATAGAAACTGGTGGACAAACGCGAAATAGAACCAAGGGCCGGAAAGCCAAGTGTCGAAAATAAGCTCGTAATCCCAATTAATAAGAAACCGCAGAGTCTTACAAAACAAAACCTATTCCTATGTAAAAAATCAGAAAGGTTGTGTTCCAGACACAACCGTGTAGCTAGCGTAGAACTACGTTCGGTGGGTTTTTGCAAAGAAACTTTGAATATTAAAGCTAACTTTTCACATCGTATTGACCTATGTATGGTGCAAAATAGCGTTCAGTTAATTATAGTGCTAAATAATTGTAGCATATTTTTGGTATGTTTGCAGCGTCATGAAGCAAGCAAAACACCTGAACCTCTAGTTGGTCTCGAGGTACGACACTGGTCTAACAAGCCAGACGTTGCATGTTCGGTTCGAATCTCGACGGGGAGTGGTTGATAGTCAATAGAATCGTTGCACTAGCGCCAAAATTTGCTTTGCTTTGTAGCAAGCACCATGTACCATTAATTTTCAAACGACGATATCTAAGTCGGATTACCACGGGTGGGTTTCAAGCTTAGATCGAAATAGAAAGTTACTGTAATCAGCTCGGAAGTCGAACAGCGATTGAAAGATGATAATGGTTTTGCTTTTCTTTTTATGTCATTTCAATAGTCTTTACATGTCAAGAAGACAACCGCCACAAGTTTATCCTGCTTCTCTGTCTTGAAGCAGCAGCAGCCAGAACCACAAGCTTGGCGAACGTAATCGTCGTCTGCGCCTGGAAAGTAAGGCCACGGAAAATGACCACAAGGAAAATGTGTGGGAAAATTTTAATTAGAAAGTTTCGGTTGATTTTCACTATGTAGTGATTGAGATTGTAAAACAATCTTTACCATTAAAATTCTAAATTCGAAATCTCTCAAAATCTTTCATTCTTTCGTGACGCTGGCTTCAAACCAAATTTTGGATTGACACCCTGCCGTAAGACGTAGTTCAACGTCAAAAAATGCAAGGAATCAATTGGTGATAGTCATGTCTTGTGCAGATCTTGGGAACATTTGCCCTATTATTCCCTGAAATATCTTCTTACACTATTAGGGTGATACAAACTTTGCTGAATATAGGAACTATATACTTCTTACTTATTTGTTTAAAAAGGACACTTAAAAATCAATTCTGCACAATAACTTTGCTCAAATTTAGGGTATGCAATGGGGAAGGCAAACGAGAAAGCGACCAATATAGCTTTTACCAGCCCAAGCTCCTACCTAGCGCCTCCACGCGGCCATACCTGGTAATACTCTATTGAGTAGCTAAGCTAGGTGGTGCGATGCTGCGTGGTTCCCAGATGTCAGTCCTCAAAACTGATATTTTGCGCAGACGGCTGAACCACCCGGCCTTGGTAGCAAGGTAAGCCTAATATGTTATTTTAATTATTTGTTTCGTTTTAGCTCATCAAGCACCTCCTACTGTACAATTAAAACTTTGGCCGTAACAAGTTTAAATAATACACATGGATATCATGGATATGTAAAAAATTTAATTAATTGTTGAATATTAGATGCACTGGTAGAAATTCAAATGATGCAATTGTATTTCACGCGACGGATTGCTGGTGAGATTGTTCTATTTTTACCTATACTATACTATACTATACTATACTATACTATACTATACTATACTATACTATACTATACTATACTATACTATACTATACTATACTATACTATACTATACTATACTATACTATACTATACTATACTATACTATACTATACTATACTATACTATACTATACTATACTATACTATACTATACTATACTATACTATACTATACTATACTATACTATACTATACTATACTATACTATACTATACTATACTATACTATACTATACTATACTATACTATACTATACTATACTATACTATACTATACTATACTATACTATACTATACTATACTATACTATACTATACTATACTATACTATACTATACTATACTATACTATACTATACTATACTATACTATACTATACTATACTATACTATACTATACTATACTATACTATACTATACTATACTATACTATACTATACTATACTATACTATACTATACTATACTATACTATACTATACTATACTATACTATACTATACTATACTATACTATACTATACTATACTATACTATACTATACTATACTATACTATACTATACTATACTATACTATACTATACTATACTATACTATACTATACTATACTATACTATACTATACTATACTATACTATACTATACTATACTATACTATACTATACTATACTATACTATACTATACTATACTATACTATACTATACTATACTATACTATACTATACTATACTATACTATACTATACTATACTATACTATACTATACTATACTATACTATACTATACTATACTATACTATACTATACTATACTATACTATACTATACTATACTATACTATACTATACTATACTATACTATACTATACTATACTATACTATACTATACTATACTATACTATATATAGTTTATTATTTGATAAATCTTCCTCATGATCCTTATTACTTACCTTGCCCTACTAACACGATATGCTGTTTTCCTGTAACATCTATGAAGGTAGTATGGGTTCCCTGCACTTTCAAAAGTAGATGCTACACTAACATTCCTACCCACTTCCCCTGCGGTTCTTCGGACGTAGCCAGGTATATAATGCGATTATATAGCCACCTACCATGTGTGCACATATGCTAATGCTAATGCTAATAGCTTTGATCAAATTTATTTATTGAAAAACAGTCTTCAGAAAAAATAAGCAGTTTAATATACTGAATAACTTTGGAGAACAGTTGAAAGCAATCAATAAATCGATCTATCTATCTATCTATCTAGTTTTTGCAACTATTTTTGTTTTTATTTTCATTCTTTATTTATTTCTTGTCGTCCTATATAGAAGCAAAACATCGTTTTAGCTGCTAAATACAGACTACATAGCCGAAAAACTGAACCTGAAAATCGCATATTACAGTCGGAAAGGGTACATTTTTGTCGTTTCGTTTCCTTTCTCGTTCTCCTTATGTTTCTTTTCGGTTTTTTTCTGTCCTGTTTTCCCTATTTTTCCTCTTTTTCGGTCTCATTTTTTCCAATTACTTGTCCTTTTTTTTGTATTCCGAATAACGTCATTCCCTGTTTCCTTGTGTGTGTGTGTGTGTGTGTGTGTGTGTGTGTGTGTGTGTGTGTGTGTGTGTGTGTGTGTGTGTGTGTGTGTGTGTGTGTGTGTGTGTGTGTGTGTGTGTGTGTGTGTGTGTGTGTGTGTGTGTGTGTGTGTGTGTGTGTGTGTGTGTGTGTGTGTGTGTGTGTGTGTGTGTGTGTGTGTGTGTGTGTGTGTGTGTGTGTGTGTGTGTGTGTGTGTGTGTGTGTGTGTGTGTGTGTGTGTGTGTGTGTGTGTGTGTGTGTGTGTGTGTGTGTGTGTGTGTGTGTGTGTGTGTGTGTGTGTGTGTGTGTGTGTGTGTGTGTGTGTGTGTGTGTGTGTGTGTGTGTGTGTGTGTGTGTGTGTGTGTGTGTGTGTGTGTGTGTGTGTGTGTGTGTGTGTGTGTGTGTGTGTGTGTGTGTGTGTGTGTGTGTGTGTGTGTGTGTGTGTGTGTGTGTGTGTGTGTGTGTGTGTGTGTGTGTGTGTGTGTGTGTCTTTCATTGCCCCTCAAATTTTTGTACTTTTGACGTAGAACTACATCTCTCAGGAAGGTAACTGGTCCAGGGGGTAATTTCGAAGATTTTGAATTTTTTCATTTAAGTCAATCAAGTTCAATTAAGTTTCAAAGAAGTTAAATACACTGAAATCGCTCTTTACGCGATTATTTTTACGCGAATTTCGCGAATTTCGGGATTTACGCGAATTTCGGAATTTACGCGGGTTTTTTTACGTGATTTTCGGAATTTACGCGGTTTTTTTACGTGATTTTGATTTACGCGAGACGTATCCTTCGCGTAAAAAGCGACTTGAGTATAGTGAAAATTAACGAAAAGTTTCAATGCCATACTTCCCTATACTTTTACTTTGCTTCACAGGCGGAGACGACGGTTAAACTCACCATCCGTTTAGTGTGGTTTCCTTTAACAAAACAAGCAACAAAACCACCGCGTCTCAATAGGTTGAAAACTCTTTACGACATCTAAACCTATATCACTTTGATATCTGTGTTTGTGAAGTACGCCAGAGTGCAAAATCACCCCTTTTCTTCAACTGATTTTAGCTTTAAATATTGAATCTAGTCCAATTTGATGTCCTGAAAGTGAAAGGTCATAGAAAAGTGAGCGATCATCCTCTCTTGTTGCCAGACTGCATCCATATATTGCAAGAATTTGGTCGGGGCTGTTGTCTTGCACGGAAACGAGGCTGAAGGGATATTTGGGCATGTGAATCAGCAACTAACTAATCTGAGAATAGTTTTTGAACCTTTCATTTGCTGCTTTGCGTCAGTTAGTTGCTTGCAATTCTTCAGTTGCTTGTATTCATTTTTTCTAGTTTTTATTCAGTGGATGTTTGGCTCTGTCTGGCCAGCGTAGCCTCATTCCCTATCTTTGATTTCAACGAACTTAGCACCAAATGAAACCTCTCGATATCATAAAGCTTTCAGAAAAAAATATTGAAAAAAAAACGAATAGTTTAAAAGGTATGCTTAAAATTTGATCACAAGTGAAAGGTATTATTATTCATTATATTTATTATCTGTCAGTAAAAGTGATATCAACCAGCGCTGCCTAACAGTACCTAACAGTTGAATTATGTTCCGAAGATGCGTCGATTTCTATCTCACATAATAGCTAAGGTGGTATAACAAAGGTTCCTTACACTACCAGGTGGATTAAATTGGTCTTTTCTTAAATTTTTTTTCTGTCCGGTCGTCTTTTTAGTTTCACTTTTTTTTTATTTCTGTCGTGTTTTTCCGCGTTTTCTGCACTAGTTTGTCTATTTTTCAGTCCCGTTTTTTCCTAAGTTCTTGTTCCTTATTGAATCATTTTTGTATTCTGCTTAACGTCTTTGTGGAATGGAACGTGTGTTTTCTTAGTTTCTCCTTATTTATTCTCATTTTCTGCGTGATCTGTTTTCCGTTTTCTGTCCCTTAAACTATTGTTTTCCGTTTATCCTCTTATCCTGTCCCGTTTTCAGTCCTGTACTTCATCTCTCCCAGTGCCTTTTTCTCAATCTTACATTTTCCTTTTTCTTTCATTCTGCCCTAGTTATCGTCCTTCCCGATCATATGTTTCGAACAAAAATATTACAGAACTGTAGCACAAGTGCATAATTCTATCAACGTTTGTTATGAATGTGATAGAAATATTTGTGATACTCAAAATGCTTTACTAATCTTTGTAATCTCGTTCTGCTATTTATAACACTTTTTGATATATTTGGTTATTAACCAGAACAGAATGTTGGTTTTTGTTACAAATTTTGATACAAATTATATCAAATTATAACATAATTTGATGTATTTTTGATATACCCGAAGCATACATTTTGTTACTTTTGTTGTTGTTATTTTGTTGTTGTTGTTATAACGAGACCAAATTTATAACAAAACGCAAAGGAGATTTTGTTATAAAAAATTTGTTATTTACAACTTATTCTATCATAAATTTGTTATTTTTATTTAAAGGGGTTTTCTGTCCCGTTTCTTTTCTTATCCCTTCACGTTTTCTTCTGTTCTCTGTTCTGTTCATTTCAGTTTTCCTTTTCTTTCTTCTTACCGGTTTTCGTCTTTTCAGTTTCAATTCAAATTCAAATTTCCCCTTTTGTATCCATCCTTTTCCGCTTTTGCTCCCTTGTTCGATTTGTTCCGTGTTTGTCTCCTTTCTGTGCCGGTTTTGTCAGTTCATTTACCGTTTCAACAGTATTTGTAACGATTCTATTCTGTCATTTTTCGGTCTCGGCTTTCTTTTAGTGCTTTCTGTCACTTCTCTTTCTCTATTCTGTTAATAATCTTTTCCAGTGCCGCATGGTATGACCTGGTCTTTTTCTGTCCTTTTTATATCTGTTTCTGTTTTCGTTTTTTTCCTACTTTTCTATTCAACTTTTGTTCGTTTTTGTTACGTGTTTTTGTCGTTTTCACCCTTATTATATGCTAGAGGTGTGCGCCGGTCTGATTATCGGCGGCAGCGGCGCAGGAATCATTTTTATTCGGTGGCGGCGACGTGCGGGTATTTTACACCGTTAAATTACCGCATTTCGTATAAGTTTAAGCAAAATCTTTTTGAAAATCGAACTAAAGTTGACAATTAAAACAAATCTTAATATTGCTTATTTTGTGAATGATTTGTAATGACCCTTAAATCTTTGAACTATTTTTTATTTGTATGTTTGCGAATACGTGATATGGTACACACTGGTACGTAAAAGGCAGGGAAGATTGGAATAAGCACCCCATCTTTAGATTTTAAGCCATACGTATGAACGTCCGATTGCGATAGATCGAAATTAAATTGCAGTTTTTTGAATTAAGGGATATTACATGCATTGCGAATAATAGACGGCGCCTAAAACTTGACGGGTGAAATCGGCAATGTTGCAAATCGAGCAAGAAGTAAAGTATGCCCAGTCTCATGCGAGCGAGTATAAGCAGCATCCATCGCTTACGCAACTGACGCAAGTGTACGATAAGCAACCACCGATGCTACGTGCATACATCCTGCTGCCTACTTACTAGCGAGCGCACTGCCTCGAAGTGTCTTTCTGCACAGCCCGCTTACAAAGCCAACAACTTGTGAGAAGCCGGCATTCTAGAATATATAGATACTTATTTTGCATTTTTTCTTTTTTGTTCACCTTACGCGCTCACTTACACACGCGGATAAGACTGCGATGGTCATCAGCTTGATCAGCTGCTTGGATTGCAATGACGAGCGAGAGCGGCGACTGAGGCCGATAGCTAAATACACACTTGCAAAAACTTGTCGCAGTGCATGAAAAAATAAGAGCGAGAGTCCGTATGAGATACTCAGGCCGGCGTGTTCGTTAGAACTAAAACGCGCGTGTGAGAAAATTAGACCACACGAGGGCGGGTTTGCAACACTGGAAATCAGTATGGGGGTAAGACCAGCACCTAATTTTGGCACCAGTCAGTTTACAACCGCGAAATGAAAAGCAATACTGTCCAATATGTCGCTATTGATTACGGTTGGATTCGGCTAATCAGTTCCGAATATATGGCCAGAGTAATTTTCAGTAAATACGAAATATGAAAATGGACGCAATTTGAAATTAACCAAACGTATTATGTGACACTACAAATCACACTAGAATTCAAATACAGGCACGATGAAAGTCAAATCAGGTACTTGAGCCACAATGACCGAGTAAGTTCCGTATCCACCGACAAAGTGGCCAGTCCTTTGGCTTGAAGACGCATGATGGGTTGTACGACCTCAAGTTACACCAAGATGCAACAATTAGTTCAATAAACGTCTATCTACAATATTAGCTGGGATAACATTGACTAAACGCTACGAACAAGAAGCATACGTCGCCGTACGAAGCTGACTATGTACAAAACCCTTATTTAACCCATAGTTCTTTACGGACTTGAAGCTGTGAGGTCGCTCACAGTGGAAATACGCGCTCTTGTCGAGTTTGACCGGAAGATGCTACGGATGATATTTAGTGGAGTACAAACTGAAAGCGGAGAGTGGCGGATGCGTATGAATCACGAACTAAAGGCATTGCTCGGAGAGATTCCCATCGTGTAGTTGGCGGAAGTCGGTAGGTTACGGTGGGCTGGACATGTCGTAAGGATGCCGGACGCTAGTAGAATGGAACAAAGAGGCTCAACGTGCAAGATGGCTCGACCAGGCCGATAGTGATTTACTACTTCTGAGACGACTGGGAAATTGGCGACGAGTAGCCCATGGAATGGACCGAGTGGAATGGAGTCGACTGCTTAAAAAGCACCAGGCACACCGGCTCTATGCTGACAGCGGTGAGGTGTTTCGGGGTTTTCTGTTGGAAGAACTACATAATTGAGTTATTATTGATAACGATAATAAGCCGTTGTATTTTTATTAAAAGATGTGGCTTTTCGGTCTCGGGTTTCTTACGAAAACTTTATTTAATGTTTTTGGCAGACGTTTCGAAGGTCTATGGTATTGGAAAATAGCCCGGTAAAACCGGTATAGCATCCCTAATGCTTATGTGTTCAATCGTTTTTCGGTCACTTCCTGTAGTCGGATCATTACAAAATTAGAATCAAAATAAACGAAAAAGACTGCAGAATCAAAATCTGAAATAAAAAATTTTACTTTTTCAAAAATTTTGGTTGCTTATCTCTCCTTAAAAAGAAATGAACACGGGGAAGCAAGACGCATGTTTGACAGAAAACGTCATGCTAATGTTCGTTTACATTAGGTCTTTTCGATATGCTAAAGGACCTAGGCGGCGCGCTGTTTCTAAATCATCGGCGACGGCGGCGCGTGCAAAAGCGTCGGCGGCGGCGGCGCACACCTCTAATTATATCTCTTTCATGTCTCTTTCTGTGTCATTTTTGTGTTATGATTTTTTAATTTTTTTCTGAGTAGAAAAACAGAAAGTGTCAGAAAAGGAGGAGAAGCAACGCGTAATAAGAGATATAACGGAACAGACGAAGAAAAACAAACGATGAACGAACGAAAATCGGGAAATCGATACCGAAAGGTCAAAATGGGGTATAAAATGACAAAGAACGAGGCAGGTGAAACGACCCTGAAATCAAAGAAAAATAAAAGAAGAAAGACGGAAAACAGAACAGAAGAAACTTAGAACTCATGAAGAGGATGAAAAACAAAAAATAAGAGAAACCAAAAAGGAAAAGAATAATGAGACAACAAAGATAGAGGAAACTAGCAAAACGAAGAAAAAAGACGTGAAACGGGATATAAAAGGAGAAATATGGCGAACAACGGGAAAATGGGACAGAAAAAGTAGAAAAGAAAAACAAAGGAACGAACTAAAATATGTGAAACAGAAGAGAGAAAAGGAACTCCGATGCAGGAAGATGAAAAGGGAGCTAAAAGCGGAATAAATAGATAGAAATGATATTAAATCGGGGAATCCAAAAGCGGAAAAAGGCACAGACGAAGACAAAAAACGAGAAAGCCTAGAAAGTGAAGATAAAACTAAACAAGAAACGAGCAGATAAAAAGATTTGAAAAGATGCGAAAACTGGAAACAAACGAGAAGGAAAAATTCGAAGAAAAAAGACTGAAAACGGGAAAGAAAATAACCGAAAACGAGGAAAAACGAGGATTGAATGTAGGAAAAAATGAAATAAGAAATGAAAAAAAAAACGAAATAAAGAAACAAGATGTTTTCTTAGACAGAAAAGAACGAAAAAAAAAAGAGAGAAAACGGATGGAAAGAGAGTGCTAAAACCAAGCCAATTAAAAAAGTGTAGAACAGGAACAACATGTAGAAAAACAGAAACGAGGTAAAACGTGTGAGGGAATAAGACGAAAAATGTTCAAATTAGTCCAAATCTAATCTTAAGTTCAATCGCATGTCCGATTTTAGGTCCAATTTCAATTTTTAATTCCAACTTTAAATTCAATTCCTATTTCAGGTCTAATTTAAACAAAACTTCCAGTCCATAATACTCCAAATTTAAGTCTATTTTCAAATCAAGTTTTTACTCCTATTTTCAACTCAATTTGAAGTAAAACTTCGAGCTCAATTTAGTACACCAAATTCAAGTGTCAAATTTAATGCTCCATAACAAGTCCACTTTCTAGTTCAATTTTAACCTGTTGCACTCGTAAGTCCGAAGTTTTCAACCTAACCGGCTGGTATTTTTGTGATAAGTAATAATCTCACAATTACTTTGTTTCATCAGGCCAAAACAACCTTCTGAAAGGTCGGCAGCCCCATCTTCTATTTATAATAAGGTTTAGTGCTAATGCTTATACACCTTACTGGAAATCCCTTGCGCACACGCGATTTGATGTTGCTGCTGGAGGTTTTCCCACTATGCTGTTGTAGAGTTTTTCAAATCGGGGGAAAATAAACCACTAACAAAACCAAACAAATTTACAGTACAATGATTTTGGAACAATATGTAGAAGAGAAGTGCTTTTTTGTTCCACTACCGACCGTCATCTCCAATTTCAACCAAATAAATCAAAGCGTAGTCCAATCGGTTAAAGCTTATAAGGGACAAATTACTGCGGTCAGCTCTCATGTGTTCTCACGTGAACAAGTTGTTAAACGATTCCTTCAACGCATGTAAAACCAGGCAAATACACTTGGTTTAAAGCGGATTCAAAGTGTTCCAGTACCAAGCTCTTCTCATCATGACGCAAGTTCGAATTCAAATAACAAATTGAGCAATTTCAGCACCATCTTTTGCCACATTTAATCTGCATAATGGGGTACTTGACTCCTTCATATTAGGTACATAGGCAGCAACCGGTTCAACGTCCAGTCTTTCAGAATTCAGACCCACACCGAAGGAGATAATGATGGCAAATAAATCACTTTTTAAGCTGAAATTGAAGGTGCATCAATCGAATAGTCAATTACGTCGGCTGGCGATGGAAGAGGCTGGTGGTGGAACGTCACCGCCGTCAATCTTAATGGGTGGGAGGACGAACCGTGTGCGTGGCCAATCGAGCGCACAGAACAATGCGTTCGCAAAAGCCAATAAATAATAATGAAGTCAAATGCATTATGCGACCGAACGAGCAGGAAAAAGTCATCGCAGCTGCGGCTTAGCACATGGCTGCCGATGTGAAAGGCGTCCGATCAAGTGGAACGGTTTTGTTCTGTTCTGCGGTGGTTCTCGAACGGGGGTCAACTCCCCTTCTCCACCGCAGAAAGTTCACCAGTCAAAAGGCGCACCTTGATTTGGCCAAAGTGTTTGTTCCCGGTTCTGGAGTGCTGGACAGTAGGAACAATAGAAGGCTTAAATATTCCCATCCTGTCATCCAGCTTTTGCTGCGATCTTCGGTCAAGCGTAACTGAAAACAAAAAAGCAAGGAAATTGTGACTTGACTTGATGGAGACACACTACCAACCTACCAGCAGGGGCAGGTACCAGGTAGATACGTGGGAATCTCGTTGCCAACGAGCAAAGCGCACTGTTTGATTGTTGCCTGGGTGCAGTTGCCAGGACTACGCAACACCTTCGCACTGCAATGGTCAGCCGGACTTGAAAAACGTTTGTGTCTCACGTTAAGAGGCAAGCCACCACACGTGTGCTGCTTCGTTCGCCTTGTCCTGGCCTGTCCTGTCCCGCCCCTGTGGAACTCGGAACACTTGTGTGGGAACAGCTGCGCTATATTCTAACAGTCGGCTAGTCGGTCGGGTATTGCACGACGCGGGAACCGGCCAAGGCGCAAGGAGAAATATTTAAATTTGCATAAATTTTTATGTTAATTCATATGTGTGCGCTATAGGACGTCGTTGTGTGACGAGTATTGCCACCACCACAGCCTGTGCTGCTGGAACTGGAATAAGCTTTTTTCCTGCTGGGGTTGGTTGGCTTGA
Source organism: Sabethes cyaneus (assembly GCF_943734655.1). Lineage (NCBI taxonomy): Eukaryota > Metazoa > Arthropoda > Insecta > Diptera > Culicidae > Sabethes > Sabethes cyaneus. Next base: position 150,049,171 of record NC_071353.1, on the reverse strand, counting down.
CTTCAATTGCGTGCTCGACGCTACCGGCTGGTCGGGCGACGGCGGCATTATGAATTCTGTGGAATTCGAGACGATATTAAATCGGCCGGAGAATTGGTCAATATAAGCAATGTTAGTGAAACCATAGATGTTGAGATGCGAGCCCCCCTTGCGGGGGGGAAGGTTGAAGGCTACTGGTTTTGCAGTGAAAGCACCGAACCGTTTACGTAACACGGTCAAAGGGGTAAGTGACAACTGTGCTGTGTTCTAATAATGGTCTTCCAGCGAAATAACGATTATAGTTTTATATAAGAGGAGAGTATTTCTTTTGATTCCATCAAATAGACTTTATCCTTGACACTTGGCTTGTTAGAAAATTTCTGGAAGTTAAACTCATTTGAATAGGTTTACGGACTACGGACACTTGGCATTACGGACCACGAGCAAAAATGACGGATTCCGAATCGATTTTACCATTTCAAAGCAAAGCAAAGCCTTGCTGCTACATTGCGTACTTGGAACTTGACCTTCTGCTTTTTGTATTCGACAGATTTCGGAGTCATTTGTTAGAGTACAGGAGGATTACGGGGCAAGTGTTATGATCCGATCGACTTTTACAGCCTCTTCCTGTCGAGATTCGAACATAGGACGATTGGTTTTTTAGACCAGTGTTTCGAGGCCTACTGGGTAGAAAGCGAAATTAAGGACCAAAGTATTTTTTACGTTATCACTACGACCAGCATTTTGATCTGTTCCAATGCTGTCCAGGTGTTTTTCTGTATTCCGCACTTCGTTCTTTTTGCACTCAATAGCGATGTTTAAACTGTGAACGAACTATTATCCGTGCTTGAGGATAAGTGTTTTTCAACCTTTTTCTGCTCCATGTTTTTACTACGGACAATGAAAGTACTGTTTCGTTCGTTACTAGAAAAAAGTAATCTAAAAATCGATCGAAAACGAAACTTATTCTCTAATTAATTGACTGCAATTTAGGCAGATTTCCTTTAATCTTTTCAGCATTTTTATTATTAGACAATCAATCATTATCACGCCAAGATGCTTTCCTTGCTTTATGAGCCGATGCAAAAGTTTACTGCAACTGCCTGGTCCAATCGGTTAGATCCTATTGACATCTTTGTCTTTCTTCTACCGTCCTCTACGTTAATTGTAAAAAACTACCGGCGTAAACATTTAATTATATACCTGAACTCATTAAAAGTTAATACAAACACATGAGGTTAGACTATTGCTGCAACAGTTCTACTCGATAAACTGGATGAAGAAAATAAACAAAAAAAAATCATGACAGAAACATGACAGAGATATGGACATGAAAAGAGGCATAATAAGGTTGAAAAAGATAAAAAAACGTAACAAAAACTGACAAAGGTTAATAACTGAAATGATAAAACCCGAAAAAACGATAGAGAAGAACAAAAAAACGTCACAGAATGATAAAAACCAGGGCTGAAAGAGGCGAAAACCAGGTGAGACCAGATGGCACTGAAAAAGCGTATAAACGGAACAGAGAACGAAAAACATGAGAAAAAACCAGCTATGAAGAGGGAAATGTAATCGAAAAGACCTAAAACTGAAACCAATAAACTACTGAAAAAGAGAAGAAAGAAACTACTGAAAAAGAGAAGATAAAAGTAAAAACGAATTTGGAAAACAGTAGAGAAATAGAAAGAAAGTGATAAATGGAAGTAACAGAAGAAGACAAGCACAGAAAAGTACGAGCAGAGGACAAAATAAGGAAAACTGGAGAGAAATAGTGGAAAATTGAAACTGAAAAGACGAAACCCGGTAAAGGAAGAAAGAAAAGAAAAACGGAAGAGAACGGAACAGAACAGCGTATAGTAGAAAGCGTGAAAGGTTGAGGAAAAAAACCGAACAGAAAAGGACGGAGACTGGGACAGAATTCAAGGACAGACAGACAGACAGACAGACAGACAGACAGACAGACAGACAGACAGACAGACAGACAGACAGACAGACAGACAGACAGACAGACAGACAGACAGACAGACAGACAGACAGACAGACAGACAGACAGACAGACAGACAGACAGACAGACAGACAGACAGACAGACAGACAGACAGACAGACAGACAGACAGACAGACAGACAGACAGACAGACAGACAGACAGACAGACAGACAGACAGACAGACAGACAGACAGACAGACAGACAGACAGACAGACAGACAGACAGACAGACAGACAGACAGACAGACAGACAGACAGACAGACAGACAGACAGACAGACAGACAGACAGACAGACAGACAGACAGACAGACAGACAGACAGACAGACAGACAGACAGACAGACAGACAGACAGACAGACAGACAGACAGACAGACAGACAGACAGACAGACAGACAGACAGACAGACAGACAGACAGACAGACAGACAGACAGACAGACAGACAGACAGACAGACAGACAGACAGACAGACAGACAGACAGACAGACAGACAGACAGACAGACAGACAGACAGACAGACAGACAGACAGACAGACAGACAGACAGACAGACAGACAGACAGACAGACAGACAGACAGACAGACAGACAGACAGACAGACAGACAGACAGACAGACAGACAGACAGACAGACAGACAGACAGACAGACAGACAGACAGACAGACAGACAGACAGACAGACAGACAGACAGACAGACAGACAGACAGACAGACAGACAGACAGACAGACAGACAGACAGACAGACAGACAGACAGACAGACAGACAGACAGACAGACAGACAGACAGACAGACAGACAGACAGACAGACAGACAGACAGACAGACAGACAGACAGACAGACAGACAGACAGACAGACAGACAGACAGACAGACAGACAGACAGACAGACAGACAGACAGACAGACAGACAGACAGACAGACAGACAGACAGACAGACAGACAGACAGACAGACAGACAGACAGACAGACAGACAGACAGACAGACAGACAGACAGACAGACAGACAGACAGACAGACAGACAGACAGACAGACAGACAGACAGACAGACAGACAGACAGACAGACAGACAGACAGACAGACAGACAGACAGACAGACAGACAGACAGACAGACAGACAGACAGACAGACAGACAGACAGACAGACAGACAGACAGACAGACAGACAGACAGACAGACAGACAGACAGACAGACAGACAGACAGACAGACAGACAGACAGACAGACAGACAGACAGACAGACAGACAGACAGACAGACAGACAGACAGACAGACAGACAGACAGACAGACAGACAGACAGACAGACAGACAGACAGACAGACAGACAGACAGACAGACAGACAGACAGACAGACAGACAGACAGACAGACAGACAGACAGACAGACAGACAGACAGACAGACAGACAGACAGACAGACAGACAGACAGACAGACAGACAGACAGACAGACAGACAGACAGACAGACAGACAGACAGACAGACAGACAGACAGACAGACAGATAAGAAAAATGGAATTGAAAAACAGGAAAATTTGTAACAGAAAAATAACCAGGACCAAACAGAAGTGATTGAAAAGGAGAGAAAGGCAGTACGAAAATACGAAAGTTCAATGGGAGAAAAGACGAAACTATTCCGCAATTAATATTATTACGACTTACAGGTTGAAAAAAAAGATAAACAGTACGGGACTGAAAACGGGATAGAAGAAAAGAGAGCAAAAAACTGGAATGAACAGACAAAAAACGGGAAGAAACGAAAAAACTGAAACTTTACGCTTTTCTGTTAGGACAAAAACTGTCAAACCGCGATAACGAGAAAAAAAATCAAACGGAAAAGAACTGAAAAAAAAACGAAAAAAAGTAAGAGAAAAAACAAACAGACAAAGAGGAAAAACAAGACAAACAAAATAAAATAGGGAAAAATGGGACAGCCGTTATGAAAGGTGGAAATCCGAAACAGAGAAAGAGGAACAGAAAGTCCCGGTACACGGAGTTTAGAGGAAAATCGGACAAGAGCAGAACACAACAGAGAAAACACAAAACCTTGACACGAATTAAAGGAGAATAAAAGGAATACAAAACGGCAATGAAAATGGGGAAGTACGAGACTGAAAGCGGGACAAGAGCAACAACGAGACTAAAAGAAAAGAGCGAAAATGAAAAAAAAAATGACAGAGAAAGAGAAAACTCGTGGCAAAAACTGCCGTAATAAAAATTAAAACGAGTCAAAAAGAGGAAAATTGAAACTAAAAGGAGCGCAAACACCAGTACAGGCGAAAAAGAATCAAAATGGACAGGAAAAATCGGGTCAATAATACAAACGAAGAAAAATGAGAAGAACAACGAGAAAAAAACTTACAAAGAAACGAAAAAAGAGACGAGAAAAGGATTAAGGGAAAAGGGTGTAAAAGAAGAAAAACGAAAACGAAACCAACGTTTAAAGGAAAACGGAAAAACGGAACACTAAAAAACTGTACGAAAATGAAACTCATAAGAATGGGGAAAAGAAAAATTCAGAAAAAAAACGAAACTGACAAAAAGGAAAAATAGAACATAAAAATGAAGGATGAAAGGATAAAAAAATTGAATAAACATGACAAAAACAAGAGATTTTAACAAAAACTGGTATAACGGAGCAGAAAAAGCGAAAAAATGAACTGAAAAGACGAAAACTGGTACAGGAAAAAGAGAAAAACCGAAGAGCAAACACAGACAGAAAATGGAACAGAAATGATGGGTGACAGAACAAATTGACAACGGGGCAGAAAATGAGAAAAACGGACAAGAAAAAAAAACAAAAATCAAGATCAAGAAACCCGGTACAAAAAGAAAGGAAAAGAGAGAGAGCGAATGACAAACGTAAGAGAAAAAAAAACAAAACAGAAAAAATAGCCCAAGTAACAATTTGGGTTTTATTGCACTCTTATGATGGCATTCAAGACCAAAATTGGTGTTGAATACCACCATAAGAGTACAATAAAACTCACATTGTTGCTTGGGAGGGCAGAAAGGGATAGAAAAAGGGCAAAATGGAATACACAAAAGAGGGGAACAGAAAAAGACTTTAGGCGGAATAATCCATAACAGTGAAGCGACCCTCATTTCCCGCTGTAACACTACATTTACGCATTTTCATCTAGCCGAACCCGGATGAATCAACCCCGGTCGGCTAAGAACATAAATTCCGCATTCTATCCGATTACCCGCGCCGGTCAGTGACTCGATCGAGCGACGGCGCCGGTAGGGCAAAATACTTCAATGAAAAACAGCGCGTTTTGCACCATTCTAGGTTAATGAACGCGCAAGTTTCTTAAGATCAGAATTCAGAAAACATGAAGCTGAAAGTGGACAAACAAGAGAAAACGCACCTGATTCTGCGCATGGTTTCTAATTTTGCGCTCCGCATGTTTTCCTCAAAACTAATAGCATTCTCAAATGAATAGCCCTATGTTAGCATATTTTAATAGCCCTATGTTAGCATATTTTTCTAGTTGTATTAATTAAGAGAAAAATTAGCTAGAATTTGGAAATTTTGAAAGTTTGAAATGTGGGTTGCACAGAATTAGGTGCGTTTACGGTACAAAAATAGGCAGATTGGGACAAATAAAGTAAACCGGAGATAAGCAAGAGGAAAATCGTGACAAAAACTGGTGGTTAAACGGAGCAGAAAAAGAGGAAACGTGAAACCGTAAAGACGAAAGCCGGTACATTAACAAGGAATGGCAAAAGAGAAAAGACGAAAAATGGAACAAAAATGAGTTTCAGAACAAAACGAAAACGGGAAAATGTAAAAAAAGTCAAAAATCAGGTTAGATTAAAGGAAAAGCAGACAGGAAAAAAAGGAAAACCAAACTGAATGGAAGCTAGAAATGATAGCGTCATGACAAACGGAAGGAAGGAAAGAAAAAAGAAAAGCGAGAAACGAAAAAAAAACAAAGAAAAAACGACACGGAAAAATAAAAAAAACAACAAAAAATGGACAAAACAAGGTGGAAAAACGTAATAGAAAAACGCTGAAACTGAAACTCAGACAAAGATGTAAAAGAAAAACAGACAAATGAGAAAACGGGGCAATAGTTAAAGGGACATAGAAAATGAGGAAAATGGAACACACAGACAGAGGGGAAAAAGTCGAACAGAAAGAGATGCACAAAAGAATGCAAACGGCACAGGAAGAGGATAACTGGTACAGAAAAAAGAAAAAAGAAGAAGTGAAAGGAACGAAGAAAAAGCAAAATGGGATGAAAAATTTAAAAAAAATGGATCAGCAAAAACAGACATACGAAAATTGAAAAGAGAAAAGAGTAGGACCAGAGTTGAAGGGACATAAAATGAGCAAAACTGGAAAGGAGAACAGCAAAAAAGAGGAATAACGACATAAAACGAGTAAAATGGGATATAAAACGAGTAAAATCGGATATAAAACGAGTAAAATGGGACATTTTACTTGAGAGACGAAACCCGGGACATAAGGAAAGAAGATTTAAAACGGGACAAGAAATTAGGAAAAATGAGACTGAAAAAGGAGAACAACATAACAGGGAACAAGGAGAAAAAAGTAAAAAGGGACCAGAAAAAGACGAAACCCAAGATAGAAGAAAAATGAAATGAAGAGTAAACGGGACTGGAAAAGGGGAAGTACGAGACTGAAAATGGAATAAGAAAACAGTACAATCGGCACAGGAAAAGAAGAAAGGAAGTAAACAGGACATAATAGAGAGTAAATAGCAAAACAAAAGGTCGTAAAACAAGAGAAAAAATAGATCCGCCAGAGCCAAAAGGTAAAAAAAATGTGGAGAAATAAAACAGAAAAAATTGATGAATAAAAACCTGAATTAATCCACCTAGCGGTGTAACTTACCCCGTCTACTGAAACTGTTTTTCTTTTTTTTTTTTCATTTTCTAGCGAGAAAAAATTCTCAAACATTTAATCGACCTTCTCGGATTTGTACCACATTTTGTCGGATTGTTCGTTTCAAGTCAGTAACCCTAAAACCATTAGTTCGGTGGACCTTCCTTCAATTAATGGGAACATCTTACAAAAGTTTTATAATTTACATACTAAAATATTTTGCTTTTGCGGTGTCTCAATATTTGTAAAAAGCGTGTGAAAACGCGTGATAGAGTGGGAACAATCCGTAACTTGAATAGCCTCAAGTATGCTAGGGAGATTGCTTTTCGTAAGCGCTTTTTACTGCAGTTTACTATATGAACAGCGATCCTACTTGGGTTGTTAGGGACTTGTTGACATATGGAATTGGGTATTTTGATAATTTCAATTGGCCAGCCAACAAAGATATTGGACTGAAACCAGTTGCAGGAAGTATTCTACGTGAAGGGAAATGAAAAATTTGGTGTAAATTGGTGTTCTTAAGCAAATAAAATTAAAAAAAAACGCTAGAATTACATTTGCAGTGAAATTCAGTGCTGTGAATCAATCAGTTTCCAGTTTCAGCCGTTTTATGGAACCATAATTACACTCAGTAAAACATACAGGAACGAGTGTGCCAAAAAGTAAGTAAATTTACCGTGGGACCACCAGCTTTACCATTGAATTATTCATTTAAATGACCTTAAAAATATTATCAAACAAATTGATAATAATCTTCAGACTTTAATAAAAAAAAACCATGGCAAATGAAACCAAAAACTACAACAATAAAGTGTAACCACTTCTCCTCAGCAGAAACACGTTCACAGAATTATTCGCAACCCACGCAAACATCTTAGTCACACCGTCCCAAGAACATCCTACCCGCCCCCGCCACCACCATCGTCTCCGAAGCCGGAAGTCAGTCCAATTTGACAAGCGTATCATTCAATTAATGTCACAATCAAAAATAGATTTATCGGAACAAATAAAGAACGGTTGAATGGCTCCAGCAGCGAGGCGGGTACGGATACGGACAAGTGGAAGAGGGTTAGCTCTTCTATTCTCTGCTTCTTCGACCGAACAACACAATCGAATCGTGGCCGGTTCGGCTCGATCAGAAGGGGGCAGAAAGAAAACGACTTTCCTAGAACTTCGACCGTCAACGGTTGAAGAAAGTCAGCAGAAGAAATACATAGAATAGAAAGAGGAGAAAAAAAATCCAGTTCACAAGGATGGTGGACAGTTTGAACTGCACGAGCGAGCGCAAAGTCGTCCGCCGGATCGATTCGCAACTATTGACCGACGGACGGACGGACCGACGAAGAACCCTCAGGGAAGCGCGGGATGGGCGCGGCGGACGGGGCATTCGGTGTCGGATCGTCGTTGTCCAGGATATAGATAGCAGCAGCAGAAGCAGCAGCAGGACAACACCGATGCTTTATATTACCGGGAACATGTATTGACAAGAGTAGCCGGAACCGGGTCCGAGGGGGCCGGGCAGCCTGAGCTCACAAGGAGGAAAATAATAAGAGTTGGAAGGAAAAATCAATAAAATTGATTGATTCGTTTGTTATGTATATTGTTGCCGGCAGGCAGGCAGGCAGGCAGCAGCAGCAGCAGCAGTTTCGGGCCGGACTTTCTTCGAGAAGAGGATTTATTGTTTGGTAGAAAGTGGGATCAACGCTGGATGCGGGATGAGTGGAAGACTCGGCCGAAGTCGGAAGTGTTTTCCCCGGAAATTGTGGAACTTGTTGAAAGTTGAAACTTGAATCGCTGAATTTGCGTTCAATTCGGTTTGCTTCGACAAGAAAATTGATCTTCTTTTCATCCTGAATTCAGGAACTCTACTACGAAGTTCAAAATAGTAATAATTATGAAGATTATTTTGCTTCTAACAAAGAAACGAAAAAGAAAGTCAAACATTGTCAATCGCATCAACAGGAAGCAATTTAATTCAGAAAAAATTGGGGTGCCTCGTCTTCCATTTGATTCCGCTCCTATTCATGAATAATAATATTAAAAGAGGGATGAGGCATGGAAAACAGATCCGTTTACAACAAACTGCCAACTTGTTGCTGGTTTGATGCTTTCCCGCTACCTTTTGTTGTATTTGTTGGAAGCTTTTCCGACCACCCTCTCCTCTCTTGTGTTTTTTTTCTGTCGTTCTCACACACAATTACGGCGCGCGTTCCAACACATCGAAAGCTGCAGATTTTCCCGTGAGCATTTCAAAATCCATCAGTTTAGAGAAAGAGAGAAACGACGGACACTGAGAAAGCTCGATGAAATTTTGCTTCTGCTCGGAAGCTTTTCATTCTTTTTGTTCCCGACAATCCCCTTTTCGGAGCGCTTATCAACGGTCGCTCGTATTATGTGTGTTTGCTGATGATGCGTTTATTAGTTTTTTCAATTTTCCTAACCCCTTTCTCTCCCTCTCAGTGACTTTTCCAAATGACGCACGCACACACACACAAGCGTCACCACCACCATCTTCCCGAAAAGGAGAAGGATAAAACATCCTAATTTAATTTTCCCGTTCTCGCAAACAATTAGGTAGGTATAGGGAGCCTGCAGCAGCAGGGAGCAATGGCAGTAGGCTGGCATATTGTTTTCCTCCCGTTGTCGTTTCCGTGCTGCCAGCCGGCCATCATTGTTCCTTTGTAGGAAAGAAAATATTCTCTCTCTCTCGCAGCCTTCCACTGTTGCTCGGCTCCTCGGCTTGCAACAATTGGTGAAGGATTACGGTGAAGTCCTTTGAAGGTTTGGTGGCGGTGCAGCAAAGGACCGGAAAGGATGACATTTGAGGCGACCCAGCCAGCTTGCTGACAATCAATGGTGGCGATTTGGAATAAATGGCAGAACGACGACGACGGAAAAAGGAGGAGGATTAAACTCGGCTTTTCCGGGTGTCATCATCGAGGAGCAAAACGATGATGATGCGATGGTTGTTTTTTCCTGCCCTTCTATAATTGCTTGTTCTTCTTATTCAATGAGCGGCAACTGATTAAAATTTTAGCCTAATAATTTAGTAGAAGGATAATGAAAACAGAAATTTTACGGACGATGACGAATTATTGGTGCGTAAAAATGCCTGTCAAAGCATCCAAATGATAACTTTCACTGTTGATTTATGCTTCAAATCAATTTTAAAAGCAAATAAAGCAACATACGATATTTACACCTTCCAGAAAGTGACGTATTTTGATAGTATCATAAAGTTTGTAAAACATGTCAAACCTGTTAGATGAGGTTTTGTGTACAAAAAGTTTAATAAACTGATTTTAGGGGATCACGACAAAAAGTCAATTATATCTCGCAAACCATATGATGCAGATACTTAGTATCTTCAGCGAAGTTTAATAAAATTCAAAGTTCTACAACTTTGCCGAACACATAAACATTCTATCTAGTTCCTATAAAAAATTAAATTTTTCAGATGTGTTATGCCCTTAATATCTAATTATATGAAAATGTCAACAGATGCACAATACTTTTTTAAGAAACTTCTCCGAAGACACCTAGACTCAAAAATGTCAGGAAAAGCGGGAAAATACTTTTGAGCGCCATTTTCCAGAATGGTCCCACTGCACTATGGGCCAGAAATTAAAATTTCGGGACAAATATATTTGCGGTTAAACGGCATGTCTCAGCTCAATATAGTCTTCGGCAACTTTTTGAATGAAAAAATGATGCATTTTTTAAAGGGGTCGTCCAATATTTACGAGTTACTTTAACAACAATTTAAGTAATAACTTTTTGAGTAAATTTTTTTCACCTTTTTGGTTTTCAAATATTAAAGATAAACCAATTTAAAGTATTTTTTCTGAGGATATCAAACTTCTACCTTTTACCCATTTTCAGCAATAGACCGTTGCTTATAAACGACCTTTCATATCACATTTCTTCTTGTAACATGTTTATTTCAACAGACAGCTCAATGTGATGTTCTAAAAACATTTTGCACATAAAAGAGGAATATTTTTGCTGAAGACTGTTTTGCTTTTTCTTCATTAATTGATAAGATATAACTGTTTTTAGGCTAAAAACCGTTTGATGAAAAATGTGTATTTTTTCAAGGGTGGTGTCTTCGGAGAAGTAAAATAATAAAATATAGCGCATCTTCCTGCACTATTAGAGTGACCATGAATTCACCTATTAGGGTGATTCAAACTTTTGTTTTCTTAAATAATTTTTAAAAATGTTTTTTTCTCCAAAAGTTGCAGAACATACTAAAATAAGCAACTTTGCTGAATAAAGTAACTATTTATCTCTTACCGGTTGCGAAATATAATGACGTGTTAAAAAAGAGCACTTAAAAATCAATTACACTCACATAACTTTGCACACGATTATTTTATTGCTTTCAAATATTCTACAAAGTCATTTAGTATGTTGAAATTCATATTTTCTGTGAAGACTGTTTGACGCTAGGACGCACATTTATTAAGTTATAAATTGTATCAAAAAATCCGCACTATTCCCAGGTATTCCCAGCCATGGTATTCTCAGGTATTCTCTAAAATACACATTTGAGCAGATAGCTTTAATAATTCCCTACAATATGGTATGCAAACTAATTGCAGATACTTGCAGATGGCTAAGATATTCGGATTTTTCATCAGACGGTTTTTAACGTAAAATCAGTTATATCTTATTAATTAATGCATATAAAGCAAAACAGTATTCAGCAAAAATATTCCTCCTCTATGTGCAAAATATTTTTAGAACATCACATTGTACTGTCTGTTGAAATAAACAGGTTACAAGAAGAAATGTGATTTGAGGGGTCGTTTATAAACAAAGGTATATTGCTGAAAATGGGTAAAAGGTAGAAGTTTCATATCTTCAGAAAAATTACCTAAAATTTCTCTTTGATATCTTTAATCTTTAATATTTTGAAACCAAAAAGGTGAAAAAAAGTTTACACAAAAAGTTATTACTGAAATTGTTGTTTAAGTAACGCTTAAATATTGGACGACCCCTTCAAAATATGCATCAATTTTTTATTCAAAAGGTTGCCGAAGACCACATTGAGCTGAGACATGCTGTTTAACTGCAAATATTTTTGTCCTGAATTTTTAATTTCTGGCCCATAGTGCACTGTGCGCCCTCCTGAAGAGCATAGTGAATGGTTAGGAATATTTATGCAAAATACCGGCACGCAGAGGGAAAATCAAAACAATACTTTTCAGGACTACCATTTATATTTAATAATAATTTAAAGACAAGAATTTGTGATTACAATGCGTTAATGCCAATAACATTAATGCTCAAACAAGGTATCTTTATTTACGTGAAATGCATACAAAGGCTCCTGGTTTCAACGTTAAAGAGGCCGATTTTTCCTATAGATCCTTCTATTTTTTTATTGAGTTTTTATTTGACTGACCATTTACAACCAGAAAATGCTTCTTATCCTGAATTTAGGCCATTACAAATATTTTATAAAGTTTTGTCCTTTCGGTGTTCGGCCACTGAAGGGGGCGAAAAAAAAAACAAAGTGAATTTTTTAATCGGATTTTAGCAAAAAAAACACGGATTTTAAGAATTTTTATTTAAAGTTTATACGTGAAAACCGAATCTATTCTTGCTTATAATATATACGTTATTATTTTCTATGCAAAAATATACAAAAAAAAGACAAAAACGAAAGAAAATTTTTTTGGACAATTTTCGGAAATTCCATTGTGCGAATTTTCATTTCGTTTTCGTGTTAGAAGCGTTAATTCAACTCGGAGACTCATTTTTCGAGTTTTTCAGACTGTAGAGCCCACAGACAATTGATTTTATAAAAAGAAATTTGACTCATATCCTACAGGGTATGAAATGGGGAAGGCAAATGAAGAGCATCCAATATAGCTCTAGCCATCCCAAGCCCCTACCTAGCGCCTCCACGTGGTCATACCTGGTAATGCTCTATTGAGTAGCCAAGCTAGGAGGTGCGTTGCAAGGTGGTTCCCGGCTGCCTGGTCTCAAAACCGCGGTTTTGGGCAGACGGCAAAGCCACACGGCCTAGCTAACAGGTAAGCCTAATAAGTTATTTTAATTATTTTTTTCGTTGTAGCTTATGAAGCATCTCCTGCTATATAGTAAAAACCTTGGCCAAAACGAGTTTTAATACTGTATATGGATACCAGAATGAAAAATTAAATTAACTATTAGAAGCATTTATGGAACCTTGAAGGACGCTACTCTATTCCATACGAAGGACTGCTGGTGAGATTGTTCTATTTTTACCATATATACCACATTTCATCTTAATATCATATTATTAACAGTATTATTATTGAAATCATAAATGCGGAAGGCTGGATGACGGAGTGGATTGCCAACCTGAATCCTTAAGGTCTGAAGCAAATATGGCACTTCTCAATTCAAAACAAACAAATCATCACGTGGGTTAAAGTTGGTACAGCGAAATTGATTATTACATGGAAGGATCCTAATGCTGGAAGGCGACTCTTATAACCCCGGAATGCGCACAAGTGCCTCTGCTTGTGGGTCCGCCCATCCCTTTTGGCCCTTCTGTAACAACATTAGTGTGAAATTCATTTGATAATCAAATTTGGATCTACTGTAATTCTACCCACATACATTGGCAAGTCCTTGAAATGATGGTGGCTTTCCCCTACTACTACTACTACTACTACTACTACTACTACTACTACTACTACTACTACTACTACTACTACTACTACTACTACTACTACTACTACTACTACTACTACTACTACTACTACTACTACTACTACTACTACTACTACTACTACTACTACTACTACTACTACTACTACTACTACTACTACTACTACTACTACTACTACTACTACTACTACTACTACTACTACTACTACTACTACTACTACTACTACTACTACTACTACTACTACTACTACTACTACTACTACTACTACTACTACTACTACTACTACTACTACTACTACTACTACTACTACTACTACTACTACTACTACTACTACTACTACTACTACTACTACTACTACTACTACTACTACTACTACTACTACTACTACTACTACTACTACTACTACTACTACTACTACTACTACTACTACTACTACTACTACTACTACTACTACTACTACTACTACTACTACTACTACTACTACTACTACTACTACTACTACTACTACTACTACTACTACTACTACTACTACTACTACTACTACTACTACTACTACTACTACTACTACTACTACTACTACTACTACTACTACTACTACTACTACTACTACTACTACTACTACTACTACTACTACTACTACTACTACTACTACTACTACTACTACTACTACTACTACTACTACTACTACTACTACTACTACTACTACTACTACTACTACTACTACTACTACTACTACTACTACTACTACTACTACTACTACTACTACTACTACTACTACTACTACTACTACTACTACTACTACTACTACTACTACTACTACTACTACTACTACTACTACTACTACTACTACTACTACTACTACTACTACTACTACTACTACTACTACTACTACTACTACTACTACTACTACTACTACTACTACTACTACTACTACTACTACTACTACTACTACTACTACTACTACTACTACTACTACTACTACTACTACTACTACTACTACTACTACTACTACTACTACTACTACTACTACTACTACTACTACTACTACTACTACTACTACTACTACTACTACTACTACTACTACTACTACTACTACTACTACTACTACTACTACTACTACTACTACTACTACTACTACTACTACTACTACTACTACTACTACTACTACTACTACTACTACTACTACTACTACTACTACTACTACTACTACTACTACTACTACTACTACTACTACTACTACTACTACTACTACTACTACTACTACTACTACTACTACTACTACTACTACTACTACTACTACTACTACTACTACTACTACTACTACTACTACTACTACTACTACTACTACTACTACTACTACTACTACTACTACTACTACTACTACTACTACTACTACTACTACTACTACTACTACTACTACTACTACTACTACTACTACTACTACTACTACTACTACTACTACTACTACTACTACTACTACTACTACTACTACTACTACTACTACTACTACTACTACTACTACTACTACTACTACTACTACTACTACTACTACTACTACTACTACTACTACTACTACTACTACTACTACTACTACTACTACTACTACTACTAGAAATTTCATATCCTACAAATTATTTTTTTACCCTCGATTTTTCAAGTCAATTTCCAAGGGGAGGCGGGGGGGTGACAAAAACTTTAAATATGATTTGCAATGGCCTTATATGATCAATCATCATTGCGGCTAATATTTCTGTACTTCCATTGAAATACATCCACTGTATTAAATGGACAGATTGAAAGCTCCGAACTTTCGGGAGCGATTGGATTTGAAATCAAAGTTGGAATTGGACTACAAATTAAACTTGAATTTGAACCAATTTGGGCTTGTTTAGTTTTACTTCTTATCGACCTGTAAATTGGACCTAATATTGTATTCTAAGTTGAACATAAATTTAGAGTAATTGGAACTGGAAGTTTTACTTGGATGGAATAATTCATTAAAACGATTGATCATGAGTTAAATCCGAATTTTTTATTTAAAAGTTTTTATTTTAAATTGAAATTGAAGTGAACGTCGAATTGGATGTGAAATTAGTGAAATTTGATTTGAAATTGGATTGGAAATTGAGGTCGAAACTGAACTCAATATTAGAAGTGAAATTGGACATAAAATTAATTGAAATCTCGTTTCCTTTTTTTGTCCGTTGTTTCCTGTTTCATTGTTCCGTTTCACTTCGATCTCTATTCTATTTTCTTGATTTACAGTTCAGTTTTTCCGAACTGTTCTGTTTCTTCTCTTTTTGATACCCCGTTTTCCATCATTTCTGTTACGTTTAATCTTTTTTTGGCTAACTTTTCTCCTGTACCTCTTCGGTTTTCCTTTTCAATCTCTCGTTTTCGTTTTTTTCTTCCGTTTCACATTTATCGTTTCGTTTTCCATTATTTTATTTTCGTCTTTTATTGTCGCATTTTCCCGTTTTTTGTCCCATCTCTCTGCTTTCATAACCCGTTTGATTTCTTTTTCTTCGTTTCCTCTTTCGGTTTTCTTTTTTCTCTTTCGCTTTTTTTGATTTCCTTCTTGGTTTCGCTTGTTTTCATTTCCGTATTTCCTTTATTGTCAAGTTTTCGATTTACAGTAATGTTCCGATTTTGCCGGCCCAAAATTCAACACGCGGCTGAAATTTTTTTTCGAATTTTTTTTCAAAATTCAAGACTTAAAATCTTGCAATATCGAAGACTACTACTAAAAATTAAATTTTAATCCCTCAATTGGTCAACCGAAAGCTCAATCAACCGAGCACAGCACTCTGGTCCAGAACCTTTTTTTTGTGCGCATTAGCTTTGAGCGGGAAAACTTGGTTTTAGGTTTACCTTCGGAAGAGTTTCTTAAAATTAAAAGTTCTATCGTCCAGCGGAATTCAAATTTTGAGTGCAATAAAACATTTATTTTTCTTCAGTTTCAATATAACACATTGATGCGTTCTGCAAAGTTTTACAGCATATTATTACAAGAAATTTTGCTGAAGACAGTAACCTTCTAGCTGTTCAGCGAAAATAGAAAAATCATATTAAAAATCGTTAAAATCAGTTTTTCTATTTTAGCTGTTTTTGTAGTTGTTGTAACACTTTTTCCTGTTTTACAAAGTTGTACAAATAGTAAAAATACACAACATTTCTGAGTATAATTTACCTCTATCTTTGCTTGTTTAGGAACTATAGAACTTTTACTAAAAAAAATACCCTAATTTTAACCCCGAATTACTCGCAAGAAGGCTTCAATTTATTCAAAAACTCTTCCCAGAGAATCAGAATAGTTTCAAGCAGACTGAAAAGTTTTATAAATTATGTTTAAAAGCACAAAAGTTAAATAAAATTTATAGGCTGACAAAATCGGGATAAAAAGCCGATAAAATCGGGGGTAGACAAAATCGAGAGCTGACAAAATCAGAAAATTACTGTATTTCTCTGTTCCATTTTTCGTCTTTTTTCTTCCGTTTTACTCGTTTCAGTTCTGTTTTACCTCTTTTTCTGGCTCGTTTTTTTGTCACTTTCTTTCACATTTCGAGTTTTTTTTCTTTATTACGGTCTAGCTTTTTGTCTTTTGATCGCTTTCTAACCTCTTTTCTACCCCTTTTTAAACCTTTTTTTGTCCAATTTTTTCGCCTGTCCTGATTATTCTCATTTTTTCTACATTTCTAATTTTTTTCTTTTTATCACGTTGTTACTATAGTTTTTCTTTTCTCCATTACCAATTTTCATTCTGTTTCTCATTTCTCTCACGTTTTCCCTCTTTTTTTATCCCGTTTTTCTCCTTCTGTCTTTTTTTTCGCTTTTATTGCTTCTTTTTCTGGCGTGCAACAGAAGATAAACTACCGTCTAAATCCATCGATAATCTATGTGACAAAACAACAGTTTCCGAGTTTTCCTTGGAGATTTCTACCATCTTCACCTTCCTTAAATTTTAACTTAAGAATGAATGAAATGAATTGGTTCCAAAGTGAACTTGAAACTAGACTTGAAATTTTAATTGAAATGGGACTTAAAATCAGAATTGAAATAAAACATAAATTGCACTGAGAACTAGACTTAAAATTAAACTTGAAATCGGTGTTAAAATTGGACAAAAAATTAGAATTGAACTCGATCCTATAAATAAGCTTAAATTAGGCTTGAAACTGAGCTGAAAATTGGGCTTGAAACTGAAACTATTTGTACGAAATAAGGCCATTACAAATATTTGATAAAGCTTTTGTCCTTCCGGTGAAGGCTGACTGAAGCTTGGGCGAAAAAAAACAAAGAAATTTTTTTAATTGATCAAAAAAAATATTTGTTTCAAGCATTTTTACTTACAGTTTGAACATGAAAGCCAAATCTATTCTAGCTTTTTATATGAACGTTATTATTTATCATGCAAACATCTACGAGAAGAGACACAAAATCAAAAAAAAATTTTTTTGCCGATTTTTGGAAATTCCATTGTTTGAATTTCCATTCTTTGAATGTCCATTTCTGTTTTGTGTTAGAAGCGTTCCGTTATTACGACTTCTTTAGGCTGTAGAACCTAAATGAAATTTTAAAAAAAGAATTGACTTATTACCCACAAATTATTTTTTTGCCCCCCAATTTCTCGAGCCATTTTCAAACGAAAAAATAAGACAAGAGGAGCGAAAACGGAAAAGAGCACAAAGGAAAACGTGACAAAAATGAAACAAACGGAATAAAAAAAGAAAAAACGCGAGAGAGAAAAAAATCTGGCTTGAAAAAACAAAAACATTAAAACAAACATGACAGAAT
Source organism: Sabethes cyaneus (assembly GCF_943734655.1). NCBI lineage: Eukaryota > Metazoa > Arthropoda > Insecta > Diptera > Culicidae > Sabethes > Sabethes cyaneus. The sequence goes on along the minus strand of NC_071353.1, from coordinate 150,030,891 downwards.
GAGAGGAAAAACGAGAAATAAAAAGAAAAAAAATTAAAAAGAAAAAGTGGGAACCCGAGACACAAACGAGTACACTTTGCAGCAAAAGATGAATAACTAAAAAAATTGAAGCAAAATAAGGGAAATGAAGAAAAAGGCAAGTGAATGAAAATGAGGCAGGTTGGACATAAAAGGAGAAACCAGGACAAAAAAAAGAAAAACCTTTTAGAGATAGAAGAGGAGAAATAGAAAGTGAGAATGCGGGAGTAAGAAAACGGAACGAGGGAAAACGATACAGAAAGAGGAAAAATGAAAACAGAAGGCGTAAAGGACGAAACGGGAAGGAAAAACAGAACGCGACAAAAAAGGATGAAAAGAAAAAGGAGGAGGGAATACAAGCATACCTCGATATAAGACAACCTCGTTATAAAACAACCTCGATATAAGATAATTCGATATAAGACAATTTTTACCTCCATATAAGACAAATCGCTTTGAGATAGCTGGTAACGATTCCAGAGCTAATTTTCCGTTCTAAAATTGGCGCCATGAGAATGTTTATTATTTCAAAATAACTCTAAAACAACTTTTTGAAATTATAAATTGTCTTATATCGAGGTATCTCTGTATACAAAAACGAAAAGCGGAATTGAAAAGGAGTTTGAAAGCGCCTAGATACGAAATAAAGAACAACAGCAAAACAGAGAAAAAACTTGACAGAAAAAGAGGGAAAACGAGACAAGTAAGACAATACGGAACAGAAAACAAGAGAAACCAAAGGGAAAAGGAGGATAGCGAGAGAAAAAAAAGAAAACCGATGGAGGAAACGGAGAGTAGAGATGATATGGATATGAAAACGGCGATAAAAAAATGGGAAAATGGGACAGAAAACCAAGAAAAGACAAACGGACTAAAGAAAAGGTAAGACAGCAGAGAAAAGAAGAAACACTAGAGAAGAAAGAAAAACGAAAAAGAAAATGAGGAAAGGAGGAAAAGTAAAGGGGAAAACACCGCAGCAGTATATACTGAAGTCGCTTTTTACGCGGTTTGTTTTTTTACGCGACTATTTTTACGCGAAATTCGGAATTTACACGGTTTATTTTACGCGGTTTTGATTTACGAAGGACGCGTCCTTCGCGTAAAAAGCGACTTGAGTGTAATGGAGAAATGAAGACGAAAATAGAGAAAAACCATGAAAACTGAAGACAAAAGAGCTGAACCGGAAAAAACCAGAATACGACGAAAAACGACATAATAAGAGGAAGACCGGAGCAGCCGGAAACGAAAAAATGGGATAAAGAAGGAGTTATAGGAACAGGGGCCGAGCTAAAATGGAAGAAAAAAGACAAACAGAACAGTGAAAAACCAGAACAGGGGAAAAGGGCGAAAAAATGGGACCACGAAATGAAGAGAAAAGGAATAGAGAAAGAGGAAACAGCAGGAAAAAAGATGGAAAGAAAAATGATGAAGAAAAAGATGGAAAACGGGACAAGAAAGGGAATACGGAGTAGTAAACTAGAGAAACTAACAGGGAAACGCCAGAGTAAACGAGGATAATGGAAAAATGAGGTCAAACGGAATATCCAAAAAAGATGGGACAAAAAACAGAAAAATGCCCAAGCAACAATGTGAGTTTTACTTTACTTTTATGGCTGTTTTCAAGACCAATTTTGCTCTTAAATGCCATCATAACAGTGTAATAAATCCCAAATTGTTACTTGGGTGGGACGGAAAAAGAAGCAATAAAAACCAAAAAAATGGATGAAAAAAACAACGAAAAACGAAACATAAATAGGAAAAACCAAAGAGGAATGGGAAACAGAAAGCCAACACCAGAATCAACGTGACAGAAGAGAAGAAAAAACGAGGCTTTAAAACGAGGAAAAACAGAACAAACGAAGACAAAAAATGAGAAGGAAAGCAGATAAAAGGAGTTAGGAAAAATGAAAACTGGAAACGAAAAAGAAGGGCAAAAGAGAATGGAAAATTCGGAGCATAAGAAAGAAAATAGCATAAAACGAGGGAAAAACATGAGCAAAAACAAGAGAAATTAAGAAAAAATGAAAGAGAAAACAAAGGAAAACGCCATAATAAAACAGTAACCACGGGCAGAAAAAAGTAAACGAAAAAAAAAGAGGAAAAACGGGATGAAAGTGAGAGCAAAAACCAAGAATATGGTACAGAAAAGGAGAAAAAACGAAACAAAAAGTTGAAAAACAGGCTAATTTATGTCCAATTTCATGTTGTGTTCTACGTCAAATAAAATTCTAATTATTACTCTAATTTCAACTCTTTTTTACGGTCTAGCTTTTTGTGGGTATGAAATGGGGAAAGCAAATGAGGAGCGTCCAATATAGCTCTAGCTATCCCAAGCCCCTACCTAGCGCCTCCACGTGGCCATACCCGGTAATGCTCTATTGAGTAGCCAAGCTAGGAGGTGCGATACTGTGTGGTTCCCGGCTGCCTGATCTCATAATCGAGGTTTTGGGCAGACGGTGGAGCCACACGATCTGGTAAGCATAATATAAGTTATTTTAATTATTTTTTTCGTTTTAGCTTATGAAGCATTTACTGCTTTATAGTGAAAACTTTGGCCAATAGGAGTGTTAATACTGCACATGGATATTGGATACCAGAAGAAAAATTAAATTAATTATTAGAAGCATTTATGGAAACTAAAAGGACGCAACTCTATTCCATTCGAAGGACTGCTGGTGAGATTGTTCTATTTTTACCCATATATACCACATTTCATAAATAAACTACAATCGGGAAGAGGGAGGGACCATCAGAGCACTTGTTTGAAGCGGTGGGCCTAGGGAGAGTGAAACAGTCAACTTTCTAGGGTTAATCTTGGCCCGATTAACAACACATCGTGGATAATGAGCGGGCTCTTCTCCCCACCTGTTAGAGTCATTCTACATTAAGACGGTTTATTCAACGATTGACTCAGGCGACTTAGCCCTTGGAAGGAGATTCTCTAAATCCCTGGTACGTGTAAGTGATGTTGCTTACCGACCAATTCCCTTTTGGCCCTTCATACAAGAGTTAAGAAGCATGACCAATCGTTGAATATGTTCAACTCTTTTTAACATGATAGGCTCATTGCTATGAACGGATGTTCTGCTAAGGCAGGTGGTAGTACCATATAATCATATTCATATTCATTTTTTACGATCTAGCTTTTTGTCTTTTGATCGCTTTCTAACCTCTTTTCTATCCCTTTTTTACTCATTTTTTGTCCAATTTTTTCGCCTGTCCTGTTTATTCTCATTTTTTTCTTCGTTTTCTTCATTTCCCTCATGTGTTTTTTCATTCCTTTATTTTTCTTTCATTCCTCTCCGTTCTTCATTCGTTCTTTATTCCTCTTTTTCGCTCTACAGTTTTCAACATTACCATTTTTTTCATTGTATATGTCCTGTACCTGTTATTTATCCCTTTCTGTCACGGTTTTACTTTTATTTTTCTTTTTTTCATTACCAATATTCATTGTTTCTAATTTTTCTCACGTTTTTCTTCTCTTCTATCCAGTTTTTTTCCTTCTGTTTTTTTTTGCTTTATTGCTTCTTTTTCTGGCGAGCAACAGAAAACAGACTACCTCTAAATCCGTCGATAATCTATGTGACAAAACAACACTTTCCGAGTTTTCCTTGGAGACCATCCAGAAGAAGTGAAACAAACGAAAAAATAAGACAGGAGGAGCGAAAACGAAAAAGAGCACAAACGTGACAAAAGTGGAACAAACGGAATAAAAAAAAAGGAAAAACGCGAGAGAGAAAAAAAATCTGGCATGAAAAAAAACAACAAAAAATAAACATGACTGAATGAGAGGAAAAACGAGAAATAAAAAGAAAAAAAGTTAAAAAGAAAAAGTGGGAATCGAGACACAAACGAGTACACTTTGCAGCAAAAGATGAATAACTAAAAAACTTGAAGCAAAATAAGGGAAATGAAGAAAAAGGTAAGTGAATGAAAATGAGGCAGGTTGGACATAAAAGGAGAAAACCCTTTTAGAGATAGAAGAGGAGAAATAGAAAGTGAGAATGCGGGAGTAAGAAAACGGAACGAGGGAAAACGATACAGAAAGAGGAAAAATGAAAACAGAAGGCGTAAAGGACGAAACGGGAAGGAAAAACAGAACGCGACAAAAAAGGATGAAAAGAAAAAGGAGGAGGGAATACAGGCATACCTCGATATAAGACAACCTCGTTATAAAACAACCTCAATATAAGATAATTCGATATAAGACAATTTTTACCTCCATATAAGACAAATCCCTTTGAGATAGCTGGTAACGATTCCAGAGCTAATTTTCCGTTCCAAAATTGGCGCCATGAGAATGTTTATTATTTCAAAATAACTCTAAAATAACTTTTTGAAATTATAAATTGTCTTATATCGAGGTATCTCTGTATACAAAAACGAAAGGCGGAATTGAAAAGGAGTTTGAAAGCGCCTAGATACGAAATAAAAAACAACAGCAAAAAAGAGAAAAAAAACTTGACAGAAAAAGAGGGAAAACGAGACAAGTAAGACAATACGGAACAGAAAACAAGAGAAACCAAAGGGAAAAGGAGGATAGCGAGAAAGAAAAAAGAAAACCAACACAGGAAACGGAGAGAAGAGATAAAACTGAATATGAAAAATGCGATAAAAAATGGGAAAATGGGACAGAAGACCAAGAAAAGACAAACGGACTAAAGAAAAAGGTAAGACGGCAGAGAAAAGAAGAAACTCTAGAGAAGAAAGAAAAACGAAAAAGAAAATGAGGACTAACTGGACAGAAAAGAAAGGGAAAACACCGCAGCAGTATACACTGAAGTCGCTTTTTACGCGGTTTGTTTATTACGCGACTATTTTTACGCGAATTTCGAAATTTATGCGGTTTTTTACGCGATTTTCGGAATTTACGCGGATTTTTTACACGATTTTCGGAAGTGCTCAAAACGTCTATTTTTTCGCGTAGTGTTGAAATTCGTAGTTTTTTTACGCGAAATTTTATTTTTTTTAACGCGAATTTCGGAATTTACGCGGTTTTTTTTACGAAAATTTCGGAATTTACACGGTTCGCGTAAAAGGTGACTTGAGTGTAATGGAGAAATGAAAACGAAAATAGAGAAAAACCATGAAAACTGAAGACAAAAGGGCTGAAACGAAAAAAAAAACAGAATACGACAGGAGGAGCGTAAACGGAAAAGAGCACAAAGGAAAACGTGACAAAAATGGAACAAACGGAATAAAAAAAAAGGAAAAATGCGAGAAAGAAATCTGGTATGAAAAAAACAAAAACAAACAATAAACATGACAGAATGAGAGGAAAAACGGGAAATAAAAAAAGTTAAAATGAAAAAAATGGGAGAGAAAAAGAGGGAAAATCGAGACTCAAACGAGTACACTTTGCAACAAAAGATGAATAACTAAAAACTAAAAGAAAAATGAGAGAAATGAAAAAAAATGCATAGAGAAAACGTGGGAAGTGAATGAAAATGTGGCAGGTTGGACAAAAAAGGAGAAACCGGGACAAAACAGGAGAAAAAACAGGATAGAAAAGAAAAAAAAAAAACGAAGTGAGAATGCGGATAAAAAAAGAAAACAGAAAAAATAAAGGATGAAACGGGAAAGAATAACAGAACGCGACAGAAAAGGAAGAAAAGAAGAACATAATAAGACGGAGAACGGAACCTACAAAAACGAAAAACGGAACAAAACAGGAGTTTAAAAGCATCCAGATACGAAATAAAGAACAACAGCAGAAAAAGATAAAAAACGTAACAGAAAAAGAGGGAAAACGAGACAAGTAAGACAATACGGAACAGGAAACAAAAGAAACCAAAGGAAAAATAAACAACGAAAAACGAAAAATAAATAGCAAAAACCAAAGAGGAATGGGAAACAGAAAGCCAACACTAGAAGAGAGAAAACCGATGGAGGAAACGAAAAAAAGAGATGAAATGGGATAAACAATGGGAAAATGGGACAAAAAACCAAGAAAAGACAAACAGACTAAAGGAAAAAAAGACGGTAATGAAATGAAGAAACCTAGAGAGAAGAAAGAAAAACGAATAAGAAAATGAGAACAAACTGGACAGAAGAGAGAGAAAGCGGGATAGAAAAGGAGGAAAAGCAAAGGGGAAAACCTGGAGCAGCACAATGGAGAAACGAGAACAAAAAATGACTAAGAAGCAGAAAAAACATGAAAACTGAAGACAATGAACTGAAGGACGAAACGGAAAAAACTGAAAACGACCTAATAAAAGGAAGACAGGAATAGACGCAAACGAGAAACCAGACAGAAAAGGACTTAAAATAAAAGCGGACAAAATAATATGGAAGAAAAAAGATGACAAACAGGACAGTGAACAATCAGGACAGCGGAAAAGGACAAAAATGGGACCAAAAAATGGAAAGAAATGGAATAGAGAAAGAGGAAACAGTAGGAAAAACCCGATTTAATCCACCTAGTGGTGAAAGGAACCTTTGTTATACGGTCTTACTTGGTATTTGGGATAGAAATCGATACGTTTTCGGAACATAATTCATCTATTGGTTAACGTTGCGTAATGCGTTGGTTTACATAAAATTTTTGAAAATTGAATAAGTTTACAAATTTTGAACAAAATAGGAACACTTTTAAATTTTGATAGATCCTATTTTCATGTAATTCCTGAGTAAGGATAAGTAAGTTGTTATTAATTTGAGTAAGTGCAAATAAAAGTAAGTTGTAAGAGGAAATCTTATTCTTTAACATATACATTGCCTAGTAAAGGTCTAGTTTATAGGTTTTTGAACTATGCATAATTTCCTGTAATGCCATTCTATTTGATTCACATCAATAGAGTTTACTTGAATAATTTTAATCAATTTTTATTAACCTTCGGTTACTCACGCTGTTGTATTTTGTACAACACGTGTAGGTTTTTCAACGCCATATTGTCATAAAGTTACAAATCGTTGTTTAACTAACGAATATTCTTCAATAAACTTATTCTGAGCAAAATGTCATAATTATTCAATGCATTAATAATTTAAATTGTTGGAAAAATAGATCAGCATAAACCGTCATCACAGAAACGAAACAATCAGCATGCGAGGTGTACCGCAATTGACCCCAAGTGGAATTTTCTTTCGTTTCTTCATATGGAAAAATGGTGTCTGTATGCAGCAAAACTAGCCAATGTAAAATGTTTAAAATGTATCCGTCTGCTGGTAGTCGAGTAATTCGTAATCAAAATTAAGGTATTTTTTATAATCAAAGTTCTACAGTTCCTAAACAAGCAAACATAGAGGTATACTATATTCAGCAAAGTTGTGTATTTTTATCATTTGTACAATTTTGTAATACAAGAAAAAGTCATACAACAATTACAAAAAGAGCAAAAATATAAAAACTGAGTTTACAAATTCATATACAATAAATAAGATTTTTCTATCTTAGCTGCAGAGATGGAAGGTTACTGTCTCTAGCAAAATTTCTTGTAATAATATGCTCTATAACTTTGCAGAGCACATCAATGTGTTATATTGACACTGAAGAAAAATATTTTTTTTTATTTCACTTTTAGGGGGATTAATCAAAATTTAGATTCCACCAGACGATAGAGCTTTTAATTTCAAGAAACTATTCTAAAGGTTCGATAAACCTAAAACCAAGTTTTCCCAGTCAAAACTCTAGTACGCACGTTTTCTTTGGTTTGAGGCTATTGTGCGCGCGAGTAACTGTGTTGCAAAAGTTGGCGCGAGTGTTCGAGGGGTAATATCTTTTAACCGGTACAACCAATTCTTATGAAATTTTGCATATATATTCGTATTGTCAAAACCTCTCGTTTGATATTAAAATATTTCAAATTAGGTAAATTATCTTGGTTAAAATCATTATAAATTATTATTAATTTTGGTGTGGTGTATACGGTTGCTCATAACTTTCAAATTAAACGTCCAATCAAAAAACCATTCAATAGTGATCTATTAGCATATATTATCTTTCAAATGAGACTAATAGCGCATAAATCGGTTTGGCCATCTCTAAGAAACAGGCGATAATTATTTTCTTGTCAAAACAGGTTTTTTAAGCATAACTTTTAAACTACTTGTTTGTTTTCAATTAAAAATTTCTGAATAATTTAGCTTTAATAAGGGCTTTCATTTGATACTAAGATCGTTGAAATCGGTCATGTAGTTCTAGAGAAACCCGTGTCACGTATTTTTCACATTTTTGCTTATAACTTTTAAACGAAACGTCGTGTCACGAAGCAACTCAATAGTGATCTACTAGACAATAATACCTTTCAAACAAAAGTAATAGCAAACGATTCGGTTCAGCCATCTTTGAGAAACAGGCGATAGAAAAAATCATTACATACATACACACACACACACACACACACAGACATTGCTCAAATCGTCGAACCCTATCGATTGGTATATGTGACTTGTCCCTCCGGGCCTCGGATCAATTTCGTGTTTTTCGACCAATTTTTAAACCTTTGTTATAGTATAACAAAGGTAAAAAGGTAGAAAGAATAATGATAGAGAAAGAGATGGAAAACGGGACAAGAAAGGGAATACGGAGTAGAAAACTAGAGAAACTAACATGGACACGCCAGAGGAAACGAGGAAAATGGAAAAATGAGGAATATCACGGAATATACTAGAAAGATGGGTCAAAAAAACAGAAAAAAGGGACAGAAAAAGAATAAAAAATAAAAAAAAGATAAAACGAAAATAAACGACGAAAAACAAAAAATAAATAGGAAAAACCAAAGAAAAATGGGAAACAGAAAGCCAACACCAGAATCAACGTGACAGTCCTCGCAGAGAAGGAAAAACGAGGCTTTAAAAAGAGGAAAAACAGAACAAACGAAGACAAAAAACGAGAAGGAAAGCAGATAAAAGGATTTAGAAAAAATGAAAACTAGAAACGAAAAAGAAAGGCAAAAGGGTATGGAAAATTCGGAGTATAAAAAAGAAAATAGCATAAAACGAGGGAAAAACATGAGCAAAAACAAGAGAAATTAAGAAAAAATGAAAGAGAAAACAAAGAAAAACGCCATAATAAAACAGTAACCACGGACAGAAAAAAGTAAACGAAAGAAAAAAAGAGGAAAAACGGAATAAAAGTGAGAGCAAAAACCAAGAAAATGGTACAGAAAAGGAGAAAAACGAAACAAAAATTGAAAAACAGGCTAATTTATGTCCAATTTCATGTTGTGTTCTACGTCAAATAAAATTCTAATTATTACTCTAATTCCAACTTTGGTTATACATCCAATTCCCTACGACAGTCCTCACCTTTTGTTTAAGTCTGAACACGCTAGTAGAATCAGCCAATCAGCCAATATAAGCGCACTTTCGTTTCCCAGCCGTGGAACGACAAATTTATACACCTACGATTGGGCCTGGGACCTGGTACCGAATGGCCGAAACACAACAGTCAAAGAAGGCCGAATCACGAATTTTTTCGGAATGCCTAAATAACTATTCAATAAAAACACGAATTGGCAAGCAGTAAACTACTAACTTTAATCAAACAAAAAACAAAATAAGCAACACAACTATTTACTCTAGGATATAGATGATTGAAAGTTCTTTCTTCCCCCAAAGCGCAAATGTGAGACCTATTTACCGTGTCAGTAGCAAATGTTTGCTAGATAATTCAGGGCGAGACGGCCACAGGCCGCGAGTGTGCGCCGGTGACCCACCGCTGGAAGTGCCTGCCACGGCGGCGGGGGGTAGCCTCCCGCAGAAACCACTACTATTTAAGTGCATGCATTTTCCTAGGTTTACTAACTAGTAGGGATTATCCCTTAGTTAAGTCCGAACGAGCGGCAGTGAGTAAGGACAGCGTGTACCCAACGTTTGTGCAGGTTGAAGGCCGTGAATATTTTCAGCAAATTATGAAGTTCGGCCATTCGTGTTTCGGCCTTTTGTGATTCGGCCATTCGTGATTCGGTCATTAGATATATTATGCCATTTGTGTTTCGGCCATTCATGATTCGACCATTTGGACAACATTCAACATTGGACCTTGGGCTAGGGCTAGGGCTAGGGCTAGGGCTAGGGCTAGGGCTAGGGCTAGGGCTAGGGCTAGGGCTAGGGCTAGGGCTAGGGCTAGGGCTAGGGCTAGGGCTAGGGCTAGGGCTAGGGCTAGGGCTAGGGCTAGGGCTAGGGCTAGGGCTAGGGCTAGGGCTAGGGCTAGGGCTAGGGCTAGGGCTAGGGCTAGGGCTAGGGCTAGGGCTAGGGCTAGGGCTAGGGCTAGGGCTAGGGCTAGGGCTAGGGCTAGGGCTAGGGCTAGGGCTAGGGCTAGGGCTAGGGCTAGGGCTAGGGCTAGGGCTAGGGCTAGGGCTAGGGCTAGGGCTAGGGCTAGGGCTAGGGCTAGGGCTAGGGCTAGGGCTAGGGCTAGGGCTAGGGCTAGGGCTAGGGCTAGGGCTAGGGCTAGGGCTAGGGCTAGGGCTAGGGCTAGGGCTAGGGCTAGGGCTAGGGCTAGGGCTAGGGCTAGGGCTAGGGCTAGGGCTAGGGCTAGGGCTAGGGCTAGGGCTAGGGCTAGGGCTAGGGCTAGGGCTAGGGCTAGGGCTAGGGCTAGGGCTAGGGCTAGGGCTAGGGCTAGGGCTAGGGCTAGGGCTAGGGCTAGGGCTAGGGCTAGGGCTAGGGCTAGGGCTAGGGCTAGGGCTAGGGCTAGGGCTAGGGCTAGGGCTAGGGCTAGGGCTAGGGCTAGGGCTAGGGCTAGGGCTAGGGCTAGGGCTAGGGCTAGGGCTAGGGCTAGGGCTAGGGCTAGGGCTAGGGCTAGGGCTAGGGCTAGGGCTAGGGCTAGGGCTAGGGCTAGGGCTAGGGCTAGGGCTAGGGCTAGGGCTAGGGCTAGGGCTAGGGCTAGGGCTAGGGCTAGGGCTAGGGCTAGGGCTAGGGCTAGGGCTAGGGCTAGGCCATACCAACAATCCATGAACAAAATTCATTGGCAACAAAATTCTGCAGCAAATTTCAAAGTTAAGTTGTCTAATCTACAGCTTAACTTTTTCGTCCGCGACATCAACAATAAACGTACGAGGAGTTATACAGTTGGCTGCATCTCCTTTGATCTTTGTTCGATTTTCTTGAAAGCCACCACCACGTTAGATTGGTCTTTAATAAAAACTTTAATAAAATGGTAAATGGATTTACAACAGAGTGAGAACTTGGCAGGTTTGCATCCGTGGCAAACTCCATCCAAAAGTATGGCATTTACAACTAATATTAGACATATTTTTGTAGAACAGCATAAACATCTACACTCCCAATAAATTTCAAACGTGGTTCTTCATGTTCGATCTAAACACCGGTAAACAAACACCTTCGAAGAACCATCGGACAAAACAACACCTTAACCCCTTCTTTTCAGTGTACAACATTTCCCATCCATCATCGACGAACCGAACGAACAACCCCAAACCGAGCACACGAGGAGGAAATTGCATGTTAAAGTGCGGTAGCAAGCACGACGCCGTTTAATTTATGAATACGATTACCTATTATTTTATGATTATTATTTAATACTGCCATCATCATCATCAACATCGCGCCGTTCCTCCTGTGCTGTGCTGCAGGCAGGCAGCTCCTGCCTGAGCTAGCTCACGGTCGGTGGTGCGCGCCGCGGTGAGAATTATCGCCCCCTCCCAGAGTATCCTCTGGAGGAGAAGGAGAAGAAGGGGCTAGTTTCATAAATTTATTTGTCTTATCCATCTTGTTCCTTGCTCGTTCTGTCATCGCATCGCCCCGACCAATGCGATGGTGTACAATCGTCGTCGTCGTCGTCGTCACACAATAAGGCATTATTTAATTAATTTCCTCGTCTCATTTATTTCATTTTCTCCGCTAGCTAGGTATGTGCTCGAGCGCGGAAAGGCTTCGGGCTGCCTTGCCCTTGACAAGGGGCCAACCACCAAAAAAAAAAAAGAAATATGCCGAACAATAGAGACGGTCACGATATTTTTTCGGCACTGGACATTGAGCCTGGATAGAACCCGGGTGGGGGACCAAGCCGTTCGATGTGATGTATGCATAAGCATAAACCTGGCCGGTCGGTGGTGCGGTGGTTTCGGACATTCTTCTGTTGGTTGGTCGGTTGCCCTCGAGAGAAGTAAATGAAAATAATTGATTGTGAACCCCGGAAAAGTAGACGAAGCATGAATCTACTCTACTGGAGGGGGAGAAACTAGAGGCAAGTTAAAGGCAAAAGGCGAGAGAAATTTATTGGCCAGTAAATTCGAACTATTTGCGATCATAAATCATCATGCTTCGCTTCGAGCATAAAGACACAGCTAACGCTGCGGTTGCATGACACCGCAAAATCGACTCTCGGAACCCGGCCAAGCCGGGAAGGTCGGATCGGAATTAGTTACACACGGCTCTCATAAAGTGCCCAAAGTGAGACAGAATGAATTGATGTAATTTAGGCTCGCCCTTCCTACCGTCCGCCCACCCGCCGGTAATGGGACGCATCGTTTAGCGCTTCGATTAGGGAAATTAATTTTTCGACTTTTCTCTAGCTGATTAACGGGTTAAGTTTGTCACCGGTCAAAGTGGGTTTACGGATTTTGCGTGAAAATATTCACCCCGCAGAAAAATGGCCGCCGTTTGCTCCGGCTGGCGGGAGGTGTCACACCGGTTGGCTCCTCCCTCTTTCGCTGTGTTGCTGTTTGTTGCTTGCTGTTGCTGCTGCTTGCTCACCAACGTATATTGTGAAGTGGCATGAAAACAAAAATTCGCGCGGCATTCCTGCGAGGACAAACCAACAGTTGAACAACAGTCAGTCAAGTCAGACTTACTTTTTATGAACGCATTTGCCCGCCGGATTGCGAGTGCGAGTTATAAACGTGACTCTATTCGAGCAATGCGTGAAGGAAAAACTACATCAACAACGAACGAACGCGGGAATGCCTGCCTGATGATGGCCATATGATGATGGCTCGCCACTGTCGTGTCGCGCCAACAAACGGAACGGAACGGCGAAAAATACTGCAATCGTTCTACCCCTCCGGCCTCAAACAACCCGGGGACAACCAACCGGAATCGTTCGGGTGGATGCGTATGTGGAATTCGAAAACCACATTCTCGGGTCTTGGCCATCGAGTTCGGTCGGTTGGTCGGTCAGTTGGGTCCAAGTGCATAACCCTCACTACTGCATCGGTTGGTTTTTTTTCTCCCTCTCTAAACCGAAAGGTACACAGGCACTAGCGTGCCCAGGCTCGGGCACGCTGGTGCACGTTCCTCGTCTCCTCGACAAAGAAGTTAAAAACAAACTAAAGATGACTAGAATATGACGGAGTAACGACGGAAAAATAACAAAATAGTGACAAAAGGATGTCAAAAAGACGAAGAAACGATTACAATAAACAAAAAAGAAGAATAGGACGAAAACAGCAACAGAACGAGTAAAATATGCTGGTGAAAAGACGACAATTAATAGCAAAAATCGGAGAATCGACAAAGGTGACGAAAATATGACAAAACAACGACGAAAACACAACGAAAATGCGACAAAATGAAACAACGATAAAGAGGCGTTTTAGGTTAGCAACAAGACGGCGAAAAACGATGAAGGGAACACAAAACGGCGACAAGAAGAGGAAAAGAAGACAACAAAAAGACTGCCGATTAAAAAACAACAAAAAGGCGAGCTAATTTTGATAAAAAGACGATGAAAAGTTATCGAAAAATCGGTGAAGAACGATAAAAATACAACAAAATAATAACAGAAAGACGAAAAGACGACGAAAATGCAACTAAACGACGGTAAACAGATGACAATAAAACACCAAAACAACGACAAAAAAAACTAAAGATAAAAGCAGACGCATGTTAAAAGGCGACAAAGCAGTGACGAAAAAAGCCATGGCAAAACTCACGAAAATATGACAGAGAAATGACAAAAGATTGACGAGAAGGGAACAAAAATAGGAAAGAAAGACATTAAACAGACGAAAAATATAATGAAAATGACATTGGAAAAATGCCAAATAATTGCAAAAAAATACGAAGAAGAGACTGGAAAAAAGACTAATGCGGCGATAAACAAGAAACAGATGATAAAAAGTCGACGAAAGGGCAACGACGAAAAGATGAAAAACTAAAAAGACAACGAAAAGCATTGTAAAGAAGGCAGAAAAAAGCAAAGCGTTGAACTACAAACGTCTAAGAGAAAAAATAAAATAAAAAAATAAAGCATAAATGCAATAAAACGAAAGATGGCTTTATTACAACCAAAATACTAGGAAAAGCCGACAAGAAGATGAAGCAAGGACAACAAAACAATTAAAATAAGCCATAAAAGTGACAAAAACTGCAGAAAATCCTCAAAACAATGACGAATAGACGACAAAAATAAGATTTTCAAATTTGTTTAAAAAGGATAATTGCCAGAAAAAAGGAAACAAACAACTTTACAAGGATTATAAAAATTAAAAACGATAAAAATACTACAAAATGGTTGACGCAAACGATGAAGAAGAAATGCCAAAAAAAAACTGCAAAGAGGCGACAAAGAGACGATAAAAAGCCTAAGAGAGGAAAATCTAGGTGAAAAGATGACAAAAAATGACGAAATTACGACGGGTAAACGACAAATTATCACCTGATTGAAAGATAACGTAACGGTAGGACGGTAACGAAAGGACATGATGAAAACGCAACAAATAGACAGCAAATAATGATGAAAAAACGGTAAAAAACCGCAAAAAACGAAAAAAAAATTTTTTTCGCAAAAAAATAAACAACAAATGACGGAAACATTTCTAAAAACGTCAATTATGCAGTTGAAATGCTAAACCAAGATAACAGAAAACGGCGAAAATACGAAATGACAAAAGACGATGAGTGCGATATTACGATGAAAAAAAGAGGTAGAAAATCGACAAAAAGACGCTGCGGTGATATGACTATAAACGTCAAAATAAAACGTCAGATAAGCGCCGCGAAAAATGACAAAACACGATAAAAAATGTCCAAAAAACACCGTAAGAAAACATAACGAAAAGACGATGAAAATGCAACGAAACTACGGCAAAATAAGACAATAAAACATCAAAAAGGCGACACAAAAAACTTAAAGATAAGAAGAAACGAATGTTAAAAAATATAGAAAAGGCGACAAAACCGTGACGAAAATTTTAAAAAAAAGCAATGACGCATGAAAATACGACGGAGAAATATCAAAAGATTGACGAGAAGGGAGGAACGGAAATAGGACAGAAAGACAAAAAGTCTAAGCAAGGACAGCAAAGCATCTGAAATAAGCCAAAAAAAATGACAAAAACTGTAGAAAAACGCCAAACAATGACGAATAGACGACAAAAATACGATTTCGTCTTGGATAAGTGCCCGAAAAAAGGCAACAAATAACGTTACAAGAAACATAAAAATTAAAGAAAATGATGAAAATATTACAAAAGAATGAACAACGACGGAAATGCGGCGAAACGAAACAACGAGAAAAAGGCGTTAAACGTCAACAAAACGACGGCGAAAAGCGATTAAGAGAACAAGAAACGGAGACAAGAAGACAACAAAAAGGATAATTTTGACAAAAAGACGGTGAAAAACGAGAAAATTACAACAAAATTATAACGAAAAGATGATGAAAATGCAGCGAACGGCGGTAAAAAGATGACAATAAAACACCACAACAGTGACAGAAAAACTACAGATACGAATGTTAAAAAGATATAGAAAAGCCGACGAAACAGTGACGAAAATTTAAAAAAACAATCACAAAACCCACGAAAATACGGCAGAGAAATGACAAAAGATTGACGAAAAATGAATGAATGAAAATAGGACAGAAAGACAGTAAAGAGACGAAAAAATATAATGAAAATGACATTGAAAAAACGCCAAAAAATGACAAAAAATACGAAAGAGAGACGACAAAGGAGGTAATGGAAAAACAGCAAAAAGATGATAAAAAGTCAACGAAAGGGCAGTGACGAAGAAATAAAAAACTAAAACGACGACGAAACGTCAGCATGAAGAAGGCAGAAACAAGCAAAGCGTTGGGTTATAAACGTCTATAAGAAGGAAAAAGAAAAAAAAAACAAACAATAAGAAGACAACGAAAGATGGTATTATTACAACAAAAATACTGCGGAAAGTCGACAAAAAGACAAAGCAAGGACACCAAAACAACTGAAATAAGCCACAAAAATGACAAAAATTGCAGAAGAACGCTAAAACAAATTGACGACAAAAATACGATTTCGATTTGGATAGTTACAAAAATAAAAAGGCAACAAATAACGTTACAAGGATACGCTTAACGAATAAGAAGAATACTTAAGAAGCTTAAGGATACGTTAGGATAACGTAAATGATGAAGAAGAAATGCCAACAAAACTGCAGAGAGGCGACACAAAGACGATAAAATATGAGGAAAGCCTAAGTAAGGAAAATCTAGGTAAAAGGACGACAAAAACGACGAAATTACGACGGGTAAACGACAAAAGGCAAAAGGCGAAAAAATAACGAAATGATGAAAACACAAGCAATGCTGAAGAGACGGTAAAAACCACAAATAACGAAAAAAATCACCAAGCCAGCGACAAAAAATGATGGAAAAATTCCGAAAAAACGGTAATAATGCAGTAAAAACGCTAAAATACGAGACGATGAGAGCTTACGATGAAAATAAGACGAAAAAAAGAAGAAAATAAGTCGACAAAAAGCCGATAGAAAGATGACAAAAAGACAATGCAAGGAGGCGGAGATGCGATGAAATGACTATAACCGTCAGAATAAGGCGTCAAATTAGCGACAAGAGCCGCGAAAAATGACAAAAAACGATTAAAAACCTTTATTATAGTATAACAAAGATAAAACGTCAAAAAGACACCGCAAGACAACATAGAAAAATGCAAAAAACGACAAAAAAAAATGCTAAAAATAGGTTAGCAAAGACGATGAAAAAAGGAAAAAACGAGCGACGAAAAGATGACAAAAAAACGACGAAAAAACAACAGAAGGTGACAAAATGCAAAAAAGATTTTGTATTTTCGTTGCTTTTTCAGCGTTTCTCCGCCGTCATTACGGCTTAATTTTACGGCGTTTTAATGTCATCTTTTCTTGGCATTTTTTTTTTTGTGTGTTCTTTTCTAAGTTCTGTTTTCCGTTTCAGTTGTCTTATTCGGTATTTGGTGTTATTTAGTCGTCTTTTTTATTCTTTTGGTGTTTTTCAGCATTTCGTCATCTTTCTGTCGTATTCGCCGTCTTTTCACCGTTTTTTACAAATTTTTTTAAATGTTTAGTCGGTAGTTTTTTTCAGCGTACCTCGCCGTTTTTGTCGTCTTTTTTGCCTTTGGTCGTTGTTTTGGCGTTTTTTTTCCAACACTTTTTTGGTTTTGAGCGTTATTTAGTCTCTCTCTCTCTTTCTCACTATCTCTCTCTCTCTCTCTTAATCCGATTTGGTGTTTTTTCAGCCACTTTTTGTCATTTTTATCTGCTTTTGAAGTGTTTTTGTTTAGTTGCTTTTAGTAGCAATCATTTCACGACATCTTTTCATCGCCTTTTTATTAAATTTTTATCATCCTATCGTCGTTTTTCAATCATCGTCTTTTGTCATCCTTTTTTTCGTATTTCACCCTTGCATCGTTTTTTAGCATCCTTTCATCGTTCTTTGGACGTTATTTCGGCGTATTTTTATCGTAATATTTTTGTCCTCTTCTGTTGCCTCTTTGACATTTTGTCATCGCTTTTTCGTCATCTTTTGTCTTCTCTTGAATACCTGTTTTTATAATTTGTCCTTTTACAATTTTTGTTGCATTTTTCTACTTTGTTCTTTTGCATTTTATTTGTTAAATTATAACATCGCTCTATTTCTGTATATTCTGTTGTTTTGCACTCTTACTCCTTTCTTATACCTAAACTTTTTTCTTTTCTATTTTCTATTTCGTAAAAATAGTAATTTTAAAAAGACTTAATGAAATAAAGGTCACATGGGAACGGAAAAAACAGGAGATAAAAAGGAAAATCGGAGAGCAAAGGAAAAAGGGAAGGGTGTCAAAAACAGAACGAGACAGAAAAGAAGGAAAAACAGGACGTCTGAAAGAAAAAAACGGGAACAGACAATGTCGAAAAACAAGAAAGAAGGAAGATAAAAAGAGTTAGAAAAAATGAAAAAGGGAAAGAAGTACAAGATTGCAAAGAAGAACTAGAAAAATAATACAAATGAAAAACAAAAGCAATTACAGGGTGTTAGGTTGCTTAGTATAGATATTTCAGGAGGTGACAGAGGACCATATTTGATGAAAAAAATCTTTCTACACATATGGTCAAATTTCAATTGTTAAAGAGTTATTGAACATTTTTAGTTTTAGGCTCTGTTTGCCTTAAATTAGCTCTGGTACAAAAACTATGCCAGCTAGCTCAATTTGGTTACTTTCTCATTCGAAAGCTGAGAAAATTCTGTACTGAAAATTGGTCTTAAACCTTCTACTTCATGAGATTAAGTAACTTTTTAGAAGCAAAAAGCTATGAAATAAGTGTTTCTCAAGGTATTTTTATCGAATTTATCCTAAAAATGTGTGATAAAACTGATTGCTGTTATTCACCAATTTAAAGATCTGGTACCGTTATGCAATTCGGTCTTTGACGTAAAACGCCTGTCTCTTAGTTTCGCGGTAATTTCATTTTAAGCGTGTCGTATTAGGTATCCGTGTCCGTCGCACGCGTTGATCTAGTGTGCTATGCGTGATGTATGAGTTCGTGCAGTTTTCAGTTACTAATTCATCACCCAAAACCCTAAGTTTGAAATGAAATTGCTACGAAACAAACAGAGATAGACGTTTTATGTCTATCTAGAAAGGGAAAACGAAGCAGAAAACAGGTGAAACCAAAAGAGAAAAGAATAGCGACAGAAGAAATAGAAACCCGATAAAGGAAACGAGGAAAACGATGTCAAACGCAATATAAAAGGAGAAAGATGGGACAAAAACGGGAAAATGGGACAGAAAAAGAAGATAAAAAAAGCTGTTTAAAAAAAGAGTCAAACGAAAAACGGGGCATCGAAAAGAGGAAGAGCGGAACAGACAAAGACCACAACGAGAAAAAAGTAGATAAAAGTTAGAAAAGAGGTTAGAAAAAGACGAAAGCTGGAAACGAAAAAAGGGAAAAAGGAGGCGAAAAGGCGGAAAACGGGAAAAAAAATAACAAAAAACGAGTGAAAATAAGAGCAAAAATAAGATTGAAAACGATAAAATATGAAACACAAAACAAAAAAAAACGTAACAATGAAACAGGAAATACGGAACAGCAAAAGGAGAAACGACAGAAAAAGAGGAAAAACGATATGGTGATACGGCCATTTGTATGTAATTTGAATCACCATGCATTTTTGCATTTTTTCGCAAAACCGCAAATGGCCGCATCAGACACTTCCTTACTTTCCAATAAAAGTGCTTACTAGTTGATGAACGACATACGTTTACGAAACTTATTTGAAGGAACTTGCTCAAAATTTAGGCTATTTGATATTTGAACGTATGATTTGCGGTTAAATAGAAAATAATAAAGGAGTAAGCTGGGATATCTTTTACAGAATCGATTCGCTTTCGAAAATAGTAAAAGCACCATTCATTATAACAAATTGGTTTGTCTTTCAAATACCATGTGGCTAACCAGTTAATAATATGGCGGGTAATATTTCATTAATAAGTTAACATTTTCTGTGCCTTGCCAGTTTTCTTAGTCTTTCGCTATTCAATAACTACTGCAAAGTAGCAAATCAAACAAGAATGAATCTGTTGTAAGGGTGGGAAGTTTGATTACGAGCACATTTTACGTTTAGGACATCAAGCTCGTCTAGCTTCGATGTTCAAATGGTGTAATCAAATATAAACGATCGAAGAGGACGGATAGATACAGAACATCAACTTGGTCTAGGCTAAATCAAAGCAAATAATCTCTTATTTGTTGGACGAGGAAACTCTGCCACTTTTTTTTTCTAAAAATGTAGTCGTCGAGTTCGCAAGTTTATAAACTTGCCGTCGCAGTCGTGGGAAGCAATAGCATGCTGACGTAACCATTTATCGTTACAAGTTCATTTTTCGTGCTTTTAAAGTGCACCCCAAAATAGATAACAAAAACGAAGTTTTACGTTGAAAGAAACCCGTAGGGGAAACGAGGAAAGCTGTAAAACTAGGTCAAACACGATATAAAAGGATAAATATGGGACGAAAAACGGGAAAATGTGATAGAAAAAGAAGAGAACAGTAGTTTTCCAAAGAATAAAAACAGGAAGGGAAAAGAGATAAAAAAAGAAAACTTGAGAGCAAAGGGAAAAAGGGAGCCAAAAACAGAATAAATTTTACGGAAAAGAAGAAAACCCGGGACATCTAAAAGAGGAAGATCGGAACAGACGAAGGCGAAAAAGAAAAAAGAGATGAAAAACAGGAAAGAAAATAACAAAAAGAACACGAATAAAAAACAAAAGCAAAAATAGTATTCAAAATAAGAAAATATAGGATACAACACGAAGAAAAATGGAACACAGAAACAGGAAATACGGGACAGTAAAAGGATAAACCATATAAAAACGGTAAAACGGAAGCAAAAGGAAAAGCGAGAGCAAAAACCAAAAAAGAACGATTCAGAAAAAAAGAAAAGTGGCAAAATGGGACTGGAAAAGAGAAAAAACGGAACAGAAAAGAGGAAAAACATGTGAGAGAATAATACGAAAAATGTCAATCATAATTTTATTTCCTTATTTAAATTGATTCTTTTCGGTGAAACTTGATATAGAGAAAATTTATTTATAGTTTACGTTTCTGCCTACTCGATTCGGCCATCATCAGAACTATCCCAGCTAGCATTTTCATATGTATGTATAAGATAAAAATCAGCATTACGTTCAGATATACATGCTAATAAACCGTATTTGATGCGCAAAATTGGCATATCCGTACTATTTTGGAGGCGATATACGTGATTAGGAATAATTAGAAGCGTTACGACTATAGAAGTATTTATATACGACAATATCCGATTAAACGCAACTCGCTCCGTAGTGCTATACGATTCTGTGCTGAAAATCGTATGTAGGTCAGTTATTATCATTATATACGACAGAAAATCAACTTGGGCCCATTTTATCAAGCTTTAGTTACGATGTCGGATTTGTTAGGAGATACTTACGATAATTTTCGAACATTGATATACGACTTGGTGCTAGCTGGGATATATTTAAAGAAAATACATTAACAATATTCTTCCATACGACAAACAAATAAAATTTTATGTAAAACTTCGTATCTAATTTTGTGTCCATGTACAATTTCAATTCTAATTTAATTGCAGTTTAAAATTCAATTTTAAGTCAAATTTAAACTCCTATTCCAAGTTTAATTTCTGATACAAATTGAATTCCAATTTCAGGTATAATTTCGAATGTGTTCTCAAGCCTAATTTCAAGTCCAATTGAAATCAATTCACGTCAAATTTCAACTCCAATGTTAAGTGCAATATCGAGCTTAATACCAACTCCAATTTCAACTTTAATTTCATATCCTATTTCAAGTCCAATTCCAAGTCAAGAGAGAGTAAGTAATTCGGTTCCAGTTTTGAATAAAATTTCAAGTCCAATTGCAAATAAAATCTTAAAGGTTAAGGTTTAAGTGTGATTTCAGGTCTAATTCAAAGTGAAACTTTCAACTGCAATCCAACTGCAGTCAAAAGTCCGGAGTTTTCAACATAATCGACCGGTTTTTGTGATAATTAATAATAACAGATTCACCATCCTACGATCACTCGATTTTTCAGACCAAACCTTTCTTTTGAATTGGCCGTGTGTCCCACGTTTTGTTAATGCCTGGACACGCTAGTGTACACATAGGGTACACAGGCCGGGAAAAACGAGAGGAACCACAAAATGCGGGAAAACTGGCCAACTGGAAACTGGCAACGAAACGGACGGTCTCTAAGCTTCGCCAAGTATGACAACAACCGAGCCACCGCAAATAAGCGGTAGACCGTTGGTTCTCCGTGGCACTGCGAATTCGGTAATCTGACACCAGTCGAACCACATCGACCCGGGAAAGGGATCGTGGAATCGGTGCAGGAGGAGGAGCAAATCGAAGATGTGTAGCACCGGCAATAATACAAAAGGAAGCAAAACTCACGCGGCACATCGCAGCCAGCGTCGTCGTCCGGGCAGAGAAACAAATGAAGGAATTCCAAAAATCCTTCTTTCTCGTGAGGAGCCGAGTTTCGAAAACCGTTTCCCGTCTCCCGGGTTGGGGCCGTGCAAGCCTTATGGCTAGCCTAGCGCGGTGTTTGATCTAAGCCGCTGCCGTTGCTCGTTGAGTTGAGTTGAGTTGAGCTCCGTTCGAGTGTGTTTGTGCTGTCACGGAACACTAAATGATGCTCCCGGGAAGGGAATTCGGCGTGTGTGACGGCGAGGTAGCTGCTTCAGGTGGGCTGAGGTTCAATGGCATCTTCCGGCATCACGAAACAACGGCGAGGGCAAAAAGACGCCCAACCGGAGCCGGCAGCAAACAACCCACGGAGAAAAACACAACCGTCCCCCGGTGCCGGCTCCGACCCCGGCCACCAGCCACCAGTCACCAGTCACCAGGCAGCGGAAAGAAGGGCGAAATTAAATAAATGATATAAGATTGCGTATATTTTAATTCGGCTCTTTTATCCAACATTTCTTTGTTAAAATTCCGGGGATGCTTCTCCGTTTCTCGGTTGTTTCCTCGGTTCTACCTTGACTAACTAGGCGAGGAATTTTTCCCTGTTATCTATATACAACCATATCGGATGATATAATGAAGAGCTTGTCCTTCGCCGTTTTATTCGAGGGTCGAGGGAAAACTGTTTGAAGTCGCAATCCAGCGTGACGGAGCGGCGGATCGTTTGGTTTTTTTCTCTCTCTCTTTCTAACTGTCGAAAGCTTACACTCCATTGACAGTGTAACTGTTTAGTACTCAGCCTCGAATTGACAGATCGTCTGACACTAATTAGCACAGTCAAGCAAAAAACTTCCGCAATCGGCCATCTTGAAAAGCGGTTCCCGCAGGGAACCACACTGACGGACAGACGGAAAAATTCACCCATTTTTGCTGTAATCCTTTCGGTTGGGTTGGCCCCAATCAACTGCTGCGTTTAATCTCGCTTCTTTCCCTGCACTCTCGTACTGCCCGTCAGGGCAGCTCCGAACTATATAAAAATATCAAGATAAATAAAAAAAAACCCCATCACAAACACACGGGGCACACAGAAAACGCCGAGCAAACGGCTACAGTATATCTGAATTCCTCAGGAAATACCTCAAGAGTCGCGTTGAAGTTGGCAGTAACGAACGAACGCACGAACCAAACGAACCGATCCGAACTGTGCGGTGGTAACTGGCGGACAGCACCGGGAACGGTGGAGGGAAAGGAATTTTCCTCATTCGTTCCCGTCGTCATCGTCGTCGTCGTCGTCGTCGTCGTCGTCGTCGTCCGTTTCTTTTCCGGTCCGGTCCAAACGGCTTTGCCGTGCCTGCCGCTTATCAGTCACCAACGGTTCCTCGCGGTTCGCGAGCCGTGGACAAAGAAAAATCAAACGACAGCCTTCCGGTGGAAGGCTGAAATGGATCGCTCGTAAATAATAACAAATTTGAATTCGGAGATAAAGCAACCCCAAAAAAAACCCCCGCCCGAAGCAGTGACATTCGATTCGATTGGGTTTTTTCTTTGTTTTCTTAAAATATTGGTAGGAAAATTTCTCCCACACAACAAAAAACAAAAAAAAAGAAAAATCAATGACCATTAAACAGCACAAAAAAAAACAGCAATTTCACTTTCCGAAGCCATCGCTCATGGGGGGATAATCGGAGAAAAGGAAGCAACTAACCGCTTCCAATTAAACGAATAAACACGTGACTAAGCACGGGAAGGCAGGCACAGGCAGGCTGACGAACGAATGAACGAACGAAACTAAACGTGAATGACGACACACGGATGGTTGTTGCTGTTGTTGTGGGAGGGCGGCTAACGCAATAGCCCTAGCGTCCGCCCACCAATTTGCGAGTGCTCCGCGTAATGACGCGGGCGGGCGTAACGCCCACTTGATACTCATCCACGTCGCCTCGTACCAAAAGTCATATTACGGGTGCACCGGCGATGGCTTAAATGCGACCGGACGAAGCTCCACTCTTGCTTGATCCAGAAGCAGGCGGGTGGTGCGGGATGGTGGGAGCTGTATGGTTTGCTTTGATTGCTTAATAATTATCCTCGCATATAGTGCCTGTTGCCCCTCTAAGGTTGGTAAATTTATGTGATTAAGAGAGTATGAAGTAGGCGCGAACGTTAAGTTGTAAATATTTGGAAATATATTATTTTATAAGACTTCAAAAAATGCTGAAGATCTGAAATATGTCCTTCGTCGATCGTCGTGCGTTTAGCATTGAAAGTAATGCTTTATTTCGGCTAATTCCAATTGTCCGATGAATATGGCGGGTGGGACAAAACTACTCAGTAACTATTTCCTCAGTATTTTAAATCGAAAGGGCCACATAGCAATTTTACCGTCAATGCTTCAAAGCTTCAAAGTAATCAATTGCTGAATTTTCGTTTGAAAGCGTTCTCGTAATAGTTAGTTGACCTAAATCTAAAGCATGAAATGGTTTTGTGCCTTCTGATCTCGCCCGATTTCTAAAGTAGGTGATGATGATGATGATGATGATGATGATGATGGAGCCCACCTCATTCCCCTACAAAGGTTTGAGGTAGTCGATTTATCTAATAGATAATTAGTGAATATTCATTTGAACCAGGTAAGCAAACAAAACGATCTGGTTTTTGACACAGATATAAATTCCTGCGATAGTATTCAAATACAAGTTACAACTATTAAAAATATATGATTTTTCAAGTTATTGCCAAACCAAGAATCTCCAGTATCAATTTGCAACCTACTGTCAGTTACCAAGATGTTCATATCATTTTGGTCAAGCCGATACCCAGTTTAGCCCGCTACAAAGTCGACGCAGTCCCGACGAGGCCATTCCCGCTGTAATCAGCAAGCAAAGCAAAGTCCAACCTTCAACTTAGTATGAGACTTATAAGGGCATCCCCACCCAGGGAAGTCAAGAAAATTTCCAACCCGAAAAAATCCTTGACTGGCTAGGAAAATACACATCTAATAACAAGCAGAAGCATCCAAATCTTCCTGAACACTCACGAATTTGTCAATTACTAGTAGTAGGGTCATATATTTCTAATAGAAAGAACAGTCAAATTTAAAATCAGTCCTCTATATCTGTTTAACGCGCGCGGTTCTCAAACCTTTGAAGACTACTCTATTTTTTTTAACTACATCAACAATTACAAAATCCATCATCACCATGGTGACGAACATAATAGTTTTAATGTGCGTTATCAATCTCTAACAAATACTTGATTAACAAATGTCCAAATTAAATAATCAGTAGCAAGAACTTCGTCACATATTATTTACATTAAAAAAAAAAAATATACTAAAAAAAACTCAAAATACAGCCTTTACGTGTGAAATGCATTGTCTCTTAAATTCTGATAGCGTCGTTGTACGTCTGATGTGCCTAGGTATCGAATTATATATCTTAATTCCCTTAAAGAACAAAGAATTTTGAGAAGCACTAGTTATAAAATTAGGTGTTCTAATCTCTGCCGCATTTCTAGTATTATATCTATGGATGTCACTTCCCCTTACAATTCGATCACACAAATATCGAGGCAGCAATCCATTAACTACTTTGAATATGAACACCATTGTCAAGAAAACAATTCGTTGCTTCACCGACAACCATTGCAAAGCGTCCAGCATCAACGTTGAGGAAGTGAATCTATTGCATCGCAAAATCAAACGCATGATTTTATTTTGTAAACGCTGTAACCTCGATATTTGTGATTCATTCGCTAAGAATAATATGGAAGTGCAAAAATCTAAGTGGGGAGAGATGATTGATTTATAGAGATGAATCTTACTAAAAGTATTCAGCTCTTTTTTCAAACGACAGAGAATCCCGTACTTCTTGGCAATTTTTTTGATGACATTGTCAATATGGGTATTGAACTTGAGTTTGTCATCAATAATTACCCCAAGATATTTAATCTCGTGTACCCGTTCAATGATTTCACCATCAATCTCTACATCAACGTGATCATTCAAACGGTTGCGCGATATTACCATGAATTTGGTTTTACTGGTATTCAACTTCAGTTGTTTGAATTTCAACCATCTACTCAGCGAGCGTAAATCTACATTCAAGTGTGTTATGGCATAATCGAGATTTGTAGCTGCTATGAACAACACAGTATCATCAGCGAAAAGATTGATGTCACAGAAACGTAAGACTCGTCTCATGTCATTAATGTACATAATGAATAATAGAGGCCCTAATACACTCCCTTGGGGTACACCTAGAGTGTTCCTCACGGGATCTGAGATAAAATCATTAAAAATTGTCTTTTGAGTTCTGTCACATAAGTAGCTCTCAAACCATTTATATGCATTACTCGTTATTCCGAAGCGCTTTACTGTTTGCAACAATAAGGGCCTAGAAATCGTTTCAAAAGCACGTTTCAAATCCAAAAACACCGCAACAATAGTATCTTTACGCTCGATATTCTCTTTCCATTTTGCTAACACCAAATTCAATGCAGTTTCACAAGAATGATCTTCCCGATATCCTGATTGCTCTGGTATTAGCAAATCGTTATTGTTAATATAGTTCAACAGCTGGCCTTTTACAACAAGCTCTAAAATTTTTTCTAAAGTGTGCAACATATTGATAGGGCGAAACTCTTCGGCTTTAATCGTCCCAGCAATTTTTTGAATTGGAACCACTAACGATTCCTTCCAAACATGTGGCACGTGCCCAGTTTGCAATGATTCATTTATAAGGCTCAGCAGGTCGTGTCTAATGACATGAAAGCAATCTTGTACAACTCTAGCGTTAACATTATCAATTCCAGTCGTTTTTTGCAACGAAAAACAAATATTTTTAAGTTCTACTAATGTTATTGGATGAAAATCGCTGAAACAACAGTTAGTGGCAATCGGTTGTTTTATTTCATCTGGTTCATCAACTAATTCAATAGATTGATTAATTGAAGAAACACTATCGATGAAATAATTATTAAACTTAGAAGCGATTGTTTGTTCAGATTGCTCTTCAGTGCCGTTAAAAGTTATGGACCGCGGTTTACAATCGCCAGGTTTTAACAAAGATTTGAGTATTCTCCATAACTCTTTGCTGTTGTTTTTGTGTTGATCAATTTTCCTCTGTATATATTCACTCCGTGTCTTGTTTAGAGACTGTGAATACATATTCCGCGAAACGGTATAGTTGTACCAATGATCACTTCTATTTGTTTTACAAAACTTTTTGTACCATTTGTCTCTTTTGCGTTTAAGGCGCAGCAAATCCAAATTGTACCAGCTATTCGAGTTCCGAATAACAACGAACTTTTGTTTGACTAACTGATTGGTACATGCTTTTAAGGTGTCATTAAGCACCGCCGTTTTCTGATCAAGGCTCCCTGTTAATGGAGAATCCAAGCTTCGTGCAACAAGTTCCGATACCTTTTGTTTCGAGTAATTTTTCCAGGTCTTTAATTTTACCAGACTACTACTACTGTTCATGCTACGATCGATATTTATTACTATCGTCTCATGATCAGTAATTTTTAACTCAGGGCACACCACTGCCAAAACAGAGTCAAAGTTAACGTAAACGTGGTCTATTAAAGTTCTACTGAACCTGGAAATACGAGTATATTCTTTAATTATTTGTTTTAAATTAAAGAATTCCGCTAATCGCTTCAAATGATTCGAATTATAGTTATCGCGCCAATTGATGTTGAAATCTCCCGTAATCATAGTAAATCTACTACAATCCACGAATATCTCAAACCAATTTTCTAATATCTCTATAAATCGTTGGTCGCTAGAACTGGGAGAGTGATAAATAACACCATAATTTCCCATCTTCATGCCGCTTTCCACTGTTATGCCTAAGAACCAATTACAATCGATTGCTTCGTTGTAGCGAAGAATAAATTGAACAGATTCTTTGACATAAATAGCAACCCCTCCAGTATGCCTTGAATGTGAACAACAGGCAGATATTTTGTATCCCGGTATAGAATATTGATCAAATGCATCAATATCTACAATACGTGTTTCTGACAAACATATCAAAGATGGACGTTTTTCTTCTACAATCTGTCGCAACGCAACGTAGTTTGTAGATAACCCAGCAATATTCAAATATATTATGTCAAATTTATTCACATTTCTCTTAGAGTTTGGTTGCTATTTATCGAAATGTAAACTGCCTTTTTTCTGCTCATACAATTTCTTGTAAACTAAGCATGCTGAACTAGATGCTGCGTGGTTAACGTCCAAATTCATTTTACGTTCTTTATTGAATTTAATACAATTAACACATTTCGAAACAGTGGACGTACAATCAGATGTTCTGTGTTTTTCACTGCACAAAGAGCACGTTTCGTCATTCTTACAATCCGTACTTTTGTGCCCGAATTCTCCACATTTGAAGCATCTCAAAACATTAATTGCCGGAGCAATATTGCATCGATCCCAACCGACATTCACTTTTTTTGAAGTCAATAAACAGTTGTAAGTCTGTTTGTCAACTTCAATTATCGCATTGAACTTATTATACTTGAAACGTGGATTCTCGTACATATTAACAACCTTGACTTGATCTATGGAAATATCCTCATTTTGACTTCTTAAAAAGTCAATGAAGACATCAGAAGAATACTGATCACTCATGCCCATTACTTTTAACCTTGGCACCGGGGGAATGGGAACAACAGCAGTGTAACTCTCACCAAGATTACTTTCAATGCCTTTTTTCACGTGTTCCACAATATCTTTTGTTGCACACTCAACAATAACCGAGCCATCTTTCCCGTTTTTAAAGTTACTTATCTTGTGTGTTTTTGGATTTAATTTCGATTTTAAAAAATCCCGTGTAGCCTCACTACTCTGGGAGGACTCTTTAGGTTTAATCACTATAACTGGACCAGCCTTACGTTTCTTTACATTCCCTTTTAAAACGCTAGCAAAGGTTACCTCTTCCTCTTCATTATTCGCATTACTACCGCTATCATTTAATTTACGCTTTTTACTTTTCACGCTCAATTTTTCCGAATCTGAAACATGTTCGTTCATAACAACTAATTCCTGATTACGTTTCATTTCAAAAAATGACCCAGCCATATTTTTCATTTTTTCAAGCATAACTTTTTCAAAGCCGAGAAATCTATCAGTTATAGCACCATTTACTTTTAATCCCAACTCTTCCATCCCGCTCTTAAACGCGTTGTCTATCTGAGCAGCAATGTTGTTTTGGATATCTGCGATGGAGTCTGAAATCTTCTTGATCTCACCTTTCATCAACATGATATCCGAAACCGCAAAAACATTCTGCTCGTCACAACTCTGAACTGATAGACAGCCATCACACTTGAACAGTACATTATCGCTTGCATTGATCAATTTTACAGCAGGTCCACTTATTCCACCGCAGCGAGAGTGAAAGCTCCCGCCGCAGCGGTGGCAGCAGACAAGATCATTGATGAATACGTTCCCATTACACTTTGCACATTCCATATTGCCTAGCACGGTGGACGCTACGACAGCGCACACAGGCAATACGGCAGCGGCGAAGCCGGCTGCAAAATTATTTCGTTAATAATTCAATAACAAGTAGCAGTTGCTACTGAACTTCTACTTATCTTGATAATAATCCTTTTAAGGTACACTCTGGAAACTAAAATTCCTCTGTACACAATTTCACACGTAAATTAGTCAATAAATATCACAGCACGTAAGACACAAACTATGATGTTCGTCATAACAAAAGAATTATTTGAATAATTCGTGATTCCCTGGTGAGTGGTGACATGAAAACTATAAGAAAAATAAGAAAGCGATTTTGTAAGACATCGCTTATTTCGAAAGTTAATGACTCTTGAATCAAACATCATCTATACCTATAAAGAAGGATTTCTGTCTGTCTGTCTGTCCGTATGTTCCTTATAGAATCGAAAACTACTGAACCAACCGGCATGAAAATATGCATGTAGAGGTTTTTTGGGGCCAGGAAAGGTTTAAGTGATGGTTAGAAACCCCTCCCCCCACTAAGAGGGGGGGCTCCCATACAAATGAAACACAAATTTCTGCATAACTCGACAACTAATCAAGCAAATAGAACAAAATTTGGCATGTGGGTGTTTTCGGTGACAAGAATTTATTCTATGGTAAACTGAGACGCCTCCCCTCTTTATAAGGGGAATTATAACTCCTCTCCTCTTTAAAAGGGGGGCTTCCATACAAATTTCCTCATAACTCGAGAACTAATCAAGCAAATGGAACCAAATTTGGCATGTGAAGGTTTTCGAGGGCAAGAATATTTTCTATAGTAAATTAGGACCCCTCCCCACTTTAAGAGGGGGGGCTCCTGTACCAAAGAAACACAATTTTCCTCATAACTCGAGAAGTAATTAAGCAAATGGAACCAAATTTGGCATGTGGGTGTTTTTGGAGACAAAATTTTTTTCTATGATGAATTGGGACCCCTCCCCGTTTTAGGAGGGGGGGATCCTATACACATGAAATACAAATTTCCTCATAACTGAAGAACTAATCAAGCAAATGGAACAAAATTTGGCAAGTGAAAGTTTGCAAGGGCAAGAATATTTTTATGGTGAATAAGGACCCCTCCCCACTTTAAGAGGGGGGGGCTCCTATACAAACGAAATACAAATTTCCTCATAACTCGAGAACTAATCAAGCAAATGGAACAAAATTTGGCACGTGGATGTTTTTGGAGACAAAATTTTTTTCTATGATGAATTGGGATCCCTCTCCACTTTAGGAAGGGGGGCTCCTATACAAATGAAATGCAAATTTCCTCATAACTCGAGAATTAATCAAGCAAATGGAACCATATTTGGCATCTGGGTGTTTTTGGAGGCAACAATTTTTTCTATGATGAATTAGGACCCCTTACCTTTTTAAGAGGGGGGGCTCTCATACAAACGAAATACAAATTTCCACATAACTCTAGAACTAATCTAGCAAATGGAACCAAATTTATCATGTGGGTGTTTTTGTAGGCAAGAATATTTTCTATGGATTTCCCCACTTTAAGAGGTGGGGGGGGCTCCTATACAAATGAAAAACAAATTTCCTCATAACTCGAGAACTAATCAAGCAAATGGAACCAAGTTTGACATGTAAGTGGTTTTGGACGCAAGATTTTTTTCTATGGTGAATTGAGACCCCTCTCTTCTTTAGAAAGCGAGTTATGGCCCATCTCCCCTTTAAGAGGGTGGGCTTCCATACAAATGAAATGCAAATTTCCTCTTATCTCGAGAACTAATCAAGCAAATGGAACCAAATTTGGCATGTGGGAGATTTTGGAGTCTTGAATTTATTTCACGATAGTTAGAGACCTCTCACCCCTGTGGTAGGGGGATATGGACTCTCATACAAATAAAACAGAAATTTTTGCGAAACTCAAAAACTAATCGAACTCGAGAAATTCGAGACTCTTCCACATTAGTCAATACAAGACCACAAAAACTATCTATAATAACACTAGATCATTCAGGACGAGACGGTCGCGAGTGTTGCCGGTGACCCGCCGTCGGAAGCGCCGCCCACTGGGGGGCTTGCAAAACTCGAGATTGTGACAAAGATCATCCGAGATTCATGATTTATGTACAACACAGGTTAATTTGTGGCAATACGAAGTTTGTCGGGTCAGCTAGTAGAATATAAAATTTTATACAATAAAGTCGGGCATATATTATTTTCTAGTGAATTTTAAAGTGAATTGTCATAAGAAACCAGAAGCGACAAAAAGTCGCTGTTACGCGTTTTCAGGGGCCGACTGGGAGCCAAAGGGACCACCGGACCTTTGAGATTAGGGGCCCTAATCTGCAATATTCTCATGACAGTAAATTAACACAAAAACCGGCATCTACTCAAGAGACATCTTCGTTACAAGGACAGTACATCGAATAATTATGGGCTCTATTTTGTAAGTCATGTCGTGCAACTTGACTCGACTCAGTCATTGTAGAGTGTCGAGTACGGGGAGAACGGGCAGCATAGCGGCTCGATGCTCGAAACAAAACAAACTCAGTCGTTATTAGGACCGAGTCACCATCTTTTAGCGTGTGTGTCAAATGAGCGGTTCACTATACCTTAGTTTAGACGCATTTTTCTTCAACCCAATCTTCGCTACTTTGAGTTTTAGTTTGTTCAGCCATCACCACAGATGTTGTTCTATCGACAACATCTATTTCATCGGCAAAGCAAACTAACTAACTAGATTTGCTGAAGATTCTGCCTGTGTGTTGCTCCGTTGATACAAGGTAAGGTACAAATCTTCCACACGATTGTGAAGAACGTGCTGCTCGAGCCAAATGCTGATACCTGCTCCGTTGATAACATCCTATAGCAGCATATTTAACAGCTCACATGAGGGACCATCACGTTGACAAAGTCTCCTGTGAGGTTCGAATGACCATGTTTTTACGGTCGATGGTATCACACGCAACTTTGAAATCAATGAAATAATTGTGCGTTGAATTCTGTATTCATGGACTTTTTAGAGGATCTGCCACAGCGCGAATATTCTTTACTGACCGTCCTTCAGCAAACCCGGAAGAGCACTTGCCACATTCACATTCTGATGAGTACCAATGTGCATCGTTCTTCATCTACCACCCATCTGTATTTCTGCAGATTTTAAGTTATAGGGTTAGTTACATACAAAATTGCAAGTATCAAACAAGCTGATTTTATAAATGACTAGCTGACCCGACAAACTTCGTATTGCCACAAATTAACCTGTGTTGTACATAAATCATGAATCTCGGATGATCTTTGTCACTTCTCGAGTTTTGCAAGCCCCCCAGTGGGCGGCGCTTCCGACGGCGGGTCACCGGCAACACTCGCGACCGGCTCGTCCTGAATGATCTAGTGTTACTATAGATAGTTTTTGTGGTCTTGTTATTGATTAATGTTTTATGGAAGAGTCTCGAATTTCTCGAGTTGGATTAGTTTTTGAGTTTCGCAAAAATTTCTGTTTTATTTGTATGAGAGTCCATATCCCCCTACCACAGGGGTGAGAGGTCTCTTACTATCATAAAATAAATTCAAGACTCAAAAATCTCCTACATGCTAAATTTGGTTCCATTTGCTTGATTAGTACTCAAATTATAAGGAAATTTGTATTTCATTTGTATGGGAGCCCACCCTCTTAAAAGGGAAAGGGGTCATAATACACCACAGAAAAAAAATTCTGCCATCTAAAACTCTCACATGCCAAATTTGGTTCCATTTGCTTGATTAGTTCTAAAGTTATGAGCAAATTTGTATTTCGTTTGAATGGGAGCCCCCCCCCCTCCTAAAAAGGTAAGAAGTCCTAATTCATCATGGGAAAAATGGTTGCCTCCAAAAACACCCACATGCCAAATATGGTTCCATTTGCTTGATTAGTTCTCGAATTATGAGGAAATTTGTATTTCATTTGTGTAGAAGCCTCCCCTTTTGAAGTGTGGAAGGATCCTAATTCACCGTAGAAAATATTTTTGCCTCCAAAAACCTCCACATGCCGAATTTGGTTCTATTTGCTTGATTAGTTCTCGAGTTATGGGGAAATTTGTATTTCATTTGTATTGGAGCCCCCCCTCCTAATGTGGGAAGAGGTCCTAATTCATCACAGAAAAAATTCTTGCCTCCAAAAACACCTACACGCCAAATTTGGTTCCATTTGCTGGATTAGTTCTCGAGTTATGAGGAAATTTGTATTTCGTTTGTATAGGACCCCCCCTCCTAAAGTGGGGAGGGGTCCCAATTCATCATTGAAAAAAAAAATTGTCTCCAAAAACACACACATGCCAAATTTGGTTCAATTCGTTTGATTAGTTCTCGAGTTATGAGGAAATTTGTATTTCATTTGAACAGGAGCCCCTCCTCTTAAAGTGGGGAGGGGTCCTAATTCACCATAGAAAATTTTCTTGCTCTCGAAAACCTTCACATGCCAAATTTGGTTGCATTTGCTTGATTAGTTCTCGAGTTATGAGGAAATTTGTATGGAAGTCCCCCCTCTTAAAGGGGAGAGGAGTTATAATTCCTCTTATAAAGAGGGGAGGGGTCTCAATTCACCATAGAATAAATTCTTGTCACCAAAAAAAAACACCCACATGCCAAATGTTGTTCTATTTGCTTGATTAGTTCTCGAGTTAGGAGGAAATTTGTATTTCATTTGTACAGGAGCCCCCCCTCTTAGAGTGGGGAGGGGTCCTAATTCATCGTAGAAAATTTTCTTGCCCTCGAAAACCTTCACATGCCAAATTTGGTTCTATTTGCTTGATTAGTTCTCGAGTTATGAGGAAATGTGTATTTCGTTTGTATAGGAGCCCCCCCCCCCTCTTAAAGTGGGGAGGAGTCCCAATTCATCATAGAAAACATTCTTGCCTCCAAAAACACACACATGCCAAATTTGGTTCCATTTGCTTGATTAGTTCTCGAGTTATGAGGAAATTTGTATGGAAACCCCCCCTCTTAAAGGGGAGAGGAGTTATAATTCCCCTTATAAAGAGGGGAGGGGTCTCAAATTACCCTAGAATAAATTCTTGTCACCGAAAACACCCACATGCCAAATTTGGTTCTATTTGCTTGATTAGTTCTCGAGTTATGCAGAAATTTGTGTTTCATTTGTATGGGAGCCCCCCTCTTAGTGGGGGGAGGGGTCTCTAACCATCACTAAAACCTTTCCTGGCCCCAAAAACCTCTACATGCAAATTTTCACGCCGATTGGTTCAGTAGTTTTTGATTCTATAAGGAACACAGGACAGACAGACAGACAGACAGACAGAAATCCTTCTTTATAGGTATAGATTGTTCAGATCCTATCATTTATAAAATATACCTATTCAATATTCAGTTCAATATATATGAGTAGCTTACTGCGCCTATACGTTAGAACAGAGAAAAGAATCGAGAGACCAGGATTCCTGCTTTAAGAATCCAGAGGATTCTTATTTCATAGTGCAGGCGATTCCCGTACCGAGTTATAGCTATCCCTGGGATTCAACTCTTGGATTCTCCTATAAGAATCCTGCTTCTATAAGCAGGGTATTCTGTGCGAATCCTCTGCAGAATTCCTTCACACGATTCCAATGCGAGGGGTCCCAGAGACTCTTTGCGAATCTTGGTTCATCCTGGTAGAGCTGCGGAAAAAATAACCCACCGTCTAAAAAACACTAGTACGAAGAGCACTGGTTCAGAGGAGTGCGCCCAAGTAGCACTTGTAACTAATCATAAAAATAAAAAAATACAAAAAGGTTGCACAGCAGTTACATTTAGGATACTTGTAACGAGTTAGGTTACATAAAATTAAAAATAGTTACTTTTTAGTTTTCTAGTGACAAAATCTCAAAAAGTTACCAGGTAGTTACCAACTGACCAAATTGAAACCTTTTTTTCGAACTGTCAACAACTTGATCATCGCAAAACAGTCACCTTTCAGTTACGAGTTACCAATTAGTTATCAAGTGACACAAATGAAACCTTTTTCCAAACTGTCATCAGCTTGCTGGTCGCAAAACAGTTAATTTTCCGTTACGAGCAGTAACGAAGTCAAAAATAGTCGGCTAGTAACATTTTCGCAACAGCTTGTTCACTGTTCCTTGTAAACACAACGGATTAAGCAAAAACTAGATCTCAAGAATTTTACTAATGGTAAAGATAAACAATTGGTACACGGGTTGTAAAATGCTCTTGTAAATGCGTTTAATTACCTAATTAATTGGTACTTGGAATTTTCTCCGCACAGGCATTGGTAATAAATAAACAAATTTTGATTATTCTCAAACGTCAAAACGATCAAGTTACATCGAAACGAAACGCAATGAAAATAGGTTACAGTGTAACTTAGGAATGACGACATAAGAAATAAGTGACCACAAAAGATTTATTATTGGTTGCCGTAACCGATAGCGTAAACAGGTCGAAGGCTAAGGTTACGTACAACTAGAATGTAACTGAAATGTAGCCTTCTATGATTAACACTGCACTATGGTCCAGAAAGCGATTTTAGACGGACAAAAATGATTGCGCCTAAAGGGAATATTCTAGCTCAATGAAGTCTTCGGCAACTTTTTGAATGAAAACATGACGCATCTTTTGAAAGGGTCGTCCAATGTTCAGATGATACCGTAACAACAATTCAAGTAATAATTTTTTAAATAAGTTTGTTTTCCATTTTTTAGTTTCAAAACATTAAAGATAGATTAATTTCCCATAACTTTTCTAAACATTTCAAATTTCTAACTCTTACGTATTTTCAGCAGTGGACGTTTGTTTATGGACGACCCGTAAAATTATATTTCCTCTTATAACTCATTTATCTCAACAAATAGCTCAATATGATGTTCTACAAAAATTTGTATACGTAAGAGAAGAATATTTTTGCAGAAGACTGTTTTGCTTTATCTTTATGAGTTAATAAGTTATAGCCGAATTCAGGTTAAAAACAGACCAATTTTACTGAAGCATAACTCAAAAAGCGGCAAACGGATCTTGATGAAACTTTGGCGATTTAATATACACATATGCATAAAGTTTTTAGCAAAAAATGGTAGAGGTGTTATTTTTTTAAAAAAAGATAAAATTCTTTGAATTTTATGATTTACTATAGCTAGAATTGTCGTTTTCTTCATAGATTCACATTCAAGTAATCAAGTATGCGACCACGGAATACTATACACAACAAATATACTGGCAATAACCATGGTTGATACTAAAATAGTGAATGCATTCAAAGAGTTACATTCGCAATCTTGTTTTTAAGCGAAAAAACTAAAAGAATGTTTAATAATAACCTTGAATTAAACGATTTTTACGATCCCTTTAGATACTAACACGGACTTTTACTGTTATACGCGTATATTCGCAATATGTTTTGAATGTTTTTTGAAAATATTTTATAGACTAAAAATAACTGCGATGTGAAAAACGACGAAGATGAAGCAGAGCTGCGGAAAACTTATGATTTGCGCGTAATCGAACTACTTACGAAGGAAATTCCACTAATTGTTATACTTTTCGGGAGATTTACCATTGAAATTCAAGAAGAATTCTATTATGATTTTTAAATCCATTTAAAACTATAAAATTAACAATGGAAATAAATCGGGATTTTTTTTTTCTTTATTTTCAATCTTAGTATTCCACTGAAACGCTCAAAAAACTTCAGTCAATTTCAACATTTATTAAATATACACCACGTCGACTCTTAGAGCCATATATGAAATTTATTCTAATTGAATAACACAATATCTGTGCTGAGAATAGATTGACATTTTGGCATCAGCATTGCAACATTCTGACTATGCGTTTAAGAGTTCTTATGTTTTAAAATCAAAAATTCAGGAAAATTGTGACGAAAATAATTGCACGATTTTTGTCAATTTTTACTTTTGAAAACATAGGACATCTAAAACAAAATGTTCGACCTCAAAAATATTCAGTGATGAATTACGCACTGAGTTTTGTAATATTTGGAAAAACAAGGATTGGATATGAAACCCAAAATAAAGATTTTATAATATGCCTTAACTGTTGCTAGTCCAGATTATTACTTTTGCATGAATATCAAATTGACTTTCTTTTGAGTGTGCTTTCTTGAAAAATAGTCATTATCTATCGTTGCCTCTTTAGAAGGTTAAATATGTACAGTTTCGGGAATACACAGAACAATCTATATGTATAGCTCTATGGCTGGTATCCTTTGCCTCCGACAGTGCAGTGCAAATAGTATTTAGATTTCTTAATTATGTAATTTATCAGTGTATATATAATAGTTTTTCTCTCAATGTAGGCATTGATACTAAACGTATCAAATAAACTTCATGAATATTTTTCACAAACAGATTGAAAAGACCGCGATTGTCGTAAGATAAGCGTTCGTATTTGTCTCGATAAAACATAAATAGTAAAACAACAAGCTTTGTATTATGTTTTAGACATTTTCTAAAAAAATAGTTACACAAAATTATGTTTTAACGCTTTGAAACTGAGCAAGAAACTGTACCTGGACAGTTAGGGATGGATAAAACGAAAACTTTAGCTATAGTAAATCATAAAGTTCAAAGAATTTTATCTTTTTTTTTTAAAAATAACACCTCCACCATTTTTTGCTAAAAACTTTATGCATATGTGCATATTAAATCGCCAAAGTTTCATCAAGATCCGTTTGCCGCTTTTTGAGTTATGCTTCAGTAAAATTGGTCTGTTTTTAACCTGAATTCGGCTGTAACTTATTAACTCATAAAGATAAAGCAAAACAGTCTTCTGCAAAAATATTCTTCTCTTACGTATACAAATTTTTGTAGAACATCATATTGAGCTATCTGTTGAGATAAAAGAGTTATAAGAGGAAATATGATTTTACGGGTCGTCCATAAACAAAGGTCCACTGCTGAAAATACTTAAGAGTTAGAAATTTGGAATGTTTAGAAAAATTACGTGAAATTAATCTATCTTTAATGTTTTGAAACTAAAAAATGGTAAACAAACTTATTTAAAAAATTATTACTTGACTTATTGTTACGGTATCATCTGAACATTAGACGACCCTTTTAAAAGATGCGTCATGTTTTCATTCAAAAAGTTGCCGAAGACTTCATTGAGCTAGAATATCCCGTTAAGGCGCAATCATTTTTGTCCGTCTAAAATCGCTTTCTGGACCATAGTGCACTGCTGGTAAACTGTTTTATTCAAAGTGAAACTATTCTTTGATATTAAATTAACACTTTCTTTTCACAACAATCACTAAAAAACACCTTTTCCCGATATCTATGAACAATGTCTGCTTAAAATCATTTCATGCAATATGCCGAAAACGATACAAAACTTCAAGGCCGATGGTGTAGTAGTTAAAACCAAAGGCAAAATGGCTATGAATTTTACTAAGTGATAGCGACAACAATTTGTTTTTAATGAGTTCTAGATGAATGCTCCACTAATTCATTATTGCTAAGAATAAATTTAAAAATCAGAAAATTAAAATTAAAATTTTTATATTTGTACATATTTGTTTTACAAAAAATCAATTTTTCAAAGAAGTAAGTAACGAAAAGCTAGATTAAATAAGAGCGCGTTATTTTTTCAAAGCTAGAATCATGAATTTCACCATAAATTTGAAACGGCACTAAAATTTGTGTTGAAATAACAAGCGAAATTTATACACTCTTCTATATTCAACAGTTAAATTTACTGCTTGTCGTTGACAGCCATAGATTGAAATAATAAACCTTCTGCATTGTTTTCGCTATGTAATAAAAGTTTCAAGATAACTAATTTGCCACCAATTGAAAGTCAATGTGTAACTTCAATAGTAACCATTTTGTAACTATATATGTTACATATTGGTTATTGAGTAACTGTTAATGTAACCATATTTAGTTACATAAGTTGCGCTATTTCGATTACACAACTGTTATATTTTAGGTTACTGTAACCGAAGTTTTACATTTAAATTTGTCGCATATCAGCCGCTGCGACTCAATTGTGACAACGTGTGCTACTTGGGTTGAAACATTCAAGTATGGTAAAAGTTCACATCAGTTACCTTTATCGAACTGTTATGTGATTGAAAAAGCGCAAGAGGTGGAACCTATATGCAATCATTGTTACATATATGTTTTATGAAACATCAATGCGCGTTATCTCTCAATTCGCGACTACGATACTAAAAGAGATTTTAAGCCTGTTCGCACTCACACGAAATCCTATATGTCGCGTTGTCAAAACTTGCGTAAAAACAAAAACAAAAATACTTTCTTCTCTTTTTCCTTAATGCGAAACAAAACTTTAGTGTTTTGGGCCTATTATGAGCTAATCTTCATGCCATTCAAAATTTATCGTGCAAAATATAATTTTGCTTTGTATTATTTGATGCGCCTCGTGAAAGTTATTAATTTGTTAATTTTCAAGTTTAAAGAATTAATCCAGCCAGATTAAGAATTCGTTTACGATGGAAAAATGCGGTGTAAAATCGAACTAGATACTGTAATCAAATAATATTTTAAAATAAAATAAAAAATTAAAATAAAAACATTTCTTCGTTGAAAAATACTTTTTCATAAAAATATAGCAGAATATGATGCTACATTGATTGTATTTGTTTGCTAACATTTTATTTAAAAATATGCTGTAATCAATATGACGCAACATCATGTGACATTATTGTTTAGCAATGACATTATACTACCACGATGTAGCGATGAAGTTTTGTGTTACTAGATATACACTAATATATTTGTGACAGCTAGTATAAGTATTGGATAACCTGAATCTAACGTATTAATAACATGAAGTTGCTTATTTGTTGCGTGTTTCAATACTGTAACCGGTGAAGTTTTTTGCAATTTAAACAAGACTTAATAGTAACATGGAAGATGTTGCAAGTGCTGCTTAGGTCATTGATTAACTTAAAACTTCCTCACTAAGCTCTTACATCAATCTACTGGTTAATCTAGTTAACTTGACTGGTTTGCACCCCTGGTAGCTCTAATTTTAGGAAGATCATTGATATAGATCAAGAAGAGAAGCGGCCCTAAGTTACTGCCTTGGGGTACTCCAACGGCGGTATTTAGGTGATTACTACACGAATCATTTACGACTACGAATTGTGGTCTTGGTGAGATAGCTCACCAAAAGTTTAACGTTGATAATCTATACCTATAAAGAAGGATTTCTGTCTGTCTGTCTGTCTGTCTGTCCTGTGTTCCTTATAGAATCAAAAACTACTGAACCAATCGGCGTGAAAATTTGCATGTAGAGGTTTTTGGGGCCAGGAAAGGTTTTAGTGATGGTTAGAGACCCCTCCCCCCACTAAGAGGGGGGGCTCCCATACAAATGAAACACAAATTTCTGCATAACTCGAGAACTAATCAAGCAAATAGAACCAAATTTGGCATGTGGGTGTTTTCGGTGACAAGAATTTATTCTAGGGTAATTTGAGACCCCTCCCCTCTTTATAAGGGGAATTATAACTCCTCTCCCCTTTAAGAGGGGGGGTTTCCATACAAATTTCCTCATAACTCGAGAACTAATCAAGCAAATGGAACCAAATTTGGCATGTGTGTGTTTTTGGAGACAAAATTTTTTTCTATCATGAATTGGGACCCCTCCCCACTTTAAGTGGGGGGGGGGCTCCTATACAAACGAAATACAAATTTCCTTATAACTCGAGAGCTAATCCAGCAAATGGAATCAAATTTGGCATGTGTGTGTTTTTGGAGACAAAATTTTTTTCTATCATGAATTGGGACCCCTCCCCACTTTAAGTGGGGGGGGGCTCCTATACAAACGAAATACAAATTTCCTTATAACTCGAGAGATATTCCAGCAAATGGAACCAAATTTGGCATGTGGGTGTTTTCGGTGACAAGAATTTATTCTATGGTAAATTGAGACCCCTCCCTCTTTATAAGGGGAATTGTAACTCCTCTCCCCTTTAAGAGGGGGGGGCTTCCATACAAATTTCCTCATAACTCGAGAACTAATCAAGCAAATGGAACCAAATTTGGCATGTGAAGGTTTTCGAGGGCAGGAAAATTTTCTACGGTGAATTAGGACCCCTCCCCACTCTAAGAGGGGGGGCTCCTGTACAAATGAAATACAAATTTCCTCCTAACTCGAGAACTAATCAAGCAAATAGAACAACATTTGGCATGTGGATGTTTTTTTTGGTGACAAGAATTTATTCTATGATGCATTGAGACCCCTCCCCTCTTTATAAGAGGAATTATAACTCCTCTCCCCTTTAAGAGGGGGGGCTTCCATACAAATTTCCTCATAACTCGAGAACTAATCAAGCAAATGGAACCAAATTTGGCATGTGAAGGTTTTCGAGAGCAAGAAAATTTTCTATGGTGAATTAGGACCCCTCCCCACTTTAAGAGAAGGGGCTCCTGTACAAATGAAATACAAATTTCCTCATAACTCGAGAACTAATCAAGCGAATTGAACCAAATTTGGCATATGTGTGTTTTTGGAGACAATTTTTTTTTCAATGATGAATTGGGACCCCTCCCCACTTTAGGAGGGGGGGTCCTATACAAACGAAATACAAATTTCCTCATAACTCGAGAACTAATCCAGCAAATGGAACCAAATTTGGCGTGTAGGTGTTTTTGGAGGCAAGAATTTTTTCTGTGATGAATTAGGACCTCTTCCCACATTAGGAGGGGGGGCTCCAATACAAATGAAATACAAATTTCCCCATAACTCGAGAACTACTCAAGCAAATAGAACCAAATTTGGCATGTGGAGGTTTTTGGAGGCAAAAATATTTTCTACGGTGAATTAGGACCCTTCCACACTTCAAGAGGGGGGGCTTCTACACAAATGAAATACAAATTTCCTCATAATTCGAGAACTAATCAAGCAAATGGAACCATATTTGGCATGTGGGTGTTTTTGGAGGCAACCATTTTTCCCATTATGAATTAGGATTTCTTACCTTTTTAGGAGGGGGGGGGGGCTCCCATTCAAACGAAATACAAATTTGCTCATAACTTTAGAACTAATCAAGCAAATGGAACCAAATTTGGCATGTGAGAGTTTTAGATGGCAGAATTTTTTTTCTGTGGTGTATTACGACCCCTTTCCGTTTAAAGAGGGTGGGCTCCCATACAAATGAAATACAAATTTCCTTATAATTTGAGTACTAATCAAGCAAATGGAACCAAATTTAGCATGTAGGAGATTTTTGAGTCTTGAATTTATTTTATGATAGTTAGAGACCTCTCACCCCTGTGGTAGGGGGATATGGACTCTCATACAAATAAAACAGAAATTTTTGCGAGACTCAAAAACTAATCGAACTCGAGAAATTCGAGACTCTTCCATAAAACATTAATCAATAACAAGACCACAAAAACTATCTATAGTAACACTAGATCATTCAGGACGAGCCGGTCGCGAGTGTTGCCGGTGACCCGCCGTCGGAAGCGCCGCCCACTGGGGGGCTTGCAAAACTCGAGATAGTGTCAAAGATCATCCGAGATTCATGATTTATGTACAACACAGGTTAATTTGTGGCAATACGAAGTTTGTAGGGTCAGCTAGTTGTCTATAAATACTGACCTACCTTGTACAATCGAATAACTTTCGCAATTTTAAGAAAAACTGGAAAAATACCTGTGGCTTTCTTCCAGGCTGTAGCTTTTGATGGTGGCAAATTTCTTTATCAAAATGAGGATTTCTTGCTCAGAAGCAGATCTGTTAGATTTCCCAATTTCCAGACGTCAAAAGTCATCCAATCAATGGCAGTAACCTTTAATTTTGGTTCCGACTGTAACTTTTCTTGATAATTTTTTCGATGAAAGTCAAATTCATTCAAATACAAACAAAAGTAAGTCAAACAACTGAGGATGAAAGATGAAAGACCAGTAAGGAAAGACGACAGACAAAAGACGAAATATGAAAAAAGGTAGAACGCAAATTGAAAGACGTATAGCGAAGGAACAAAGATGAAAAGCAGACGACGATAAAAACATTGAAAAAACGTAAAAAACGACGGAAATAAAACAAAAGAGCAACGTATAGACGTCGCTGAAACGTCGAAAAAAAGGCCAATCAAGAGAATACGAATACGATGAAAGAGTAGCGAAAAATTACAAAACATAGACAACTAAAAGCACGGAAAGATGACGAAGGAACAACAAAAAACTGCAGAGATGGAATGAGAAGGTGACAAAAGACGAAAATACGTGAAAAAATGATGAAAAAACGCTGACGCGAACGTAAACGTTGAAAAGACGGCCAAAAATACAACGACAAAATGGGGATAAAACTGGAAAGAATGATAACGATGAAAAGACAACGACAAGAGGAGGAAAATACCACAGAAAAGCCAAAAAAAGACGGCGCAAAAGACATTGAACAAAATGCCAAAAACCGACCAAATGTGGTAGAAGAAATAACGAAAAAGTGACTAAAAGGCAGCAAAAAGACGACAAAAGGATGGCAAAAAAGTGATAAAGAAACGAAAAAAGACGGCAAAAAATGCAAAAGAAAACATCGAAAAGTGAAGCGGCACAAAATGCCAAAGCAAGACAACAATAAGGAATGCAGAGACGACGAATGAACGACGAAAAGGCAATGAAAATACAGTGAGAAACGGCAAAAAAAGTAACAGAAAATTATGGAACGACGATACAGCTGAAGTCAAAATAGAATCGAAGCGATAAAAAGAACATAAAACGACACAAAAATGAAGGAAAGATGTAGAAAAGGTGACGAAAATACACCAATACGAGACGTCAAAAATTAGAGCAGTTGACGAAAAGACGACAAATAGACATGGACATTAGAAAAATGACAGAAAAGACGACGAAAAATAACAAAATTTGACGAAACAACTTAGGAAAATCGAAAAAACGACGAAAAATGACAAAATACAACGAAAAGACAATGACAGCAAAGACGATAAAAAGACTGTGAAAAAGCGATGAACAGACGAGAAAATGGCGACAGAAGTACGATGAAAACACGTTAAAAACCCGATTTATTGCAGCTATTGGTGAAGGAACCTTTGCTTTACAACTACAACCTTTATAACTCATTTGAGGTAGAAATCAAAACGTCTTCAATAATAAATATTTTAACGCTGCGATAGTTGGTTCACAACACTTTTACTGATCATAAAATATAACGATCAATAACACCTTTCGTTTGTTATCGAATTCAACGAAATCGCTTGAGTACTTCAAAAGTTATAAATGTCATGACATTTCATCTTATACATAATTATAAATTATTTTCTTGGCGCGAATCAACTAGGGATTGAAAGCCCCAAAAACAAGTAAAT
Organism: Sabethes cyaneus; assembly: GCF_943734655.1. Classification (NCBI taxonomy): domain Eukaryota; kingdom Metazoa; phylum Arthropoda; class Insecta; order Diptera; family Culicidae; genus Sabethes; species Sabethes cyaneus. The sequence goes on along the minus strand of NC_071353.1, from coordinate 149,985,995 downwards.
AAATTAATAAATTATTTTCGAACATCGTAGCAGCATTCACGAATTAAAGAAGTAAAATTTGGAGAAATTCCTTTTAATTTTTTTGAATCCTGAAACCGTGGTGAAAAAGCATATTACAGAAATGATACTCGAATTAGCGAGCCGATTTATACCATCATTTGTTAGTTGAGAAACATAAATTGACCATTTTAAATAGGAAGTTAAAATGCAATCAAAATGATACGGAGGTAACGAAATAATCTGATGCAAGCGAGGTACGCACCTGAAAGAAAAAGAGAAAAAAATCTAATTAATCAAACTAGCAGTGTGATTTGGAGGTTATTATTATTTCTTCTATCACTGCCTAGGGCAGAAGACTTCACCCTGTTAAGCGATTGGTTCTATTTCTTCAGCGTACAGTCTAATTAAGTTCTAGTGGACAAAGTAGTCAAATCCCCTTCAAAAAAAAAGTTCTAGTGGAGTAACAGGTGGTAACATCCTATATGACTATTAACCGTTATAGATAATGAAATATTTCCTTGACACTCTTTTTGAAATACACAAAAATGCGTGTGTGTTAGTACGGTGCAATTCGTTCACATGGTAGCATGGACGACGGTCGCAGCACTAAACTACTGCCGCCCGTTATATTAGGTAGTCTAATACCTAGTTATGTTTTATTCTTCCAATTCTATCATGTCTCTCTATGACTGCTCTCTGTATCTACCGCCCAGAAAATAGACTGTTATCTACTCGGTCTGTGCGATAGAAACAAACAGTGCGTTGCCGATAGTCACTCCGGAAAGTCTCGCGATAAGCCACCGCCTGGTGTGTAATGGGTAAAACGCCTGGGTTTAATGGGTAATAATTATTCTCAAGTTTGAATTCGATGAAATGTAATCGGTTTACTGTGCCGAATCAACCAGAGTGTATGTTCAAATGATCTGCCAAAATTTCGTTCATATACACTCGATTAATGCTAGTATTGCGAATTAATGTGACTAGTTCAAACCTTCAGCAGAAGTTACCAGACAAAAGAGGATACGTGGTTCTAACCCCTTGGAAAAGATGTCAAATACATCGAAACGTCGGGCATAGAAAAGATAAAATGTCGTTTTGCTTTGCCGATTGACTGTCCTGCCGAAAAAACAAAGTTCGTGAATGCTCAACAGTCGATAGCTTCAGTTCTATACCTATTATTAAAGAATTTAGTTTACACCACGTCACGAATTTATCTAATTGAATCCGGAGATGATAACAATCCTCGACAATCCTCGTAGCAGCATTCACAAATTAAAGGAGTAAAATTGATTTTCTATGGCACTTGCAACGTTATTGAACAAAAAATGATGAAGAGCAGGGGGTCGAGAGTGCTACCCTGCGGTACACATGATTTGTTTGTAAATGTAGCTGATAAATCCGATGCAAGCTTTACTTGCAACACACTACCACCCAGAAATGATTTTAGCCACGTAACAAACCGCTGTAAAGTTCTTAAACGTAAAAAATTTAAAGCGTGATGTGATGATCAATTTGATCGAATGCAGCTTTCAGTTCTGTATTAATAATAACATCTTGCGCTTTATCTTCCATTTGCTAAATGCAATTTGACGTAAGATCCAGGTGGTTCGTTGTAACGGACGGGCAGGGACAAATCTGTGATATGTAGTTCGTCATGCTACTTAACATGACACATGCTTACAATTATTTCGGACAGCTTGGGTGAAGTTGATTGACTGGTAATCCCATGATGTTAACGAAGATTGTTATATTGAAAAGAGAGATTCAAATTCGTCAATAAATATTGTTTTGAAGCGTGTAAGTTAGACATCTTTTCTATGCTTTTATATAAAGTAGTTTTTTTTAAACATATTTTATCTTGTCAGAAGAGGACATTTTTTTTTATAGTCACTTTAACAGCTTAGGTCATTCGTGACTTCTGCGGGGTTGGGATTTGAACCCGGGTCCTCGGTGGGAGAGGCGTGAATGATATTCACTACGCCGGGATTGACCCCTTCAGAAGAGGAGAGATGTGGGGACTAAACACCCCTGATACAGTATATCGCTTACCCCAGCATCAGAATATTTCTCGCACAATGCACTATCTCGGCAGAGTTATGTTGTGCTACCGCCGCGACAAACGGTAGGAACAGTTCGGTGCGTCATCGTGTCGGCCATCATCGCTATCGTCGAAAATCTACAGTGGGTTAACAAGCAAAACTTGGGCGTTTCGTTGTGGCTGTAATTTAGGCTTGGCACAATGTTGTGGCGTCCATGATAGGAGGGTTTCTTCTGTTCTTACAGATTCTAAGGAATTTATTCCTCAATTGTTTTATCGTCTGCATTAGAAAGTCGCACAAGGAATTCTGCATTTTACGAACGTGAGTGAAAAAGTGTTATTTTTGACAGTAGTTTGGTGATAAAACAAAACAACAAAAGGGAAAAATGGATTGTTTCGTTGTTTTGTCGTCGGTGGGTGCTCATCGTTTTTCGAATCACATCAGGTGGACCGCAGATTTAAAAAAAAAGAGACGTTGTGAAAGATAATTATTTTATTTTAAATATTCTCGGTAAGGTACTGGGTAGGTTCGTCTGCGGCTCTTTGTATAGTTTCCCAACATCATAGGCACGAAAAATCAGCATTATAACCAACTTTGATGCGAATTACATTCAAACTAATATTTGACATCAATATTTATGGATTGTCTCTTCGTAACCGACAAAGATACGGTGTTTCTATCTGCTTTGAATATGACGAAGAGCATCAGCAGCAGATCAGCAGATTACTTGGAGTAAAAAAATCGAAATTAGAGCTCTGATTCACACTACTTGTATTTTTTTGTGCAAGTTGGATAGCTCGTACCACACGGCATGACGAATACGTGCATAGACTTTTGTAAGTAAGTGTAAGTTTCGAAATGGTGTACAAAAGATTCTTATCGTGCCAAAAACTTGAGTACTTGTGGACATGATTCCTTTCTTAACTCGAAATAAAGTGAGAATCGTGAATTTTCGTATGACGAAGCCATCTCTAAAGGGGAAAATGGATACGACGATGGATTATTTAAACAGTTTGGTACGATCATTGTTAAATGAACTATATGGTCCGGTACGACCATAGATGAAATAAATGATTCGGTACGAACATTATTGAATGAAGTACATCGTTCGTGTAACTTTTCCCTGTTCGCAAATGTCCTAGGGAATGCTCACCTGCTGGAGAAGGACGATTCTACCGTAATTTGCTGGGGAACTTCAAGGCCACAACTTGAGATCAACAGTGCACGATCTTTTTATCGAAATAATAACACAATATTGCTATTATCTAAACTATATTTAAACCATCTATGTTTGGAGATTGTAACGAACTCACGTGTATATAGTTGTTAGAATTCATTTAATAATTGCCAAAGTTCCATTAGCAGTATTATTAGTATTATTTTTAAATTTAAATATTAGTTCATTTCCCAGATCGCTACTTTCCAAGTAAATTTTCAATAAAAAATCCATGGTCGGCAAAACCGCGCGCCGACACACAAAATCAAAGCAAATTTGCATACGTGCTGGGATATCAGAATGATATCCCAGACGCTCGCTTACGTTGCCTAATTTGCCTATCATCGCTAACTCGATCGAGAAGGTTGACCTGTCGATAAAGGCTGATGACCCGCCCGCAGTCGAGAGCTTTTCACTTTTCTCTCTATCCTTGGGTTTGGTCGGGTTGGCAAGATACAAGCCGTGCGCTAGAAGAAGATCACTTTAACCGAAAATGCAACTTCGTACTTTCGAACAGAGCGAAAAAACCTCGCGAGGCCGATTTCCGCTCAAGGACGGTTCTATCTGAGGATCACCTTGCCCTGATTTTTCACTTTGATCTGACCTGTGGAAGAGGCAGGAGTTGTCAGTAAATTTGACTCGCGATGTGACTTAAAAGCAAAGGAAGTGAAACGCATGAAGATATCTTTTTTAGTTGCCAAGTCGGTACTAATAGGTAAAGTTTTGTGACGTAGCCATACGGAGTAAAGCGTCACGTGTTTAAGTCTGCCAACCCGCTTCCCTTCCCGAACTCGGAATAAAAGTGAACCTCTCCCTGCGAGGGTCTCAGGCAGGGCAACCGTTAATCTCGGTGGGTGATCTCTCCTTCGGAGTTCAAAAGAATTCACGAGCTTGAGAAAATTACTTCTTGTCCAGGATTCAGGTTGTTCGAGAATGCGTCAAATTTTCTTTTCGCCTACTGCGACCACCAAACAACTTCCGTTGCCAAAGAAACCTGTTGTTCCGGCGCCGGCATTGGGATGTTTACATTTTACGTACCAGTGTCGCCAACAGTTCGGTACGACCATAGATTTTTCAAACGGGTTGGTACGACGGTACTGTTTATATTCCGACCGCGTTCAACGACCTGACTGCTGATCACAATCGATCATCTATCGATGGGTTAACAAACAAGACTTCGACGATTCTTTGAGATTGTAATTTAGGGTTTGCACAAAACTTGAAATAATTTAAAATTATTTAAACCGTACTGCATACAAAGGAAACGGTTATAGCGTGCAAGAACAAGAAGTAAGTTGCTTTTTGTAAGTTTTCAAGTGTAATTAATTAAATGGTTGCTTATTAAAACCTAATAACATTTTGGACTGTCAAAATACTAGTTCTTCATCCGAACGGTGTCAACCTGAGGGTCAGTGACCGAGGCCAACGTTCGTTGAAACCGAAGAAAATACCAGGGGTGTCGTTCTTTTCCACGGAATTGCTAATACTAAATCGATTTTGCAGATGGACGAAAATGTTACGCGTTGTTCGTTTTATTACTAGCTATCGAACGATGAGGCTGAATCTGGCAAGACCCTAGAAAGAAGTAATTTTCGCTGGGGATTGCCTCATCAATTCAGCAGGCGTTTCCAACATCGGCCACATTCGTCGCGACGACCTCAACCGTCTCACCCTGAATCGACTATGAAAATTTAATTTAAATTTTTTAGCAGCCTATTGCGAAAATAGTCGCGCTAGCGCGATAAAATCGTATGAAATCTATTAAAAATGACTGAAGTATGCTGAAACAAAAATGATTGGAATACCACAATTTTCTCTCAATTAGTTAAAAAACCTTATTAAAATATAAAAAAAACCAAACCGATTAACCATAAGCTTCGGTTAGTCGCAGTCCACCTCGCATTTAACTACATATATGGTGAAAATTGTGTAAATTACGAGGCACGTGGCCCATCCCAGGGGCTCGTCCCGGCCCAGGTAGGGTGGGGCGCACGCGGACAGGCGATAATGGACAATTAAAAACACGAGAGATGAGATGGATGGATGGATGATTATGAAAAATAAAAAAACAATAACCATAAATAGGCGAAATTGGAACACCAAACCACACTGACTGGACTGGACTGGACTGGACACAATTCAGGCAGTAAACGGTCAAGCGATTTCAATTAGGCGCAGAAAAATAATGCAGAAATTAATGATGGAGTATTAAAGTGTAAACTGAAATGAAGCCCAGAGGATGGATGGATGGATGGATGGATGATAACGACAAGGAATGTGAATAAAAGTCGAGAAATTTTAACAGGAAATCATAGACTGGGCAAATGCTGGGTTTTTTTTTTGCAGGATCCCAAAGAAACGAGTAGCAAACGGAACGGATGGATGGACGGACGGACGGACGGACGGATGGACGTGGCTATGATAAACCAGACCAGAATTGATGCGCAATTGCTGCGTGCAAAGTGCGCGCGCGCACAGAGAAAAAAAAACAGTTAGAATGAGGCCTTATGATTATATCATCACAGAAGAAATTATAACTAATAACAAACAATAAGTGTTTACTGTTTTACGATCCCAAAATGAGTCATTCATTTCTTCAAACAGAAGAATTCCTGTGCTGAGCACAGGCAGGCAGGCTGAGAGGGTAATTTCTTACAAGATTGATGAACCACACCACACTCGAGTCGACTCAATTCGACTCGACTCAACTCAACTCGTTTATACGCGTGCGTGTGCTTCTCGAGGGTGCCCACGGTGATATCACGTGTAGCCATTGCTAGGCTAAGGTTGGTTCTTCCACTGCACTGGTGTGCTCGCCATAATCACCTGGCCAAACATCATTAAGAAATAATTGAACACACAGCTTCGCTTCGCACCAGAAGTCGAATGAACACCACCACCAATAATAATAGCAACAACAACAACAACAGGATGAGCTGGAAATTGAGTTGACTTATTGTTGTTGGGTGTAATTTTCAGTGAATGGTTTGCCTGCACTTAAGCGAGAGCCTAGCGAGCATCGCCCTTTTGAAATATTTTTTTCTTAAATAAAAAAATTTAAAGCTAATGAGTAGCTATTAGAACGAGGCTCAATAATGGTGTTCAATTCCATTGATCGGAATGTAATGATGTTGACGCGTGGTGTTTTGTGGTCAATTTAAATGAAATCTCGTTATCACGTCATCGCTGCTGTTGGTAGACCGAAATGCTGCTGCAACATTGCGGCTGCTGGCCGGCAACCAACCATCCTCGTCGTCGTCGGGTAGCATATTTAGATGGATATCCGGTCTGCGTTCGTATCGTACTGACTGCTGACTGTGTTTTGTACCATCAAAACGAGCCGCCCCAAGCCCGGCCGGTTGGAGAGGGCCCTCGGAACGGGAGGCACGGGCGGCCAAACACGCAAGACGAAAAGATTCCTTCTGCAAGGAAAATTTCTTGCATAGTTTCGTCGAGATTCCTTTTCCAGCAAAAGTAGCAGCAACATCAGTACAGCAGCAGCAGCAGCAGCGGCGGCCATTTGCCTTGCCGGCTTCAAAGCGATTCTCGGACTGAAGCCAAACTCTCTCCGGTGGGGCGGGCTAGGTGGGGAGCCCGACCGAGAGTGGTGGGACGTTTCATATTTTAACATCCAGCCGGCTGCTGATGCCGAAGCATCGTGATGCAGCAGCAGCAGCACATTCATGCCGAAATGCGAAATCAGTGCACAAAACACTGAAACAGAACGGAACGAAATGTACACGGAGCGCGCGAAGGCGCGCTCCAGATGCCGGCCCGAGAAATGGCCACGGCCAGGCCAAGCCAGGCCAACATTCGAGAAGCCGGAGCGTTCAAATATTCCAACAATCTTCCGCACCGAGAGACAGACCGCGAAGGCTATCCGTCTCCGATGGGTCCTTTCTTCTCCGTCGGGCAGCGGCGGCGGCGATTTCGCCGAGATGCAAAGCACCGCGACGCGGACTCGTGAAATGAAGATAAAAATTGCTGCACGCTCGGACAGCTATTGTGTTGTGATTTGGTTCGTCCTGCTGCAAGGATCTGCGTCGCATTCATAGGCTTTTCGAAACTTAACATTCTCCGGGCAATAGGAGAACGTCATCACGGCAATCGACAGCAGCAGATTAGCCACGTCGTTCATCAAAACAACACTTACGCAACGGTTGGCGGCACTAAAACTTACGCATTCGGAATTCGCATGTTGCGAATCAAGCGCTGCTGCATTTGATTCTTGGAACGTTGCAACACGGAATGCCCAACTCCGTTCAGCTATTCACCGTGTCTAGTTCGGTATCTCGGCCGGTCCGTAGTTAGTTCTCAGAATTTTCCCCTTACACCTTACCCACCATAACACCGGCTGCGCCGGCTATTCCCTTTCCCGGCAAAGACACACGGATGCAGCCGGTCAGTTACATGGGGGCACAATACAGAGGAGTTTCCCCTCACCATCATCATCGTTTTCACACCACCGCACCGCACTGAGACTGAGACGCACAGTCAGTGCGCGTTTGAGTTTTCCCGTTCAACACAAATAAATAATTAAAATTTTCCTTCCACTTATTCATTACCAATTAACGCATTTCATACCGTACAACACACGGTGCAGTACGTACCTACGTGCATGCAGTTTGGCGTTTTGTCGTCTCTCCTGGTCCTGGTCCACTCCCACCCTCAGTCAGTCACCCATTCGTCTCTGCCGCGCATAGCGCGGAGCGGTGAGCGGCAGCCCTTGCTTGATGGCCCTTTTTGTATTGCAAATCAACCATCGCGACGTCACCGGCGTGCTGAGCGGCAACAAGTCGCCCACCACCACCATCTGCCAGCAGCAGCGCGACGGCTTTGGATTTTGGCCCCTCCCACTGTGGCACTGCCAACGTGCTGCTAACGTGCTGACGAGCTTCCCACAGTGGCCGTACCAACGGCCACCCCACGTGGGGATTGGTGATCACTTATTATGGAGCGGCAGCGGACGCCCGGTGGGGAGTTGTTGCTGATGTTAGGTTTTTTTTCGTATCAGTGACGAAATTATCTTAAGCTTTATAAGGCTGTTGGCTATGTTTGACCGGTAATAGCGTTGTCGTTTCTTGAGGGGTATTTTTCAAAATCTTCAACTTCAAAAGGAAGTTTTCAATAATCTCGAACATCTCGAACGTGTTCTTCAAAAATCCATAACTATTTTTATGGCAATGTAATCAAGTTTGCTCAGTTATTCAAGTAAACAACACAAATTTTTCCACACCGGTGAAGAACTAAAACAAGTCAATAAAACGCCACGGAAATTTTTTCAAAATACTTTGCTCTTGTTCATGATTTTTTATGGTTCGTAAGCCATGACCAAAAAAGTTGATTTTCCTGTACCTACATTTAGCATCAAAAATACATGCCTCTGCATTGTCATGTTTTTACATGGCATAAAGACACACTGCTTCAAGTAAATGTAATTTTACTCTTGTTGATTCATAATTATTCCTTACCTTAAAAAGTATGAAGGCCTGTGCTGGGGACACGACTGTGCGGGTTGACGTAGAATTACGGATGCAGATACAATTAGACAACAGTTTGTTTCACTAACTTATGTATAATCTACTGTATTGTTATTTAGCAAATACCTTGAAATATCATATTTATCAATTTGCAAATTAATTGTACCGCCATTCGGGGTGAGATTGTGCCAAAAACCAAAAATGTTTATTTGTGAAAATTTATTATATCTATAGAAACTGGTGACCTAAATTCAAAATGATGATGGACATAACATATTTATTCATAACTTAGAAGGAAACATAGATAATATTAGCAAACTATTTACCCTAAACAGTGTTTCAAAGTTCGCGATCAAAAATACTCGGAAATTACGCTTGTAAAAAATGTCCCGCATAAACCAACCCAAACAAGAAATCGCATCAACTTGCTATTTTGAAGGTATATAAACTAATCATTTACAATTTATTGAAAGGTTATTATGCGTTGAATAAGTTTTGATTACGAAAATAATATTTTTTGAACCTTTGTACTTTTCGAGCTTCGCGGGGGTGAGATTGTGCCAAGCCATAATGATCGATCCAATTTGTGGATTTCACATACACAACAAAAATACGTCGGTATACACTAGTTCACTCACATTCTTTACTATTGAGCACAATATTTGTACAGATTAGATTGCATCATCCATTTTGGAGCAAACAACATCATAGGTCTGCTAAATAATTTAAACTAATTATTACTTTTGCTCTGGAAATTTCAGATACTTTGAATATACACTCTAATATAAGACGACTATATTATACCATGTATAAACTGCCAGTTTAAAGGAGGGGGGAAGGGGATGGGATGGGTCACATGTTCTGCGGCCGCGGGTTCTCGAACGAAGTAATGATTACTTTTGTTAAATGATCAAATAGGTATGCCCCCTTAGGATACACCCCTTCATATATCTCTCCCTTGTTACCCCTAGAAACGCAACTGGCTATATAAAGACTGTCCATTTTTAGTTTTTAGTTATTTCAGACCTCTTCGGGTTATTTTCCTTCATACTTTTTGTATGATGGGTTGTTTTTGGCCGACCCCATGCCCCTAATAGTCCAATAGTTCATGGACGGTCCCATATGAACTACTTTATACTGATATTTATGTGTATTGTTTATAAACATGCTAATGTTCACTGTTTAGGTTTTTAGCCTAACTTTATGTTTTTGGCACAATGTCACCCCATAGAAGGGGTGAGATTGTGCCAAAGTTCATACACTTCCAGTAAAATTAGGTTTCATTGTAACTAAACCATCTCTACGGTAGTTGTTAATTGAACAATTTAGTATATATTGACAGGTTTGAAATCAACTTAGTTCCTAAATTGTGTGTATACTGAGCTAAAGAACAAAAACATATGCTTTTTTGGCACAATCTCGCCCCGGATGACGGTATCAATTGTTGTATTATTATGCCGCTGCATACTGCAGCCGACGGACGGTATTTCTTAACTGGCTTAAGAAACTTTCTCAAAACATTAACATCAGTCATTGAATGCACAGCATTTGGTTAAATAAAAAGTAATCTTCTACCGCCGAGAACCGTTATCTACTCGGTCAATGTGGTAGAGACAAAGCACTGCTTTGCCGAAGTTCGCCACGTCTCGGATTAAATCCACCACCGGGTGAGGTTAGAATAAAAAAGTAGAAACAAAGAGCAGCCATACAAATAATATCGTCGCATGGGGAAATGTGAATTGGGAGAATAAAACAAAATTAGCTAGTAGACTACCCAATATAACGGCTGGCGGTAGTTTAGTTAGTAAAACACTCGGGTACCGCGTGACTGCGAAGTCCACCTGCTATTGCCCGATATATTTTTGGTCTATAACGAAATATAAAAATAGCTTATGCCATAACCGCTTAAAGGGACATAAACGACTAAAATTTTTGAAAAATTCATTATTTTTTTATTTCAGATTTTGATTCTACAGTCTTTTCCGCTTATTTTGATACTAATTTTATAACGATCCGAATCCACGGGAAGTGGCCGAAAACCGATCATACATGTACCTTTTTCTCAGAAACTACACAACGTATTGGAACAAACTTTTTCTTGTTTTGTTGATAGTGGCTTGACAAAGGCTTTTATAACTTTTGAGCGTTGTAAACGAAATACAGCTTGAGAAAAACGAAAAAGAAGAAGAAAAGATGACTGAAAAATTAAAATTTTTTCTTTTTCTTTTTTCTTTGGCTGTGTTTCACTTACAAAGCTCAAAAGTTATACAAGTCTTTGTCAAGCTACCACCAACAAAACAAAAAGCCGAATTAATCCACCTAGCGGTGTGACCTAGCCTTGCTACTGCATCAATAGTTATTTTTTAATTTTTCAGGAACATCTAAAATTCAGTTGACTAAGTTTTCAAATAGCCTCCCAGTTGGCTCCGAAGTATGACGCTGGCCTACGCCAGTCGTTGTATGTTCGAATCTCGGCGGGGAGAGGCTGTTAGAGCCAATAAGATCGTACCAACGGGCGCTGCAATTGTCCTGTACTCTAACAGCCGGTTGTGAAGTCTGTCGTATAAAAACAGAAGGTCATGTTTTCAAATATCAGTTCCTTATTCCTCCTTAATTCTTATTTAACAGTGAAATTCCCAAGTCCGTACTGCGTGCAATAATTATATTTTCTGGCCAAGGGTGCGAAAATATTTGTAAGCGTCATTTGATTTACTTTATCAACATCTTATCTTATCTATTTATTTGGTTTTATCATATTTACGTAATTTATAGAAACATATATGTAAACACAAAAGATAACTTTTGCAGACTTGAATGAATATTTTTAGTAAATAAGAAATTAACCCTCTAACGGGCCTACAGGCGGTTTTAACTTTTAGGCTTCAGAGCCACATTTCCAATTGATAATATGAAAACCCGATTTAATCCACCTAGTGGTGAAAGGAACCTTTGTTATACCACCTTATATGTCATTTGAAATGGACATTTCCAGATCAAATATTATTTTTAATTTGTATTTAAATTTGTAATTTTTATAAAACTGACAGAGTCAAATTCTATACACATCACTTTGAACTAAAGTCTTAAATAAGCTGTTTCCAGGCCCAGCCTTTCCCAAGTTATTCAGATGTGAAATCTTAAAATTATCTATTAAAGTTAACACATGCAAAGTATCCGATAACCGTGTAATCGACCTTCACGAATTCGAACCAAATTTTGTCAGATTGTTCATTATAGGTCAGAAAGCAAACATCTTAAATTTGGTGCCGATTGATACCCCCCACGATTAGTGGCAGTACCTCCTTTTTAAAAGAAAAGACCCGTTTTGTCAAACCTTTTTATTTTTTACTTACAGATAAACATGGAAATCTCGACCAACATGTCAAAAGGTTCAATGTGTAAATGAGAGATTCTCTATGCGTCTCCTCTCTTATGCTTATTACGGAGACATAAATGCATTTCAACCCAATTTTTCTAAAGGATTTTAGCTTTCCAATAACACCGGCAACCGTTCCATGCAAAATAGATGCATTCAAGTGCATTTATGCCGCCGTAATAAGCGTAAGAGAGGAGGCGAAAAAAGAATCTCATTTGCACATTGGACCTTTCGAAATATTGCCCTTCAAATATTAGGATTAGAAAGAAACTATATTCACATTCAAATTCCAATTACAATCGAAAATAGTCGAGAAAAAATGCCTTTTTAAGCGTTTTGAGCTGGAAATGATCATACAGATATCGACACGTCTTCGAAACTTAATTCAACTGTTTGTTAATGCTGTGCTAGTTATCATCCATATGCATCCTAGCGATAAACAGTCTTCAGTGTGTTTTTTAAACTACTAAATAACTTTATAGAACATATGAAAGCAATGAAAACAGCGTGTACAGAATTTTTGAGCAGAACTGATTTTAAAGTGGCTGTTTGTCTCGGGGTACAATGCTAGCCTAACAAGCCAATCGTCGTATGTTCGAATCTCGACTGTTCGGTGCCGTTACAGAGTTAATAGGATCTTTGTCCTAGCCCGTAATTTTCCTGTACTCTAATAACCAGCTGCGAAGTCTGTCGATAAAGAAGGGTCAAGTTCTGAAGGACGTTTACACCCATGACTTTGCTTTGCTTGAATTTAAACTGGTTTCTTTAAACAAATCATTAAATTTCGCAACCAGTAAGAGATAGATAGTTACTATTTGCAACAAAGTTGCTTATTTTAGTGTGTTCTACAATTTTTGTGAAGACGCTATTTTTTTGGACGCGTTTCAAAAATAAAAATTTGTGTCACCCTTTTAAGCGGATTCACGGTCACCCTGAAAGTGTAAGAAAATGTGCTATATTTTATTAATTAACTGCTGCAAAAAAACACCCGTTGAAAAATTACACATTTTTACTATATTATTCTGTTTTTGAGGTTTGGTCCCATTGAAGGTTTGGTCATTAAGGTTTTCTTGAATAAATTTCATCAATCATTTTTAAATATCTTGTGACCAGTAGAACCAATCCTTATGAAATTTGGTAAATACATTTGCAGTGTTAAGACCTCTCGTTTAATACTACAACAATTGAAACTAGATACATTTTTTTCGCCAATTTTCGAAAATAACATTTTTTGAACTTCCATTTTTGTTTCGTACTAGACATTCGTAAACACTCCGTACACGAGTTCTTTAAGTTGTAAAGCTCTCAGACAATTGATTTTGTACATAAAATTTTTACTCTTTATTTTGAAGGAGCGTTGGGGGGAGGGTGGTCTGACAAAAACTTTAAATTTTTTTCCAATGGCCTCACTGAGTAGAACATTAGCTATGAAAAACGAAAAAGAGAAATTAGATATTTTCTTAGTTGGCGCTCCTCCAGATAATTATTTTTGCATGGCAATCAAAATTTGAGCTTCTTTTGAATGTACTTTTATTAAAAAATTTTCATTAGTTTGATCGCATCGTTTTTACGATGTTGTTCGTAGCAGGTTAAGGCTACGAGATGAGAGTAAAAAATAGTGCAAAAGTAGCGCCATAAACATGCTTGAGAATATGAAATATGATGGATATTATTTGCAGTTTTTCTACAAATTTTCTGTAGACAGCAATCATTTCTGACTTCAAATAGAGAAAATACTTTTTGTACCTGCTTAGGGACACCCTAATGTCCGAATGTTGTTTCATCACTAGAAAGTGGTTTTTGAATGAAGAAACTTTTCTGAAGCAATTCTTATGCTAAGTTTTAAGGTTTCGATGCTATTATTTATGTCTCACTTGTTTTGAATCCGTCCGGCTCCCCCAGTGACGTTACAACGCGAGCTTCAATCAGTTGTAACTTAAGTTCTACTTCATTTATCTTCATTCTTTAGGTACCGTTTTAAAAGTATTTTTGAGTACAACGAAAATACGGGTTATTAGAATGTTCGAATTTGTATTTTTCTGCGAAAGCGAAAAAGTACATCTTTTTCGTGACGTTACAACGCAAAAAATGGCCACATTTAATCCACTCAAAATTAAAAATAACTGCAAAATTACATCCAAACTATTTTTGGAATGGATTCAGCATATACAGTGGTATTCCGATTATATCTACACCTGGTTTAATCTACACCCGATTTTAGGTACCCCCCGATTTTGTTTACCATTTTGACCCGGTTTTATCTACACGGAGCGAAAAAGCTCCAGTTTGTTTCAAACAAAATGATTGTTGTTTTAAGCCGCAATAAAATATTTTTATAACAACCTGAAAATATTGTTGTTTCCAAACGAGATTCTGTTTGAATCAAGTAAATAACAGTTTTGAATTAAAAGTAAAGTATTTTCAAATTTGAAGTTGACATTGATGTAACAATAAATATTTTCATTTCAATCATACATTTCAGTTTGAAACAAAACGAAATTTTTGTTTGTGCGTAAAACAACCATAAATATGGTTGAAACTACATTTTTATTCTCCGTGTACCTTTTTTTAAATTGTCATTTCAACCATGCGGCATGAAAATTTGGAAGATTTCATGCATTTATGCATAACAGAGAATATTTCTTTGTATTTTATAGTTTACTATATGGCATCTGTGGTATATAATTATACACAGAATGGGTATAATAATGCTGAAGTCAAATACGCAAAGTAACTTCCATTAATTTTGCAACGCATATTTTTAACATTTCATAATGATCCTTTGTGAGATTTTTCTATACCGTAACGCTAACGGGCACACCCCTTCTCCGCTAGCAAATGTGGTTGTCACCTTTCTTTTCTTAAAAATTCTAATCTTTTGAACCATTGAACCGATTTTAATGATTATATTATCAAATAAAAGGTATTTTAATGAGCTTTTCGGAAAAAAAACAATAAACTAACGTTCAAAGTTTTCATGATTGCAAAAACATTTTTTGTAGGAGCCTCTTAAAATTAATTGAAACATTTAATATATTCGTTTTTTATTTTTTCATTATACAGTTGGATTTCGAATTTGGCAACAAATGCGTGTAGCCTATGTTGCCAAAATCGAAACCGTGCCAAAATCGAGACCATTTTTTAATACGAACAAATTAAACGTAAATGCGTTAGAAATTGAGAAAATATTATTAATCAACAATTGCAATCATTTTGTGCTTGAAGTCCGCCGAAAGCTATCCGTCCGGTGCAAATAAGTTTTTCGCAACCTGCGGTAAGTCGTAGTCCTACGGCAATAAAAATATTATTGTTCAAAACATTCTATAACAGCAAACTTTTTTTAATGAACACACTGAGGGCATCATTTTTGCGTCATTTAAAGCATGTATGCGGAAATTGACTGATATTTAAGCATATTTTTGTAAGGAAAATATTTTGTGTTGCCAAAAACGGATACTTTTGTAGCCAAAATCGAGGCATGCCAAAATTGAACCATGCCAAATTCGAAAACCTACTGTACTTTCAATGGCAAGCTAGTCGTTTACATAAAACAGACCTGTAACATTTTTGGATTTTGAGATGCTCTTTTTTTAAGAAATGAATATGCGTTCATGCAATGGACTCGCATGGCGTTTTATTTTAGAGACGCATTTCTTTGTCAAAAACCCCTTTTATTAAAAGTAAAAACAAAAATCATGCGTCTCCATTGTATTCTCGACACTTTATAAAAATTTAGAGTTTCTTTGGTCTACACACCATGGAAACATAAAAAGTGAATATTTTCAATGTTATTTTTCGATAACAACAAAAAGTTCTTCAGTCTAATATTTTTTTAAAAGCTCATTAAAATACTTTCCATTTGAGATTAACATCATGTAAATCGGTTAAATGGACCAAAAGTTATGAATTTTTAAAGAAAGAAAGGTGGAAAAAACGGTAGCTTTTGGAACCACACTGACTCAGAAACGAGAACCCTAAGTACCAAATAAAAATATGGATCTAAAATATAGTGCAAAGGAATAAGTACACAAAATTTGAATAAAATCGAAATAATTTTGAATTTCGATTGTGTTTTTTCATAATATTCTGAGATGACATGCATTATGGCTAATGGTTGATATGAATACAATGAGCCCTATGTGTAAAATTACGCTGAAATAATACGTAATCGAAAAAAATGATTAATAATAACAATATTTTTTGTTCATTTAAATTATTTTGGAGCAATTTATTTTGCCCCAAATTTGTCTACTTTCCAAATATATCTACCAAAAATTTCCAGATGGATAGATAACATCGGTAAACCACTGTATTCCATTGTAAGTTGGTCGAAAACAAGTGATATTATGAATCACTATGATGTTTTAGTGCACTGTAGCAGCATTTTTAGAAATATCACGGAAAATCATTTATTCCTTGTAAATTTCATTTATTCTCGATACACGTTTTATATAACTTCCGAAAATGCTAGAATACCGAGGTTTTTCCACGCCGCTCTGGAACGCTTATGTGTATGATCGTTCTTCGGCCACTGTCCGTGGTCGAATCATTACAAAAATAGTATCAAAATAAGCGAAAAAGACTGCAGAAACAAAATCTGAACTAAAAAAATAATGCAATTTTCACCAGTTTTAGTCGTTTATGTCCCCTTAAAAAACATAGTTTCACGTTAAAAATCTGAGTAACACAATGGAGTTTTGAGATAAACTTGTAGACCAACCACGCACACATAAAAATGTGTGTGTGCGTGTGTGCGCGCGCGCCTTTGTGTGTGTGTGTGTGTGTAATTATTTTTTCTATCACCTGTTTCTCGGGGATGGCTGAACCGATTTGTCCGCTATTACTTTTGATTGAAAGTTATTATTGCCTGGTAGATACAATTAATTTTATGGTCCCTTTTAAAGTCAACTTTAGATGCATTCTGGGACCATTTACGGGTCCATTTTCAAGACCATTTTTGGGTCAATTTTGGGTTAGTTTTTCGTCCACTTTGCGAATATTTTTAGTCCATTTTTAGGACGACTTTTAGATTTTTTTCTATAGAACCTATAGGTTCTTTTCAAGTACATTTTTTTAAATTTTTATGTCCGTTTTGGGTTTATTCAGGACCATTTCCAGACCCCATTTTAATACAGTTTTAGGTCAGTTTTAGGAATTATTTTAAGCTAATTCTCGATCAATTTCTAGGGGCATTTTCGGATCTATTTCTGCTCCATTTTGAAGTCAATTTTTGAGATCGTCCATGATCATGAGCTTTTTAAAGGTTCATTTTAGGTTCTATTTTTTGGTCCATTGTCCATTTAGGTCCATTTATACGTCAATTTTTCCAATTTGAAGTTTAATTTTGAAGTCCAACGTAAAGCTTCTTCTTGAGATTTGTTCGTTCCTTTCTTTCTTCCTTTATTCCTTCTTTCCCATTTTCAAGCTAATTTTTAAGTCAATTTTAGAGTCCGTTTTCAAGTATATTTTAAGGTGAATTTTTGGGGTCTTTTTAAAGTCTATTTTTGATCTACTTTCAGGTCCATTTCACGGTCTTTTTAGAAACCATTTCATGGTCCTCTTTTGGGTCAATCGGCCCTGCTCGGACTCCACGCTCTGAGACCACTCTACCAAAGGCCGGGATGTCATATTTTAAATATGCACTCTAACAGCTGGATGCGAAGTCTGTCGTTTAAAAACAGAAGGTCAAGTTTCGATAACGGGATGTAGCACCTAGGCTTTGCTTTGCTTTGCCAATGATGATGACGATGAGAGGAAAAATGGTAGATCGAATTTGTAGACGTATTCTACTCTGGATTGTACTACTTGAATTGTAAAATGTAGTATATTGGCGAAGTGGAGATCTCGTCAGCCCTGCCTAACACCGGTTGTTCTGAACCGGGCACCGGTCGTCATTTTTCCAACAGAAACACCACAAATGAAACAATAGGAGGACAAATCTCGTTTCCCATTCCCCCTGGCATTTATACACTGTCTCAAGAATTATGACAAGACGAAGTAAAGTGAGCGCAGCACGACGTGGGCGTTCGCGGTAGTCGACAGAAGCTTTGAACCACAGAGTCGCATCCGCCTCCTAAACCAGTATTTATTACGCCGAATCCATAGTCAAACCCCATAAACCGACCGTTACCAAGTGCCCCACAGTACCCGCAACCTGCAAAGATATAAAGCAGTCCCTCGAATAAGGCGGTTTCGAATAAGAGCGTTTCCAATAAGGACGGTCTCGAGTGATTCCATTAACGCGGTCGAACGTCCTTATTGGAGTCTACGTAGCATATGGGAATTGGCTTAATTGGTTCCAACGTGGAATAACTCGTGATGCTAACCGCTGAGCTATATCTTGCGCTGCTGACTATGTAGAAAGTTGCAGTCTTCGGGAAGGTTACCCAAATGACTGCCACCTTCAAGATGGTATGGAAAATAGCGCAGAACTAACGCACTACGTGGCGTTAGCGTATATGTAGCACAGTAGAATTTCGAATTTGGCAACAAATGCGTGTCGACTATGTTGCCAAATTGGAAACCGTGCCAAAATTGAGAATTTCATCGACTGCTAAAGTTGCAGTTTGCAATAAAATCCAAAAAATAAAAAAATATCCAAATACTGTGTTTTATTTTGATGCAACCTATCCATATGATTATTTTTCCAAAAAGCACAATTTGAAACGTTGTTGCAAACGATACTGCTCAGGAAATAAACATGTTTTCCCAAGTGCAATTCAAGAGAAAGAACAAACAATTATTGCCGATTTCAAGTTGTTTAGCCACAGATAAGTACTGGAACAAGTGTACTTTTACCTAATTATCTACAGGTGGCACTCAAGGGCCTGACTGATTTAGTATCACTTCACGCTTTCTGCCGTATGGCATTTTTTATTCGCTCGAAAACAACAAAGATATCATCGCCTTGAAAATTTTCCCTTTGCGGCTCCTAGTGACCTACTTAACGGCTGTCGCTGCGCTGCTGCTTTGAGAACTCGCAACGCAAATTCTTTCCCTTGCCGTAAGTAATTGATTTTATTTACGTCGCTTCATTTCATCGAACAAATTCCGAGGGTGAAACCGATATTTGACTCCCCCGTCCGTATTTCAGTTGGAAGAGAAAAAAGAAAAACCTTCAAAATGAAGAAATCAAATCCGCTAGACTACCATCACGACCCGGGCCGGGCCGGCAGGACGACGATTCGGACGATTTGAAGCTTGACGGCAGGTGTGCCGGCCGGTAGGAAAAATCCTCTTCATCTCAGGCCGGGCGCCGGGCGTGGGCAGATGGTGATGATCGGACGGATCCGGCGAAAAATACTCTGCAACCGAACGCAGAAGAATGTCAGCTATTTGGATGTCGGATCTATTTGGAAGTAAATTCCCCCCCTCCGGCAGGAAAAAATGGACGGGGGCAACCGATCCTGTTGCCCGTTAAATGTAATGTCATATAATTTAAATATTTTTCTTTGTGAATTAGGTCACGACGATAATTGTCTGCATAATAAATCTAAAACACTTAATGTTCGATTTATTGTGCTAGCTTCCTGCGGAAGAAAATATTTGCCAATTATTGAGTGCACACTTCTCAACCTTTGTGTTCATCGATTTCGACAACTTGCCGAAGTGTTTCGAATTCCAATTGGCACATGTAACCGATTATCCGCTCAGATGCGATGCTGCAAGTGCAACTTTTCTCCTTTTCCGAAACTAATCGATTCCTCCTATCCACATTCCCAGACCCGTCCCACGCCTCAATCCACTGTGGAACCGCCGCCGCCGGCCGTAAGAAGCTCGTAAGCCCAGCGAACAACAGCACATTTCCAGTGCCAAACTGAGCTGAACTTCTAAACTGTTCTTTATTGAATTTCACAAGACACAAACGCTTAACTTTCGACGACGGACTTTCTGGTGTTCGTTTTCCCATCGAATCACCCGTCCGTCCGTCCTCCCATCCTCATCGCCGCACACCATTAAGATTACCGCTTTCCGGGTCGGAAGGAAGCGGCAAACTTTCGCTCGAACAGCTCCGTGGTCTCCCTTTCTCCCGAGGACCGCGGACGACGTGGAGCGGAGTCTGCCGACAAGCTTAAAATTATATAGTCAACTTTTCACGCATTGGTTTTTCCTTGCCAACGGCGGACAAACGAGGGCCAAATGGTTTCGCCTGAAGGCGAAGAACGCAAAAAAAACGCAAAGTTTTCCAATCTAACCTAGAACGAACACACACACACGGACAGACGGACGGACGGACCCACCCACTGTCAGTGAGGCCCTGCACTTCGTCCAACAAAGTCCGAACGCTGATGCTGATGATGCGGTGAAAGTGCAGCATCCTTCTTCACAGACAGACGGGCCGACCGAAGGTTGCTCTTTTGCTGTTCGTTTCGGTCACCGGGTGACCGGATCGGATCGGACCGGACCGGACCGGACGACCGGCGGGATGGTCACAATCGTTTAGCTTCTTCTCAATCGGTAAATAAGTGGAAAGCATGAAGCACGAAGCAGCAGCTTCGAAGGGTTCGGAAAATTTTCCTTGCTTTCCACCGCCCCCCACTCGCTTTTGAACGGAGCGGATGATGTCAAGAATCTTTCCTTCTTTCTTTGGAAGGAAAGCGTCTTTCCTCCGGCAGCAGTTCAGTTCAGTTCAGTGGTGAAACGAGGAGAGTCTTCTCACAGACACAGAAGGCAAAGGATAAGTGGCAGATTATAAATTTGAAAAGCTTTATTATCCAGTTTTCGTCGGCTATCGAGCAGGCAGGCAGGCACACTAAACTCCGCTTTTTTCCGGAGGTTATTTCCTTCTTCTCAGCTGGACTTTTGGCGGCTCGAAAGGAAAACACCGAGCGCGTGGAGGCTTCCGGGAGGGTTGATCGATTTTCCGACAATAATGGCTTTTCGGGTCATCCGTTTCAGTTATACTTTCAGTTGCTGAGTGAAAATTACAATCATTATTGCTAGTAGCCTAGTACTTACTGAAACTGAGAAGTATAATTTGTAGTAAATTTACCTCAATAATGACAAATAGATGATAAGGCAGCAGAAAACAAAAGGAGCGCAAAATTCCACGTTCGAAACGTCAAATGTTAG
The DNA here is from genome assembly GCF_943734655.1 of Sabethes cyaneus. NCBI lineage: Eukaryota > Metazoa > Arthropoda > Insecta > Diptera > Culicidae > Sabethes > Sabethes cyaneus. The sequence goes on along the minus strand of NC_071353.1, from coordinate 149,964,812 downwards.
GTTTAATATTTTACGGCTATCAATAAAAGAACGAACGAATAGTATAACTTGTGCACAAGTTCGTCAGCCGGCCATAAAAACTGGCCGGCCGACTGAAGCCGAGAGGAAAATTTTACGATTACGACTAACTACGGCGGCGACGCTGCGTTGCTGCGACCTGCCAGCCAGCCAGCACCTGACCAACTTCTGGCGGAAGTTGGTTTTACGATTGGCACACGCGGACGCGGTATCGCAGCCCACACGTGTCCTGTCTGACCGTCAACCTTTAAATGCAAAACAACATTTATAAATTAAGGAGAAAAAACTTAAAGACCTAATAACTACATAATAAAGGGTTTCACCAAAGAAAATGTTGATGAAGTTTTTCATCAAACTTCTAATTTCAAATCTTTCACTTTGAATAACTAATACTACGAATTTATCCGCAATTTTATAGATTTAATAATTTTCTACGGATTCACGGATCAAGTGCCAAAAATAGTTCCAGTCATAAATTGAATTTCAAGTTTAACCTCAAGTCCAATTCAAGCCTTATTTCAAATCCTAGTTCGATTTTAATTTCATGCCCAATTTCACCACTGATTTGTCCAATTTTAAATAGAATTCCAAATACAATTTCAAGTGCAATTTCGGTTGCTATTTTAGGTTCAATTTTAAGTCTAATTTAAAATCCAATTTCAACTTTGATTTTAGATGAAACTTCATCACAATGTCAAGTTCATTTTATGTCCAATTTTAAATCTTTCCAAGTACAACTTCAAGTCCAGCTCCAAAACCCGTTTCAAGACCAATTCAAAACCAATCTTTTGATGATAAAATTTTCATCATAACATTGTTGTTCATAACTGGTTGTTCTTGAATTTTATAACCGAACTAAACAGCATAGAGTTTCGTATGAAAATGGAAGTAAATTTTCTTAGCATTTTCACCGCAGACTCACAGAGACGGTCGTCCATTCAGTCCTGCTGCTCTCCAGAAAAATAAGCAAGAAAGGAAAAATGAGATAGAAGAAGAAAAACCGGAAAAGAGCATCAAGAAAAACGCATGTTAGAACTGAACAAACGGGATAGAAAAGAGAAACACGTGCGAGATAGAAAAAGAACAAAAACTAGAATAAAAAGAATAAAAAGAAAATAAAACCAAATGCATAAAATGGGCATTAAAACGAGGCATAACAAACAGAAAAGTGTAAAATGAGAAAAATGAGATAAAAGACAGATAAACGTTCAAAAACGAGGAAAACGAAAAAAGATGAACAGAAATCGAAAAAAACGGGATAAGAAAGCGAAAAAAACACACGCTTTTTACATAGTTTTTTTACGTGGTTTGTTGCGACTATTTTTAAGTGAATTTCGGAATTTAGACGGTTTCGACTTACGGGGAACTTATCCTGCGCGTAAAAACGACTATAACGGGAGCAAGAAAGCCAAGAGTAGAAAACAAAGTAAGAGAAAAAATTAAACGGAAGAAAAACGGATCAGAAGAAGAAGAGAAAGAGAGAACAACAGGTAAACAGAATGGACAGAAATAGGAAAAACAAGTGAAAAAGGAAGAAAAAACGAGACAAATCGAGGAAACCGGTACAGAAAAAGAAAAAAAACGTGACAGAAAAGGCAGCAAAACGGGAGAGAAAAGGAAGGAAAACGAGACGAGAAATGGGAACCGAAACAGAAAACAAGTGAAACCAAAAGAAAAAAGAATAGCGAGAGAAGAAAAGAAAATCTGATAGAGGAAACGAGTAAAACGGGAAAACAAGATCAAACGAAATATAAAAGGAGAGATATAAAGAGAAAAGGAAGAGAAAAGAACAGTTATTTTCCAAATAGTTAAAGAAAAAGGTAAAACTGCAGGGAAAAAGAGAAAAAACAAGAAAAAATGGAAAAACAGAGAGCAAAGGCAAAAAAGGAAGCCAAAAAGAGAATAAATGTTGCAGAAAAGAAGGAAAATCGGGGCATCTAAAAGAACAACAGACGAAAACAAAAAACGAGACAAAAAGAAAATAAAAACAGTTAAAAATACGTAAACTGCAAACTAAAACAAGGAAAAGGGAAGTGAAAAAGGTGGAAAATGGAAAAAAAATAACAAAAAACGAATGAAAAACAAGAACCAAAGCAAGATTGAAGATAAGAAAATATGGGACACAAAACGAAAAAAATCGGAACAATGAAACGGGAATTGCAGAACAAAAAAAGGATAAACTATAGAACAATAGGAAAAATGTAAAGAAATCTATGTAAAATAAAAGCAAAAACCAGAGAAGAACGACACAGAAAAGGAGAAAGAACCAAACAAAAAGTGGAAAAACTGGTCTGGCAAAGCGAAAAATACGGAACAGAAAAAGGTAAAACGTGTGAGATGTGTAAGACGAAAATTTCCAATCCTAATTTTTTAGTAAGCCTTCGTATCAAATTTCGTGTCCATGTCTTATTACTGATTTATCTAAATACAAATTTTAAACTCTGATTTCAATTCTAATTGTTTGTACCAATTGAATTATAATTTCATTTCCGAAATCTAACCTAAAGTCCAATTTAAATCCAATTTACGTCAAATTTCGAGTCCAAATGTAATCCAATGTCAATTTCAAGAAAGCAAAGCTTAGCTGAAAAGACGTCAAAAAAATAACAGTAAGATGACGAAAAGACAGCAAATTGACGACAGAAAGACGACGAAGAGATGGGAAAAACACAGCGAAAAGCCAATGTAGAGATTAAAGAGTGACAGCAAGCATGGAATGAATGAAGCAATGAAAAAAGATGACAAAAACACGATGAAAAGATGCCGAAAAAACACCCCAAAGCGACAAAAAATGCCAAGACAATATTTAACGATGAAAAGACGCTAATCAGCAAAACAACGACAAGAAATATCACAAAAATTACAAATGACAACAGGAAGACGTCATTAAGATCAATGAAAACGGTAAACGATAAAAAATGACAACCAATTGCTGAAATGAGCCAAAAACCAATAAGATAACCAGAATGCACTAAAAGGCCAAAATTGATTTCAAACACGGAAAAAATGTAGAAAAAGTCATTCGAAATCGCAAATAAAAGACATCAGAATGATGATGAAAAGATGATGGAAAAACAACATGAACACAACGAAACAGCGACAAAAAAACGCCGGAAAAGTAATAAAAAGATGTTGAAAAAGCTAACACAACAACAAGTTACGCCAAAGATAAGATATTTAAAAACAAAAGACACCATCAAAAGTTCAAAGTGATCAAAAGACAGACGCTCAAACAGTAACAAAAAACACTAAATCTATACCTATAAAAATGGATTTCTGTCTGTCTGTCTGTCGGGATGTTCCTTATAGAATCGAAAACTACTGAACCAATCGGCGTGAAAATTTGTATGTAGAGGTTTTTGGGGCCAGGGAATGTTATTATGATGGTTAGAGACCCCTCCCCCCACAAAAATCGGGGGCTCCAATACAAATGAAACACAAATTTCTGCATAACTCGAGAACTAATCAAGCAAATGGAACAAAATTTGGCATGTGGGTGTTTTTGGAGACAAGAATTTTTTCTATGGAGAATTGAGACCCTTCCCTCTTTAGAAGGAGTATTATGACTCCTCTCCCCTTCAAGAGGGGGGCTCCCATGTAAATGAAATACAAATTTCCTCATAACTTCAAAACTAATCAAGCAAATAGAACCAAATTTAGCATTGTGTTTTTGAAGGCAATTTTTTTTTCTATAGTGAATTATGATCCCTCCCCCTTTCAACAGTGGGGGGGCTCCTATATAAATAAAATACGAATATCCTCATAACTCTAGAACTAATCAAGCAAATGGAACCAAATTTGGCATGTAAGGGGTTTTGGAGGCAGACATTTTTTATGATGGTTTTAGACCGCTTACCCCTGTGTTAAGAGGATAAGGGCTCTCATACAAATAAAACAGAAATTTTTGCGTAACTCAAAAACTAATCGAACTCGAGAAATTTTAGACTCTTTCATAAAACATTAGTCAATAACAAGACCACCAGAAACTATCAATAGTAACATTAGATGAGACGGACACAGGCCTGCGAGTGTTGCCGGCGACCTGCCGTCGGAAGCGCCGGCCGAAGCACCGGCCACTGCGGGGGCTGGGGGCAGCCCCCCGTAGAGATCACCTCTATCTAGGTTTATTTATTTTCCTAGATCTACTGATCTCTATTACTTTCCTTCAGTTGGGTCACCCGGGCGAAATGGTACTTTCTACGAAAAGATTTTTCGTGAAATTTTACATCCCGCTTAAGGTTTTTCGCGAAATGGTATTCTGCGAAACTCTATATTTCGCGTTATAGTCAACCGAGAATTGGTATTCGGCGAAATGGTTTGTAATGATGGCGAATATTTAAATGCTATCCGCTTTATTTTATCACGCTAAACAATGGGGATAGTTGATTTTTATTTTACTGTGAGGAAAATTTGTATATTAAAACACCCATGAACTCCTCAGAAACTTGCAAAACTCGAGATTGTGATAAAGGTCATCCGAGATTCAGGATTTATGTACAACACAGTTGAATTTGTGGCAATACGAAGTTTGTCGGGTCAGCTAGTAAATAATATAAATAAGATTAACTTAAAGACATCAAGAAGAATGAACAAAAAGACACCAAGCAGGATAAAAAAAGCAGGAAAGAACCCCAAAAAGATGACAAAGAAACAGAACAAGAAATGCCAAATGAAACAATATAAAACACCATCGGTTATTATCCAATAACGCCGAGAAAGACGATGAAAAAACGCCAAAAAGACAACAATAACGTCGAAAAAGGATAACAAAAACAGCAAAAACTTTAAAGAACGGGAAGAGAAACGGAAACGGAAACGTACGTTAAAATAGACGATAAAAAATTATAAAAGGGTGACGGACAGAAGCCGATAAAACAAGACACAACGGAAAAAACCTGATTTAATCCACCTAGTGGTGAAAGGAACCTTTGTTATACGGTCTTACGTGCTATTTGAGATGGAAATCGACACGTCTTCGGAAAATAATTATTGTATTGGTTAAGATTGCATTGTGCGTTGGTTTACATAAAATTTTACAACATTGATCAGTTCAGGAAAGTTGGCAGTAGTGGTTTATTTCACTTATTTATGCGATTGGTTCATTTGATCAATGTTACCCCGTTTTACGGCACTTATAAATTTTGATAGTTCCTTTTCTTATGAATTTGCTGAGTAAGTTATTACTAATGTGGATTAGTGCATATAAAAGTAAATTGTAAGAGAAAATATTATTCTTTAACATTAGTAAAGGTTTAGTTTATGTGGTTTTGAACTTTGCATAATTTTCTGTTATGCCATTCTATTTGATTCAGATCAATAAAGTTTTCTTGAATAAATTTTGTCAATTTTTATTAACCTTCGGTTTTTTTGTATGCCAGAAGGGCATTGGGTTAAAAGGCCACTGCGACAGTCTTAATGATCATCTTTTGTGGCAGGCCCCGATTGCTGTACACAGTTTACGGACCGCTCATACCCATTGATGAAGTTGAGCGGGATAGTTGTAATCCTGTGCCCCAATTCGGTACTACATGGTTTATAAAGCCAATGACCGTTTTGGAATTTAGGCTCCATACCTGATATGGAGTAAGAAGGAAACTTCCGCAGAAGTCGTGCCTTGTCGGTATGTATGCAAGAGCTCCGCAATAGCAGAGCAGATGCGCTGAACTTTCAGGTTCAGAATTACATATCAGATCATTAGATCATAGACTAATGTAGTTAGTTCTCGAGATATGAGGAAACTTGTATTTCATTTGTATGGGGTCTCTAACTATCATAAGAACCTTCCGCGGCCCAGCATGCAAATCGGTTCAGTAGTTTTCGATTCTATAAGGAACATACAGACAGACAGATTGCGACAGACAGCAATTCATTTTTATATATATACTAGCTGTCCCGACAAACTTCGTATTGCCACAAATTAAGCTGTGTTGTACATAAATCCTGAATCTCGGATGACCTTTATCACAATCTCGAGTTTTGCAGGTTTCTGAGGAGTTAATGGGTGTTTTAATATACAAATTTTCCTCACAGTAAAATAGAAAACCACTCCCCCCATTGCTTAGCCTAATAAAATAAAGCGGAGGTCTCAAACCATCATAAAAACTACAAGGTATACAGCCCTAAGGGTTGTATGAAAGGGTGACGTAGGACTATATCAGATCAAGAGATCAAAGACTAATGTAAACTGCATTTCTGGCATATGTATGTTTATAATAATCTGTGAGTGCCACTGTTTAAGTGAATGTTTAAAAGGGAAAAGCGAAATATTCAGATTCAATTCTTCATTTAATGCAATGGTGGCTTTGATAATACGAGGACGAAGGTTCATAAGTACAACGCCTGCGACCTTTGAGACATAGAAATTTCTTTTAAAAATCACTTGTGTGCATCATAAAGGTTGAAAGGGTAATGAATTATTCTCCTACCACAGGGTTGAGGGGTATCAAAGCATCACAAAATAAATAAATTCAAAATAAATTCATGCCTCCAAAGAACCCCATACGCCAAATTTGGTGTCATTTGCTTGATTAGTTCTAAATTTATGAGGAAATTTGCATTTTATTTGTATGGGAGCCCCCCTTCTTAGAAGAAGAAGAGGTCTCAGTACACCATAGAAAAACATCTTGCCTCCAAAAACCCCCACAAGCCAATTTTGGTTCCTTTTGCTCAAATAGTTGTCGAGTTATGAGGAAATTTGAATATTATTTGTATGGATCCCCCCTCCTAAAGAGAGCAAGGGTCTCAATTTACCATAGAAAAAACTCTTACCTTCTGAAACCCCTGCATTTCAAATTTGGTTCCATTTGCTTGATTTGTTCTCGAGTTTTGAGGAAATTTGTATTTCATTTGTATAGGAGCCCCCCCCTCCTCTTACGCCCCTCTTGAATTTGCTCTCGTACCCCCCTAAAAAATTGCTGGTCATTTCATCTATCCAACGACACATAAATTGTTCAGTTTCGTTCAGTAGTTTATTAGCTATTAGCATTTAAAATCTTTCAATCAAACGTTACACTTCTATTTTCGTTTTCACAAAGTGCTACCCAGTCCCAGTATAGTAAACAAAGACGTAGTCCTACGTCAAAAAAAATTCTGCCTCCAAAACCTTCCACGTGCCAAATTTGGTTCCATTTGCTTGATTAGTTCTGGAATTATGAGGAAAATTGTATTTTATTTGTATGGGAAACCCCCTCCTAAAAAGATAAGGGGTCCTAATTCATCATGGAAATGGAAATTCTTGCCTCCAAAAACACCCACATGCCAAATATGGTTGCAATTGATTGATTAGTTCTCGAGTTATGAGGATATTTTTATTTCATTTGTATGGAAGCCCCCCCTCTTAAAGGGGAGAGGAGTCATAATTCTCCTTCCAAAGAGGAGAGGGGTCTCAATTTACCATAGAAAAAATTCTTGTCACCAACAACAACCACATGCCAAATTTTGTTGCATTTGCTTGATTAGTTCTCAAACTATGCAGAAATTTGTGTTTCATTTGTATGGGAGCCCCCCCTCTTAGTGGGGGGAGGGGTCTCTAACCATCATAAGAACCTTCCCTGGCCCCAAAAATCTCTACACGCAAGTTTTCACGCCGATTGGATCAATAGTTTTCGATTCTATAAGGAAAATCCCGACAGACAGACAGAAATTCATTTTTATATATAAGACTAGCTGACCCGACAAACTTCGTATTGCCAAAAAAAAACTGTGTTGTACATAAATCGTGAATCTCGAATGGCCTTTGTCACAATCTCGAGTTTTGCAAGTTTCTGGGGAGTTCATGGGTGTTTTAATATACAAATTTCCCTCACAGTAAAGTAGAAAACAACTGCCACAATTGCTTAGCCGGATAAAATAAAGCGGATATCATTTAAATATTCGCCATCATTACAAACCATTTCGCCGATCTCAAACCATCATTAAAAAAAATCCTGTCTCCAAAACCCCCACATGCCAAATTTGGTTCCATTTGATTTATTAGTTTTCGAGTTATGAGGAAATTTGTATTTCATTTGTGTAGGAGCCCCCCTCCTAAAGTGGGGAGGGGTCTCCATTCACCATAGAAAAAATTCTTGTCTCCAAAAACAACCACATGTAAAATTTTGTTCCATTTGCTTGATAAGTTCTCGAGTTATGCAGCAATTTGTGTTTCATTTGTATGGGAGCCCCCGCTCTTAGTGGGGGGAGGGGTCTCTAACCATCATAAGAACCTTCCCTGGTCCCAAAAACCCTATATGCAAATTTTCACGCCGATTGGTTCAGTAGTTTTCGATTCTATAAGGAACATAGGGACAGACAGACAGACAGACAGAAATCCATTTTTATAGGTATAGATTTCAAATCTGATTTCAAGCCGAATTTTACAAGCAATACCAGGCTAACTTGAAGTAAAATTTCAAGTTCAATTTTAAGTCATATTTCAAGTCAAATTTCATGTTTATCTTGAATTCAATTTGAATTCTAAATTTAAGTCGAATTTAATGTCCAATTTCAAGTTTAAATTTTGGTTCAATATGAAATCCAATGCCATGTCCATTTGACATTCAATTTCAAATGAAATTCAAAGTAAAATTTCGTGTCTAATTTCAAGTGCAATTGCAAATTACTATCTAAGTCCTATTTCATGTTCAGTTTCAGTGCATCAGAACGAAATAAGGAATACATGTAGCGAGTTCTTATATCTATCAATTTTGCATTAAGAAAATTTTGTCGTCAATTCTAGACGATGGTGTGCGGTATGTCGTGAGTTCAATTCCGACTGAAAGGGTACGGTTTTTGGAATTGAAAAAATGTGTGAAAATCTTTTTCTGTTGCTATTTGTAAATGTTCCCGATAAATAGTTATACTAATTTTGACAATAGGCCGGGAAAATGTCGATATAGCAGACAGAGTTAAAGAAGTTTTTGCTATATTTTAACAAAATTATAACAAAGTTTGTTGGAAATATCGTGACAAATTTAGATATAATTTTGTTCAAAACATAACAAACTTTGTTATATTTTTGCTATAACTGCTAAGCAGTTTTGTTAGAATTTGAGTTATTTTAACCACTTACAGTGGCTAATTTATAACAGCCGTTGTTAGCAAAAAATAACAGGATCAGTTATAATTTTGTTATGCCCTCCTGATCGGGTAGTCTATAGGTAGTCGAGTAATTCGGGTTCAAAATTAGGGTATTTTTTTATAATCAAAGTTCTACAGTTCCTAAACAAGCAAACATAGAGGTATGCTATATTCAGCAAAGTTGTGTATTTTTACTATTTGTACAACTTTGTAATACACGAAAAAGTCATCCAACTATTACAAAAAGGGCTAAAATAGAAAAAAACTAATTTTACAAATTCATATGCAACAAATAGGATTTTTCCATCGTCGCTGAAGAGAAGGTTACTGTCTTCAGCAAAATTTCTTGTAAAAATATGCTCTAAAACTTTGCAGAACACATCAATGTGTTATATTGAAATGTTAAAAGAACGAAAGTCGAAGGGAGACAAAACGAAGAACGAAAGACAAATTACTGAATGAAGAATACAAAGAGCCGGAAAAATGGAAAGACGAAACATAAAGGACGAAAGACATGAGATAAAAAATTAAAGACGAAAAACAGAACGACAACAAGAAGACGACAGAAGGTGACAGACGACAAATTAAGAGCAAAAACAGAAGGACAGTTAAAGATGAAAGATGGGGACTCGAAACGAAAGACGAATGATGAAAGATTAAGAAAGAAAGAAAGTGCTGGTGATGACATTTTGTCGCCCGGAAAAACCCGGATAATCGAGTCCGACCTGTCTTATTTGTGCCTTATTTGTTTATTATTTATACCATTTTACGTCAAATTAGAGTCGTTCAAGAGCCACTGTAAATTAGCCTAGATTTTTTTTAAAGTAAAGGGCAATTTCCTAAATTAATTTAGGACATTTAACCTTTTTTTCTAATTAGCAATATGCCGCTTCATGTACCGACCGACAGAGACCTTATGTCAGCCGCGAACAAGATTCAAATGTCAGAGGCGGCTATTGACCGTAGGGTGGACTCCCGATTCCTCAACCTAGTGAACACCTCCACACCGTGTTAGGAGCGGCTCACGACAGCGTGTGACCTGAATGATTAAAATTCGACTCGGCACATTCGGCATAGACCCAGCTAACAAACTAGAGCCCTAAAGTTTGCTTCGTGGCACTATCAGAGCTTGGTGGAACCTCCAACACGCCGGGAACGGGATTTGTAGTGTTGGTCAGAATGCACATGTTACATAATGGACTGGAAGATGGGCAACGAGTGGGTGTATCTTTTGAGAATAAATAGTTGTTTCTTCAACTTCAGATTATCTATTAGACAATAGATCTAAACTGTTCTTTTCAATTTGAAACTTAAGAATTATGAATATTGATAAATGAAGATAAAGTTGTTCAACGATGAACGGTAGGTATGGGCCATAAACTTTGAGTGCAAAATTCAGTTGTTTTGCACTTCAAGTAGTGCAGAAGACTCATACAGTCGGAACAACGGAGAAGAGCCTGCTCTGGTAAGGCCGTCGTTAAATGCAACACTTAATGACTATATTTTACGGTTTCCACCGTAAAATCAGTATAAATTCATCGTCAATTTTGACGGCGACTAATAATGGATTGCCTACTCGTGAAAACAAAAGCATGACTGTGACTGACAAATAAAGACGAATTCTAATTCATTGTTACGTAACGGTGAGTGCAAAACCCATCGTCGATGGGTCCGTGTCCATGTGTCCACACCGGCGATTACCTTCGAATGTGCTAATTTCATAACTAAAACAAACGATTGCATCCGATGGAACAGTTTGTTTGCTGTTTGCTGAAAGCCGAAACTTGATTCATGGTGCCACCATGTTTGGTGGTGCGGCTATTCTTGGTTCAGTCAGTGTGTTTTTGTTTTTATTTTGCCGACACAACACATATTAAGCTAAATTCTAAGCTCATCATCTGATGAGCTGTCGCCGAACGCTGATGGCATGAGACACGTTCGGTGTTCCGGCACTAACATCCGAGCAGCACTTACTGCTGGACGATCCCGAGCGTGAAGCTCGAATAGCCTTGAAGTGACGGAAAGAGCACACAAAATGTAAATATTTATAAATTGTATAGTTTTGAGCTGATTTTGAAAACTTCTTATTTTTAGTCGAAAGATGTTCGTGATGAAATATCAAATTATTATTAAATTGAAGAACCTTCATTGTGGGTACACAATCGAATCTTAAAATGCAATAACCAACATATTCAATGTTGTTTGAAACAGTTACATGCCTAACCGTCCCGGATCAATGGATGCACATTGACGGACGTGGCACAACCTGCAGTCACTTTTGTTTTATTGTTTTTATTTTCACTAACCACCAGTAGGTAAGTCGCGAGTTGCGCAAACCATCGTTCTTTTAGGCCAGCTCCAAGGCTCCAGTGTTTGGCCATTGCACATTCATCCATGATTTGCTTTCTCCCCTGTCCCTCGCTTTTGGTTCGTCACCGGAAATGCATTCTATAGACATGCGAATAATGTATCTTACGTTTGCGTTGGAATGCTCGGGCTAGGGGCGCAGCATGGTAATGCCATACCAAAAAGCCCAAGTGCATAATTACCTGGAAAGTGTCTTTCGCTTTGGCAGCTTAGTTCGATGTTTCAATGAAGTGGGAACTTTGCACGTCAAGGTTCAGAAACTTACACAGCCCAAAGACATTGTGCAATCAGGCCGATAGATGGAAATCGAAGAGTCAAAAATTCGAAAAGTTGAAATGCCAAAAGGCTGTTAAGTCGCAAAGTTCAAAGTCCATAACCCGACAAGATGGAAAGTTACAAATTCGTAAAGTTGAAAGTCAAATGTTAATCTAAAAATCCGAAAATCGCAAATTCGTAAATATGAGAAATCAAGATGTCGAAAAGATGAAAGTCAAATGTCCATGATCAAGAGGTCAAAAGTTAAACGGATAAAAAATCAAAAAGTTGAAAACCAATTGCACAATGTCTTTGGGCTGTGTAAGTTTCTGAACCTTGACGTGCAAAGTTCCCACTTCATTGAAACATCGAACTAAGCTGCCTAAGCGAAAGACAGGTAATTATGTACTTGGGCTTTTTGGTATGACATTACCATGCTGCGCCCCAAGCCCGGGCATTAAACTTCTTGCATTTCTATATTTTTACTTTTCTGATATTCCGTTTTTAGATTTTTAGTTTGGTTTTCAACTTTTTGATTTTTTTATCCGTTTAACTTTTGACCTCTTGATCATGGACATTTGACTTTCATCTTTTCGACATCTTGATTTCTCATATTTACGAATTTGCGATTTTCGGATTTTTAGATTAACATTTGACTTTCAACTTTACGAATTTGTAACTTTCCATTTTGTCGGGTTTTGGACTTTGAACTTTGCGACTTAACAGCCTTTTGGCATCTCAACTTTTCGAATTTTTGACTCTTCGATTTCCATCTATCGGCCTCTATCGATTCCGGCCTTGTTTTTCCTTTTGAAGTTTACCCTTTGACTTTCGATTGGACTTTCAACTTTTCCGTTTTTCGACTTCCCGATTTTTCGATTCTTTAGAACTTTCTACTTTTCAACATTCCGACTTACCGTGTTGTCGATTTTAAATTTAAATTCTATTTAAATTTATTTTAAATTCTAAGAAACTTATTTTAAACTTCTTCTAGATTTTGTAGATTTCTTTTAGACCTTTTTTCGACATCTTTTGTATCTCTTTTAGACTTCTAGGGTTAAAACCTATTTTAGATTTCTTTTCGGCTACTTTTAGACTTTTTGTAGGCTGCTTTAAGACTTGCTTTAGATCTCTTTTAGATTTTTTTAGGCTCCATTAAGCTTTCTTTAGACCTTTGTAGACTGGTTTTAGACTCTTTTCAGGCTTCCGTAAGAAGACTTCTTTTGCCCTTCTAACAGAATTTCTTACACCGGATTTTAACAGAACATCCTTATAACTGTGCTAAACCGTTAATTAGAAATGGCAATTGGCAATTTTTTGACGTAGGACTAAGTCTTTCAGGAAGGTAGCTGGTATAGGGGGTCATTCCAAGGAATCGAAAAATGCGAGCTTCACGAAAAATGAAAAATTTTGAGCGCTAATAGCTAAGCGGTTTCCCAATCGATTTTAAATATTTTTGCACCAATCGATCGGAAAATCTTCTACGCATCTACGCGAATAAAGAAAATTATTGATTTTTAAGATTTTTAAAACTGTTGAAAAATTGGAAATAATGGAGGCTTGTTAATCTAGAAACCCTAGCTTCGTGATTGGTTTTTGGAAATGACGTCATCAAAGTGGTAATGCGTTTTCACGCTTCGGCTTATAATTCAGTCAATTCCTAATAGATTTCCAAGCTATTTACCCCAATAGATCGCTAAATCGAATTGGAAAATATAGAAAAATAGTGATTTTCAATGCACGCTATTGAAAAATTGAAAATAACTCAAACTCGGTAGTTAGACAGCAGTTTGTTCAACTCTTCGTCGAGGTATAAATTCTCGCTTCGTGATTGGTTGGAATAATTTACAATTATTTTCGAATAAGTTTTGATACAAATCAGGAACCAACGAGAAAGTTGATGGAAAATTCCATTTAATTCTACTAAAACAAAATTACAAGAGAATTAAATGTAATCCTACCCTTTCTCGTTGATTGCTAATTGACTTTATAATTCCTTATTGTGATTTACCACCAACGGCAACACAAGCGGTGCCGCAGTACTTATAATTTCAATAATCGTCACATTGAAAACTTGTCTACCGTGAACAAGTGATAGCAATTAAAACCAAGTTAACACCAAATTAAATACTTTTGACCGCGGCAAATGCGCAGGAAAACGCATTAAAACTAAACCCACTTAGGGCTTAGGCTTAGGGAACTTAGGGCCTTTCACTAGGTTTTCTTTACCAACACAAATCTATCCATCACCAATGCTACAGTAATGCGTAGCGTAATTTTTCTTTGGCAGCAAAAGGTGAACGGTTCACTGGTAACTTTGCTCTTTTGTTCAGACTGAGATTGAAATGCCCCATTTTCTTCAACGTAGATGATGGAATGACGGACCACGAAAAATAGGTGGAACCGATTCGTGTCGCTTGCTCTGGTACATAACACGAGGTAAGCCAGCGAACAGCGAATTATTCAAACGTTAGCTGAGCGACTGCCAACATCTTACTGGCATGTCTGGATGCGACACAGGAGAAAGCATCAAGGGCAAACGAAAAGCTGCTGAGGAAAGGAATAGGGATCGGTACTCCAATTTGCCGAAAAGAAAATTACGTTAAGTGCGTTGGTGCAAGTTTATTGCAAGCTGGAGTTATGATAATCAAGCAATCGGTTCTTTTAAGAACCACACAACAATTGAAGAGCTTATTATATTTTCTTGTCCAGTTAATACGATAATAACACAGGCAACGAGGGAAAAGTTAAATTTTTCTCCGTTGCGGACGACCAACAACTGGCGGGAATAAGTTTTCTGGTCACGGACGACATTTTCTACCACTTCCAAAAAGTCTGCAGCTTGTAAATCAGTGTTCTTCTTTTGTGAGTCGCAAAAAAGTTTTGCGTAAAATTTTCAGCTTTTTGATAACTAGCTCATACCGTGTACCGATTACCAGAGAAAAAGCACTATTCAACGTAGAAACAGATCAATTTTCATGATATACTAGAGGACCCGGCGCGCTTTGCTACGCCATTCCAAAAAGGAGGTAGATGCATAATGCTGAAGATTTGCTTAATTGTAATCTTGCAACCAAGAGCTTTCTTTTGGCAAACCAAGATATTCCTAATTCATACCGCAAATTTCTAATCCCATGTAACAATTTGGGTTTTTTTACCAACCCTTAAAATGATAATGTTGGCAAAATCGCAATAAAATATCAGTGCAGTTCGTTTGAAATCAGTTGAAAACTGGTCAGAAACCATGGACTTAGAGAAATCAGTTTTGTTCCAAATTAACTCTATATTTTAGTACGGAAGGCAAGGTGGTATTGGTAATGCCTAATGGTTCATCTAATGTTTTTGTCGCCCCAGAGGGGGAATGGGTCACAAACTACCAAAGAAAAAAATACTTACCTTCAAAAATGTGGACATGTGGGAGACCGCATTTGTTTCCATCTACTTGATTATTTCTCGAGTTTTGCAGAAATTTGAGTTTCATTTGCATGAGAGCCCCCATTCCAGAGGGGAGAGGGGTCTCAATCCGCCATAGAAAAAAAAATTGCCTCCAAAAACCTTAGGTTGCCAAATTTGGCTCCATTTGCTTGATTAGTTCCCGAGTTATGCAGAAATCTGTGCTTCTTTTGTATGGAGCCACCCTTTCTAGAAGTGGAAGGGGGGGGGGGGGTGAACCACCGTAGAAAAGAATTCTGTCTCTAGAAACCCCCACACGCTAAATTGGTTCTATTTGCTTGATTGCTTCCCAAGTTATGCTGAAATTTGTGTTTCATTTGTATGGTAAACCCCCGCCCCGCCTTCTAGAGGGAGGTGGGGTCTTAAACCACCATAGAAGAAAATTCTGCCTCCAGTAACCCCCCTCATGGTTTCATTTGCTTGACTAATAGTCGAGTTATGAAGAAATTTTTGTTTTATTTGCATGAGAGCCCCCCCTTTTAGAGGAAGGAGGGGTCTCCATTCATCATAGAAAAAATTTCTGCTTCCAATAACCTTCACATGCCAAATTTGTTTCCATTCGCATAATTAGTTCCCGAGCTATGCAGAAATTTGTGTTTCATTTGCATGGAGCCCCCTATTCTAGTGTGGGGAGGAGTCTCAAACCATCATATAAAAAAATCCTGCCTCTAGAAACCCCCACATTGCGAATTTGGTTCCATTTGCTTGATTAATAGTCGAGTTATGCGGAAATTTTTGTTTTATTTGTATGGGAGCCCCCCCTCTTAGAGGCAGCAAGGGTCTCAATCCACAATAAAAAAAATTCTGCCTCTAAAAACCTTTACATGCCAAATTTGGTTCTATTTGCTTCATTAGTTTTCGAGTTATGCAGAAATTTGTGTTTCATTTGTATGGGAGCCCCCCTTTCTAATGGGGGGAGGGGCGTCAAACCATGCTAACAACATTCCTCACATCATACGCAATGTGTATGCCAAGTTTCATCAAAATCCGTCGAGTAGTTTGCGAGTCTATACCGGACACACGAACAGCATTTCATTTTTATATATATAGATTGTTTGGTTTAGTGTGACTGATTCATTTTAAGAAAATAGATTCAATCAATTCATAGAAATAACTCATAAACCTGTTGAGGATTGAATGTATACAATGTTCCTACTATAATAAACGTTACGTACAACGCATGTAGCATGTATACATGAAGAATCGTATTATTGCATACATGGATACATCCTACTATCGCTACAAAGAGACTTACGTAGTCCTACGTCACCTATGCGGTCGTGTCTTGTGCATAACTCCTCTGATTTTTCAAAGTCGGAAAATTTATTGCCAAACAACCGTTGAAAATATGGCGTTTTTTCCAATTTCGAGTACCCAGCAGTTCTGCTGGTGTCAATTTATATTTTGTTAAATGTTGACAAAAAATAACTGGTAAATTAAACTCGATGGCATTGAAAATATCAATCGGTCATATCGGTCAGTTTGAAGGTACTTTTCTTTTGCATCACCTTAAATTGACTTCTTGTGCATGATGTAGCACTGATTGTACCTGAAGCATCCGTCTCTCTTGACTAAGGAGGAGTTCAAACTTTTATCAGCACATGCTTCTTATCCGAGAAATATACATTTTGTGTTATAGTAGCCTGGATAATTCTTATGTTTAGTTAAAATTTGTTTTTCACTTGTATGAGAGCGCCACCACCTTCCAGAGGAGAGAGGTGTCTCGAACCATCAAAAGAACGTCCCCCGGCCCCAAAAACCCCTGCATGCAGATTTTCACGCCGGTTCAGTGATTTCCGAGTCAAAAGGGGTCATACAGACAGACAGAAATATTTTTTTATAGGTGTAGAGATGTTTTTAACCATCTGGTCATTCACCTGGACTCTCTATGTTTTGTCACTTGTCTCGTCTTTTTGTCTCGTTTTCAATCGCGCTTGTCTTTCTATTTTTTTTTCTTTTTCTGATTATTTTTTTGTCTTTCGTGTTTTTATAGCGATTTTCCTCTTTTCCTATCCTTTTTTTGTTATCATTTTCTGTTCAGTTTTTCGTCTTTTTCTATTCCGTTTTTTCAGTCCCGATTTTCTGCTGTTTGTCTCGATTTTTCTCTTTTTCTGTCCGTTATTTTCTTCTTCTCTATCGTTTATCTGTTCGGACAACAAGTCCTTTCCATTACACTTTGTTTTGATCCCGGCTGTTTTTCTGTCTCGATGTTTCTCTTTTTCTCATTTTTTTCTTTTTTTCTGTCCCGTCGTTTTTCTTCTTCTCTTGTGCTGTGTTTCCTTCTTTCAATCCTATTTTCATTTTCTCTGTCCCGTTTTCGTCTTTGCTCCTCCTTTTTGAACTTTTTCTATTTCTTTCCTTTTTTTCCTGTACCATTTTTTACTATTCCCGTTTCGTTTCTTCATTTTTTCAGTCATGTTTCTTCACTTTTGTCTCATTTTTATTCTCATTTTCTTCCGTTTTTTTGCTTTTCTATACCACTTTTCCTAGTTTTTTTTTATAGGGGATTGTCCCCTGTTGTAAAACGGCCCCGGTTTTGAAACATCCATCGTTTTTGACGTGTTTATTAAACTAGCACTACCAAATTACTACCAACGGCTCGTCTCATTGTACTCTACTTTTTGAGTAAACAACAATCAAAATACAGCTTTTAGAATGTTTTGTAGGAAATGTGTTCGAAAAACCTACTCGAAAAAGTATTATGGAATTTTTTGGGATTGATTTTTAGTCTATCAAATAAAATAAAAAAAGGCAGTAAAATTCATATAACCTTAGTTTTGACCCTCTATTTCATTACACAGACAAATTTTAAGTGAAATAATTTACTCAAAAAATTTTACATAAATTTTTACAAACTCGTCGTTCGCCCCGGTTGTGAAACAGTGAAGTTCTCCGGTTATGAAAAAATCAGAAAAACGATTGTTCAATACTTTAATGATCACAAACATTTTCAACACACTTTTCAGCCACATGAGAGCCAAATCCGCATATTTGAAATCTCGAACTTTCTCTTTTTACATACATTGATTATAATTTAGATTTAGATGATTAAATTAAGAAACTGATAAATTACTTTGCATTTAAGGTGTTTTCCGTTAATAAATGAATGTAATGTTTTATTTTCATTTCATATTTCTTTATTTTCTTTTTTATTTTTACTTTCTTTTATGGATTTTTCGAAGTGTTTCACAACCGGGGACACTTTGTTTTTGGTCAAAAAGTTCTATGTCTCCCAACTTCGCTATAACTTTTTTGTTTCGAGCAAAAAATATATGCTGTCTTTAGCAAAAACATACGTAAGTCTTCAAGCTTTCAAATGCTTTCAAAAGATATGGAATTAAATAATCCGTTCAAAAGCTATGACCAAACATCAAAACCTGTTTCATAACCGGGGACATTCCCCTACTTTTCCTGTTTGTCCTTTCATTTTTCTCCTTTTCCCTTGCGATTTCTATCTAATTTTTCTATTTTTATTTTTTTATCTAATTGTTACTCTTTTCGTCTCGCCTTTCTTGAATGCTTTGACACTTGTTTTAGACTTTATTTGACTCTTAGACTTTGGTTTGACTCTTGTTAGGGTTCATTTAGATATCTCTTTTAAACTTTTTATAGACTTTTCCGGACTTCTTTTAGACTATATTTAGACTTTTTCAGATGTGTTCTAGATTTTTTTTTACTTTTTAGGTTTCGTTTTTTAGGTTTGGACTTCTTTTATACTCCTTTTAGATTTTTTGAGATTGTCTTAAACTCGTTTAAGACTTCTTCTAGGATTCTTTTAGACTTTTTAGTAGTTTAAAAGAATTATTTCAGAACTTCTTTTAGACTGAAGTCGTCTTCTAGATTTGTATTAGAAATGTTTTAGACTTTATGTACACTGTTATTACGCTTCTTTCAGATCTCTTTTACTGTCTTTCAAAATTCTTTTAGATTGTTTGGAGTTTGTTTTGATTTAGTTCTTTTAGAATTCTCTTGGCCTTCTTTAAAAGAGTTTTTAAACTTGTTTTAAGCTTTTGATAGACTTTTATTACACTTTTTTAGCCTTTTGATTCATTTGGATCTTTTATACACTTCCTTTTAACTTCCGTTGGATTTTTGCTAGGCTTCTTTTAGAATTCTTTTAAATCTCGTCCGGGCTTTCTTTAGACCTATATTTAAACCTCCATTCGACTTCTTTAAGGCTTCATTCAGCCTTCTATTAGATATCTGTTTCAGACTTAATAGACTCTATAGAGTTAGTTTTTATCTACAATAGTGTTAAAGAATGTATAGTTTTATCCTATACTAGCTGATTGCCCGATCTCACTCGGGGCCTCTTTGTCACTCAGTCACTTGTACATCTGGTTTTACTCTTATTATGCAAGTAACAAAGCCCGTTTTTTTCATTTGAATATGTCTACTCCCTTTGTCAGTTCCTCTCACGTTGTCCCCCAACCACTTATAAATCTGTCTTCTCGGTAATCCCTATAAAGTGAGCCAAAGCCTTTTTTACGTTTTTGAATCTCCCCCTTTTTAATGGCCACTGTCTTCCCCCTTCCAGAAATAAAACAACTTGTACAACTGCTATCGTTCCAAATGCAAGAAAAACGCACCCCTTTACCCATTTGAACCTTTCTCTCCTCTTGTAAGAGACCGTCTCCCTATTTTGTCAACCCCCCGACTTAAAAGAATCATGACAAAAACGTGTGTTTTACAAACACCGTTTGATGAAGAACAGTCCAGAAGTTCCGGAGCTATGGTGGAACATGCATGTCGGTTCCTTCCCAGTCAGCTCCCCCTTCTGTCGCGTAGCTAATTATGCATCGGTTTGCTCAATGAAAATCGCTATAATGGAAACTAAACAAACGTTTATTTACCATATATTCATCCTCGGTGGAATCCTCTTCTTTTCTCAAAGTCAGTTGTAAAACTTCAATCAGTTTCAATGCAAGGGAAAAGCCCCTTTTACTTATTTAGTTCTCTTCCACCTTGTTAGGCATGCCCCCCTTTTGTCGACTTCCCAGTGCTGATTCTCTAATGTCAAGCAACATTTGTGCCAAGTTTGATAAAGAATTGTTCAGGCATTTCGGAGTTATGGCATTTCCCCTGTTATGAACCCCATCGCCCTGTTATGAGCCCCCCTCTTTTGTCAACCCCCTGAGTTGTGATTTCCTTATGCCAAGGAACATGCGTGCCAAGTTGGATGAAGAACCATTCTGGTGTTTCGCGCAGTTACGGCCTCCCTCCCTGTCATGAACCTCCACCCACCCCGCCACCCCTCCTCTTCTTGTCAACCCTTCAGTGTTGATTCCCTTATGTCAAGGAACATGTATGCCAAGTTTGGTGAAGAACCGTCCAGGCATTTCGGAGTTATGGACCTCCCACTTTTATCAACCCCGCAGTCCTGTTTCTCTTACATCAAGGAACATGTGCGCCAAGTTTGGCAGAGATCGGTCAAGGCGTTCTGGAGTTATGGTGGAACATACAAACATACTCACGCTCACTTTTATATATACAGTAGTAACCCGATTTTGTCACGTTTTGTACCCGATTTTGTCACGTTTTGTACCCGATTTTGTCACGCTTTTGATGTGTCCAACTGAACTGCTTTTCTGCTTAGATTTCATGTGTTATTGCTTTAAGAATGTATACTGTGCAGTAGCCTAGCAGTAATTGGACTCTTAGAGAGAAAAAGGAGGGATGAGCTGTGCATTTTAGTACTAGTTCTACGGGAGGAAGCGTGTTGGAAAATGCATAATAAAAATATATGCAGCTCGACGTACGACATTGGCCTGAAAAGCTAGTCATCGCATATTCGAATCTCGCCTGGGAAAGACTGTTAGTCACAAAGATCGTAGTACGCGCCCCGCAATTGACCTGTGCTAACAGTTGGCTGTGTAGTCTGTCGAACAATAAATCGGAGGCTTAAATTTCGGAAGAAAGCGAAATACACTCAAGTCTTTCTTTGCACAAAGGTATCAAAACACGCAATTGGTCAGTACAGATGACAGGCACTGTAACAGCGATAGTGATGATGAAGAAGTTTCAAATACACTTTGAAACTTGTACACCTTGAACTGCTGCCAATTAGATTTCATGCAAAAGAAGGATTTACTTATTCTGGATAAGTAAATTGAACTAGGCCACATTAAAGCCCACCGAGTAACAACTTTCAATGAAAGTGTTTCGGCAGGGGGTCGTGCAGGATCAGGCTAATTTGTTTAGCATTTTGTAGTATTTTTGTTGTACTTTCACATGGGTAATAAATGGCTTGCACGTTTTTGTATGTTTGGAAGTTATTGCTACTGAAAGTTGCTTGATTTTTACTAGAAAATTTGAATTTTCTTCTCAAATATTGACGATAGCAAGTTACTATATTCTAGAAAAGTATGTAATTTGACTGTAAATCATTGTCAAACTTGTCAAATGTCTTAAAACACTGTGGAAAGAACTGTGTTCAAAAAGTTAATTATCGTAAAGTTTCCACAAATATTGTTTCTTATCTCCACAACTATAATATCTAGAAAGTTACTTTCTTTGGTAAAGTTTTCTATAATAATCTTCTCAAAAATTTTGTAGAACACTGGGCCGTATTAATAAAACAGTTTACTTTGCTTTTCCCGTTAAATCGTATGGGAGCATTTGCTCTAACTCTTTTATTCATACAACCTTTTGTTTTGCTCTATCCCTAACTGCTTAAAAAATAAATTCTTTATCTTACTTTTAGGTGGATTAATCAAAGAATCGTTCTTACCATAAGAAAGAGCTTTTTACGCTGAGAACAACTCAGTCTCTGAACAAAGTTAACCAGTATAATCAACCGTTTCGGAGCAATTAAAAAAACGCGTGTTTTGATACCTTTGGGACCTGTGCTGTGAAAAGGTGACAAATGTCCACAAAGAGGTAGAAGGGAGTGCGAAATATCCTAATAGCGATCAGAACGGAATATATGTAGTATGTTCAAAGTTATCTGCAAAAAAAAATAAAAATTGAATAAATACCCGATTTTGTCACTGTCCCGTTTTTGTCACGCCTAAATTTATCATGGGGGTGACAAAATCGGATCATTACTGTATAGATAGATAGTGCTGAAGAATGTATAGTTTTATCTTATATATTTATAGCCTTATAGGGCTGCAGTGGGGTAAATACAAAAGAGATAGCGATGATTACTTCAACAATGTTGCAGACAATAATTACCTCTACAAATGGTCTATATACACCCATTTCAAATTCTGATTAGCTGAGATGAAAAAGCAAAGCCTGGGTGCTATAGTCCTTGTTCAAAACTAGATGGAAAGGGCAGAAAAAGAGTGAGAAAAGGGCTCTTGAAAAAGAGTCAGAAAAAGAGTCAAAACGAGAGTCTAAGAGAAAGTCAGAAAAAGAGTCAAAAATAGAAGCAGACAAATAGTCAGAAAAAGAGCTGAAAAAATGTAATAGTAGCGAAAAAAGACACCAGAACCAGACACAGAAAGAGTCAGAAAAAACTCCGAAAACGAGTCAGAAATAGATCAGAAAAAGAATATAAAAAGAGTTAGAAAGCAGTCAGAGAAAGAACCAGAAAAACCCTAAAACAAAGTCAACAAAAATTATAATAAAAAGGTTAGAAAAGGATCAGAAAAAGACTGAAGTTTTTGGAGCGTCTTAGTAGAGTACGAAACCTAAAATTGAATAAAAAAGAAAACTTTTCCAATTAAATTCTACTATTTATTGTAAAAAAGGGACAGAAAAAGAGTCAAATAAAGACCAAATAGTTAGAAAAAAGATAAAGAAAATGGGTTATAAAATGGCCAGAAATAGATTAGCAAATGAATAAAAAATCACAAAAAGTAAAAGAAAGCGTCTGTCAAAACAAATCAGAAAAAGAGTAAGTAAAAGGGTCGAAAAAGGGTCCGACAAAAGGTCTTAAAATAGTCAGAAAGTATAAAAAAAGAGTCCAAAGGAGTCAGAAAATAATTAGAAAAAGAGTTAGAAACGGGTTAGAAAAGGATCAGAAAAAGAGTCGCAAAAAGAGTAAGTGTAAAAATCAGAAAACAAATTTAAAAGAATCAGAAAAATAGCCAGAAAAAGGTCAGAAACAGAGCTGGAAACAAATTCAGATAAAAGATCCGAAGGCGGTCAGAAAAGGATTAGTAAAAAGCAAAAAAAAAAGAGTTAGATGAATATCAAAAAAAAAATTAATAGACAAATTATCAAAATAGGGTTAGAAAAAGTCAGAAAAGGGTATGAAATGGGGAAGGCAAATGAGGAGCGTCCAATATAGCTCTAGCCATCCCAAGCCCCTACCCAGCGCCTCCACGTGGCCATACCTGGTAATGCTCTATTGAGTAGCCAAGCTAGGAGGTGCGATGCTGGGCGGTTCGCGGATGCCTGATCTCAAAACTGCGGTTTTGGGCAGACGACGGAGCCACACGGCCTAGCTAATAGGTAAGCCTATTAAGTTCTCAATTTAAAGCAAACAAATCATCACGTGGGTTAAAGTTGGTACAGCGAAATTGATTATTACATGGAAGGATCCTAATGCTGGAAGGCGACTCTTATAACCCCGGAATGCGCACAAGTGCCTCTGCTTGTGGGTCCGCCCAATCCCTTTTGGGCCTTCTGTAACAGCATTAGTGTGAAATTCATTTGATAATCAAATTTGGATCTACTGTAATTCTACCCACTACTACTACTGCTACTACTAGAAAAAAGTCAGAAAAGGAGTGAGAGAAAGAATGGGGTCTTCACTTCGTTTTTTGTCTTTTATTCTTCTTGTTTTTTAGTCGTTTCGTGGTTTTGTTCGACCTTTTCGACCTTTTGGGACATTTTTTCGTCGTCCTATTTATTATCAAGGCAACAAAAATGTCATCTTTCTACACTCAAGTCTTTTTTTACACGGTTTGTTTTTTAGATTACTCAAGAACGGGGCAACGTAACGACCATTTACAAACTATGTGACGAATGTCGGGGCTCTTCCAAATATATTGAGAAATAAATGAATGATCCCTAAGTTGCCCCGTTTCTAATAAGCGAAAAACCAAACCGTACAAAAAAAGTACTTGAGTCTTTTCATCGGTTTTTCGTCATGTTTCTGACGTATATTAGTCATCTTTTCTTTTTCTTTTAGTCAGCTATTCTTTTTTGCATGTTTTGTTGCAATCTTGACACTTTTAAAAGCACTTTTTGTCGTTTTTGATGCTGTTTTGGCGTCTTTTTGCAGTATTTTTTTTTATCTCCAAGCACTCGTCGATCAACTTCTTTTAGTATCTATGATTCATATCCGTAAAGGCCCACGTTATTATTTTCCATGCAAAGGTGTTCTGCAGAGTGCCAGTTTTGTGCAAATTTGCAAACTACGAGACTTCAGCTGGCTACATAATCTGTAGAAAGTTCGATTCGCGGCTGCAATTCGTCGTTTCACTACGCGGCTTACATCGTAGTCACATATCACGAGCGTACCGAGGTATATGAATTCACCCTCTACCCCTCATATCGTTGCCCATCCTGGTTCCACCTCGGCAACAACACTATTTTGACTCCCATGTTCCCTGCCAGTTCCCGTTACTTTCCACGTTTGCTATTCGTATTGCACATTTCGAGGCCAGTAAATTACGAATCACCTTAATTAGTTTCGTCGGAAAACCATGTTCTAGCATTATCTGCCACAACTCACATTTCGTCTGACTAAATCGTACGCCGCCTTAAAGTTCACAAACAGATGATGAATCTGCAAGTTGTACTTCCGGAATTTGTCTAGTGTCACATTGAGACTGTCTAAAAAGAAAGAGCATAATCAAGAAACACTTAAGAACAGGTCTACAGCGTATTGTAAAAGTTTAGAGCCCTCCTTTTAACAAAATCTGGGCATGCCAGTGATTGCATCGATTCGACACTGATTTCAAAAATCTTTACCACATTTGACATAATTCAAAACAATTTCCCTCGATCAATTTACACGGATTAATTTCCGCATAAACTAAAATCAAGTTCATATTATATTACCAGCCACTACCGTGCCATACCTCTCCATCTCCCCCCCCCCCCCCTCCCCTGCGGTGAGAATCCAGATTACTTGTTTTCCGTGTATTTTATGCCTTTTCCACTACGATAACGGGGGGAACGGACGGCAGTTACCCGGCGGCGGAACGCCGCAGTAACAGCAATGAACCGCGCGCTCCCGCAAAGCTTGCTGCACGGTTTCGTCGGTCGGTCCGCGAGTTCATATTACACTCGCGCAAAAATATCTATTTTTAAACACGAAAACGCCGATTTCACGCTGCCACTCGAACTGCTCTGTACTGCTTGCTCTGCTCTTCCGGTTCCCTCCCAGCCCCAAATCCCCTGTGACTGTGACCACTCAGAACATCAACCCTGGCCCTAGTTGACTGGCGGAAAATCGGGTTTTCCCAGCAGCGTGTACGTTGCCGGTACGGGAGCCGGTTGGTTTTTCGTGAAAACGTATTTATTACTTGCCCGCACGGATTTAACGGTGCGGAGGGTCTGTCACTCTGCCACTTACCCCCCCTCGCTGGTCGGAGTTGGTCGTCGATTTGTTTTGCTATTGCAATTGGCAGCGGCCGGCCGATCGACCGACCGACCGACCAACCAACCGACCGAGGAGGCCGTTTGTTTACCGTCGGCAAGTGGATTATTAACTTGTTCTGTGTTGCAGTTTGGCCGGCATAGAGGATAAATATATTGAGTGAAGGTGTTAACAGCCGTAGAGAGACATTGAATGCTGCGTACGGAATTATTGCCAAGTCATAAGCCAAATCGGACGGTGAGTTTTCCACTCGTTGAAAAGTTCGAACCTAAGCCACAGAAATGGGTTCTAGTTGAATCCGCATTGTACGATTTTAAGTACGCCGCACTACAGTGAATGTAAATTACTCGTAAAATCATGACCAATTCCGTTGCCAATCGTGCACAACGGAAGCACGGTATTAATGGCTTTTACACGAAAGCACTTTTCAAATAGAGAGCTGCTGACGTCCTCCCCGTATTCACGATGCGATGAGAAACGGAACAGGAGTCAGGTTTATTCGCTCGTCGTCGTCGTCGTCGTCGTCGGGTTGGGGCGAGAGAGCAAAAAAAAACATAAGCAGATGAAAAGTCCCATAAATCAAGTCCTCCTTCGTTCGTGCCCTCCCATGTTCCCATGCACGCTGGTTCCCTTGCTGAATGACGGAAAAACGAGAGACAAAGGGTTACTCTTCCGTTCCGTTCCGTCAAGGTTCTTCGCAGTCAGTGGATCCTTTCCCCGGAGGGGACCGAGGAGAAAGTGCAGCCAAGTGCCAAGCAAGCAATCTAATTCAATTTAATTTATTCGCCTTCTGATCTCTCGTCCGTCTGCCTCCTCTGTGGCCTCCTGTCCGTCCATCCATCCATAGAGCAGAGGCAACTCCTTGATCCGTGCTCTTCGTCAGATTCGATGTTCGATGCTGAATGTGAAAAACACAACACGAATGCATACACTCACTCTTAATAATCCCCCCAACCGCAACCCAGAAAATGGTACACACTCCTCTAGACTAGGAGGACAACCCCTGGAGGATGCAACGACGACGACGACGACGACGACGTGACTGCATTCTCTACGAGCTGTCCGGACCCCGAACCCAGAGGAAAGTTAAAACACAGCGTGGTTAAGCGCGTGGAAAACCCGGCAGGCGAAAAGTCGGCACAAGGTCAACAACAGAGAGCAGAAGAGCCAGACCGCGGCCCGACGGCGGTGCGTGTAGCGTATCGCCGATTTCATACAAATTTCTGAAAAACTGGATACCTCAAATTTTCTAATATTACTCTCATTCATAAGCGCATAAACTATGCGCGATTCTTCCCAACTCTTCCTCGGATCCTCGGACTATCGAATCGAGCTAGATAGCTAAGATTGCTCAAGAGCAATCAGACGATCATCGACCCTTAGCAAGCGCGAACGAGAGCTACCTGCCTATATATATTAACAAATACTCCAATAAAAGTCCATATAACTTCTGCTGATGGTATATTTACACAAAACCGTAATCGATCATTGTACAAAAGGGAAATAAAATCTGCGCTCTACTCTGGTCTGGACTGTGTGCACAACTACTGCAGGTTGTCTGTTGCACAGACCAACTGCGAATGCGAATACGCGTAAAATATATATCATTTGTTAATTAAATATCAAGCCCAAAAGTCCGCGGCAGGTAGGAAACGGTGGGATGGCGAGGGGGGGGTTCAGTACCGGGGCAGCCTAAACTCATAAAATTGTTGTTTGTTTTTCTTACGATTATTGCGATACACATAACCTGCTGTATCCGTTCAATCAAAACGCTAAGTGGCAGTATAAACTCGCTGGTTTTTTCTTTTTCTTTTTCTTTTTTTTTCCTTTTACAACGTTCAATTATTTTGTTCGAGAGCGCGCGGAAGGAGTAGCTGCTTTCGTTATCTCACCGGGACATAATAAGAATAAAATCATCGTTTTACAACAATTACTTTACCATTTATTGGGAATGAAAGGAAAACAGACAGCACAATACAAACAAACAAACAAATGGGACGCTCAAAGCGAGTGTGTGTTTGTACGTGTGCGTGCGTGCGCAGTCTGTCCATCTGTCTGAGAGAAACTCTGAAGTTGTGGAACAGTTCGGTTTTGATTTGATCGGTCCTTCCGGAGAAAATTTTTGAGTTGACAAAACCTAACAACTTAACTTAGATGTTAAATACCTCGAATAAATTCACCTAACAAGTGTTTTTGTCTTATCATTTCAAGACCAACAATCCAAAAAAGAAAAGAATAATTCCACTAGTTTCGTCTTCTGAAATGATCAAAGTTTCAAACCAATTTTCTAACTCTACCAGGCCGGCGGCTTCTGGCGGAATAACCAATTATCAGATGGAACAATATCCGGAGAATACGACGGGTGCGATAAACTGTTCTACTTGAGCATTTCACGACTATTGTGACATGAGGCCGAGCATTGTCATGCAGTAAAATAATTTTATCATGTCTTTATGCGCTTTCTGGCCCACTACTCAAACGAATCAATTGTAGTTTGTACCGATCGCTCGTACTAGCCAATATAGGAGTTTTTAATGCACACTCACAGCACCCTTGTTCTCGATCTTAGCTGTAAGTTTTAATGTGGTTATTTATTCAGGTTAACAAATTTTACATCTTATTTTCAGGTACAATAATAAGTTTTCAATCAATTCACACTTTACTCACAGTGATCAACTTTCGTATCCTAAATACACGAATCAAATACACGGTATTTTTAGGTGCAAATTAGGCTCAATTAAATTTGTTCAATAAATCTCACTCCCTATTAGAAATAGGACAACTTTCCTTTTATTCTGACTACTATTTTCTTCTTCTTTGTTGTTTTCTTCCGTTCTGTCACTCACTTGTCTCTATTTGTTGTTGTTTGTTTTACACCGCAACACGTCAACATACGACCTGAAGTTGACCGTGGTCGCTAAAAGAACACACCCCGGCTGAACGTTCGGCTGTGTACGCGATGCAGTGCGCTCAGTGCAGTGCTCCGAACATTTCCCCGGCCCGTAAACCTAGTCCGGAGGCCACTTCCGGTCTGGCTTTACCACCATCTTCTTCGCCAACCTCAATCACAGCCAACTGCGCCACCGCTGGCCGAAACAAACCACTGCTCGTTTGGACCAACGCCTGCCGCACGCGACCGTCACTCGCCAACCTCCTCGATTCTTCCACGTACCCAGGATCTTCGCTTGGACCCCTCGACTACGTAGACTAGGTCGGCTTCACCGTGCCACTTCGACCGCTGTTTCTGCTGGGTGCGGTGGAGGGGGAACCATCTGTGGCTCGTTCGGCGAAACACCTCGCAGAAAATGGTTCGGACTGAGCGCTTCTGCCTCAGCTGTTTCCTGCGATACGTACACCAGCGGTCTCGAGTTAATCATGTCTTCTGATTCCGTTACTGACGTGTGTAGAATTTCGTCTGTCAACCGCTGTCCGTCGTTCAATGCTTCCAACGCCCGCTTAACCGATCTGACCAATCGCTCCCATACCCCACCCATGTGGGGGGCATCTGGTGGGTTGAATGACCACTGCATCCGCGCTTCGGTCAACTCACCCGCGCAGTCGCTGTTGATTTCGTTGATTCTCCCCGTCAGCTCCTTGCTGGCTGCTTTCAGGTTAGTCCCGTTATCGGAGAAGAACTCTTGCGGTGGTCCTCTACGACGCATGAGGCGGCGAATAGCCATCAAACACGACTGTGTTGTCAGGCTGGCACTCACTTCCAGGTGAACAGCGCGCGTCACGAAGCAAGTGAACACGGCTATCCAGCGCTTTTCGCTACGACGCGCTACCGTAACGTTAACTGGGTAGTCTATTCCGGTGGAACTGAACGGTCGTCGTTAGGGTTGTAAACGCTGCACCGGTAAAGCTGCCATCCTTGGGACCCGTGGTCGACTATGATGAACTTTACACCACTGAGACACGCCTTCGATACTTTGTACACCACCGTACCGACTTTCGGAATGTAGAACCGCTGCCGAATCTCGTTTTTAACCGTCTCTCGATAGCCGTGCTCGAAGCGCTCGTGGTAGTGCTGCACGATCAACTCCGTTACATGGTGCTCTTTCAGTAGAATCACCGGAAAGCGCAGATCGAATGGTAAGAATTCGGCTTTCTCCGTACGCCCTTCCATCCGAATCACATCGTTTTCGTCGACCAGTGGCGTCAACTTGTACTGTGGGCTCGACTTCTCCAAGGCTACCCACTCGCTCGTAGGCCGGCTTCGGTTATTCATCAAGGTTTTCAACTCGTCCCCGAACGCTTCGTCCTGAACCGCTAGTAATATATAGCGCTCCGCCTGCTGGAATTCCTCCTGCTTCAACAGTGTACGTACTGCAGACAACCTCACCGACATTAACGTGATCGGATCACCTTTCATCCGCCTTCGACAGTTGGACCCAAATCTGTATAAGCAAGCCACCGTCTTCACTAACACATTCCATTTAGAAAACCGATGAACGTCGACCAAAGTGTCCTGCACAACCACGTCATGAAACAGGAGCTGCGCCCGGAGCTCTTCGTTCGTGTTGGCCGGCGCAGTTTGCTGCGGCCAGTTCGCCTCGTCTTGGTACAAAAAACTGGGCCCTTTGAACCAGCTACTGATCGATTCCAACTCTGCGTCACGCCTCCACTTCGTAAATCTGTCCGCCTCGTTTAGTTTCGTCGGTGTCCAACGCGATTTGGACAGATTCGGACGGCTGAGGATTTCTCCAATGCGAAAACCGACGAATGGCTTATACCTTCGCTGATCCGATCTAATCCAAGACCAGACCGTCCGCGAATCGGTCCAGAGGAACGTTTGCAGGATCTCGTAACTGTGGCTCTCTTGAACGGTGCGCACTAGCCTGGCACCCAGCAGTGCGGCCTGCAGCTCTAGCCGTGGAACACTCAGTTGCTTCAGCGGGGCAACCTTGATACGACTCATTACCAGCACACAAACCATCTTTTCGTTGACGATGGCACGAAAATATTCTACGCACTCGTACGCCTTCTCTCCAACACTTTTTTGATAGCTTCCTATCCAATGCTTGCATCCTGCGCACAGCCATCAGATAGCCACAAGAGCCCTGTCTGGAAACGACATCCAACACGAACCGTCCTAATTTGAAAAATCTCACGAACGCGCTCGTTTTCGGCCGACTCCGGAATTCCGGCCGGTGTAACCCCTGCTTCCTCCATCACGTATTGGCTGCGAATCATATCATGCAACGCCTGGTTGCTCACTGACTCCACCGCGAGAAAATTCACCACCGCAATCGACAACGTACACTGGTTCTCCTGTCCGTAGACTGTCCAGCCTAATTGCGACCGAACACCGATTGGCTCGCCTGGTCTACCAACCCTAGATTCGAGCGGAGCGAATACGTGCATGTTGGCCAACCCGATCATCATTTTCGATTCTTCTGCGTTATAATCCTCAACCGGCAGGCCCTGTAAGTGGGGATAGCGTGCCGCAATCTCGCGGAATTGCATCTCCTGTTTAGGCAAAATGAATTCCGCAATGGTGCGAGCTCGCTTGAGCTTCTAGCGGATACCATCAGATACCACTTTCCGAGAACCGTTCTCGAAGCGCTTCATGTTTCCAGTCCATGTGACCACTAGCGGCTCAGCTATTCCGTTGATCTTCAACTTGTTGACGATAGAATCCTCGACCAAGGTAATGGAGGACCCCTCATCCAAAAATTCTAGGATATCCAGTATCAACACGGAGCGATTTAGGCTGCTGTTACACTGGACCTCCATTATCTGAACAACTTCTTCGGTGCAAAAGCGGATTATGTCCTCCTTGACAGTCAGCAACGTTGCAGCGAATCTTAAAGTTGCAGCGGCTCTTTCCATGGTTATTAAGGCACAGTTCACACAACTTGAACTGTTCAACCAGCTTTAGACGTTCCGCGATGTTTAGTTTACGGAAGTCGTCGTAAAACCTGATCTTGTGATCAGTCCTCTTGCACACCCAACATGGGTTTTGCAAATTGCTTCTTGTTCGGCTTCGCTCACGCGGAACGTTCACTGTAATCGTGAAGATCGTGAGTGGAGAATTCACTGACCTCGGAGACAATACCGCTCATGAATTCGGTAAAGATCCTTAACGGAGTGCCGACTTGGTTCCATTTGTAGCAGATCCAAATCCATTTTGTAGTTTGGAGGAAACTTATCCACAAGCTCTTGGACCAAATTGGGTTTCTCAAATGATCCACGAGCTTCGCAGCTTCTAAGTGGTCGCAGAGCTACTTGACCGTTATACCGAAGTGTATGAATGCATCTAAACGGTCAGCTTTGGGTGGCTTAGCCTGGCGGACTTTCATCAGCAGTGTTTTTAAAAGCTTCTCAGACTTCCCGGACAAATTCCGGAGATTACGGATTACATCGGGAACCGAGTCGGGGAGGACAAGCCGACTTCTCATGACTTCTAGAGCTTCCCCTTTTAAGCTATCCTGCAGGCGCTTCAAATTGTCCAGGTTAGAAAATCCGCATGCTTCGGTGGTATACTCATAACTACTAGGTAATGAAAATCGGCCAAAGTTCAGCCTCGCCCCTAAACACCGGTAACTGCTTGGAAATGGACTGTCGAGTGGATATTTGCGCTTGGAAGAATCCTACCGGTTCCTACCTCGACGCATTTCGTGTACGGTCCAGTAGCCCTTCTAATAAGTTCCGTCCATCGCGAGTCAGTCGTTCGAACGAATCCTCTTTATTCTGAATATTGTGATGATTTGCAATCGGATTTTTCGGTAAAGTGGGAGGGGGCAAGGTTTTTGTTGAAGCTTTTGTTATCGAGCCAATCCTCTACCTTCCGATGAAGGTCTTCCTCTTCATCTTCGCCCAGAATTCCACCAACAGCGCCTTCTTCATCATCTCCATCCTCTTTATGTTCTTCTTCCTTTTCACAGCCCGTACCTCAATTGCATTTTTGAACTGTTCATGCAGCTTGTTTCGCTTTTTGAGAAACTCTTCCTCTTCCTGCAGACGCTGAGTCAGCAATTCCTGCTCCTGTTTCAGCTGATGTGCCTGTAACTCCCGCTCTTGGTCCAATTCAATTTGGCGTAGTTCTCTCTCCAGGCGTAATTCGTTCTCCTTCACCGCACGTTCCATTTCGAGCCATTTTCTACGTAGAATGCGCTCAAAACAGCCCTACTCACCGAACCAGTTTCTCTCTTCGAATTTGTCTTCTTTCCATCCGTGGAGATCTTTTTCGACGTTGCCACAGCAGAACCTTTCATTTTGGGTACTTGCAGAAAATTGCTGCACTTCAGACAGCTCCACGACAGGATCACCTTTACCGTATCATTCACTCCAGCGCAACCGTAATGCGCCCAGCCGTCGCACTGGTCACACTGGACCATTTCATTTGGGTCCACTTCCGAACGCAGAAGGCAGCTGCCGGACTTCGAATTAGCCATCTTTCGAGGTTATGTCCGAGAGGTAAAAATCTTTGATTTTGTTCGGATTAGTTTGAACAAACGAAACTATTTCCTTGGAATCAGCCTTATTTGCTGGCAGATCAAAGTTGAGGTCGACCGTGGTCGCTAAAAGAACACACCCCGGCTAACGCTCGTGCTTCCAACACCTATACATAGATAAGAACAAATAAAATCATTATAATCAAACCCTACAATTGTAGTAGACTTGCCTAACACAGACATTAAGTCGGTCTAGGTTTAACCACCGTACGTAAAAACATCTTCGACCCATTGGGACTACGAGTGATAAGTTTGTCAGTTTTTCTTTGTAAAAGGAAGGTAATCGAAATCACAATACACAGAAGGTGTACACACTTAAATAAAAGTACCGAGTTCGGCAAATTATTGTGAATTTTACCGAACTCTGAGCAGCAGAACGTTCGGTAAAAAATTTGTATGATGCCAAACATTACTAATGATCCGTAAACGTCGATTGGCACCATCGAATTTTACCGAGCGTTCGGCTGCTCAGAGTTCGGTAAAAAAATTTAAGTGTGTATTTAATTGTCGTCCCTGCATGTGAAGCACATGCAAGTCCCTGCATAAAGCAAATATATTATATATATATATTAAAAAAAAAAAAAAAAAAATATGCGCAAATTTGACCTTGAAACATTTCGTTGGTTTTCACTATTTATTGAATAAAAAGGAAAATAATAATTAAAGAATACAATTGCTACATCTACTATGAAACGATCGGTATATAAATTATCCAAATCCATTTAAAATTGCCGGACTTATTACCGTTCAAAATGATTCATATTTTCTTGACGATAAACAGAATCTAGATAATGGAAAGACACCCTGTGATAAAACGGTGCCCTACGTCAAAAACTTTTCTTTGAAACATAAATACCATTCCCCAAACATTTCACCAGTAGAAGCGTTGGTGCAACTTCCACAAGCGTTCCATGCGGTTTCTTCCCATTTAAGCAGAACTTGAATTTTCCCGCAAATGTCGCTTAGTTACCACGAAATTTGACATTTTTGACAAAATTAAAGAATTATTAAATGTATGAAATATGAAAAGTTCAGCTTCTTGAAAACAAGAGGAAGAAAGAAAGCGTGAACCTCCCGTGCCAAACGCTTCGCATATAGATACTGATTAATTACAGAATGTTGGGAGTATCATTGCTAATAGAGGTTAAGTGATACTCCGGACCCTCGGGGATGAACTAAGGACACTTAGAACAAAAGCCAGGCTACAATTGGTCAAGGATATAGCACCTCATTTCGCTCTCTGAAAATAGCCAAAATATACCAAAAATGTTATCCTAAATATACGAAACGAAAGGATAGCAAGAAGAGAAAATGAGATATGACGAAATAACGGTAAAAAATACGATAGAAAAGTAACGAGAAAACAGTGAAAAAAAAACGAAAGCAGGACTAAGAAACGACGAAAGGGTAGCAAAAACATAGCGACAATATGACGAAAAGACAACAAAAAGATGACGAAAAACGCGAAAACAGCCAAAAACAACGCAAATTGATGTCTTTGTAAAAGCAAAAATATATGGAAAAAATATAATTTAAAAAAAGCGATGAAAAGACGACCCAAAAATACTGATACAGCGACCAAAACAACAAATAACGATAAAACCAATAAAAAGACGTTTAACAAACGACAAATGTGTAGAAAAACGACGAAAAAATTGTTAATACAAAGCAAAAAGAATGGCAAACAGACGACAGAAAACCAACAAAAAGATGACAAAAAAGACCAACGAAAACGAACCCAAAAAACGAACCGAACAACGACAAAAAAACTAAAACAGCTGAAAAGGGAGACAAAAAGATAGTAAAAAGAGGAGAAAAAGACAGCGAAAACACGACGAAAATACGATGGAGACACCGGAATAACGGTAAAAAGAGGACAGAAAAGCGACGAAAAGACAGCAAAAAAGAGACGAAAGCAGGACCAAGAAAAGACTAAAGGACATTTCGCGGTAAACCAATTCTCGATTGACCATAACACGGAATATAGTGTTTCGCGGAATATAATTTCACGAAAACCCCTTTCGTGAAAAATACCATTTTGCAGAAAGTACCATTTCGCGGGTCACTGTCGTTTGTTCTGACCTTCAGTTGGGTACAGTTGGGGAAAGTAATACAGTTCAGTAGAGAGGTAAGAAAACAAATAAACCTAAACAGATGTGATTTTGGCGGAAGGGTTGCTGCCGACGGCGGCGGATTGCCGGCAGCACTCACGGCCTGCGGCCGTTGCATTTGACGTGTCACAGCAATTCTCAAAGCAAGGAAAACCAGTGACTGTCCTATCCGAGAGTAGTCTTTGAGCGTTTAATTTACTGTTTTGCATCAGCTAGTTGATTGCAATTCTTTGCCTAGTTTTAATTGTGTTTGCTGTAGCTGTAAAGTAGAGTGCCGAAAGAAACTAGTAAGATGCAGAGGACGTTAGCTAATTGATATTTTAACTGGCTATCCAGATGTTAGCTGCAAGACAATTATACATCGGAATAGTTAGGTATTTATTTTTTCGGTTTACCCGTAGTTGTAAGCATGCTCTATGAATAAGCTAACTTCGTCAACTGCGTACCAGTTTCAAGCCATTTACTTGAAGTTAACTACTGCTAAAAAGTGCAAGTCATGCAAAAATTGTCAAAATGCGAAATCATCGCCAATCATTAGAAGATGTTTAATTGTGACCTAATGGTTTAACTCTTGGCCTAAGGGCTGTCCAACAAAATACAGTTCGCTTAAAAACTGAAACCGAATTGCCTCAGCATCAAATTCTTAGCAAGCAATCAATCTCGCTTTTTGGACCTGTAAATGCATCAACTAGATCATGTGATTTAACTGCCACTAGACTACTCTTTATGGGACTACGTCTTTGGAAGGGGGTGATCAGGTAAACCTGCAGCGATGCTTTGCGGACAATTTTAACATGATTCATGGCTTGGTTTGTTCGACTGGTGTAATGAAACAAATGAAACGCAACATAGCGCTAGCTAAATATTGAGTGTAACTCCGCACTCTTAGTTAAAACGCTCTGATACAAAATGTTACTTTCCGTCAACTTGCAAGACTCTTCAATTTTCTAAAACCGTATCAATAACATTAATTGAAAATAGATTATGATCAGGCATAAGATACGGCAGTTTTCTGTCCGGACATCAACTCGATCTCGGTTCAATTGAAATACACAAAAATATTCTATTTTCAACCTGTTAAAACCGTTAGAACGAGGAGACCTCGTCACTTTTTTTTTCGAATGGAACTAAACGAAACCGCGGTGAAGTGTGCTTAAACGAGATTCGTTGGTTTACACTTTCTTCACAATTTGGACTTTTTTTGGCTGATTTTATAAGTTTGTTGAGAAATGCCCAAGTTATAAGCGCAATTATCTGACTCCGTAAAACCGAAGCTTATACAGTGGGACTTCGAATTTGTCGGGTCGACTTTGTCATGCCTATATATTGACACGGACCGATTGAGTGCTGGTAACACTGAAAGTTGACCTAGCTGTTCATCAGAGTTGTGTGATTTTAAAGGTGTTTTGGCTGGTTTTTTACCGAAGTAAAGTGTTAGTTACTGTGATTAGTGAAGAATATTAAGTGTTTTTCCGGAGAGTAGTGAAGAACGCGCAGATAAATGAAAGGAAATAGCAGAAGATTCAGTTATATTTCTGTTCTCCTACAGGAGACAGTTTGACAGCCGGCGAAAAATGCTATGATGCAACGAGGGATAAGTATCATTTCATTCCATTGCGTAATTGCGCAATAATATTAATATCTCTTAAACAAATATCTTTTGTCCATCACTAATACCTTATATTTTATAATCTTACCTAGTTTATCTTCTATCCTAAATGCTCTTGAATACCAATCACTGATTACTTGAAGTTGTTTCATGCTACACTTTATTGTATTACATGTTCGCAATTTGAAAGTGAGTGCGCCCCTAGTTGTCAGCAGGAAACCGTTTTGCATAAACTTTCTGAAAGATGTTCTCTTCACTACTACATGAGAAAAAGATAGCATCACACCATGTATGCAGTACCCCTGAATTTTTTTATACATTGTATCATTAGTGCAACGTGTAAGTGTTGGTGTTCATTTGTTTTCTCTTTAAAGCATTTGTAGCATGCGCCAAGAGATTCCAATTGGAAAATATAAGTGATGGAAGAAGAGTTTTTATTTTCAAGCCCAATGATGCTAAATTCATATCAAATGAAATAAAATGTTTTTTTTACTTGATAGTTTTCGGACATGGCTGCCATACATAAACATGATTAACTGAGGATTGTCATCTGTTGGGCATTGGGATATTTCGAAGAATATTAATGTAGCGATCAAGGTGCATAAAGACCTTGATAGCGATAAATAGATGATGCTGTGATGCATGGGGGCCACTCAGATACCACGCAATTTTTATTTATTATGTGATCAATGGTTTATGCATTAATGATACAACAGGCTCAATTAAAATTTCTATTTTTTTCACTTGTATATGTGACCATTCTTTTTATACTTTGGGGCGAACCAACCAACGGTTGAAAGCCCCACAAATAGTAAATAAAAAATCTTTTTATACTGCCTCCCCCCTTTCGGAAACAAGCGTGGACACTTCCGTACCCCCCTCTGAGCTGTCCGCGTGGTATATGGATGGCCTTATAGTCTCGAGGCGTGTATCAGAATAAATCGGTAACAGACAATACATTTGCAAGAGTATTGCAAAGGATATGTCGCGTATTATAAAGGATAATTTTCATTATAGGTATAAAGAGTTAGACGGGAGGATTATTAAGATTTCGAGTTTTTCTAGGGGCTACGTGACTTGAGAACTAGGTCCTGGTTCTCGACGGGATTGTACTCATTTCCGTTTGTAATCGGGTTTTTTTATGCAGTAAACATTACAACTAAATAAACGATTAATGCAGAAACGCACTTTGCGCTCAAAAGAATACGCTATTTACGAAATAAATCAGGTGCGGTTATGAAAATATAGCAACACTCTTTACGGTCGGCTGTCTGGAGTTCAACTTGCTTTTAATAGAAATAATATAGTAATCGACATGAAGACTCAACAAAAGTTTGATTGCGGGTTTAAACAATACTAGTTTCACTGTTCGTACCTCGTTTTAAATAGGAATTTTTCGTCGGTCGGTTGAATGAGTAATACATGCCCAAAATTCTATTAATTCTAAAATAATAAATTAACAACGATCACATCACTTATCAAGGTGAATCCCGATCCTACGAAACCTACACTACTAACAAGACAACTCCTTCCTATAATCTTGGTGAGGATGCAGAGGTTAACACGGTCCCGAAAACAACAAAGATTATACTAACATTCCTTCCCCAATCCCACCTGATTGCAAGGACGTGGCCGGCGCAGTTATTGATCCTTTAAATAAGAGTCACTGAATTTTGCACAGTGAGAATGATCGGTCACTCCCAACCCCATTCATTTGATTCATTGTGTAATTTCACTGACTCGGGTCAATCACTGAGTGCAACCATTGATATGTGCAATCAGTCTAAGCTAAGCTAAGCTAAGCTTATATATTGACACGGACCGATTTGAGCGACAAAAGTATTCGTTTCTGACAACAGAAAATCTACGAATTCTTATGTGCTGTGCTGCACCATTTCACACGGATTACATACGGATGAGATGAACTATTTAACATTAGTCCTGCCAAGATGTTGATTACTTTCAAATCACCTGAAAGTAAGATGTGACACTTCACTTGGTCGTATTAATTAAAGTAGACACACTCGCTACAATAGCTTTTCCAACTGGTTAAGTTGCAACTGGGTGGTGGTCCAAATTTCGTTAATGTTCTCAAAATTTTTCTAAAAAATTGGGGACAAAAGCAATGACAAATGTGCGGCGAACGCCCGCGTCTTTGAACATAGAACACATCTATTCATTACTATTCTCTATGTTCAAAATCATTTCTAGTGAACCTCGTCCTCTGTCAATTTCTATTTTGTATCAAGCAGCTTGTTCAATATATTTCACCTGGCTTTGACGTAGTCCATCAGTCCAGTCCAGGTACACTTTTGCATAACACTATTGGTCGTATTGTCAAAGACTGTGACTTCCCAGTCATGGTGACCATGACCCGTAGCAATTTAACGTCACAGAAACGAGTTCACGTAGGTGGCTTCCATAAGAGCCTGGCTTTAAGCCTTAGTCCAGGTTGAATCGATTTACGGTTGGCTCTTCTAACTTTTTGAGCTAACCTAATCGGCTATTAATAAAAGAGAATAATTAAAATTTGACATTAAAGAATCAAATAAAAATGTCAGGTACCTTTTTCATTGTTAGATTCAAATCGGTCTTCCGACCCTACACTTCCTCATGAAAGATTTGCTCAGCTACAATATTTTTTCGCATTACTGCTCAAAATTGGGTTGCTTTCTCGTGAGCATTGGCAAGCAATACTCTTTCATTCTCCACGAATAACTGCTCAAGGATAATTTTGGCTGCAAATTGATGAAGTTTGATGCACAATATCCTGCCGTTTTTGGAACGGTTTTGTACTTTAGTATTCTTGGAACACTTGTGAGATTTACGTCAAATACGTTCAACTACGATTGTTGGAAATGAAGGACAAGCTGATTTCTTTAACACATTCGCCATTTTTATGAATTTCATTAAAAAAAATACTAACAAATTTGGCAGTAGACATAATCGGCAGATGATAGATTCGGAACCACTACGTGGATGATATTTTGGACGGAGCAGAAAATGCTCACCACACCCTGACATTAAGCGCAAAATGGTATTTTTAATGAACCTTAACGAATAATTTCAACGTAATGCAGTCTGCACCATAAATTACCGCGTTTGGAATTTCGAATGAATTAATCACACCAAATTACCCGAAAAAATAAAAAAAACCACACCAGGAAAACTTACGTTTCGCATAGAACAGCTTCGAGTAGTCGCAGTCCATCCTGATCGGTATGCCGGAGGCGTGATGATGATGATGGTGATCGCTGCCGACGGCCGCAAGCGACGGAAAGTGCGGATGGTGCGCTGCTGCTGCCGCTGCCGCTGCTGCAGCCGCCGCGGACGCGTGCGGATGGTGATGAATCGAGGGATGATGGTGGGCCGCCACCGGGGCCAAGCTGCTGACCGGACCGCCGCCGCCGGTACTGCCGCCGACCGTGGAACCGCTCTGGCTCGAGGAGGCAGCTGCCACTGCCGCTACTGCGGCGGCCACTGCCGATACGCTGCTGCTGGAACCTCCGCCGCTGTGGACACTGCCGCCTCCACCGACGCCGACGCCGGAGCCGCCGCCGCCACCGACGCTGGGGCCCGTAGGATAAGCGAGGGGGTTTAAAAAGGGATAATTTCCTTTTTCAATTTTGACGGCTTTTTAGTCGCTTCCGGATGGCGAAGCAAAATCAAAACTTTTTTAAAGGGCAATTAATCGACCGGGACCGCGCTAAAATCACTTTTATCTGCACACTTCTTTTTTACTCTTTTTCTTTTCTTCTTCGTCAAAACTGAACTTGAATCTTCGCCTCTTTCTCTGCTCTGCTCTGCTCGTAGTGCTGATGCCGTTGGCCGAAGGGTGAGGATTTCGCAACAACCAATTTTAATTAACGCTTATCGTTTGCCGAAAAAGATTCGACCGAGATAGCACTTTTTTTTAACTGATGTGTGTTACACCTCCTAAAACACCTTAACACATTAGTTCCGGCGCTGGAAAACCCATTAAACCAAACTCGGACTGTAATGATTGTTTATCTGCAGTATTTTTTAGCTTCTTCCACAATGTTACGGACAGCGAGCAACCGGGACGGGACTATCTCTCGCTTTTTGTGGGTTGAAATTGAACTTCAAACAAACCACGGACGGACGGCGGGTCACGGATATTCGGTCCGGCCTGGTCTGAGCGCGGAGGGTTTGGGCACTTGGGCCTTCTTGGTCAGAGGGCAAACAAACCGACCGAAACCGATCTAGAAGAACCGAGCGGCGCTGCTGTAGGATATTGGAAAACAAACAATCCATCAGAGTCCGGCGAACGGACGGATAGACGGACCGAACTGCCGCCGCGCGCGCTAGAACTTGTTCGGCTCGGCTCAACTCAACCACACACGCGGGAAATCTATTTTCGCCTGTCTGCTTCTTTCCTTCTTCGTCTTCCCGAAGGATTTTTCTTTTTCACGATTTCAAGCCGGCGATCGTGACCGCTGAATTTACTACGGTTGCCTCCGCTACTTAGTGCTGCTGCTGTTGCTGGTGCTAATATTACCAATCACGCACTGTGGCACTGCCGTCGAGTTTTTCACCGGCTCGTGCGCCAGTTTCCGCATCGCCAGCAAACGACACGTGGGTCCTTCGCGCGGTAAATCGAAAACAAAAGCACAGCGGGTGCTAGTCCATTCTTAAAGCTAAATATCCGTTTCACCTGTTGTTGTTCTTGTGTGAGGACGTCGAGCAATCGTTTTTTTCTTCTGCTGTTTTTTTACTGTTGCGGCTAGCTGACCGGCGGCCGTCCGGATGACATAATCCTCACAACTGTCAAACACACCGCACCGTCTTGTCTCGTTTCGTCCCGTAGTCGACGCGATCAAACACAACACAAAACGAAGCACGCGAATTAGTTCCGCATCTAATTTTTCTTGGCGAGTGGCCGATGATGACGGGTGACGGGCGACGGAGCCGGGAGTAGCAAAACCCACGCGCTTTATTCTCGTTTATTTTTCTTGTATTACTTTCCGTCGGGACCATCCAACGGCGAAAAAAACCAAATCCAAAAAGCAAATTAAACACTTGTTTCTTTTTTCTCAAATTTGCACTAAACTGACATCTAGTAGAACAACAAACTGTACGCCGGACGGCACGGAAGAAAAAGCAAAGCCGCCTCTGATCAGCGCGGAAAAAATACGCGATTGTTGTGACACTTTCCACCTACGTGTGTGCTCGGCACACACGCACACCCGACCAACCGATTCGATTCGTCCGATTCACCAGCACGGCACGGCACGGCACGGAGGATTGGCTCGGGAAATCATCAATCCGGCTCAGCCAGCGAAGAAAACGAAACGCGATTTGTGGCACACAAAACGACTCGACTCGACTCGACTGCTGAGAAGGGACACCCGCGCGCGCGTACCGTTCCCGACAATTTGATCTAGAATGGCAAAATTTAAATTATTACAAAACATACACGCTGCTTGCTGCTGCTGCTGCTGCTGTTGCTGTTGCTGCTGCTGCCCGCAAGCCACACGACGACGACGACGAAGGCGACGGCAAATGGTTGGTAATAACTCTTCCCTCTCGCTCGGCTTGACTAGTGCAACCTCTCGTTCTCTTTCCTGTACAATTCGCTCGCGCGTTGGTGCTCTCTCTCGCGTCGCGAGCGCACGAGTTTGGTCGTGTTGCGCAGGCAGGCAGGCACTCACGCTCTCACCTTGTTGTTCGGTCAGTTATTCGCGTTTTCGAACTTCACCTCCGGTGGGCTCCGGTGGGTTGCGGCCTGAACTGAGTGACCGTCATAGCACGTTTGTTGATTATCAACTTTAGCAACACCGTATTAAGTGCAATAATTGCTTTCGACTTTGACAAAGCACAGAAGAACAGCGATTGTGCTGATTGCAACACGTGACGAGAATCGCTCTTGAATGTCTAGGAGAATTGTTCCGAACAGATTTCAACCTTTTTGGCCATCATTAAAAATCATTGTGGAATTTACTGTTGAAAAAAAACGAGGTTATCTAGAACAAAATTATTGACCTCAAAATGAATTCTATGGGTATAGTTTACAGGGCTTTATTCGAGCTTCTGCTACATCTAATTTGAAATAATAATAAACAATATAATATCCAAGTGGAGCATTGGATATGAAAAACGAAGAATAAAAAACGATTTACACTATTTCTTACCACAGGTGCTCGTCCAGTTAATTATTTTTACATGAAAATCAAAACCCTGGCTGGTGCTTCTTTTGAGAGTACTCACTTTAATAGAAAAAAATAGTCATTAGGCTTGGTCGTATCGCCGTTTACGAGGTTGCCTGTTAGTGGAGAGTTAAATATGTACCTACCTTAACGATTTAGCGATTCAATCCCAATGAACTTTATTTTTTTTTTGCCTGCCTTTGATAGCCTGGTGTTGTGTTGTGTTGTGTATATTACTGTTCGGTTGATGAGTCATCACCAATCGATGATTTAAAAAAAAGGTCGTGTCTTTTTGTGAAAAAAAAACAGCTTTCTCCTCATTGTGGTCTCCTCTATAGTGTAGAGATTTGACAGATCAAAGAAACACACCCATTTAGAAATACAGTCAGAATAGGAATAATCTTTAGACAAATAACAGGGTGAGTGGTAATAACTGTCCGTAAAGTAAATGGTCACAAAAACAAGACGCTTACATTGATTTTAATTTTAGGTGTGCGTATTTCGTGTAAAGTATAGCAATAACATTTATCTTTGCTTTGTCAGTCACAATCGTTGTTGAAACACTCCAAACGTTGCTTGAAAATATCCAAAGTTAATCCTTTGGTGCTTCCTAGTTTGCCTAGCATGTAAGCCCATGCATAGATGTCGAGAGAATTCAAATGAGGCGAACAGGCAGACTACTATTTTGAAGCAATAAAAGACGAAAAATTATCCTCACACCAAACCTGCGTAGCTTTCGCCTGGTGAGACAGTGCAGAATCTCGTTGGAAGCACTATGGTGCATTCTTGTAGTGTTTTTTGACAAAGGGTTTTTTTCAAAACATTATCGAAGTAATATATTTAGTGTTGATTTTAACACTAAGTTCAACAAACAGCAATGGAACCTTTAAATTTTCGGAGAAACATTCCCGTACCATCAGCCTGGAAACATTCTGGAACCTTTGAACAGTGAGTTTGTTCCGAGGAATATCAGAAAGATGTGCTGCATATATCCAACCAGCAATGGTTGTGGTGATCTGGTAGAGGGAACATTTTTTGTTCGAAAACAGAGTTTCTCAATCACCGTGCCGCTTGAGCAACTGCTGACGTCTTTCGACTCTTGCAATCTGCTGACTGCTTTTCAGTCACACGAATCAATCGAGGATCATCTTTCATAATATTCTTCATGATTGACTGCGAAATTCCCCATTTCCTTGACCGTCTTACGTCCAGACTGATCTGGTTTCCGTCGAATTCGCAGTCTTACTCGTTTGACGGCTCATTAAAAAAAACACTAACAGTTATGACTACGCACGCTGTATTTACGCGCTACTTAGTATTACAATATCTTATAACTTGCTAGTAGGTATCGTTCGCTGTAGTTTCTGTTCTGAATTCTGGTCAAACTTT
Source organism: Sabethes cyaneus (assembly GCF_943734655.1). Taxonomy (NCBI): domain Eukaryota; kingdom Metazoa; phylum Arthropoda; class Insecta; order Diptera; family Culicidae; genus Sabethes; species Sabethes cyaneus. The sequence continues at coordinate 149,920,428 of NC_071353.1, read as the reverse complement.
TCATGCGTATTGCTCGAATTTTACCCTGAACACGTCTAACTACCTTTTGTACTAGCTGTTTTCTCACTTGTTGGCAGCCAAATTCGTTTAAATTCCTTCTCATTACTTACTTCAATTACGTAGTCGTGCTAACGTAAGAACTAGAATGACTCTTAAATGCCTTGGACACTTACATAGTAAGAACAAAAAGTAAAGTGTCCAAGGCATTTAAGGGTCATTACTTACTGTTTTACTCTTGCTTTTTAGTTTCATATTTTTCAATCGATCAGTATTGCTTAATCGGTCTTAGCTCCGGGATATTTGCTGGACTCCACTACTAGACGACACGTCACTGACGCCATTGGCGTTGTACCACTGGCCGAATTTGAATAGTGACTGCTTGCCAAGGCGGACCAGCAATGGCAGTAACCACTTCTGAAGGCACCTCTCTTGATAAATGTCACAATTTGCATCGAATAGTAGCGTTATTGTTCGGTACAGCTTCTACCTTGAAACTTCTCAAACGACACCCTCTTCCTTGCTACTTTCTGGACACAGGAAACTTCTATAGTTTTTATCGCGTCTCTCGATGACGACTTCGGATTCCATCTGATAAGAGCCACCACCTTCGAGTGACTTTTAGGACCACCTACCTTTGCTTTTCTACCACTTCCGAGTTCTCTGCATATTGTCAGGCGTGAATTTGGGTGCAAGATCGATTCGCTACGTACTTGTTCTAGTGACGCCAAGATCCCATTCATCTGAACTGCAAGTAATTGATGAAATGCCCATCAAACCATTGGTTCTTACACCCTTTATACTTTCTTCTTAATAAACTTTTTTGATCGTCGAAATCGTAACATAATTTACCCACTATTAACCCATTTCCATTTTAAATTTACATAATTATCAATTTTATTTTTGCTGTAATAATTGAATTTAGAAATGTTTGCCTCAAATGTAACTACAAATAGTCTTATATTAACATAAATAGTTTTTGGTCTACGATAGAAACCGGGTTTTCTTTTGAAATCAATAAAGAAGCACGCGTTCTAGTTAAGTGTCTGCTAATGAATGAACTGCTGACCTCTTTTATTGATAACACATGAGTTCTGGGCCATTTCAGTAGCTATAACACAACAGACGAACATTCTGCAGAATTTATGACTAAGTGCTGTAGAGTGAACTGCAACAATGGAAAAATTACGGCCAATTACAATCGCTTAATCAAACAAGAAAAATTATAAGGCCAAGTATTGAATTTGTTTAAAAGTATTTGTAATGTAGAGAGTAAAATTTCGAAACTATTGCTTTAAAATTTTGGAGCGCTAATAGATCGCAGTCTGCAAAATCTCCGAAGGTATGGTTTGCATCGCCGATGAGTTAAGTCCAATTTCATCTCCGATTTCAAATCCGATTTTATTTCCAAGAAGTATAAGTTCAGTTCAATTTCGAGTATAATTTCATGTCTAATTCAATTCCAATTTCAACATTGATATCAAGTTTATTTTTAAGGTCAATTTAAGGGGGGACCTTACCTTGGAAGATCGAAAAATAATAGATTTTCGTAAACTTTTTTCAGATGCTAGAATATTGTTGTTAAGTGTTGGGGTATTTTGGTTATTGATTAAGGTATATATATATTTTTTTAATGAACCCTCCGCTCACCCCCGTTACCAAAAAGCTCACACAGAGAGCCCCCTGGTATCGGACACTTACAGAAACCTCAGCTTAGAAGAGAACTGGACAACACACTAAACAAAGAAATTAATTTAAGCTGAGGAAAACATAAAGAGGTTACATAAAATTATTTAAAAACTATTTAATGGGCGCCCAGTGGAATTTAATATTCCTTTTTAAGGGGCCCAGTATAACTATAACTAAAAATAATTCCGATTAAGCTACTGGTAGAGAGAAGTTAAATTTAATTTACGATTTACTTTACATAGGCATGGTTGATACGCTCAAATTATATAATTGATTATGTTTGTCTTAAAATATTGTTTAATTTTGTATTTATACAGATCGATGTTGGTGATTTGTTTTAATTCGTTAGGCAGAGCGTTGTAAATTGAAGGACCAAAAATGAAATTCGCGTCTGACCAAGATTTGTTGTGGCTCTATCACGCTGTATGGGATTTGCTCGTCGGGTATTTTGCAGTCTATTACCAGTGTTTAAAGACATATTATGGTGATAGTCTGGTTGATGTAAAACTTTCTGCATATGAATAACAGTTTGCATTTCACGTAAGGCTAAGATAGGTAAAACTGTGTGGCTATTATTTGTGTAGAGTTGAACCGTTGGGTAAAGTATCGGTAGTTGAAATATTATTTTCAAGCACCTGTTTTGCAAAACTTGTATTTTCTTAATTTTCGATTTACTGGCGTGTCCCACCACGAGAACTAGATACTGAATTTGGGAGTGAATACAACCATAGTAGAATTTTAATAATACGTGTTTAGGAACGAAGTAGCTCACTTTTCTCATTGCGCCGGCTAATGATGAAATTTTTTGCTGCATATGTTTGATTTGCCGGTCCCAAGACAACGTTGCATCAAGGTAAACACCGAGATACTTGAAATCATCAACTTTTTCTATAGATATTTCGTTGACGCATAGGTTAAGTGATCGGCGGGTTTTTTCCTAGGTGAGTGGAAAACCATATATTTTGTTTTCGTTAAGTTGAGTGACAGTAAATTAGCATCAAAATAGTCAGAAAGAACTTTTAAATCATGCTCCATTAAGGATATCGCACTGCCGATGTCAACGCAAGGATAAAATAATGCCGTATCATCTGCAAATAACCTTGGTATCCCTTTCAAGTTTAAATTGCCAATGTCGTTGATGTAAATCAAAAACAACAGTGGACCGATATTGCTACCCTGAGGCACCCCTACATCAATTTTGTGGAGTGTGCTACGTGCCTCACCAATCGTTACAAATTGCATTCTTTGTGTTAAGTAACTGCGAATGACATTGTTTGCCACTCCTCTTATTCCATATAATTCCAGTTTCTTTAAGAGAATATTGTGATTCAAGGTATCAAACGCCTTTTTAAGGTCAAGGAATAACCCTCCAACAAGTTTCTTCGATTCAATTTCGCTGACTATGTAGTCTATTAGCTCTGTTATAGCTGTCGTAGTCCCACATTTCTGCCTAAAGCTGTATTGCAAAAAACATTGTTTGCCTTCAAAAAATCTAATAATCGAGCTACAAGTAGTTTTTCTAGGATCTTGTTAAAGACCGATAATGTAGATATTGGACGGTAATTACGGTAATCTAAAGTGTTTCCTGCTTTAAAAATTGGTACTACTCTAGCAATTTTTAAACAGTTGGGATATTCACCAGTATCAAGAATTTTATTGAAGGCTTGACACAAAATGAACACAAATGCTTAGGGATTACCCTTTATTACTCTTGCTGGAATGTTATCCGGGCCTGAACTCTTATTAACATCTAATTCTTTTATTAGAGCAGTAACTTCATTAATACTTGCAGGGCGTAAAAAGATTGTATTAGAGACGCATCAAACGTTGCACTCGTTTTCAGGAACGTCCCAGAGAGACCCTAGAAGTCGGTGTTGTTGCTCATCAAATAGCACAGCAAGTTCGAACACAGGCAGCACCAACCGCAAACGAAAGAAATGTGTCGAACTATTAGTAACTTCCACCAGTAGTCCAGAAAACGGTAGTGAACCGCAGCAGCATCCAATCGACTTCGAAACGAGAGTATGATCTTCGGCACGGGACGAATTTTCGGTCAAATAAAACTATCGTGATCGTTCTTGATCGTGTATATTGAACAACTGACTCATTTCGCACAAAACAGCTTAAATTATATAGACACTATATTGTTCTCGTTTACTTATCGTTAACAAAGGCAAGGCAAAAGACAAATCGTATTAATCCATTTCGTCCATAGAGGACGCAGCGATAAACTCCGTTACATTTATTCTCAGATGCAACATCCCGGCCCCCTTGAATTATTAAATTCAAAAAGCAAATGCCTCTAAGTTGTCCGGTTGTGAATACACCAAGGAATTGTTAGCAGCCGGTAACGATCGAATTGCGTTGGAATTGAGATTTTTGGCGGCGCCAGTTACCACCCAGCCAAACACACTTTCAACTAATAATGGCAAATTCGCATCCAGTTCCATACGTGCTGCAGTGGGAAAAAACGAGCAAAAATGCTTGGCACCAAGAACTAAGTCGATGGGTTTACTACTGTTGAATGTTGAATCTGCTAAAAACACATCGTTTGGAATTTTCCAATCTGCGATTGATACGTCGTTACTCGGAAGGTTAGCCGTGACATGGTCCATGACAAGAAAGTCAGCATCACATGAAAATGAGTTTCTTCTCGATTTGACCTTCGTAGCAACTGAAGCACTTAAGGTTTTCGATAGATTACCCGCACCTTGTATTGTGACGTTGGCCCTTTTCTTTTTTAACTGCAGAATACGCGCCAGCCTTTCAGAAATTAGATTAGGCTGTGACGCGCTATCTAATAATGCACGAGCCGAATGCGATTGACCATGAGCATCGACAATTGAAACAATGGCTGTCATGAGAAAAACACTTTCAGCTTGATTTTGCGTTGATGCACTAATCGCGATGCTTGGGGTTGATTCTGTAACGATGTTTGTGGCTTGTGTAGTCGATTCGATTGGTTGTGGCATCGTATTTTCTGCAACAAAATGCACTGAAGTTTCACTTGTTCTTTGGCTCTCGATGGCGTCCGGATGCAGTAAAGTGTTATGGCGACGATAGCATTTTCTACAACTGAATTCCGAGGTGCAATTTCTCGCAATATGACCGACTCTTAAGCAATTGTTGCACAAACGTTTTGAGTATGCAAATTGTTGTCGTTCAACTGTGGATAAGCGATGGAACATATCACAACGAATTAGCGAATGCGGCTGGTTGCACGCCGGACAACGATCAGTGCTACTGGAAGCACTAGTTGCATGACACTGTACTGGACAAACTGGCACATACGCACTGGATGGAGATATATGATGGTTGACAGCGATCGATTCTAGCACTCTTACACGTCGTTGTAAAAACTCTACTAAACATTCGTAGTTTGGATGACTTAATGTTGAAGCATGATCTTCCCATGTCTTGAGAGAGTCATCATGAAGGCGCGAACAAAGCAAATGCTCCAACATACTGCTCCATAGTTCTGTTGGCTCTCCCAACTGATGCAAAATTTTAACATGGCGTTGAAATTCGTCAATTAGCCAATGCAAGGTGGCAGCTGTTTCTATTTCCATGGAAGGTATGTCAAATAAAGCTTGCAAGTGACGCTTTTTTAACAGATACTCGTTTGCATAGCGACTTATCAGCGTATCCCATGCCAACTGATAATTTCCTGAGCTGATCGCAATAGACTCAATCAATTGTGCTGCCTCTCCTTTAACAGCAGCTTTCAGGTAGTGGAATTTCTGGATTGCAGGAACTTCTTGATTGGAATGAATGAGGGCTAAAAATGTGTCATGGAATGCCAACCATTGATTATAATCTCCGTCAAACTCGGGGAGGGTGATTGTAGGTAACTTTATTCCTGACAAGGCAGCAGAAACGGGCGTACGCGAATTGTTTGAACCAGAAGTGGGTAATTTTGAAATAAGATTGGCCTTCGTCGCAAAAAACCGTGGTTCGAAACTGGCGCGAGCATCGGCTAGTAACTGTCTGTCCTCAGAAGATGCTTCCATATCTTCCAATTGTCCTTGCACACTTTCCAGCGTCGCCCACATATTGTCCAAATATTGAATTCTCAGGGGAATTTGCAGCTTATCGCGCTCCTCATTATATTCAGCTACAAACGTTTCTGTGCGTTGCAAAGCGGCTATTATCGTATCCCGCCGTGAAAGTAAAGTGGTTTTCTGTTGTTCCGCCATTTCGAAATATATATTATTGTTAAGATGATGATACAGCTACAGGTATGACGAGCAGCACGAAGTTCGATCCAATCCTGGTCACGGCACCAATATGTTGTTGCTCATCAAATAGCACAGCAAGTTCGAACACAGGCAGCACCAACCGCAAACGAAAGAAATGTGTCGAACTATTAGTAACTTCCACCAGTAGTCCAGAAAACGGTAGTGAACCGCAGCAGCATCCAATCGACTTCGAAACGAGAGTATGATCTTCGGCACGGGACGAATTTTCGGTCAAATAAAACTATCGTGATCGTTCTTGATCGTGTATATTGAACAACTGACTCATTTCGCACAAAACAGCTTAAATTATATAGACACTATATTGTTCTCGTTTACTTATCGTTAACAAAGGCAAGGCAAAAGACAAATCGTATTAATCCATTTCGTCCATAGAGGACGCAGCGATAAACTCCGTTACATTTATTCTCAGATGCAACAGTCGGTTTCGAAACTGTTTTTCATATGCGTTTAACCGTGTCCGTCGCACGCGTATGAGTTCGTGCAGTTTTCAGATACTAATTCAACACCCAAAACCATACGTTTAAAATGAAATTGCAACGAAACTAAAAGAGATAGACCTCTTACGTCGAAGAACGAATTGTAGAATGGTACTAGAGCTTTAAATTGGTGAATAACAGCAGTTTTATCACACATTTTTGGGAAAAATTCGATAAAAATGCCCTGAAAACACTTATTTAAAAGCTAACTAAATATCATGAAATAGGAGGTTTAGAGCCAATTTTCAGTACAAAATTTTCTCAGCTTTCGAATGAAAGTACCCAAATTGAGCTAGCTAGCATAGTTTTTGTACCAGAGCTAATTTATGACAAACAGAACCGAAAACCAAAAACGTTCAATAACTCTGTAACGATTGAGATTTGGTCAAATATGCGTAGAAGGATTTTTTTCGTCATATATGATCCTCTATCGCCACTTGAAATATCTGAACTAAGCTACCTAACATCCTGTATACTAGCAAAACATCAGAGGTTTTCCAGTTTAATCTAATCTCACACTAATGCAGCCAATTCTTGACAGTATCCGGGAAAATGACGAATATTGGAATCAAGCATTTTTCTTTTCAACGGCCTGGTTAACTGCGCAGCATGTACTGCAGAGAGAATTCCTTGATTTAAACTGGAACCATAATTAATACCTTATCCCATTCAACTCCTTAAAATTAAGGAGAAGGAAGAAAGCGTGTACCTCCCGTACCAAACGCTTCTTATACAATATATATACAATGCAATCGTTCGGAGTATCTTTGCTAATAATAAGGTTAAGTGATACTCCGAACCTTTGGGGGAACTAATGGCACTTAGACCAGCCAGGCTGTCAAGAATATAGCACCTTATTCCGCTCTCTGAAAATAGATTCAAGCAACCAACCACAGAGAACAGTCATTTATGTTCTTATGAAATTTCATCCAAATGATTTGTAAAGTTTTGAACAAAATATTAGCGACATCTATCTCAGGGTGCACCAGTTGCGCTTCGTCCATGTTGCCATATTCAATATATTTTCTTGCGATATTCTACATTTTTGAATAACCGGCAACTCCAATATCAGCAACTCCAATTATTGAAAGACAACAAACATGTTTTCTTATACTTTTTGGGCATGGTAAAAAGTGTTTGATATGAGGTAGGTAAAAAGAAATATTTTATAATTCCATCAATTAATAGCAGTATTTTTTCATAGAAATTTATCACATAAGGGTTACGGTACGTTAAGCGTTCAATACCGTGAAAATACAGCGTAATAAAATTGGATATGTTGGAACTAAAAACATTTGAAGTTCTGGATACACCAGGGTTCGGAAATGCTTTCGATATAAGCGACGGTTGTAGAACTATTTCTGAGTACGGTACTAACGAGCGGTAGAAATATCGTTGACAACGAATCCACTGCTGTTTGTTTATTTAACAATTTGATCATAACTTGATATCAATTTCGTAGCTCAATATACAGCATAAAAATATGGTTATAGTTCTTGTTTATTTTTAAAGGTTGATTTGCTATAGTTACTGTAGCAACGCAGTCCGTTGTAATGTTTTGAAAGCATTCAAGGCCAATCGAAGTAATCAAAGCTCGTTCTGTCAGCGATAGGAGCGCCATCCAACGGGAGCATTACCACATACTTTCAATATGGCGATTTTGGTTTTTACACATCCCGCGGAATTAAGATGAATGTCTGTTCTCTGTGAACCAACTATCAACAATGTTAGTTTGAATAATATAACAATTGAAAATAAAGTCATGTGATTCACTGCCCATCAATGGAAGACAGTCACATCTGCAAAAACGTGCAACTACGAAAAACGCTGTTGAAGCCACGACAGTTTTTCTTTAATATTGAATCGATTTTGGAAAAAAAAAATCGTCCAAATCGTCATAAAATCACTTGAATGTACATAACAGAATACTTTTACAAGCAATTTATTCACAAGTGACCTAAAATTTGTTCTAAAACTTAGAAAAACTGCCGAAGTTACTGATATGCGTTTATTTGTGCTTGAATAAGCAAGAATAAACGCATAACAGGCACTGGACAGCATGCCTTGATCCTTGCGTTGTCGGTGACTCGGTAGTATTTTCAAGACCACGTGTCGTTGTTGTTTTGATAATTCACGTGCTCGTTCAATTCAATTGCTAAAAAGGTCCTGATTTGAGTCAAATCTCTTCCTGGCTTCCTGACGTCTTGAACACTTTATACGACTACCAATAGTCTAAATTTGCAAATCCGTGTATTTATAGGTGTCACATGATGGGTTTGTTGGGATTCAAGGTGCTTCTATGTTCAAGTCCCATATATTCTGGAACTTGTTCCCACTGTAACTTCGGAATCGTACATCCGATCCAAATTCTCCTCAATAGTGTTCTTCTAGGCCATAAAACCTTCCGTTTGGTAGTTGCTGCAGTTGAATCGGTCCAGGCATTTCCAAAAAACAGATGCTTATTGATATATTTTTACTAGTGTGACTGTTATGCGTTTACTTGTAATATGGGACCGACATAGTTTGATATTTTTTTCAACATCTTGGGAACAAACATAACTTTTTTGTTTGAAATATTGAAAGAACAGTTAATTTAAAGATCATTCCCAGGTTTATCTCAAAAGTGGTGAAAAGTCAGATGAAACTGTTATGCATTTATGGGCAGTTCAATGGTTACCTAAAACTACAGCTGTAAGATCAGAAACTGATAACCATACGACCCCGCGCCTCCAAACTTGAGTACTCAATTATACATATCGGAGTATTGCTAGGTATGGCCACGTAAAGGTGTTAGGTATGGGATTGAAATGGCTAGAGTTATGTAGGGCGCTTCCCTCTAGCTGCCTTCCCCGGTTCATACCTCTATCAAAACATCAGAGATTTTCGTACAAAAATGGATTAGTGAAGAACGTAATTAGCCAGGAATAATCGGAAGAATATATAGTATACGTAAGAATATATAATAGAATATGTTTAGAGGTTTAGTTTTAACTGTGAAGGTGACAAATACAATCAAATCACAGATAGAATCACTCTTTAGTCTCAACGTGCTTCGACCTCTTGCTTTCTCGGATTGCATGAAATTCAAGAAGCACTAGTTGTCTTCGTGAACCAACCAGTTGCACCAGTCTGTTGTCTGCTGAGATCCTACAGCAGATGCCTTCTCCAGCTAAACACTCAGGTTGAACACTTCACAAATAGTTTGGGCCACCAAGCCAGCTCACTTCAAAGTGCTTTTTCAACTCTCCGTAAACACGTCCGACTGCGGAGCTTGCAGTCAACCCACCGTTTTCAGCACGCTGGACAACTTCTTGTGTTCTCTGCTGGTCAACGACACACCTTTCCTTCGTGCCCAGCTAGCCAAAAAGCCAGCGGGCTGCCGCATGTAGACCTCTTCTTGAAGGTCGTCGTACAAATAAGCTGTCTTGATGTCAAAATGTTTCAAACAGAACCTATCTCTTCCTGCAGGAATCACCAACAGGGTTCTCTAAGTCGCATGACAGTTAACAGGAGTAAATACCTCGTCGTAATCTACACCGTATTTTTGAACATTGTTGCTACAGTGCCGCAGATATTGGCAACCCGGCGAAGTGGAACAAACTCTAACAATTCACTGAAAGGGCGAAGCATAACTGTCATGCTCTTATAAAGAAATTTATAATTGATACTGTAACCGAATTAATTGTGTAGAACATATGTAAAGTTATTAGAGCTAACGAATTTGGAATTTTTTGATTATTAAAATTTATTTGCTTATCTAAGGTTGGTAAAGGTGCATTTTATTCCCCCCAACCTGCAAGAAGTTATGGGCTACTCATGGAACGGTTTTCCGGAACCGGCTATGTAAATTGGATGTTTCGTAGGTGGAGATATCCGAAAGTCTGCAGAGCTGTTGGACGCGGTGTCCAACGACGCGCCGTTTTAGAAAATCGACAACAATGCATCGAACGTGCAACTTTCCTTTATTGACGATGACCTTTTGGGCCTGATCAGTGAAAAGAATTCTGTGAAGGAAATCTGGACTGTGCTGGAAAACGTCCACACAAAGAAGTTAGTTTCTTTGGAAACTCTCGTCCGGAAATTGTTAGCATGACTCAAGGTTATAGAAGTCCAGTTGCTTTTTTACTGATTTCAGTACTTCAGTTATGAACAATTATGAAACATAGAATCGCGTATGTATTTTTGCTGTTGAACTAGATTAGACAGTAATTCTATCACATAAAATGTTGTTTACGGTGAATTTTATTATCAGTGAATTTTATAAGTATATTATCGACATTCTACAACCTTTAATTTAATAGCGAAAATAATTGGTCAATTTCATGCTCAAATGTTTACGTTGGCATCACTCCATATAAACGTCCGTTCCCTTGGCAACGTGCAACAACGACGGTCGCGGATTCGGAATTGCAATCGAAACGAACGTGAAGTTTTTCCTATCAATTCAAGTGAACAATTTGGGCAAAATGATTATAATATCTCTCTAAATAACTGTTCGGGTGGTAAATTAAAGTGTTTTGTGCCTCAAGTTAAGTTTCGCGAGTGATTTGACGACTGAAACGGCTGAAAAAAATTAATGAAAAACCGTCGGCGAAAAAGTGAAAATATAGTGATGAATATTAATTGGTCACTAATCTCAGTATTTAGTGTAATTAATGACCGAAAAAGTTAAAGAACTTATAGAATGCAATGTTTAGTGCTTCAAGTTGCAAGATCTACAGCTAGTAGGATAGTTGAACTAATGTTATATTTTTGTGATGGTTTCCCGAGTCTATGGGTATGGGAGTGACCTTGCCCGAACCCATGACCCCTTAAAAACGGCGTTGAAAAATTTCTACGAAGAATAGTTAACCCTCGATCGGATTGTTGATACGGGTAAGGAGAAGCTTGCTTCGGTAAGCATTCGCCAGCTTCAAGCAGCAGCCGAAGAAATTCCCTCACCTCACCTGAACAACCGCTTTCCATTGTCCCTGGTTTCTACAATGAGAGGTCCGGCCGCCCCGATGAACAGAACTGGTTGCAAGTTGTGAAAGACGAACTTAATTCGGTGAAGCAAAACGATACCTGACACCCACCCAATATTTTGCCGATCAAGACAGACTAGGGTTTTCGCATCAAGCGTTATCAAGCGGGCCTAGAAGCCAAAGGTTTTCAACAGAAGGCAGCACTAGACCACACGCTAACCTATTCTCGGGTTGCAAGAATGGCGACAATTCGGACTGTTCTTACTGTGGCACTTCGTAGGAAGATTAATGCAGAGCCCTTGCTGTTGGAGCAACAAGTTGAACAAGTTGAACGAAGTACTCTTGGCAGTTGAGGGCCAGAAGCTGTAGACCGAAAATCTGCCACGCGGATTCGTGTTCTAAGTTTTTGTTTTTGATGCACGGTTTCCTAGGCTAGAAGAAAGTAGCAAACGATGGTGTTATCATCCAGCGAAGCTGAGTGTGGTGCACTGAACTTGGCTTATGGCTGAATGGAATTCTCGTAGATCTTCAAATGATAGCGTCGGATTAATGACTGTATTTCAATGGCGAAGAACGATTTCCCCACGTCAACAGAGAAACTCTGAAGATCGAACCAATCCAAAGCAACAAACAACTGATAGATATATTCACTAAAGCTCTGGATACAATACAATTTCACGAGCTCCGGAAATTCCTTAGACCTTATCAGTGACTCCAGTAGCTGCAGGCGACAGTAGACCAAAACACGGTCGGCACTTTCCCAATCGGTGAGCTCACGATCATCGAAGAGACTGATGGTCCTGCGGTCCAGCGAGTCGCTGTCGAAGTTGTAGCTACCCTTCAGCTCATGGTCAATCGCACGCGATTCCTTAGTCCTCTGAGCCAATTTTTCCGGCTGCCGCTGCCAGAAGTTTTAGAGTGATTGGTATTTGAACAGTTCATATGAAGTCCTACGAGTAGCTAATAAACGAGGAATGCTTAATGGTTTAGCCATTCAAGTCTACGTAATGAACATTGGATAGCAGTTATTACAAGCATACTCCTTTTAGGGGCTTTTGACAATCTGCTCTGGTTCGTTCGGACATGCTACTACTGAGATCCGTCATTTACAGGTGGATAGTTAACACGCAGCATTCGTATAAATGCCTCCTTCCCTGTCCGCATTCGATCATAGTTTCACCGCCATGGACCGCGAGGCTCTGACGGTGCACATTATCCAGCCATTCATTCACCAGCCATAACAGTTTCTTACCAGATTATCCGATCTTAGCCTCTGTCTTATTTCTCGAATTGATACACCTTTCTTCTTGTAGGTTAGAAAAATTTTCTTCTATTTCTCACTCAAAACATTACCGATAGCATCGATATGTTGCTTGGCAACGTTCAAACAATTAACTCACCTAATCGCGCTGACCAGTGCATACCAACATTTTCAGGAGCCGTGTCATTACTCACCCATCTGCACCGTGTTGAGTTTCCCTCCCACAACGAACTTTTCCTCCCACCGACGCGACGGTTATCAAACGCCTGCCATGTGCCACCTAAAAGTTACTCACTTTCCCCTCCGCTGAGAGCTAGAGGAGGGTTTGGGGCCGAACGAGCCCGGGTAGCTCACTCTCAGCACCGGCGCGCCGTCATTCGCGTGGTCGTGCTAGAAAGAGACATCGCGGAAAAGCGCAACAAGCAAGCGATGGCGCGTGGAAGAAAATCGTCCGACAAAACCACGTGTTTGTTGCTGTTCCCCACGCGGGCGGGACGGGGAGGAGAACGTTCTTTCCATTTAAATATCATTACTATGGCACTCTCTTGCCTGTGGGTGTGTGTGTGTTCTGCTGTATCGCGACTAATCGTCGATTTTATTTTCGCACATTTTTTTTGGGTTTCTTTTTGGTTTGTTTTGTTTTTTTTTTGCTTTGTTTGCATGTTATATCGAGAGTTGAACTAACGCATTGAATGATTTCCAATTTTGTTGGGTAATAATTTGCGAAAATTTTGGCTGTTTTGTTATAGGGTTTTCTTTTTGTTTGTTTGTTTTGTTTTAGTTTTGCGCTCAACAATAGTGCGGAGAATTTCATTTTTGACGGTGCCTACTTTGTTCTCTGATAATCTCTCTGATTTAGCTTTTGTTTTTGTTTTTCTCGCTTCACAATATTACTTCTCTAATCGATAAATTACAAACAAATATAGAATGGAATCAACTAGTTCGTCAACGAAAAGTTTTTCGATAAAAAGCCATACGGTGGGTGTTGTTCTGTATTTTTCGATTTCCGATTCGGACTAAGATGGAATCAATTAGGTTAGGTTTAGAGGGGTTAAAATTCGTTTGCGAAACAACTTATTTTGTGCGCTCATACACAAACAAAGACAGCAAAACGTTTCGAACTTTTTGTTTTTAAAGATACTTAACTCTGAAGTATGTAGATATCCCGATGATATGTAATTACCACATTCGTTTTTTTTTGTTTTAATCGTTCAGTTTTTCTGTTTGATGTTTTTGTTTTTTTTTTCGCCCGGTTCGGAAAGTGCACGCTGGAAGGATCCTACAGGAAGTGATTAGCGTCCGGTTTTAGGAGGAAAAATTGAGAATTGAGCTGCAAAACTCGGCACTCCGAATAATCGGGAAGGACTGGAAGGACGAAAGGGCATGCTAAAACCAAACCTTTTAATCGTCTCAACTAAAGTTTCGCACATACAAATTGACTAGCTTCGGTGAAAGGAAAAATCGCCGGGGGGGAATGGCGGGCGACCGCCCGCAGCAGCGCAGGGCTAAACTAACAGAGTCTGCGACACAAATAGGCTACCAATAATCATTTGTTACGCGATAAATATTATCAATTTCTGTTTGTTTCGAATTCTTACAAGATTAAATAATATATGCACTCTATTAAGGTACTGTTTATCGTGTGTCAGTGAGTGTGTGTTTGTGTAATGATCGTTTCGCGGCGTCTAAATACAATCAAGACTAGAGCAGTTTCACGAGCTAAATGCACTGCATTTAGACTTTTGTTTTGTTGTTCGATTTACTTTATCTGATTTAAATCTGTTGACTATACACTTGCTGCTATTAATACTAGATAATATCTTTTAACTTGCTTTACTTTTCACGTTGCTACCGTTTTTTTTGGTTGCTACTAAAGGAATTGTATTTAGAGGTTAAATTACTTTTCTCTAATCTGGTAGGTACCTCCCGCTTCCTTAGTTGGATCGGTCATACTGTTGAATTCTTTTCTCGGAGGGGGGAGCTGTAGTGCCTGGGAAAGAAGAAACCGACCATCATCGGGCAACGAAGGTGTGAGGTTAGCAACCTCGAAGGAACACTTAAGTTAAGAATTTACACGATCGAAATACCTAAACTACGAACAGGAAGGCAGCATCTACTGACTTGTGTTGAGTAATTGGCCTAACCTAACGGTACGGGGGCGTTAAAAACAGTCACGAGGAATGCTTACTCTGGAGGAGAAAGTGGGAAGCAAATCTATTTACTGGACAGTCCTATGTTGTTACAGTTGCAGCAGTGGCACGAGCCGATCATTTTTTCCCAGACAGGGAGTCCCCTCGAAATACTGTGACTAGACTGTGAGGGGTTCAACTATTTTGCCCTAATATCGCGCTTAAATATTTGGTTTTCAAACGTTTCATAGTTTCTTAAAATACTTTTTTTTTGTTTTTCTTCTTTAGATGCTGTCGAACTATAGCACTAATTAGGTAAGGTAAGAGTTGGAGCCCCATTCCTGCTGCTATTCTCGGAATTTGGAGGAGGCTCTTTAGCCTCTAGCGACTTTGGCTACCGCACGCAAGCGCAGTAGTTCCCCTCGTTTTTACGCCTACTTAACTAATATTTTCTACTAGTTTTTTTTTGTTTGTTTTCTGGTTTTGGTTGTGTTTTGCGTCCTGCCGGGAGAACTTTTAAACAGAACCGTCGAAGACGGCAACGGCTCAGTCCAGTTTCCAACTGATCGAAGCCTGCTGCTTTCGGTAGCGATTCGCATTTTTGGCAATCAAGAAATCCTCCGTCGGGAAGTCCAACATCGTGGTACAGTGAAAGCCCATGTTGGCCGATGCCACGATGTACTCGCACAAGGCGAACCAGCTGAAGGCTACAAGTATTACAAAAAAAAACAAATCACAAATTGTTTCCGGCGTTGCCAAGAGCAACGCAACTTACCCAAATCGTGGCAGAGGAAGCGGTGCTTTAGGAAAAACAAAATCAACCCGATGGTCGAGGCGATCGAGAGGGCAAAGAAGGCCTTCTTGTAGCGCAGCGATGATTCCTCCTGGACGGTTTGCGGTCCGTTCGGTTGGAGCACTTTCAGCAGCTTCAGCGTGGCCAGCATGTAGCACAGCGACGAGGTCATGAAGATGATGAAGAACCGTTCGTGCAGCGCTGTGCAGCGTAAGCAGGGGAAAGGGAGAACAAAGATTGATCAAAAGTAATTTAACAATGTCAAATTTCGAACGACTTACGATAATTTTCCTTATTTGAAATATAGGTGACGCAGCACAGGGCACTGATTTCCGTTAGATTTAACCAGTAAACTACATTCAACAAGCGGCTTGCTTTCTTTATACTCTGAAAGAAGAAAATGTCCAGAATGAGAATACAGCTCAGATTGTTTATAAAATAAAACAAAAATTAGGTGAAAACCCGAAATATGTGTATGTTGAATTTCTCGCGTAATTCGCTCGTGAGTTGAATTATCCCTAATTCAAACCACGATTGGTTTCGGTCATCTCTCAGTAGCGATACATTGTGCTACCATCGCGGCGAACGGTGTGAACAGCTCGGTGCGCCATCGTGTCGGCCGCCATTCATCGATATCGTCTAGATTTCGACCGCGTTCATTGCCTTGACTATCCACTGGCAGTGTCGCCAGGCTTTGCTGAGGAAAAATCCCTAGCTTTATCACCGAAGAAAGGGTTATACTTTCAAATTCAATAAAGAAGCGAAATCCGTCCAAATGTGTAATCCATTCTTTATCACATTTGTCTTAAACATTAACTCAACTGTCGTTATTGTTCTCTCATCATTCTCCTTTCAGCTGCGTTTTCCGTCTTTCATCTTTTATTTTCCTTCGTGTGGTTTTTCGGTTCTGTGGTTCGATGGTTCGTTCTTTTTAACATTTACCTTGTTGGCAACTTTACATTGTTTTTTTTTGTCTATTTCCAGCGATTTGTTGTTATTTTTTATTTATTACCTTTTATTGCGTTTTTGGTTACTCGTAATTGCGCTGTTTTGTTATCAATTGTAGTCTGTTTCGGTATTTCTTGTCGCTTTTTTTCTGTCGTTTAATCGTCACTTCATCGTGTAGCGACCCTGCCCGCTACTCTCCCTTATACTAATCCTGCCTGGATCCGAAGGACGAAATCCTGGATCAAATCAGGCCATATTCAATCACATTCCATTACATTTTCATATCACGCCAGCAAGTGCTGTTGAACCCAAAATAGGATGGTCAACACCCGGCTTAATTGACTTAATTTGTTTTGAACAACATTTCCAAGAAACGCAAGCTTTTCGCGTTTTGGAAACAGAAATCAAACATAAGCCATCAAAGTGCTGCTTTAGCGCACCTTTGTGGCTGACGAAATATTGACATGCTGTTGCGCAATCGCAACCAAGTCGCTAGCCTGTTGGGCATCGAAGAGTTACATTACGCAGCATGAGGGTTAAGCCAAGAGACTTCTCACGTGACTCAAATTATTTATCAGAGTTCTCTTTCATCGCAAATTCGAGCGACCGCATGAACACCTGAGTGAAAGTGAAGGGCTATGGCACTCAAATGCGGCGCGATAATTAATGTTTTAGGTGTTTCAGGATCGAGGGGGCCCGTAAGGCCCCTTCATTTATGGTGACAGCGGTGGGAATTCGAACCCACGCCATTTCTGACTGGCTTTTTTACATCTATTTATAGTCTTTTCATCGTTTTTGAGATTTTCATCATTATTCTAGTGGTTTTCGGTGTCCAGCGTATTTTGGTCGTCTATCGTCTTATTTTCATTATTTTCACTTTCGCCTGAATGTCAGCACTTTTTCGTTGTCTTTTCGCCATCTTTTTGTCGTCTATTTGCTGTCTCTTCGTTATGTTGTCTTTTCACTATTTTTTTATGTTTTTTCGAGGCGTTCCTACGTCTTTTTTGTCGCCTTTTCATGGACATTTTCCAACATCTGTTCGTCACTTCGTGACTCCGTTTTTCCATTTTTTGTCCCTTTTTGTCTTTTTGATTTATTGTTTTGTTTTTGTTGCTGTTTTGACACCTTCATTTTGGCATCGTCATTTTGTCGATTTTTTTGTTTTTTTTTTGTCATCTTTCCATTGATTTTTGTTGTCTTTTCATTACCTTTTTGGCAGCTTTTTGCCCGGTTTCGAAGACAACCGAAACTGCCACAAAAGGCGATCATTAAGACTGTCGCAATGCCCTTTAGGTGTATAAAAAACACCAAACCAACAAAATGTTCTCCACTACCGTTTCGTCGTTCTTTATCTTCTTTTGCCCTCCTCTCGAAACCATTTTTTGCCGTGTTTTCTGTTTTTGTTGTTATTTTTTTGTCGATTTTTGCCATTTTTGTCGCCGTTTTTGGCTTCTTTTCGTCGTCATGCTGTCGGCTTTCTGCAGTTATTTCCGTCGTCGGTTCATCCGTAGTTTATTCAAGCTTCGTTTATGAAAGGAGTGAAGAGCAAAGTAATATAAAAACAATATCAAACTGTGTTATAATGGTATGTTTTGTTATTGAATAGATATGGAGATACATTGATAACACATTTTGTTATTTAGTAGATATTTAAAACAGTGATTGTAAGTTGAGTTTAATAACTAATTTTGTTATCATATCTTATTTTGGCCTTAGAATAACATTCAATATGTCTAATTTTTTTATTGATTAAACAGATTCTAGATTATAAATATTTTATAAAATGATTTTTTAATATCTCATATACTACTGCATTTGTTATTCAATACCTTCATGATACTAATACATATATGTTATTCTAAACTCTGAATACAGTCATGATATTGCTTTGTTATTCAGATAACACAAGTAGTTATTCTTTTGGTCTTAAAGGAGTAAAATTTTGACCTTATTTTTTGTTATTTTACCAACTATGTCAACCAAAACAAGACCAAATTTTGATATGAGTTGTTCAATTTCCAATAACACATTTTGATATTATTTAGCTCTTCGCTCCTGCTCGGGTTTGGCGTTTTTGTCCGTTTTTTTTTTTGATATTTTTAGGCATCTTTTTTCGTCTTTTCTTCGTTTTTTATTGTCACCTTTTCGTTGTCTTTTATCGTCCTTTCGCCATTTTTTTGTGTGTTGTCTTTTTGTCTATTTCAGCAATTTTATCGTTATCCTGTTGGCTGTCAAGACAACAAAAACTGCCTTTTTACTGCCTTTCCGTCATCTTTTCTTCGTCTTTTTTGCGTGTTTTGTCACCTTTTTAAAGGTTTTTATTTGTTTATCGTTATGTTGCTTTTTGTCCCTGTTGTATCGTCTTTGTATTGTCTCATCATCGACTTTTTTACATCTATTATTATAGTCATTTTGTTTCTTTTTGTTGTCTTTTCGATACCTTTTCACATTTTTCTCCTCTCTTTATTTTCTTTTATTCGTATATGTAAGCTTTTTATCACCATTTCACCATTTTTCGACGACTTTTGAAGACTGCTTTTGGCATTTTTATAGCTTTTTCATCGGATTCATCGTCTTTTTTATTTTGATACTTTTAAACGTCTTGTGGTGTATTTTTATTGCCTTGTAGTATTCAGTCGTGTTTTTTTTTGTCGCTGTTTTGGCTTCTTTTTGTTATCGTATTGTTTTTTCGACACCTTTTCGTCGTCTTGTTGTCATCTTTTTGGAGTCTTTTTCTTCGTGTTCGTCGTCTTTTTGTCATCGCTCTGTTGTACTTTTGTTCTTGGCTCTTGGACCGTTGTTGTCACCCTTTTCGCCGTTGTCTTTTCTTCGTTTTTGTTATCTTTTCATCGTCTTTAGTTGTCGTTTCGCCGTGTTTTACTTGTCATTTCATCACTTTTTTGTCAATTTTTCGTCATTTTTCATGTCTTTTGTCATGTTTTTGTTGTTTTTGTCTCTGTTTTGGCGTCTTGGTGTCACATGATAAAAGAACGTGAAATGTTTCCGTAGTATTATTGTGGTGGTTCGTTGTCTTTTTGTCAACTTTTCATCATAGTTTCGCCATCTTTTCATCACTTTTCATCATTTTCGTCGTCTTTATGGCGTCTTTCGTTGTCTTTCCTTCGTATTTTATATTTTTTCGCTTTATTGTTGTGTTTCCTGAATGCTTAAATGTTCAACAACAATAAGGCGATTTCTTTGCAGTTTATGAATACCCGTTGATACGAGCACTTGATTTATAGGTCCGAAGAAAATTCCTAAACCCGTAGAACTACGAATAAATCCATAAATATGGCATCACTGAGTCGAGCACAGTCGGCCGTCTGCAGTTGGTTAAACGAGTAAGACTTGGGCGATGCTTCCTGGTGGTAATTTAGGTTACCACAATAGTCAAAGTCGCAAAGACCAAGTCGATGGGTTAGTTTCTTAACAATTCCTCCAATCTCACAGAAGCTTGACAATTGCTTGGTAGTCAGACAATCCCAGACGGTGGTACCTAGACTGAACATTATCACACGGATCATGAAGACCAAGAGTCGCGAAGTAGCGCAAACGTGCTTCAAACGGTAATGGAAGAGGTAAAAAGTTGTACTCGTTCATTAACTCGACGTCCAATGTGCATTTGGATACCCCAAACCACCCAGATGCCTACTCTGTACAGCAGAAGCGGGCGATAAGCATGACACAGACTGACCGATGTGTCCGGCCTACAATAGGGCTCTAAAGAAGTAAGGTGAAGGTTACCCAAGGCTAGGGTGACCATATTCGTATAATTAAAAATCAGGACACTTTAAGCTATTAAAGATTGAGGTTCGACAAATTAACCAATCTATCCGACTCCACAAAAAAACAGACGCAACTAAGATACGGCCTGAAGGCTGATAAAATATAGGTGATCTTATGTAAAATTTTCCGGAGAACGTCGTGGTGCCAACCCATTTCCTGTTTGCCATCGGGAAATGCCCAATTTTGCTCATTTTCCCCTATTTTTGACATTTTTTCACACTTATTGGATTATACCAAGCTGGACTTAATAAAACTTAAAAACCTGATAATTTAAAAAAAGTCCGAAGAATGGAATAGGGTGTACCCCATTTAGTTTAGAGCACATTAATTTTGTTGGTTGAGTTCCCGTTTGGTATGGTCGACTCGGTAACGCGAGTTTAACCAAAAGGATTATTGTGCTCTTAACTAAATGGAATAAACCCCATTCGATTCTGCGGACGTCTTTACACAATATCATAAGGTTTTAAGGTTTCGTTTTCTCAAAACTTTTCTTGGTATAGTTTAATAAGTGTATAAAAATGTTGAAAATTGCGGAAAATGAGCAAAATGGGGCAATTCCCGATGGCGTACAGGAAAGGGGGTGGCCCCACGAGATTCTCCGGAAAATTTTACATAAGATCACCTATATTTTATCAGCCTTTAGGCCGTATCTTAATTGCGTCTGTTTTTTCGCTCGTTTTTGCCCATAGTGCTGCGGCAGAAAACCAAATACAGCTGGCCTGGAGAAGGCCAGGAAGTTGCTGAATCTGATTCCAGCGTCGGCCGAAATCTTAGATTTGCGATGCGGCGAAGAAGCCGGAAATTTCCATCTGGTTTGTCCGAAAAACGATTAAACGTGCCGGCCTCAATATCTCGAAGGTTCGAAAGGCGCCGAACCGGAACGACAAACAAAAGACGGTGACCAGGCCCTACGCCGGAAAGCTGACTGACGAAACTGAGGTGCGTCGTGATGGACGGATGACGCATAACAGTTGCCGGGGCAAAAATTTTACGTTGCAAAGTAAGTAGGAAGTAAGTAAAAGCCTTTTGGACAAGATCGCCAAAAAGTTCTGCATTTGGCAGGCATAACGCTGGTAAACTCCACCTACAAGGTACTCTCCCAGATCCTGTTACGCTGGCTGTCGCCGAATGCACATATCATAGGGAATCATCAGCAGACGGGCCACTATAGACCAAATATTCACGCTCACGTATCACATCTTTATTGATTTCAAAGCAACATACGATGCAGTCGAGCGAGACCAGCTATGGCAGATAATGTAGGAACACGATTTTCAGGATAAACTGACGCGAATGATCAGAGCTATATTAGGCGACATCCATTTAGTACGTCACGCAAATTTTGACCAAAATCAACCCCCCCTCCCCCCCTTGTCACATTTCGTCACACATTCGTGACCCCCTCCTGAGAAAGTACGTCACGTCACGGCAACCCCCCCCCCCCCCTCATACTTCACTACAAAAAAAATTAAATATTCATTCCAACCTTTTTATTTAGAGCTATCAAATGAATTTCTGCAAATAAAAAAAGGAAAATTTTTGAGTTTATAAGTCATCGATTCACGGATTTTGAAGATGATCTCCAATTGCGGCGATCGGATCCGCTTCAGAAGTCTTTGATCTGTCGTCGATTAATGTTTCGCGCATATCCACGCTCTTCACATCCATCCACTCAAATTCGTCTGATCTAGTTGAAAGAATCAGGACTTCCTGCTGACGTCTTGCAGCAACACGCCTTGGAAGAACTTTTCTGACGGATTTTGTCATTTTGTGTATTCATTCAATCGTGCAATCATTCAACACTACCTTAGATGCGAAATTCAATCCGCAAGTGGCATAAACTCTATCCTTCAGAGAGCTTTTGAGTATAATTTATTATACCGAAAAACCTTAAAAGCAGTCATGGAACTTCGGTATGAGTTTTTGTTCATCGATTGAGTTCAGCACTAGAGATGGTCGGGTTTCATATTTTCCCAGCCCGAACCCGACCCGGGCCCGAAAATTTTTTTGCTGTCAAACCCGGACCCGACCCGAACCCGAATTTTTATTTTCTGTCAAACCCGAGCCCGACCCGAACCCGAAATTTTATTTTCGGTCAAACCCGAACCCGACCCGAACCCGGATTTATTTTTTTCGCAAAGCCCGAACCCGACCCGAACCCGAATTTTTTTTCGGCCAAACCAAAACCCGATCCGAACCCGAATTTTTATGTTATGTTAAATTTGATCCCGCCCTGAACTTGAATTTCATATTTATTTTCATAAAACTCACACCTCGATTTAAATTGCGGCAGTTTTCTTAACGTATTCTCTGTAACGTTCGAGCTCTAAAAGCTGAAATTTTAGGTTTTTTTCACCCTTCTATTTCTTTTGGAAACGAATTGAAAATTCTAAAAAACTAGAATCGTTTCTTTTACTTTTTACGGGAATATCTCTTAAGTTTTCTATGAAACCTGTGAAAAGCGAAAAGAAAAATTTACATGAAAAATTATTTTGAAATGCTTGGATCTTGCTTCATTATGTAATACCGATATCTAATAGCCGAAAGCTAGTTCTTAGTCTAAACCACTAGCACCCTGGTTTAAAGATAGCAAACATAAAAGAGATTGATTTTAACACAAAACATACCGACTTCACTGAGTGAAGTTCACTCTACGAATATTTTTCGCGAGAAGACCGGAAATCCCGCGATTATCAATAGATTAGCGTTAATATTTTTCTCGATAAAAAAGAAATAGTAGAGCACCAAACTTTGCATTATGTTTTAAATATATTTTCTAATAAAAGTAGCTAAACAGAATTGTGTTATAACGCCGTGAAAATGAACCAAAAAAGCAATGGGTCAAATGACCCCTTCACGGCAGAGCTGCCATAAATACAGATATTTGTGCATGCATAAATTCAGGACCCTACCGTTTTCTCCGGAGTATTTTATTTTCTCGATCTAATCTTTTAAATAACATGAATAGTTTATGAAGTACTTTAAAATTCAGGACCATTAGAAGAGCCAGAAATCACAGCAACTGAAATAATTGATGGGTCCCAAATTTATGCATGCACAAATATCTGTATTTGTGGTAGCTCTGCTGCACGGTATGTTGTGTGTTAAAGACAGCTAAACTTACAACTATTCCAAGGCACGAAACTTTTTGGAAATCGGAATAGAATTTATGATAGCAGACAATTCTAGTCTTCTGTCAGTCCACCCAACTTGTTTGGGCGCATGACATGATCCAACTAACGAATTCTGGCGAATTCTGGAATATATAACTTTTGGCCTAAATTCGATCTAAATCTGAAAACATTAAACCGTCTAAAAAGCAACCAGTTCAGTGCAGCTGATATCTGAGTCATACTAGATATTATTAAAGTACTGCTTATTTCATTATGTTAAAATAATACTTTTACAAGAACTGAATGTGGAGATGGTTCGGCTTCTTATTACCCAAACCCGAAACCCGGACTTAATTTTTTCGCTAAGCCCGAACCCGACCCGAACCCGAATATTTTTTTTTGGCCAAGCCCGGACCCGACCCGAACCCGACACCTGGTAAAAGTATCAAGCCCAAACCCGACCCGAACCCGTCGGGTTCGGGTTTTTTTCGGGTTTCGGGTCTGAAAACCCGAGACCCGACCATCTCTATTCAGCACGAATATCAAGGGAAAACATTGCCATGGGTCTCTGGTACCATCCCGTAGCCCTTCAAGAGTTTGTGTGACTGCTGTTTGCGGTTGCAAAAATCTTTTAGGCAGGACGGTACTCAAGCAGCTCTTCAGCGGTGTACTGCATATTCTGTAAAGCCTTAATGGAGAGTTCATACTACATAAAATAAATGAGTCCTGTTCACACATATATGTTAAAAAAAGCTTTCATTCAAAGAATTTAACTATTGGTTTTAAAATCCATCAGTATGTTAATTTTATAGATGCCTTCAATAGTTGTACCCTAAAATGAAGGCTAAATTATAATTTCATGAATAAATTTTCCATTCGATTTCTTTTCATGTGACGTCACATAACTTCATACCCCCCCTCCCCCCTACGTCACAAATCGTCACGATTAGGTCAACCCCCCCCCTCCTCCCTATAAGCGTGACGTACTTTATGGATGCCGCCTTAGTTCGAGTGGCGTGTTTCGTGCGCATCTTGGGGACACTCTCGAGTTTCTTTGAGACGTGGCGAGAGTTGAGACAAGGTGACGGCTTATCCTGCATGCTGTTCAACATCGCTCTTGACGGGATGATCCGAAGAGCGACTAAGGGTATCCAACACTCCTAGGCTTTGCAAATGATTTTGATATCATAGACACGAATCTTGCGACGGCGGAGGCAATCTACGCCAGACTGAAAGTGGAGTCTTGGAGGATTGGGTTAAAAATAAATGCGTCGAAAACCAAATACATGCGATGAAGAGGCTTAAAGGAAACAAACGTGCGCCTCTCACGCACGGCAATTGTTGACGGCGACGAACTAGAAGCGGTAGATGAATTCGTGTAGTTGGGATCGCTGGTGACCGCAGACAACAACACTAGCAAGCAGACCAGCGGCCGTCGGACCAGCCCTCCGCAAAACGCTACAACCAACAAATATACGCCATCACATGAAGTTGACAATATACAAAATCCTCATGTTCTGGCCACACTGGTGAGGTTGACAGAAGAAGATAAACAAAGTGGTGTCATAGTGATAGAAGCAAATATAGAGCATAGAAAATTGAAAGTCATGCTAAATAGTTGGATAAAAAAGTGTTGATAGTAGAATTTAAAGAGTTTTTGGAAGAATAAAGTTTGGAAAGATTTCTCGAGTGAGTTAGAAGATAGCGCGAAGGAAAATAGCTGTTCGTAGTGACAAGAAAAGTGTTTGCAGGAAGAAAAATAGTTTCGAGTAAGTCAAATGTAAAACAATGTTATGCTTTGAAGTGTTTAAACGATTGATTTAAAGCTATAGGTACGAGCACAAGTACGAGGGAAGATACGGATAGCTAGAAACGGAAAGGTAGAAATACATATACTGAAAAATATTGGAACAGTAAGTAGATTATAATAAATAACGATAACATTGAAAACTAAAGCCGGAAAAACCTTTATTAGGGTGGTTCAACGTGAATGGTACGACAGACAGGAAATAAGTTCGCATAAAAAAGTCAGATAGAAAATAATAATGTAAGTAGGAAGCAGGAATAACGTGAAGACAAAATTAATTCTAACGGTCAAATTATATTTTTAGTTTTGATCGACGCAATAAAAAGCTCGATTTACAAAAGCATTTCTTATATCTGCTGCGTTACAACACCTCATAAGATTGGTAGTTCTTTATGAATTAGGAGCTGTGACGCGCCTTTGCCGTGTTCGAGCGGAAGGTGCTCCAGACCATATTTGGCGGAATACAAACTGAAAGCGGAAGGTGGCGGAGGCGTATTAATCAGGAGCTACAGGCACTGTTTGAAGAGATTTTCATCGCATATTTGGTAGGCTACGGTGGGCCGGACAGGTCGTAAGAATGCCGAACGAAAGTGCAGTGACAACGGTTGTCTTCAATAACCTCGTCGGAGGCACCAAGAATAGAGGAACCCAACCGACTTGCGGCTTTCGAGACGCCTGGAACATTGGCGATGAGTGACCCAAGATCGATTTGATTGGACATGACTGTTAGATCAGTGCACAGTAGTGTCATTCCGAAAAAACGCGATAATTAGTGTTTACACAAAAACGCGTAATTTTAGAAGGTTAGTGTCTTTGAAGAAGTTTAGTAGTAAAGTATAGCGCATATATATTTCTCATTGCGCAACCTCATCAGGTCCCTGCATGCTGATCAATACTGACGCCGGCCACGTCCGAGTGCGGGTCCTGGTGGGATGGGAAGGAATGTTAGTCTAATACTTGTTGCTACTAAAGACCAGGGAATCCTCTGCATCTTCACAAGTATTTCGGGAAAGGAATTTTTGTTAGAAGATGGGGGGAGCTAGATAGATAAGGTAAGTATGTAAGCACCAGTTATATGAGACTAAACCGGATATTCGAAAATTTTCTTGTAAAACCAGTAATTACGAAAATTAAGATATAAAAAATATCTTTTTAACAAATTTAATATAATGCCATTGGTGCTTATATACAACCATTATTTAATTTATATCGAAAAATACTATGCACACGCGAGATACACGGCTCGAAAACTACATGGCAACTTGAACTTATTATACCTGAAAAGAAAAATAGTTCCTAAGTTGATAAGCATTTCCTCTTACCAACGCCAATATGCAGAGCGCCCTACACGCTTAGTAAAGTATAGCGCATCTGCACTATTAGTATGACCATAAACCCACCTATTAGGGCGATACAAACTTTTGTTTTTTTGATTGGGCACAAAAAAAAATTTTTTTTCAGGAAACTTGTAGAAAATACTAAAATGAGCAACTTTGCTGAATATAGTAACTGTCTATCTCTCACTGATTGCAAAATATTAAAAACACTTTAAAAATCAATTATGCTTAATAACTTTGCAACTTTGATTTAGTGCTATCAAATATTCTACAAAGTTATTCAGTATATTAAAATACACATTTTATCTGAAGACTGTTTTCTTCGCTTGGATGCATATTTAATCTATACTTAGAAAAAAGGATTTCTGTCTGTCTGTCTGTCTGTCCCTATGTTCCTTTTAGAATCGAAAACTACTGAACCGTTCGGCGTGAAAATTTGCATGTAGGGGTTTTTGAGACTACGGAAGGTTCTCTCGACGGCAAAAGTCCCCTCCCCCCACTAGGAGGGGGACTCCCAAACAAATCTATGCCTAAAAAAATGGATTTCTGTCTGTTTTATGTTCCTTATAGAATCGAAAACTACTGAACCGATCGGAGTGAAAATTTGCATATAGGCGTTTTTGGGGCCAGGGAAGGTTCTTATGATGGTTAGAGACCCCTCCTCCCACTAAGAGGCGGGGCTCCCATACAAATGAAACACAAATTTCTGCATAACTCGAGAACTAATCAAGCAAATGGAACAAAATTTTACATGTGGGTGTTTTTGGAGGCATGAATTTTTTCTTTGATTAATTGAGACCCTTTACCTTTTTAGGAGGGGGGGCTCCCATACAAATGAAATACAAATTTCCTCATAACTCGAGAACTAATCAAGCAAATGGAACAAAATTTGACATGTGGGTGTTTTTGGAGACAAGAATTTTTGCTATGATGAATTGAAACCTATCCCCACTTCAGGAGGGGGGGCTCCTAGACAAATGAAATACAAATTTCCTCATAACTCGAGAACTAATTAATCAAATGGAACCATATTTTGCATGTGGGTGTTTTCGGAGGCATGAATTTTTTCTATGATGAATTAGGACCCCTCTCCCTTTTTAGGGAGAGGGGCTCCCATACAAGTGAAATACAAATTTCCTCTTAACTCGAAAAGTAATCAAGCAAATGGAACCAAATTTGGTATGTGGGGGGTTTTGGAGGAAGGATTTTTTTAATGATGGTTTGAGACTCCTCACTCCTGTGGTAGGGGGATAAGGACTATCATACAAATAAAACAGAAATTTTTGCGTAACTCAAAAACTAATCGAACTCGAGAAATTTTAGACTTTTTTATAAAGCATTTATCAATAACAAGACCACCAAAAACTATCAATAGTAACATTAGTTAATTCAGCGCGAGACGGCCAAAGGCCGGATTCGCCGGCCACTGCGGGGAGACAGCCCCCCGTAGAGATCACCTCTATCTAGGTCTATGTATTTTCCTGGATCTACTGACCTCTATTACTTTCCTTCAATTGGGTCACCCCTGCGAAATAGTACTTTCTACGAAAAGATTTTCCGTGAAATGGTACATCCCGCGAAAAGTTTTTCGCGAAATTCTATATTCCGCGTTATGGTCAACCGAGAATTGGTGTTCCGCAGAATGGTATTCGGCGAAATGGTTTGTAATGATGGCAAATATTTAAATGCTATCCGCTTTATTTTATCAGGCTAAGCAATGGGAGGAGTTGTTTTCTACTTTACTGTAAGGAAAATTTGTATATTAAAACACCCATGAACTCCCCAGAAACTTGCCAAACTCAAGATTGTGAGAAAGGTCATCCGACATTCACGATTTATGTACAACACAGTTTAATTTGTGGCAATACGAAGTTCGTCGGGTCAGCTAGTAAGTTATAAAATATCTTAGAAAATAAATTCGCACTATATTCAATTTTTTTCCAAATGTACTTTCCAAAGGAACGTACTATATTTTATCTACAAAAAAAAACAACAGCACTCTGCAGGAACCCCGGAAAAAACAATTAAAAAGTGTTTAGTTTTTTGGTAAAATTCTTTATAGTTCGCTAATAGAAAGAGGTTTGGTTAATTCGAAGTTGCCCGAAATTTAAAAAAAAAATAAGTAGCGCGAATTTTTTAATCTAAGATATTTTATAAGTTATTAAGTATGCATCCTAGCGAAGTCTTCAGAGAAAATGTGTGTCTGAATATTCTGAATAACTTTGTACAACATTTGAAAGCACTAAAACAACAAAGAGGGTGCATTCGGGACAGTGTTAGGCCGGGCTCTATTAGGAGGTGGCAGCTGAAATGGGACCGCGCTGATCAAGGTAGGTCATTCTGGATCGGTACAAGACACGGTAAGTTAGATTTTTACCTCAGTTACTAAATTTTTGTCAGTTCACGGTTGCTATAAGAAGTACGTGTAAGGCATGCAACGCGACCATGCCAAGAAAGCTGGAACCCAGCAACCAACGTCGACCAGTCAGTTAGAGCCAGAAAATGGGTACAGAGAGTGAGAATTGCGTCAGACCGAGTAGAGCGTCGGTTAGTGTTCCAAGCAGCAAGGGCCGTATTAAGAAAGTAGTTTAAAGTGAGCAAAGCGAGGTGGTACAAAAAGCTGTACCGTGACCTAGAGACCAACAGACCATGGGGCGAAGCGTACCGTCTTGTAATGTCGAAGCTCAAGCGTTTCCACACAGAATGAAGGTCCCTGACTACCTGTGCAACGTCCTGAAGAGTTACTTCCACAACAGAGTTCTGGTCTACGAAACTGTCAGAGGGCAGAAATCGGTGGAGATCACGGCGCAAGTTCCCCAAGGTTCCATCCTAGGTCCAACGCGTTGGAATGGGATGTACGGTGGGGTGCTGACGCTGAAGCTACCCAAAGGGGCAATGATCGATAGTTTTGTGGACGACGTTATATTTTCGGTAGCAGAAGAGACGCTAGAGAAGGTTGGAATGCTGGCCACTGAGGTGATTCGAATGATAGAAAATTGGATACAATAAGTGAAGCTGCACACAAAACGGGAGTGCCGTTGGTCAGTAACTGCAAAGCGGTGCAGCGAGTGAAAATCACAGTAGGAGAGTATATGCCTTAATCACGAAACAAACAGTGAAGCACCTGGGGGTGGTGATCGACGATCGGTTCAACATTAATAGCCACGTATACTATGCGGCGAAGGCCATCATCGCATTGGCTAGAGTTATGCCAAACAGCTACGGACCTACGCTAGGCAAACTCTGTCCGCTTTCTTTTCTGGAAGATATTTTCACCAAGCTGGCTAACTGTGAAGTATTCAACCAGATTCCTGCTCCGACATGACCGGAAAAAACTTGGTCTTCTTGGCAATATGCTTCGGGTCGTAGCTGAAATTCGAACGTCTCTTCATGGCCCGGCTGGATCAGCGAAATCTCCAGATTTTTCCGCCGAATGTTGACGATTTGTCCGTCCAGAGAATCGCTCTCACACTCAACGAACCAATGTGCTTCAGACAAGTGTTCAAGTTGCATGCTATGTCATGCACAAGGGTACTCATACCGAGCAGATTCCTACGCTGATCTATTCTTCACCTACCAACGCTATCTGTCCTACGTGACAAGCTAATGCAATATGGAAGCCAAGCGAAAGGAGCTTCAAGAGAATTTTTCTGCAAGAGCCAACCAGCAATGAATGGCAATTCATCAACAATGGATAGTGTTTCACGAAAGACAGCTCTAGACAGACAGCTAGAAAGGCAGCCTTCAAACGTGTGGTAAAATGAAGCAACTCAACGCATCCAGCATTCCTGTGCCTCGTTATAATCTGCGCAGTGTTTCAAACAACAACTCAACTTGATCAACTGCGGCGACCAAATCGTCATTCCACCGCGCGAATATAAGTACCAGCTCATGATAAGTAACCATCTATATAAGTTCGAAGACAACCAGTTTACGCGGTAACCATTTCAGTCCTGCTTCAGGCACCTGTTTTTGCACAACAATTATTCAACATCACACCAGTAGCACAACGTTCAGTCTTCGTGGAAACTGTTTCCGCCATCTTAACCAGTGCATCGACCAATCAACAGTACGGATTAGCCTTTGAACATGCGGAGCGCCCAAGCGAGTCACCAGTGTCTAAATATTCATCAAAGTGACTCTCGACGTGACTTACAGAATACGGTCCTATCCTTATGACCAGTTTTGATCTATTGTGCTGTCATCCCGGTGTTTTGCTGTATTCCGCACTTTATTATTTTTACTACTTCACAGTCAATTGACGCCTTCTAGGGCCGGGCAGTGCGGAGACCAGTTATAATTGAACAAGAGACTTCATTACGCACCGCAAGCAAGTACCACTCTATTAACTTGCCCTGGCAAGAGGCTTCATTGATTGGTAAATGGAAAATTCAGTAGGAAGAATGGATACTGTGGCTCGAGCAGCACGGTCTTCACAATCCTTTTTGTTGAGTTGAGTTTATTATAGCGTGGTTTAACCGACGGGTCATTCACCACGAAGACTTTTTGTGCCGAATTATGGTTTCTATAGCTGTCTTCTGAGATCGTTAGTTTTACAACACCAAAATCACTCACCAAAGGATCGTTCAGCTCGTTAATCAGCACGCGATAGTAGTTTTTATAGACGAAGGCAATGATAAACCGCGGCCCGATGTGAAGTGCTATCGAAACACGCCACAGATAGCGTTGTGGGCTGACACCGGTGATGGCACTGATTGAAGGGATTATATTGTACACCTGCAAGACAAGAGAAGAACAAGAATGAGAAAAGGAACCCCTTTCAAAAGGTCAATTTAATTAAAAACCAATGCACCAAGCCAACGACACCTACCCGACAGTGTGTTTCGTGGATTTCCTCTGGCTGGAAGACGTAGGCTGATACGAAACACACGAACAGTGTCCCCAGGGGCAGGATCAACGTAAATACACAAATATCACGGAAACTGACAATCAGGTGCACGATGAGCTGTCGGAAGACGAAAAAGAGGAAGGAGAAATTAAACGCTGACGTCAGTGCTTACGTGCTAAATGAATGATTTATTGATGATAGCGAAGACGAGCTCAATTACCTTCTCCGATGGGCTTTTCCCTCCATCGCCACCGACTTCCGGTTGCGTTCGATCGGCTGCCACTTTTACGAATTGCGGCTCTCCATCAAGAGCGCTTCGGGACTGCATACTGTTGTTGTTTTTCACCCACTCGGCGCCGCTTAGGGATGGAAATTTAGTCGCGCTAAAAATACAAGTAGACCCAAAAATTAGAGGAAAAAAATGATTATTCATTACTCATCCCAGTTTCATCTTCCGCAAAAATTAGCATTCAAGGACGACAAGTCGCGCTTAAATAAACACGCCACATTCTTCTTTCGTCATCTGTCAGTGCCAATTTTCCAGTAAACTATTTACATAAAGCATCCATAACTACACATTATGCATTCAACCAATACCACGGCACGTTCCGACGGTAGTAGAGTAGCGAAAAACCAAACGGCATGTGATAAAACCACCCGCTTTGAGCGTGTATTGGTGACCCCACCACGAAAACAAAAAAATAAACACCCAAAAGGAAAATCGAAAAAAGGTGAGACCTATTAGTTAGCTTCCTACCTCACGATACACCCGCTTGCTCACTCTCTCACTCACAAGACGGCCTGGCGTTTCTCACTCTCCTCGCACGTATCCGTGCGATATGTGCGAAAATTTCACGAGGAAAATCTCCTCCCTTTCAAGTCCGTGTGTGCCGTCTTACACACGCTAGAACCACCACCACCACCACCACTACCACCAGCACCGACCGCTTTGACAAGCGTAACTTTTTCTTCGATTTGAAAACTTCAGAACTGTACAGGAGATTTTCCAATGAAAAACTGCTTCCTGGAATCGAATCCAAACCTGATTCTGATTGCCGTCTTAAAATTATCGTCAACAGTAGAAGATTTTTCCGCTGCGTTCTTGCTTGATACACTGCTCCCACGCTGAGGAGTTTGTGCGTTCGTTCGGACCTATGTATGTTTGAATGTATGGCGGACTGACTGGAAAAAGGACACTGCAGCTATTTTTTCTCCACCCGATTCAATCGGTCAGTCACGGATTCCCCGGTTGGCATAACATTTTCCGCCCGAACTGCGGCTCGAACCGATAATGCAACAATTGAAATAACGAAAACACTTTTTACAATTCTACCTAGGTATTCACTTCACAGTACGGGGAGGTTTTTCCTTTTGAATGGACGATAGCTAGCAAGCAAGCAAGCAAGCTTTACCCGAACCGATGTCACGGCCTGCTGCGAACGATGTAACACACCATTCAATTCACCGTTCGGTTCAAGCGTTGGTTGTGGAAGTGAGCGTAGCAGCGGCGTGCGGTTGGGTGAACAGAATGGATGGGTGGTGAAAAATTTTCTCACTTAACCTTTTGCTGCTTCCGTACGTACGTGCGAGGAAAGAAAGTGAGAAAACACACCGCAGTCAGTGGTAGTGGTGAGCGTTAGCGTTAGTGAATCGTTTCTTGTTTTGAACTCGTCGTTGTCGGTCTGCTATGTGAAGATGGAAACAAAACCACTGACAATTTATTGTTGCATGTTTTTGAGTGACTTACTCCAAAGGCACAAATCTTTCACACGATTGTGAGGAACGCGTGCTACTCGAGTCACAGACGCTGATTCCTGTTTGATTATCGCCTCGATTCTGCAGTGTTGATCGAACACGTTCTGATTGGAATTCCTTTATTCTAAAATCCAACAGGACTTTACAGTTTGATCAGAATTCAAAATAGACATTTTAATCAAAATGGGGTTTATTAAAATTGTAAAAACAATTTCACATAAGCAACAACAAAAAATGTAAAAGTCTTAAACATAGGAGACGTAACAAGTAAATTGAACTAAAATTCTTTTTATCTCATAACTTACTTTGACTTCATGAAGGTAAGGGGTTGAAAATTTGTTAAATTTTTTACGAAATATGCTACTAAAAAA
The DNA here is from genome assembly GCF_943734655.1 of Sabethes cyaneus. NCBI lineage: Eukaryota > Metazoa > Arthropoda > Insecta > Diptera > Culicidae > Sabethes > Sabethes cyaneus. Next base: position 149,886,894 of record NC_071353.1, on the reverse strand, counting down.
TGAAGGGAAAAATATGAAAATTATTAGCGAATTATGCTAAGACGCTCCTAATTCTTCTTTCCTCTATCTAGGGTAAGGAACGAGTTAAGCAGTGTTACCTATTTTAATCAGTTGAACATAAATGATCCGAAAATGCACTTTTTTATTCATATTTTCAAAATCTTTTGATAGGATCATCTTCACAAATCACTTAACCATACATTTGGTTCACACAAACACAATTTACTGGGTTTCCGACAAGAAATATGATGAATTAAAAATTGTTGTCCAAAAACGTACATTTTTCAGCTGCTCTTCAGCAATCGCCACCTCGCTACTAACGAATTCATCAAATTTTCAGCACTGATTACAACCACTCTGAAAGTCAAGCACTCAATTGTCACATACCATATTATTCAGTCTCTTTTTTTTTATTATCTAAGGCTTTGTCACTAGCCGAAAGTTTTAGTATTTTCTAACAAAACTGAAAACAAATTCTGAATTGATGGAACCTGTTCACCAGTAGCAGCAGCTGCAGCACAACTGATAAACTATCGTGTTGCCAAGATACTGTTTCGGTTCTGGAAATAAGAATTTTAAGTTTGAAATTAACTGAAACCTCCTATGGTGAAAACGTGGTTCAATACTTTTAAGAGAAATGTATGTTCATAATTAATTTTTCTTTATTAAAAACAACACAAAAGACAGCTTTTTCAATAATTTTCGAAGATTTTCTCAGTGATTTAATGAAGCAACGATGTGTTTCAATGTTATTTGCTTTGACAACACTGTTCTAAAGTTAGATCGTGTGCTCTTCTATGTTTGCCTCTTTTGTTCTCCCACCATCCTTATGAACAGCGAGTGAGACGTCAAACTCGCAGTTTCCCATAAGAACACCAGAGAATAAAAGAGACGACGAATACCGTTTGCCGAACGGTGCGGTGAGTGTATGCCCCGATAAACAATTTAGACAGATGGCATTTTACGCATATGCCGATACGCTATGCCGATTGCGCATCAGATGCCGATTAGTAGGTCGCGGATAGGAACGCGAACTTACTGAATAGGGGGAAAAGTTCGAGGGATTTTTTAACGGGACGTAAAAAAATTCAGATTTCAGGATTGCTGAAAACAGCACCCTGCGGGTGAAAATGGGTTCGGTGTGTTCAAAATTAGTTCCACCGCTCCAACTTTTAAAGCGAAAAATCAAAAGTTTAGCTCAACAATAGTGTCTTCCAATGGTAACAGCTTGAAGAACTAAAGATAGCAAGAAGAATGGTATGCTGATATCCGCCACTTAGTCAACCCATCGCTTGTAATAAGGTAAAACAATCAGTGACCCGCTTAGACTGCTTAAAACTAGTTCTTTACCCTATATAAGAGCTTTGTTCGGTCTGTAGCCAAAACCAGGCCCCTGATAGGACATCATATTTTCGAGGCTGAAATCGCAGCTGCCTAGGTAAAGCGGAAATCCGGGGGCTCCGTAGTCGCAAGGTTACCGAGTGTGCTTTGACAAGCGAGTGGTCGTGGCTCGTGGGTTCGAAACTTAATAGAACCAGGCCATTCGATGTGATGTGACAGCATAGAGTTATTCTCAGGCTCCTCATTACCCTTGTATTTAATTTACGCCCTATAGAATACGATCGAAGATTGTTGAGCTTCAGCTGTTGCTGCTTCCCCGGATAAGGCAACGAAGACATCCAAATTCACCAAGCGAGACGCAAATAAACCGAAGAATCCATCGACTCTTCCGCCAGCGAACGATATGGTTTCGGCTGCTACACACTTTTGCTGCGCATCGTCATTCGGTCAGCGGCTTTGGTTAGCGACACATAACAACATCATAACATAACATCATAAACATAAAAGTCTATCTTGATTACAGATCCTACCAGTAGCGTTTGTCCGGTAAACAGTATTCCCACCATGAATCCACACACCAATAACCTATCTGATGGGCGAAAGTAGACAATGGACACCACGAGAGTAGAATCAATATATATAGAATGCCAGTGTCGCTGCAGTACTCGTGGTAAACATCACACATTTGATAATTAAGTATTTACATTGTATGCGCATATGTGAGTGCTCGATTCGAAACGGGAATCTAATTGTCAAACTGAAAAGGCAACCCAATAAAAAATCTTTCCTGCTTTTCCGTAGATCACGTAGGATAAATCATCCGATTTGGACGTTTCGGGGTATTTCGTCGGCAGGAAAAGTTTTCTGTTGGACAATTTGACAGTGTTGTTCCCGTATCCAAGACACGAACCAGCAACATGTTTGCCACCAAAATATCCATGAGACACCAGCGACACTAGCATTCTCTATGTATTGATTATACTACCACGAGTCAAAAATTTGAGAATTCGAGACTAACAAACGGACCTTTTCAGGTCCGCCATTTAAATTAGCTGAAGAGTTGAAGTTATGAATTTCTTACATGTAAGAACACCTTTAATGCGCAACTTGGGCATCTATATATGAAATTCGTACAAAAATCACCGGCTTTAGCATTAGGAGACCAATTACTCTACATTCGTAGTGCTACGTCAAGCCTGCGTCCGTGCCACTATGCAAGGACCCTTGTACTTTTTCTCGGTGAAAGTGCTTCCGCGATGCTGACTGGTTGAACGTAGTATTGCAAAACAGTTCAAAATCGAAAGACTAATACACGCTTAAAATTGACGGCAGACATGTTCCGGCAGAAGTCAAAATCGCGGCCCATTTCTCCAGATGTAGGGGAATGTCCCCGGTTATGAAACAGGTTTTGTTTTTTGGCCATAGCTTTTGATCGGATCATCCAATTTTAAATCTTTTTGAAGCATTGGAAAGTATACACGTTTACCTATCATTTTGCCAAAGGAAGTATATGGGTTTTGTTTAAAACACAAAAGTTATAGCAAAATTTCAAAACATGGTTTTTTGTGGCTAAAAGAAAAGTGTCCCCGGTTGTGAAACACCTCGGGAAATCTTTAGAAAAGAAAAGAAAATATAGAAATATCGTAGGAAAATCAAAAATAAAATCATTTACTCATGGAAAATACTAAAAATACAAAATCATTAATCAATTTCTTCGTTTAATCATCTAAATCCGAATCGCAATGAATGCATGTAAAAAAGCAAGCAATCATATTGGCGCATTTCAAATGCACTGACCTGTTACATGTGTTACAAGGAATTGAGTTTTTGCTAAACCTAAATGAATCCTGCTGCCATAAAAACTCATAATGCCCCAATTGAAGTAATGTACGATCATTGAAGTATAAAATAATTGATTTTCTAGATGTTTCACAACCGGGGAACTCGACTGTTTCATAACCGAGGCGGTGGCCATATTGCAAAAAAATTATATAATAATTTTTGAGTCAATTATTTCACCTAAAATTTGTCTGTGTGATGAAATAGAGGTCCAAAACTTAACTTATATGCCTTTACCTGAGCTTTTTATTCCAATTTGGTACACAAAATAATCAATTGTAAAACAGTCGAAAAAACTTTTTTGGGTGTTTTTTCAAACACTTTTCCCACAAAGCATTGTGAATGTTGAAGTTTGGCTGTTGTTTGCTCAAAAGTTATATTACTATGAGACTAGACGTTGGTAGTAACTTGACTGCACTAGGATAATAAAAACTTTAAAAATTACGGGTGTTTCACAACCGGGGCCGTTTCACAACAGGGGACAATCCCCTATCAGGCATAAACTAACAAAACCGGTACTGTTCGACAAAAGCGTGGGAACGCGGGAGACGAGAGAAGGATATCGTATACCGATAGGCACCAAAACATGTTTGGATTGGTTCGCTTAAAGAGCGCTCTTCTTGCTACCAACGGCATTGTAGCCCTTCAACGCCGTAAATATCAAAAGATAAAACTTTACTTTCTTCAGCAATATTGAAGATAATTTCTAGCTATACAAATGCCCCATACACCATTTTCTCAAAATCTGCTTGGCAGAGGTGCAGTAATCAAAAAATCAAAATCGAAGCAAAAAGAGCATACCAAGCCTGAGGGAGGGTCGGTCAACAAAACTACTACAGAACGGACTTTGCACAGTGGTCCAAAAGGGGAAAAGCGGAACTTTCTTCCTAGTTTCTTTTTCTTTCATTTTATCATTTATGATCTTCAGCACTTTTGTTCGTATGAATATCCCCCTTAATCTATAACTGTCAAAAGTTTTTGCTTACTATAATGAAAATATAAAATAGCTTTTTTGTGTTAGGAAATATAGACATAGTTGCTTCGGCAAAGTTGTAAATAATGTAAAAACAAGCAACTTTGCTGAAGAAATAAAATTTCTATCTCTATCGAGTGCTGAAAACTTCTTCAAAAATTGGTTTTTTATACTTAGCTTTTCTCAGTCGCATTTCACAAGAATACAATGTTCTAGGCAATTATCGAAGCTCTTAAAATACACGTTTTTGCAGAAGACCGCTAATCTCTTGGACCTTTACTTGCTAACTTATCGCATATTGAAGCTTTAAATTTCCATAGCTTCACGAGCCCATGGGGTAAAATGGGGCAAGCGGATTTATGGAATCAGCGCTTCACCTTAAAGCTTAAGTCGAGTACTATAAACTTGAATGAGTTTCGCTTGTCCCCAACCACCCAAATGAGAGTACGGCAAGCATACGTTTTATGTGTTTAGCGTTCGCTGTAGCCTCGATACACGTCCATTCTTTTGTGTTAGAAGATAGACATATGGTTTTCTCGGCAAAGTTGTAGAAAATATACAGGCAAACAGCTTTGTTAAAGAAATCACGTTTCTATCATTATCGAGTGCAGAGCTATAGAGCTTTTTGTTTAAGAAATTCTTTAAAAATTAGTTTTTCATACTTAGCTTAAGTTGGTTGCATTTTACAAAAACATACGGTTCTAGGCGATTATTGGAGGACACTCAAAATACATGTTTTTTCAGAAGATTGCAAATCTCTAGAACCTTTCCTTACAAAATTATCGCTTTTGACTCGTGAAGTTAAGGAAAAATAAAGCTTAAATGTGCGAAAACTTTGTCAGGAAAGGTCTTAGAGATTTGAAACCTTCTGCAAAAACATGTGTTTTGAGTCCTTCAATAATCGCCCAGAACCATATATTCTCGTAAAATGCAACCAACATAAGCTAAGTATAAAAAACTAATTTTTAAAGAATTTCTCAAACAAAAAGCTCTATAGCTCTGCACTCGACAGAGACAGAAATGTCATTTCTTTAGCAAAGCTATTTGCCTTTATATTTTCTATAGCTTTGCCGAAGATACCATGTGTCTACCACAAAAGAATGGACGTGTATCGAGCCTACAGCGAACGCGAAACACATAAAATGTATGCTTGCCGTACTCTCATCTTTTTTTTTGTTAGATTATAGTCACTTTAACAGCTTATGTCATTCGTGACTTTAGCGGGGTTAGGATTTGAACCCGGGTCCTCGGCGTGAGTGTTGACCACTACGTCGGGACTGACCCCTACTCTCATTTGAGTGATTGGGGACAAGCGGAACCCATACAAGTTTATAGTACTCGACTTAAGACTTTAAGATGAAGCGCTGATTTCATAAATCCGCTTGCCCCATTTTACCCCATGGGCTCGTGAAGCTATGGAAATTTAAAGCTTGAATATGCGATAACTTAGCCAGTAAAGGTCCAAGAGATTTGCGGTCTTCTGCAAAAACGTGTATTTTGAGTGCTTCGGTAGTTGCCTGCAACATTGTATTCTTGTAAAATGCAACTAAGAAAAGCTAAGTATGAAAAACCAATTTTTAAAGAATACGCCCTATAGTGCAACACTCGATAAAGGTAGAAATTTTATTTCTTCAGCAAAGTTGCATGTTTTTACATTATTTACAACTTTGCCGAAGAAGCTATGTCTATATTTCCTAACACAAAAAAGTTATTTTTTTATTTTCATTATAGTACGCGATGACTAACTTTTGACAGTTTTCGATTAACGGGGATATTTATACCGACAAAAATGCTGAAGACCATAAATGATAAAATGAAAACAAAAGACACTAGTTCCACTTATCGCCTTTTTGGACTAAGCCCGCCGTATCAAGCGCAAGGAGCCGATCTAGTTAAATTCGTCAGCCACCTTGACCACCTTGTACCTCATCGCTGTTGTTGCACACCTGGGGAAGCTCATGAACGAGCGATCTTCCATGGCTTTTTTCCGTCGATTGTATCATATGCATCATATGCATAGCAAAGCAAAGCCATGGGTATAAAGGACCTTAAGAACTTGATCCTTCTTAATCGACAAACTCCGCAGCAGGTTATTAGAGTACAGGAAAACTACGGGGCTAGTGTTTAGAATCTTTAGATCCTATTAACTCAATGCCCAGATAATACAAAATCGTAATAGAAAGTTCATAATAAATCGTTTTCATGTCAATTTCACATTGGAATTGTATAATAATTAGAGTATGTCAAATCGAAGTGAATAATAAGTTATAGACTAATCTCAAGTTTTTAGTCTTGACCTTGGAATGAGGTCATACACATATTAAAATCGGACAAAAGGTAGGAGTCAAAATGACTACTTGTCAAGCATAGCTACCAATACCCCCCCTTTCCTTTCCGCTCTTCCCCCTCCTCCTTCACCAAAAAAATTTTCCATTTTCTTTCCCCTACCGTCCCTTCATCAATTGTAGAACCATCGTTTCAAAAAAAAATAATAATAAGTTGTTTTGCAGTCGTGCGTGCCTTCATATACAATTCATGACTGTGAATTATAAAGCAGTATAGACGATTGCAATATTTGATTATATCTTAATCATATATTCAGAAGTATTTAGTTGCGTGTTATAAAAACTACGCAAAAAAAAATTACAAATAATTGTCGAAGTTTTCGCACGTATATCGCCTCCACTTTGGTACATATATGTTCTTATATGGCGTGAAATATAACTTTTTCGTTCAGATATGATTTCGTATATCTCAGTTGCAATCGAGATATACAAACCAAATGGTTTACTGGGAGGCGGCACCGCCCAGTCGAGATTCGAACCTACGATGACTGGCTTGTTAGATCGCCATTCTCAATGTCACCAACAAAATGCTGTCCAAAAATCATTTTCCGCCGACTAATCACGAAAACAACGGTCAATAACGATTCAAATATTTACACTGCGGCCGAACCTCCAAAAGGTCGTCAATACAGAATTCCCTCGCACCATTTGTTCATTGACTTCAAAGCTGCATATGATACCATCGACCGAAAAGAGCTATGGAAAATCATGGACGAGACCGGCTTCCCAGGAAACTTATCAAACTGATTCAGTCTATGACGGATGGTACATAGTGCTATGTTCGAAATTCGAGTGGATTGTCGAGTTCATTCGAAACACACAGAGGGTTTCGTCAAGATGATGGTCTCTCATGCCTGTTGTGACCCGAGGGGATATCAACACGCGGGGCACGATCCATGTGAACGGCAAAGCAGACGAATTGACTATTTAGATTAGTTGAAGATTGTGCCCCGCGTTTAAATATCCGCTCGGTTCACGGGCCAACTACGCTGGAGGTTCAGGAGTTGAAAGTGTTTGATCTCGAAGAAAACACTCCAATATTTGTTCGTTTTTGCAATGTTGGATGTTTTCCAGATGTACCAAAAACGGTAAACATTTCAAATCAGCACTGGAGCTGAGCAACTAATTATTATCGGAATCGATAGTCTTTCGATCTTTCTTCAAAAACACAATTAAACTTTCATCTTTCGCAAAACTAAGTGAAAATTAGAAATTAGAAACGCACTGTGATAATTGAAAAGACTTTTCTACGGTTGCCGATTAATATTAGTTTATTTAACAATTCAGAAGGACACGATTATTATTCAACTGAACTCGTTGCTAAGAAAGAATTAAAGTTGTTTCTGCTGCAACATATGCAAGGCCTACTAGTAGCGATTCTGCAGCATACACCACACGCACGAAATCACACATGTCGCTGTCCGGGAGCTTTTCGACCAACTCTTAAATGAGTAGCGGATTAATCAAGTACTGTTTGAGATCCACCGCATCCAAGTGTTCGCACAGCTACTCGACGGCTATACCGAAGGAAATGAATGTGGCCAATTTTTCGGGCTTCGGTGGTTCTAGCCTGTATGTTTTCTCCAGATGACTCTGCAGAGGTTGTTCCGGGCGACCAAACAACTGGTGAAGCTTTCGATTACTTTCGAAACTGATTTCAATAGAAGCAGCTGTCCTCTAATCTTATAAGTTGCAGAGTGAAGACCTGGATTATACAAAAGTAGGATTGGTTTATTTCAAAACGAAGTTGCTTCAACAATAGTTTGATATGGACTGAACTTACTTAGGCCAAAAATTCTTAATTTGTACTCTCTACGTTGTTTACTCGTTGCTATGCTTTCTAACGATGGCATGGCACTATAACGGTAACCTTGGTACTATGTTCGACGTCGTTGTTTACTTGTTGCTATAGTATCGGAACAGCGACGCTTCATGCTTGCTACGATGAAACTGAGAGTTACAATGTCCAACATCTAATCATCTCCAGAGCTTGATCTTTCAGGCATTCTTGTAGCCGTACAAGCTTTTCGATATCCGAGTATCTTTCGAGTACTCCCTATCTTTCTTTCCTTCCTCTTCGAGTAACTGCTCTTCCATCAGCATCCACGTCATCCCGATGGCACGATTGAAATTCATCGCTTTCTTCTGATTAGCAACTCCGTTTCCATCCGCTTCTGCTTTTCCTCCATCGCTTTCAGCTTGTTCTCCGGAGTTGTCGAACTGTCGGATTTGACGCTGGAATGGTCACCACGTTTCTTGGAGTGATTTCTCTTCTTTTTTCTTTGGTATGTTTTGTTCTTCGCAATCCCGACGCAAAGGCTATGATGCCACTGTTGGCAACCATCGCAAATTCCAGATCGGGAATGGCTGTAGTTGTCCGTAATCGTCTAGGTCAAGGATTTTCGTATTAGATACCTTAGCAGTTTAGCTTTAGTCAATAATCCATGTCCATAGGACATGGCTACCTGTTTTCTCCGGAGCCGCTTCCTACCATTTATTCGTCCCAATTACCTACCATAGCTGTTCGCGCTCGACTGTATCGTATGCTACCCTGAAATCCACGACGTGTGGGGACGTTGTACTTCCAACATGCCAGCAGGATTTGTCGGAGAGCAAAAATTTGATCCGTAGTACCACGGACCCCTCTAAAGCCCGCCTGGTCCTGCCCTAAAAATTCTCTTGTTATTGGGGATAGACGACGTAAAAAAATCCGGGAGAGCACCTTGCGGGCAGCGTTTTGAAGATGGGACAAACCACAACTTCCAGCCACTGCTCCAGTGGTTTCTCCTCCTCACACCAGATCTTTGAAATTATCCAGTGAAGTGACATTGCAAGCGGTTCTGGAAATTGGCCTACCTCAAGGCAGTTCTGAAACGTCTCTCTAAACATATCAGGGTATGCTTGGTTCGTCACTTTTAGTGGCTCGTAAGGTATCCCGTCGGGACCGGATGCCTTCTGCATCTTTAGACGTCTGGTTACCTCAATGAACTCCTCATTCGTGACTGGAGAGAGGGTATCACGGAATAGCCTTTACATGAATTATTCCTCCTGAGGGACGCACTGAGTGTTGTAGTGAAAGGCCGGGTCCCGATCCAATTGCCGCATCACTTGTTCACTCCTTTTCGTGGAAAACGGCCTGTGATGAATCACTAACAACTGAAAAACGAAACCGACAATCGGTTTAGTTAATCTACTGCTGAGTTTTGGGGTAAACATCTTTATTTTTAAAATTGTGAGCTAATGTAGATATAAGATGCAATCTCTAGTAGGTAGGTATAGTTTGATTTAACATTTCCACCGTTATTTTATTATTATCAATGCCGTTCGTTTTTTCAATTCTTCTTTTGTTGTTAATAAAATTAAACTCAACAAAGGACCCTGTCTCATTCAACGGTGTTTAATTTCGCTTAATTTGTGTTAAATTCTGCTCGGGTTGTCTATAACATGAGGTTAAAACAGTTCAAGTAACAGTAATTTTACGTACCTATAGAAAAATAAATTCATTTCGGTGTTTAGCACAACAACTGTCGGCGTCGGCGGTGCTGCAAACGAAACCTTTTGTTTGGCAGACCTGACGACAGACAATTCGTTTTTGTAAAGGATGGGTTTTTAAACTAGTGTCTTTGGTTAGCATTGATTATTATTATATATATTATCATTATTTTAATTTTAAACATGATGAATTTGATGTATTTACATTGTTTTTTTTTGGAAACAACCGAGACCATAGTGTTAAAATTGTTAAAGATTAGTTTTCTTCGACAAACTCATTGGCTTTGTCAAGTTCAGTTAAAAAAATAATACTTGTAAATCGACGAAGTTACTCGCAGTCTTAGCGAATAGTTTAACAGTTCATAAATATAACAAAAAAAAATTAGTTTAAAAAAAACACGGTCCAAAAAAAGCCTAGCCCTTAAAATAGGCATTCACCAGGTAGTTGGTCAGATAGAGTATCAACAGTCGTATGATGACTTTGGACAGAACCAAATATCATTCCTTCTCCTTGCCGGCCGGCTTAACGTCCAGCAGCAGATCGCTTCCGTAGGACCACACCAACGGTTCACCATCGAACTTATCCTGGTGGACGAGATTTTTGTACGGATAGAGCACCGGATTGTCAACGTAGGACTCGCAGCGGTAGCACCAGACCGACAGGTCGCTGAAGCTCAGCGCCAGTGCGTGGTCCGCCTCCAGGCTGTGCAGCATAGCGTGCTCGTTGATGTACCGACCGCAGCACACCCGGAAGCACAGCAGGCAGACCCAGTTCTCCACGCCCGACTCGCAATCCGCGCAGGGCGCCTTTGTACTGATTTCTATCGTTTTTGTGTAAAGTTTAGAATTTGTTTTGTAATACTGTGGGCGCAAAGAAAAAATTAGGGACAAGGGAGTACTTACGTTCTGGAACATTAGCGGAGTTTAGCTCCTTCAAATGGGGGCAATCTCGCAGCGGTACGACGGCAAACATTTCCTCGTTTTGTAAGGCCTGCAACAAATGAAAGTAATGGGCAGAATTAAACGATATGCGCGCGTTTTTTGTTCAGTTTAGTAATTTATTTTCTAGTCGAACCTTACAGTTAGGCAAACGTCATTGGTAAACGTAAAAAACTACTGGGCACCATCTGTATCTCGGGGAAACCCTCAACCCGCCGTCATAGTCGAGCTTTGCTGTTCTGTCAATCTTACAACCAGTTGTTGCAGCGTTTTCAACTTGTTATCTCAGGCCCGATTTTAGAGTTCAATTTCGCTTCCTGGTTTTTCTGACCGCAGCAATGCCTTCTGTAGTGACATTTCTCGTCATCGGGCTTCAGATCTTCAACGAACATACCCTCTAAAGCAGCTCTTCATTGTGGTACTGCAGGTTCAGAGCTGAACTTTGGATGCTTTGGAGTTGTTGCAACTAGCAAAAGGGATAAAAACCATCACATGCGATTATATTACCAAAACTTGCGAGGGGTACCTATACAAACGGAGCCGTAGCGTCCCGATGTGGTGCCCTTGGCGAGACTCAATTTGGCACCAGTGCAGATTTTGGACTTGGACCAAATTCTATACCTAGACCTGGACATTTTGGTCCACATTTCTTATCAGATTTCCGCACTTTATCAGATTTGGAACCAGATTGTGTACCTTGTCCCGATTCTGAACCACATTTTGAAGAACCTGAAGCAATATTGGAGCTGCATCAGATTTTAGATCAGGTTTTGGACCACATTTTTAGCAGATTTGGCAAGATTTTGGGTAATATTTTGGACCACATTTTTAACAAATTTTGGACCAGATTCTGCACTTGCATCAGATTATGGACCTTGCCTCGATTCTGGACCACATTTTTTTATCAGATTTTGGATAAGATTTCGAATTAATTTTGGGTCCAGATTTTGGAACAGGACTAGAATATTCGATCAAATTTTAAATCACCAACCATATTACGGATCAGGGTTTGAACCAGATTCTGGCCCCGGATCAGATTGCAAATTACATTTTTAATCAAATTTTGTTTCAGATTTTGTAACAAATTTAGGAATACTTTTGAACTGGACTGTGGACCAGATTTTGGACTGCATTTTTATTAGATTTCGGTCAAATTTTAGACCTGAACCAGATGTTGAACCTCCATCAGATTCTGGGCCAGATTTCAGACCAGGTTTTGGAAAATTTTTGATCAGATTTTGAATGTGGGACCAGATTTTGGCCCCGGACTAGATTCAAGACCACATTTTTATAACATTTTGGTCTAGATTATAAATCATATTTTGGACTACATTCTATATCAGATTTTGGACCAAATTCTAGACCCCATTTCTTTTCCATTAGATTTCGTACCAGATTTTGAACCACATTCTGGACCTGCATCAGATTTTGGACCACATTTTCTTCAGGTTTTGGTCCAGATTTTGAATAAGACCTTAGACCACATTTTTTTATTAAAATTTTGGACTAGATTCTGGACCTGAACCAGATTGTTTACGTTGCCCGATTCTGAACCGCAGTTTTTATCAGATTTTTTGGGCCCCAGTTTTTTAACTAGATTTTGGAACAGATTTAGTTTGGATTCTGGACCATATTTTGAACCACATTTTTGATCAGATTTTTGACGAAATTTCGGATCCAATTTTAAACTAGACCCAGATTCTAGACCTGGGCTAGACCACATTCTGGATGTGCTTCAGATTCTGGACCGAATTTTGGACCACATTTTTTATCCGATTAGGATCAGATTGTGGATATGACTTTGGATCACATTTTTGATTAAATATTGGACCAAACTCTAAAACTGATCCAGTTCCAGAATCTGGACCCAAATTTGGTTCAAACTCTGGTCCAAAATGTGGAACACAATCTGGTCCAGAGTTTGAACCAAATTTGGGTCCAGATTCTGGAACTGGATCAGATAATAAACCAGATTTTGAATCACCTTCTGGACCAAGACAATATTTTAGTTGTGGACTAGATTCTGAACCAAACTTTTTTATCAGATTTTTGTCCAGATTATAAACCATATGTTGGATCAGATCTTGGGCGTGGAGCACATATTGGGCCACATTTTTAATTAGATATTGTTCCAGATTTTGGACCATGCTTTGGACCACATTTTTTAATTACATTTTGCACCCAGATTTTAGACCTGGTCCTGGTAGCGTGACATGGTGGTCCTAGCGAAGGCCCGATTGGGTGCATCGCTTCCTGCGTAATGGACTGCTTTGTCGACCAAACCCAGACATCATACTCTCGAGCACGGATATATACTTTCCGCTGCTGGTCAAATCACCAAAACGCGGTCGCAAAACTGGACAACCTCAGTATTGGAGGGCCGCTTCTCCAGTGGCTTAGATCGTATCTATCGAATCGTCTCGTTAATGTACTTATCGACGAGTACCTCAGGACCAGCTTTTACTGCTTTTTCTGGAATTCCACAAGGTAGCCATCTTGGACCGTGGGGTTTGCTTGTTTATTTTAACAACTTCTTACAAACAAAATAGTACGCAGTTCATAGCAGTTCATAGCAGTTGATGGATACATTTTATTGGTCAACTCCACTCACGTTCATCGGCCTGTTAACGGTCTTACAGTTTGCCATATTGAATGTGCTCAACGCTGCCTCTACGTACGACTGCTGTTCGAGAGTAACTTTTGTATCTATTTTCGTAATCCGAATTCCCAATTCATTACGCGATAATCGAACCCTAATTTTCACAGTACAGCATCCAGCTTTGTATTCTAGATTCGGCATACTTTGCTTTCATTTCGCTTGTTCATTAAGCAGGGGGCTGCTCTCTGTAAATTTCTTCTGAAAGATCACACTGGAGGAAAGCTGTGATAGCATCGATTTGATCTATCTGCAGATTCTATCTTGCCGCTAATGCAAAGAGATATCGTAAGGAACTATGACCAACCGCGCTTTGCCTCGGTTGATGTTGCCGCTATCATCCTACACGGTGTGCCCTCCGCCAGATCTCCACCTGGTCTAATCCGAACACAGTACTGCGTATCATCTGTCGTAGATTAAATCAGTTTGATAAGCTTCCTTCCTTAGCCGTTTTCGTCCATAATTTTCCATAGCTCTTTTCGGTTGATGGTATAATATGCAGCTTTGAAGTCAATGAACAAACCTTGCCGGCAGTATCGAGCAGACAGATCGGCCTATATGACGAGGGGACACCCGGAGGTTCGGCTGAGAGGCCGACCATCTTACGCTATGGTCTGAGAGACTGGAACGTCGGCCGTGGGACGACTCAGCGGCCTGAGGTCAGGGCCTTGGCTCGTGGCGCGGAAAGAGGCCTTCGATGATTCGCTCCAGCATCTCTGCCGATCGCTCTACGGGCGCCATCACGCCCTTGGTCTTTACCACTACGAACCTGTAGGCATCACCCCACGGGTTCGCATTGGCACTAGCACATAACCTTTCAAAGCAGGCTCGTTTACTTGCTTTTATCCCACTCTTAAGCGCTGCGCGCTACTCGACATTCAGCCCTGCCTTCGTCCGAACGAGCTTTTTGCATAATTTTCCTCGCACGAAAGCACGCTCCGCGGAGTTCCGCCATTTCATCCTGTCCACCAGTAAGCCGGTGACCTGTCATACCTAGGGCGACCTTTCCTAGGCATGCACTATGGGCCAGAAATTAAAATTTCGGAACTAATATTTGCAGTTGAACGGCATATTTCAGCTCAATATGGTCTTCGGCAACTTTTTGAATTAAAAAATGATGCATCTTTTGAAGGGGTCGTCCAATATTTAGATGTTACTTTAACAACAATTTAAGTAATAACTTTTTGAGTAAATTTTTTTTCATCTTTTTGGTTTCAAAATATTAAAGATAAACCAATTTCAAGTATTTTTTCTGAAGATATCAAACTTCTACCTTCTACCCATTTTCTGCAATAGACCTTTGTTTATAAACGACCGCTCAAATCACATTTCTTCTTGTAACATCAACCATCAACATTATTTCAACCGACAACTAAATGTGATGTTCTAGACAACATTTTGCACATAAAAGAGGAATATTTTTGCACAAGACTGTTTTGCTTTTTCTGCATTAATTAATGAGATATAACTGTTTTAGGCTAAAAACCGTACATAACAGCTGTAGAACACTCCATCCATTAGAACACTCAAGTGCCCTAAGCCAGTTGCAAACGTCGTAGTGTCATATTAGAGCTCAGGACCAGCGATGCCAACCTTCCAGACATTTGTGCGTGCATAAATTTGGGAGCCTATCATTTTCTCCGAAGTACAGGTCGCACCACTTAAACTGTGGTTGGTCTCTAGGCTCTGCAGGTTCCGATGATGCATTACTGACTAATACCGATCTGGCTCTGCACTTTATCCCCATGAAGGATAGCGGTGGAGCCCTCGCATGGCCATGCGGATCATAAAGGCGGCTACATACTACGAAGCGCCGTGGAAGATAGCGGTCTAGAAATGGGACCCAAAAGCATGAGGAAGTAGAAAATGGACGAGTTGTACTCGTTCATAAACTCGCAGTCGAATGTTCACCTCGACATTAAAAAGCTAGTGGTGAGCCTCGGCGCTACTGTCATAGCTGCCGAGGTGAAGAAGCAAGAGCTTCTAGAGCGATCGCCAAACGAAAAGCGGTAACATCTCAGGAAACGGCCAAACTGGTGGTGCCTCCACCAGCAAGGTGGTCGGGGCAGTAAAGCCGAGAAAGCCTCAAAGAAAGGATGACACACTAGTAGTAAAGCTGACAGGTAAACGGACCTACTGCGTAAGGTGAAGGCGGACCCCTGCGCTGCAAGAGCTTGGGGACAATGTGGTAAAAACCCGCCATACCCATTCGAGCTCAAGAAAAACCCGACGGTCCAGAACTCGAAGTTCAAGAGACTTGTAGAGAAGTCCCTGGACCAGACTGGGCAGATCAAGGCCTTGTCGCAGCGCCCGCTCGTCGAGTGTAAAAACCTTGATGAGGTCACTACGGCAGATGATCTGCAAAATGGAATCCGCTGAAAATCGAGGTGTAGCCCTCAGGTTTTCGGTTGCGAAACGCATACGGTGGTATACAAATCGCAATCATTAATGCGCCTGGGCCACCAGTCAGCAGAATGCAGAGGGCTGGCAAGATGCGGTCGCATGGTCCGTGTGTGCACTCATGACCAAGCAGCGCCTGGAGCGTTGTTTCAAGTGCACTGGTCTCAGTCATCGGGCGCGAAGAAATGCAAAGCTCCTGGTCGGTCTAAGATGGGTAGGCGATGTGGAGAGGAAGGCCATTTCGCGAAAGGGTATACCAAACCACCGAGCAGTCTCTGCTAACCTCTAGGCATATCTTACTAGAAGCTTTGTCCAAGCTAGATGTAAATCTGGCAAACGTGGGTTCCTTCAGTACCTTTTGCAGGGGGTACACAGCAATCGATCATCGATATCGCCTTCTGCAGCCCAACATCGCTAGTCAACGTGGGCTAGAGGGTGTCCGATGAGTACACGCATTGCGCCCACCCCTAACGCGAGCATGTGACACAACCGTGCGTAGGACCGGGCATCCAACGAACGGTATACTGGTGGAACGGTCGGTCTCCTGCGCTCCAGATGCCACAGAGCGAGAAGGCGGTATGTAGAGAGCTCGAACCAATGCGGATGTCGAAGCACATGGGGTTGGGTCGAAGCACAAAGAGGTTAGGCGTAACAAGAAATTCTGTTTTCAGGAGCTATGCCGTGATGCGAATTTAAGCACCTGTAGTGCTTACCAGGTGAGGGTATAGGTGAGAGATGGCGGGTGCAACAACTCCACAGAAAATCTGCCCACACAAGCTGACAGTTATTGTGGAATGGTTATCTCCGCAACACGATCTAGTGATGTGACCTCCGACTACGTACGGTTAAGCGAAAAATACCCTCGCTCCTGTCACGAATGAGGAGCTTAATACGGCTACCAAGGATCAAAAAACGAAGAAAGTGTCCGGTCCTGACGACACTAACGAGGCACTGAAAGCGGCGATCTTAACATATCCTGACTTTCAGAAAAATGGAAAATCCAAAGATTGGTACTGCTAGCCAAGCCGGGGAAACTACCAGGAGATCCCTCAAGGACGCAGTTTAGATTCCGCAAGCAGAAGTCCACTGTCGATGCCATCAAGTCCGTCATAGAGAGAGAGCCGAGAAACCTATGAGATAGAAGAGGCGGGGCGACAGGCGACATAATGCTTCGCTTACACAGCTGCTCATAGCAATATATTCTGCTTCAGTTGACGACATTGCTACAGCGTTTTGCTTCTTTGAAGACCAAGCTACGGTAGAGTTTAGAATCTTCAGTAGATATCCTGAGACACATTTTCGATCATTTTCATTACAAGCAAAATCCGCATCGACGAAACCAACTACAGGTGGTGAATGGGCATTGCTTTTGTATACTAGTTTAAAACGTTTAGTACCTTGAAGGTATCGTAACACTCGTTTTGCGTGCTTCCAGTGCTCCGGTCCTGCTGCATCCTGGAATCTAGATAAATAGCCAACAATATAACATAAATCCGGCCTTGTTCCCAGCATAAGATACATCAGGCTTCCTATGAGTTCGCGATATGGTTGCTCTCATTGTCCTTCGTATCGTTGTAACTGCAATCTCACTTCAGCGAGTGTATTGCACGACTTACAGTCACTCATGCCGAACCTCTTCAAAATCTTTTCAATAAGTCCCAACTGAAAAAGCTTCATAACACCATTCGCTCGGTCGCGCTCTACCTTAATACCGAGAAAATGATGAAGGTCGCCCATATCAGCCATATCAAAACTATTCGTGAATATGCTTTTAATTTCCGCAATATTTCTGACACTTTTGGCTGCAATCAAAAGATCATCTACATATACAACAATGTATGCAGTATCGCTATCTTGCTGTCTGGTGTATAAACAATAATCGTATCGTGAACGAGTAAAACCATGGATCTCTACTTCATTAAAACGACTGTTCCAGCAACGTGGGGACTGTTTCAAACTATACAGAGAACGTTTCAACAAGCAAACCTCATTTTCTTCAGCCTTTACACCATCCGGTACCGCCATGTATACTTGCTCTTCCAGCACACCGTTCAGAAGCGCCGTGCGAACGTCCATTTGATGTGTTTCGTAACAGCGATTATTTGTTATAGCCAATACAGTTCGAATTGTGTTTAATCTTGCAACCGGCGCGAATGTCTCTTCATAATCAACGTGTTTCCTCTGCATAAAGCCCTTGGCTACCAAACGAGCTTTAAAACGCACAGGATTACCATCAGCATCCGTCTTCAACGTGAAAACCCATTTACTATGGACTGGAACAACAGACGCAGGCTTCTTCACTAGCACCCACGTGTGATTTTTATTCAACGCCAATACTATTGGCCCAATAGTTCTTCTTCGACTGCCTGTAGCCACTGCGCACGGTCTGCATGTTTGTTGTTATCATCGTAACTGTTTGGTACCTGAGAAAATTCAACAGCAGAATTTGCTCCGTATGACGTTAAGAATTCTTTAAATCAACCTGGTCTCCTGCACTCCCGACCACTGTGCCTTGGTGTAGACTCGCCTGGAGAGTTACTACCTACCTGTTGTGGTGGGAGTGCCGACGTATCTGCTTCTGATTCTTCACTTTCCCCCTCTTGCTCCGCTTGCTTTAACTCTTCAGCATCAGGAGCATCGACAAATTCGTCTTCCTCTGCTGTCACTTCATCCTGTCATTGCCTTTGCATTTGTGGAATCAGTAAAGGAATCACTGTTTCGGCAGAGAACTGCTTATCGACTATCTTCTTAAACGGGAATTCTGCTTCATTGAACCGCACATCACGGACGACGATTAATTTTCTACTACCAGGTGACCACAAACGGTATCCGCATGGAGCATAACCAAGCATTACACATCGTTGTCCAGTTGCGTCCAATTTACTTCGTTTTTGTTTTGGAATCCAGGAATAAGCTACGCAACCAAACACACGTAGCTTGTCTACCACAGGTTTTTCACCATGCCACATTTCTGCTGGAGTTTTGTTTGAAAGAGCCTCCGTCGGTCTTCGGTTTATTACATAGACTGCGTTCAGTACAGCTTCACCCCATAAATATTTTGGCACAACCGATTTGATCAGCTACTCCGTTGTGTTGAGGAGTGTAACCAACTGTGGATTCCACCTGTATTCCTTGCTGCTTGTTGCTTACTAAAATACTCTCGTCTCAAGTCGCAATGAAGATTAGCAATGTTCACTCCAGACTTCGCCGTCACCATTGCCTCATACACCTTGAAGTAATCAAACACTTGATCTTTCGACTTCATAAGGTACACGACAGCAAAATGAGTGTAATCGTCCACAAACGAAACAAAATACTGAAACCCATCGTGTGTTGCAGGCGTGATTTTTCCACAAACATCTGTATGCACTCTCTCTTCAACGGTCTTGTAGTATCGGGTCTTGTTCCACAGAAGGGCAAGCGTACCAGCTTTCCTTCCGCGCAGGTATCACAAAAACCACCATCACCTCGTAGTTCATCCATTCCTTTTACCATTTTTGAACTTTGCAGCTTTTTTAAATTTCGATAACTCAGGTGTCCGTATCGACGGTGCCATAGTTCCAGCTTATCGCAATCAATTTTTGCAGCTAATACAACGCCAGTATCCATATCCATCGACAAATAGAACAAGTTTCTTCTTAAAATCGCTTCGCCGGTGAGCTCTCCATCTTTGGTAAGGAGTGCACGATCTGGCAAAAATTGTATTTTCACTCCTACTTTCAAAAGAGCAGCCAGAGACAGAGGATTATACTTCAGATGAGGAACATGCATTACGTGGCTTATTTTCATTGTCACTTTTCCGGTTTGCGTTTTCACTTTCTCAGTAACGGTTCCTTCCTTAATGCCTTGCATACTTTCATCATCCTTGGCACTTTCGATAGTCACCGGGACCGGCAACATTTTGACAGAAGACAAATATTTTTCTTCCTTCACCATATGCCTGCTAGCTCCAAAATCCAAAATCCATTCCAGTTTGTTACCAAATAGCACCTCTGATTCCTTTGAACTAACCAAGGCTATTTCACGATCAACCGGAATATCCGCTGCATTTGCCCGTACCGTTTGTTTCTTTGCCTTCGGACAGAATAAACGTTTATGCCCGAAAAGTCCACAGTTATAGCATTTTCCCGTGAAATTACTTCTAACAAATTCTTTCCATGCTTTGCTGCCAACACTGCACCGTCAGATCCGTTGCTAGTGCTTGAACCACCTTCTAGCGCGTTGCGTTTCAGTTCCTGTGCCAACAGGCGTGCTTTCACGGTATCCAAGCACAACTTGTCGTCAGGGAGATTTTCTATCGCCGTTGTTGTAACATCGAAGGAGGCCGGCAAAGTTATGAAAAGTTGGCTCACCTGATCCAGTTCGGTCACGATAGCTCCGGCATCTTTGAGCTGCCTTATCAGCTCATCAAATTTACGGAAATGGTCTTTTAACGGTGTTCCTTCCTCCATTTTCAACAGCGAAAGAGACTTACGAATGTACGTTTGTGCAGCAAATCCTTTCTTTGCAAACGTATTGGCCAAAGATTTCCACATTTCCTTTGCCGTTTCCTTGTCCCGAACATACTCCAAATGACTATCTGCAATAAAGGCCACCAAAAGAGCTTTTGCCTTATCGTTTTTGTCCTTGAACGCCGCTTTCATTGCTTCAGTTGCGTCTTCAGCCGACTGTTTCACTGCCTCCAAAACTCCGTGTTGCAGCTTACGCGTTTCGACTCAAAATTTCCACGTATCGAAACCTCCTCCAGCACACTGAACTACCCCAGCCTTTTTCGCGCTTGTGGTCATTCTGCTCACTTTCTGCGCTGTTGATGACTGCTTTGACGCTATGCCAGCCGTCCTCGAGAGTTCTGTGAGTGCGAAAGTCCTTGTTTAGCACTGCCTCAAGGCTTTGCGTGTATTCAGTAGCAACTTCAGGTAACTTTAGCCGTTCCAGATTGTACCGCGGCGGGCGATGGTGCCGGTTAATAACAACCGAAAGTGTTTGGCGCGCTTTAACCTTCAAAAGATCGTGGTCAGGAACGATGTTTGCACCACGAGAGGTTCTAACGTCCACGATATCCGACAAATGGCTTCCATCAATCAAATTTGCGATTTACGAGTCCGTCTGTTGTGGTGATCTCCAGGTGTACCGATGTGGGAGGCTGTGCCGGATCAAAGTACTTTGTTTGGCTATAGTTTTGGAGGCGGCGAAGTCATTGAGTTGATGGCCGTTTTCATTCGTAAGCGTTCGTGTGCGTTGAACTTTCCAATAACCGGTCTGAATTCCTCCTCCCCTGAGCGTTAATTTTGGCATGTCTCGGGCAGTTGTCGTAGTAACGCTCAAGCTACGCTTAAAAAAGCCTCCTAATCATTCCCGTCACTTGCTAGGCATGGGCTATGCACGTTTACTATGCTAATATTGAAGAAACAGCCTCTAATTCTTCACATAGGGCTGTCGATTAACCACTACCCAATCACGCGCTTTTGCATATCGTCCATCACAATAAAAGCTTTCCATACTCTATCCAGCTCGTGAGTATTGCCGTAGCTCTGGTAAATGTTGTATCCATTTCTATACGAATGTACTTCCCAGAACACTAAGGGACTTGTATAGTTCCCTGTTTCAAGCTTCCATTCATAATGTCCAGCGGTAATTCGATTCTTATAATCTGAGGTGTTGTTGAAAGCATTTTATTGACATAGGTATTCCTCCATCGAACCGCAGCTGGTCAAATTCATCATTACTAGCTTGTGTAATAGAGTCCACCGGGGCGCGTTAGTCTCGTGCCCTGAAAGGTGCTAGTCAGCTTCTTCCACATTTCCACCGCCGGTCGTTTAAACCTCATCAACATGAATATAATTTACCGGATCAATCAGCACAATAATACTTCCTCGTGCAATTCTCGCGTCCTGTCCACCGCAACAATAGTTCCGTTAGAACGCGGGGTAGGCGGCGAATTTCCCCGTTCTCTAGTTTTCCCGAGCAAAGAAGCCTTGGGCGTAAAGGTCTTTCTAAGACGTGATCCTTCTTTATCGACAGACTTCGCAGTCGGCTCTTAGAGTATAGAACGATTACGGCGCTAGTGCAACGATCCTACTGACTCTATCTAGCAGCACCGCCCGGTCGAGATTCAAACATACGTTCATACATACAAACATTCAAACTACTAGCTGATTGTAAATTCAACATTTTTCTCCGTGAAACTTCCTGCGGCTAACACCTAATCGACAGAGTTAAAGAATATGCGTGCGTTTCGTTTAGTTGTCAAAATAGAGGAGAATAAGCTAGATAAATGTCATGGGTTGCTTCGATAATTCTACCAGAAATGTTACAGCGCTGTTTATTTTGTCTGTTACAAAAAAGTCTGTATCTATGTTTAATAAATCGTCCGGAGTCAAATTAAAATCATAAAATAAAAGGCAAACTCATTGCTTTAATAATTAAGCATCCCACAAAAAGGTTCGCATATTTAAGATAACAAAAAATGTAGCAGTCAGTCTTCGTTAGCTGCCTCAACACTGCAGCTCCGGCAGCTTTGTCATGTATTTAATCGTCAGTGGATGAAGTTTGTCAAGTTTTTTTACCTCTAGATTGGCAGCCAAAAAATCGCGAAGGGTTTCCTTTTTAGCTCCATCACTGGACCCGCCAGCAATTGCGTCACCTTCCATTGAGCCGCTAGGCCCAGCTGCCACGTCCGATTCCTTTGTACTTCTCCTCCGCGATGGTCCTGGCTGATCGTCTCCTTCAAAAGGAGCTCCCTTGGAAGGTGACGAACCAGCGGACGAAGAACCGGCGGTTGACGACCCGGACGAAGGAGTGATGTGCAGTTTATTGAACGCCCCGCTCAGGTCTGGTTCCGCACTGGAACTGCGGAAGCTGGGCAGCTTTTTGTTGAATCGTAGACATTTCCAAAACTTCTCCTGTACCGAGAGTACGTTTCGAATGGTATCGACGCATGCAGAGTTTGGTCCACTGTAGCGAGAACTCAACTGCAACAGTGGCAGTGGATCCCCGAGTAACGATTTCGTACACATGCTCATGGCATAGGAAATCGAGTTAACATTGTAGCCTCCTTCCAAGCAAACCACCACTCGACCGTTGGCCAACGATGAGAGCCAGTGTGTAAAATACCCATAAGCTTCGGGAGTTACTTTACAACCTCCGAGTGGATCACCAATAGCAGCATCAAAACCGGCCGAAACTAGCACCAACTCCGGATCAAATTCGTACGCAATGGGCATAATAATTTGCTGGAATACCGCTGCGTATTCCTGGTCACCCATGCCCTTCCTATTCCACGGTACGTTAACATTAAAGCCTGTAAAAAATAACGTTTTAACTTCCCCTTCTCGACTAAAATCACCCAAATCAAACTCACCCTCGCCAGCCCCACTCCCAACAACATCAAAGTTCGCATCCTTACTCTTCGGGAAGAACGTCCCATTATCGTACCGATGCACCGACACGTACAGCACCCGCGGATCGTCCTCAAAAATATGCTGCGTCCCATTACCGTGATGCACGTCCCAATCCACCACGAGCACCCGCTTCAACCCGTGATCCCGGAGGGCATACTGTGCCGCAATCGCCACATTATTAAAAATACAAAACCCATGCGGCATATCCGACTCGGCATGATGTCCCGGCGGTCGCACAATGCACACCCCGCTGCGGCTCTCCCCGTTCAGCACCTCGTCGACCACCCGCAGCACCGAACCGGCAGCCAGCGTTGCGCACTCGAACGTCTTCGGATGAAAGTACACGGAATTGAACCGGTCCGCCACCTGTTTCATCTCCTCCCGTTCGACCGTCCGGCGGACAACATTCACATTCTGTCGCGAGTGCACCAAACACAACTCGTCGGTGGTGGCGTGTCGCGGCTTCAGGAGCTTCATCCGCGCCAGTAGCCGGTACTCTTCGTGGCGGGAGTAGATCTTAGCGATTCGATCCGGTTGTTCGGGGTGAAGGTCTTCGTGTAGATTTCGGTGTTCCAACATCTGTTCGTCGTACACATAGCAAACCCGGGTGGGTGGGAAATTCAACCGAGTGGTGATCTGAAGCATTGCCAGACGTTCTTCGATTTGGTTGCGTTCTTCGCTGCTTTGCAGCGGATAGCAGTTTCGAGTGAGGTATCGAATGGGTTCTGGCTGTGGGGGTGGTGCAACGTAGTATTGATTGACCTGGTGGTAGTTTGGCTGCGGGTTGATGTTGTTTAGCTCTTCCAAGTCGTAGGTGTCGTTAAGTCGCAGGTTCTTCCAGTAGGGTCGGTGCGAGTGGATGCAGTTCAGGATGGTTTGCTGCATGCTCTCGCATGGTGGTGGTAGTTTCTCTACCAGCAGGGGACACGGATCACCGAGCAGTGTTCGTAGTGTAAGGGCACCGCCTTCGGCGAGTGAGGACAGACAGTAGCCACCTTCCAGAACGACGGCTACGCGTCCCTGTGCCAGGGACAGCAGTGGGGATAGCAAGTGCGGGTAGAATGCCGGTGTGAGCTCCATTTGTCCCTGAATTTTATGGGAAAAAAATCAATATTAATTGTTCAGGAACCGATTGGAGGGGATGTCATGCTTGAAGGGGAAGCCAATTATGATTCATGAGGGATTGAGAGAAAGCTGCAAAGCTGCTCTACCTTTTCGTCTCCGAGGGCAGAATCATAACCGGCCGAAACTAAAACCATTTCAGGTTGGAACTGAATCGGTTGGAAAGGAGAGAAAAAAAAAACATAAATTAGTATCAAGTCAAGTTCTACAAACCTCTGGACAGCCGTAGGCTGCATCGTAGCCAGCTGAAATCAGAATCAGTTCCGGTTGGTACTGGAAGAACAGGAGAGAAGAGGAAGTTATATCGAAACGTGCAAATAGATTATTTTCTAAATAAAGAAACTGCAACTGAATGTTGTATTTATCTGTTGTTGTATTGTATTATCAAGTAATGCGTTTGCAATTAGATACTAATGCGTAATCTCTTATGTGTGTGAACAGATTCCTCGTTTTTCTTGCAGGTTTCTCCTTTGACTTTTAATCTAGAGCAGTGGATATTCTTTATCGTATCAATCAGGCTCGACTCTACCTCTCATAACTAGTTTCATAATCTCATCAACTAGCTAGATAATCTAGTTTCGTCGGAAAAGCATACTCTAGCACTATGTGCCATAGCCCATTTCGTTTGACTGAATCGTACACCGCCTTAAAATAGGGCCGCCTTATGAAAATAGGGCAAATCAGCCCATCCAACCGCTCCGCTGGCATTTATGTATTCTTGCGCCCAGATTTTGATAATAATCCGCTGGATTGCGTCGTACGTACAGACACTCGCTCCCAGTTTATAGAAGTTTTGGACTCGATTTTCCAGCTGGACCATATTTTGATCCAGGGTTGGGCATAATTTTGAACCAGATTTCGGACCATCTTTTTTGTCAGATTTTGGACCATATTAGGCCATATTTTGAATCAAATTTTAAACCACATTTTGGACTGAATTTTCTTCCTGAACCAGATTTTAATCCAGAATAGGGCACGACTTTGAATCAGATTTTGGACCAGATTTCGGTCCACTTTTTTACCAGATTTTGGACCAGTTTGTGGTCCAAAATGCTGAACTTGGATCAGATTTCGAGTCAGATCTGGACGATTTTGAGCCAAATTGTGGTTTGTAGCTTGTAGGCTAGATTTTGGAACAGATTTTGGTTCTGATCCTGGATCAGATTTTGATCCAAGTTTGGACATGATTTTAAACCAGAAAATTGACTATGATCAGATTCTTGATCATATTTTGAACTAGATTTTGGACCAGATTTGAAACAGACCAGTAGACCAGGTTGTAAACCAGTTTTTGGACCAGATTTTATTCTAAATTTGGGCATGATTTTGAACCAGATTATGGATTTGGACAAGCTTTCGGAACACTTTTTTATCACGTTTTGGACCACATTTGAATTAGACCGAGGTCCAGATTATTCAGAATAAGATTTCGGACATTGGATTAAATTTTAAACCAGATTTCAATACGGTTTTTGGACCAGATTCTGAACCTGAACTAGATGGGTATGGGAAATGGGGAACGCAAATAAGGAAGAGTCCAATAAGATGGTCGCCAATTTTTTTTCACTTTGTTTATAAGCCCTATCTCTCCTCTTTACATAACCGTGTCGTTTGTAGTTTGTTTCATAGTAAATTTTGGAAATATCACAATAATTATATGAGAATTGTGAACCTTGCTACAAATAACTGGTTGTTTTATTCAGTTAATGCCATTGCACACCTAATTTTATGAATGTTTCTTGTAGCATTTTCCTCAGCTATCCTATGGTGGTCTTAAAATGAAAATCGGTTGGGGGGCTCAGGGTGAAAACGGCAATTGTTTGATAAAATCCAATATGGCGACCACATCCAAGATGGCCGCCAAAAAAATTTTACTTCATTTGAAAGCCCTGTTCTTCTTCTTTACAGAACCGGGCCATTTGTTAGTTGGTTCATGGCAAATTTACGAAATATCACCGATTTGCTCAAAATTCAACTTTTTTGCACATGTTAGACCCCTTGGCGCACGAGGGGTCCACTATTTCGAGGTATCTAAAGTGTAATTCTTCTTTTTTAACCATTTTCAACCAATTAAGCGCAAAAGTTCTAATATTTAAAGACCTCGTGTCAGTAGTGGCCCCGTTTCAGCGAGAATTACTCTCTATTCCATTCGAAGGACTACTGGTGAGATTGTTCTATTTTTGCTCAAATATACTTCAATTCATCTTAATGTCCTTTTTTTTCTTTTTTTTCAGGTTATCCAGCTGGTCACTTATAAAACTCTGGTAGCGTATAAAACTCTGCGCCGGGCCCTTTTGTGATGCCATCAACCAAGTGACAGGATGCCCAGTTCCACCAGACGAAACAGGCAATGTCGTCCACTAGAACACAGGTAGAGCTCCAAGCATAATTGACATGCCTCTTCAACAGCCCCACCAGGAACAGGGGGGCCCAACGTGCACGATGGCTCGACCAGGTCGAAAGCGATTTGCGATTTTTAGATGACTTCGGCTCTATGCTGGAAAAGAAGAACGACCTCGGCATTCGCGCTTTCGCGGTAGTCGGCAGAAGCTTTAAAACGTAGAGTCACATCCGCCTCCCAACCCCCGAGACCAAAGAGCTAGTGCGCAGTATTTATAACGGGAATCCGTCGCCAAACCCCCAAGACCACCCGCTAGAAATATTAGTTTTGTGAATTATATGTAATATAGTACAAGAACTGATAGCAAAGTAAAAGTGCGACTGATCAGGTTGAACGACAATTATATTGTGAACTAACTATAACATAAGTCATAACTATAAGTCAACGCTTACTATTCTATCATCCCTCCTTAAGCGTTAAACTAGGATACCTTAAGTATCTTTCTGTCTTCATTTTGCTTCGGACCAGGTAAAGATTTGATAAGGATATCCGCCGCTTGAAGATTTGATGCAACATACTCTAGTTTAATCAATTTCCTTTCGACTTGTTCACGGACGTAATGATGTCTAATATCGATGTGTTTGCTTCGTGCCGAGTAGCCTCCATCACGCTCCGCCAAACTAATTGCACTTTTGTTATCACATTTGATTACTACTGCTTGATTAGTCCCATGAAGCTCGAAAAGAAATCCTCTCCACCACATTGCTTCCTGTGTCGCTGTCGATAAAGCCATGTACT
This sequence comes from Sabethes cyaneus, assembly GCF_943734655.1. Classification (NCBI taxonomy): domain Eukaryota; kingdom Metazoa; phylum Arthropoda; class Insecta; order Diptera; family Culicidae; genus Sabethes; species Sabethes cyaneus. The sequence goes on along the minus strand of NC_071353.1, from coordinate 149,859,248 downwards.
CAGCTTCGGTAGTAGAAAGTGCAACAGTGGGTTGCCTTTTCGAATTCCAACTGACTGCTCCACCATTCTGCAGGAAAACATATCCACTGACAGACCGTCGTGTATCTGGATCATTTCCCCAGTCTGCATCGCTGTAGCCATAGAAATTGCTATCTTTGTTTTGTGAATACTTCAGCTTTTCGTGTTTTGTACCCTTCAAATACCGAAGAATTCTTTTAGCTGCAATCCAATGGGCTGGTCCAGGGTTGCTGCAGTAGCTGCTGACCAAGCTGACCGCATGACTAATATCCGATCTTGTACATTGCGCAATAAATTGAAGTCCACCAACAAGCTCTTTGTACGGAATGTTCCTCATCTTTTCCCGTTCGTCTTCATTCGCTGGACACATTTCCTTAGTTAGACGCTGGTTCACATCCAGTGGAGTCTGCGCAACGTTACAATCGGTCAAATGAAATTTAGATAAGAATTCATCGATGTATTGTTCTTGATCAATCGTGATATCCCCATTTGATCTGCTAACTCTTAGTCCGAGTACCTGCTTGACTGGTCCCAAGTCTTTCATTTTGAAATCCACGCACAACTGCTGTTTAATCCGATTTACCAACTGCTGATCATCAGAAATAATCAAGAAATCGTCGACGTAAATTGCAACGATGACTAGCTTTCCTTCGACAACTTGGTGATAGACGCATGTATCATATTGTGATCTCTTGAATTTCATGCTCTTAAGTTTCGTATCCAATTTTTGATTCCAGACTCTGCTGGCCTGCTTAAGACCGTAAAGCGCTTTCTGCAACTTGCACACTTTCGTCGGTGCTTGGTCATCACAGAATCCTTCTGGTTGCTCCATGAAGATCTCTTCCTCACCGAGATCGCCCTGCAAGAATGCAGTTACGGCATCCATCTGATGCACAACCAGATCGAGCTTGGCCGCTAATGCCAGAAGATAACGTACGGTTGCGTAACGAACGACAGGCGAATAGGTTTCTTGAAAGTCCACACCTTTCACTTGCGAATAACCCTTAATCACAAGCCGAGCCTTGTATCGTTCAACAGAACCATCTAGATTTGTTTTCACCTTAAACACCCACTTATTCCTCAAAGCTTTCCGTCCTGTAGGTAGGTCGACTAGACGCCACGTTTTGTTATCCATCAGCGCATGGAATTCATTCTCCATTGCTTCGATCCACTCACTGCGATCGGGTCGCTCTAGCACTTCTTGAACGGTTTCTGGTACAGTCTGATTCTCTGAAAAATATGACTGCGACAGATTGTTATCGCTTAGGTGTGCTGATTCAAACTTGCCTCTGACTGAGCGCCCCCAGTCACTGTGCCCAGAAATTTGTTGCAGTTCAACATCTTCTTCTTTGAAGTGTGACGGGAGCGCAGCGCTCGTAGTAACCTGATGACATCGCCGCACTGGACTGCAACTATCCTGCGAAGAGACAAGATTCTGAGGGAGGACACTGTATGTGACCTTAAAATCAGAATACTTGCCTTTGAAACGGCGCTCCCTCTCGCTGCGCCTCGTTGTAGGTTGCAAACTTTCTCGAGTTAGATTCGAAGGGAGCGCAGACGGTTGAGATGAACACGAATCCTCTTGAGTAACACATTCTTCCGGTTGAATCTCATCGTTGACCTCTACACTTTCATTGTTTCTAGGTTTATCTTCTTCAGTACTGTTTGAACACATACCATCATCCACGATGTACGGTACATTTTCGGTTTCCGAACATTGATTTAAATCCTCTTCACTTAGCACTATGACATCTCGGCTGACGAAGATTTCTCCTTTTGACGAATTGAACACTCTGTAGCCTTTGGAGTTTTCCGCATATCCAACCAGAATGCACGGAATTGACTTCATGTCCCACTTCTTCCTTTTTGCTTTGGGTACGTAAGCCATTACCTTAGACCCAAGCACTCGAAGATGAGATAAATTCGGTTTCTTGCCATAAAATAATTTCAAAGGTGTAGTAGAACGTCCCTTGCTCGGAATCCGGTTAATCAAATAAACTGCTGTAGATGCCGCCTCTGCCCAAAAACGCTTTTCGAGTCCCGCATCGTACAGTAAACATCGTGCCTTCTCCTCAATTGTACGGTTCATCCTTTCCGACGTCCCGTTCTGCTCTGGGTTATACGGTACTGTCCTCTCGTGTCGTATTCCGCTTTTCTTCAGAAAATCCTGGAAATGTTTCGAGTCGTATTCCGTCCCATTGTCTGTCCTTAGACATTTTATCCTTCTTCCCGTTTGGTTTTCAACATAAGCCTTAAACTCTTGAAAAACACTGAACGCAGCCGCCTTGGATTTGAGGAAATATGCAAACGTCATATTTGTTGCATCATCGATGAAGGTGATCCAATATCTGCTGCCACCCAATGATGACTTTTCCATAGGCCCACACAGGTCCGAATGGATTAATTCCAAGGCATCCTTTGCTCGAAATCCGCTTGACCTGAATGGAAGTTTTCGATGTTTGCCTGCTGCACAAGACTCACAGCTAGGCATAGAAAATTTATCAATTTTGACACCAGTTACCATCGTAGTCAACCGTTTGATGCTATCAATGTTGAGGTGCCCTAACCGCCGATGCCATAGCTGAATATCACTGGTTGATGTGGTAGCACACACCACGTTTCGTGAATTGAGGTCCAATTTGTACAGTCCATCCTCTACTTGTCCAACGGCGATTATATCTCCTGTGGATTCATTCACCACCTCACACGATTTGTCAGTAAACGTAATCCGGTAACCTTTCCTGCATATTTCACTGACAGACAGAAGATTGATGGCAAGCTCAGGAACACATAAAACATTGGAAATGTTTAAATCGGTAAACGCTCGTTCAACGTTGGCGACCAGTTTCACGTTTCCAACCGCTTCCACCGGGATTTCCACTGCATTGGCCACGTATATCGATTCGGATGTTGACTCTGCTTCTTCTAATACTCCCCTAGATCGACACATGTGACGTCCAGCTCCTGAGTCTAGAATCCAGTCTTCCATTCGATGAGCTGCATCATGCCATGCCAGCAAAGCCGCCTGCTTATGTCGACCAGAATTTCCGTTCACCTTAGATTTCTGTCGACACTCCGATGCATAATGACCAAGTTTGTCGCACTTGAAGCATTTTACGTTCGATTTGTCCTTCTTCTTCGATTGGCTCTTGTTATTGCCTGTTAGTAACGCCCCAGATGAATTTCCAGAAGCACCACCACTGCGTTCTAGCGTCACGTCCTGCAATATTTTTGACTTGACTATATCTGCTGTCAAATTAACTCCTGATGCGTCCATGCCCATGATCATGGGTTCATATCGTTCTGGTAGACCCATTAACAAAATCAATGTGAGCCATTCGTCATCTAACTTGAATCCGATTTCGTCGAGTTTATGACTAGTAGACATTATTTCATCTACGTACTCCTCCACTGACGAGCAACCTTCGAGTTCCAAACGAGTCAGCTTCCGTAGCAAATTGATCTTGCGATACCTGCCACACTCCTGGAATGCCATCTTCAAGCTGTTCCATGCTTCCGTAGCCGTTTTCGCCTTCTGTACCAAACTGTAATTGTATGATTCGATACTTAGGCAAATCGTTGCTAGTGCTCGTTCTGAAAGGTCCTCGCTTATCTGGGTGTTTTCTGGAGGATCCACGGCACGCCACGTACCCTCACGAATCAGAACCATTCGCATAGCAAATGCCCACGATACATAATTTTCACGGCCTTTCAATTTATCTATCTGTAGCAGGGACGAACCACCACCTGGAAGTCGCGTTACGCCATCCGCATGCCCGCTTCCGGATCGATTGCCGCTACTGGATTCGGATTGAATACTGCCATTAAATGTTATAACCTGATAGCAAAGTAAAAGTGCGACTGATCAGGTTGAACGACAATTATATTGTGAACTAACTATAACATAGGACAAGTCAACGCTTACTATTCTATCAAGAACTGACTTAATTTTACCATCTGCTACCGTAGTACCTCTATCATTGCCCGTCATCAGTGTAGAATGGTCTTTCGGCATCCAAACCGGATCTGGTGTCCCGCTTACATCCCCTTAATGACCCTAAGCCCCCCGACCGACATTTTTCGCAGATATTTGTGACAACTTTGGTAAACAGGGATGAGCCCCAGAAACATTAATCTATTTTAAGAGATCCCCGAGAGACCTTATTCTTATACGGAATAAAAGCACTTTCTGAATAATGCAACAATCACATTTGGAAAATTTTTACCCCGAGTTTCAGTAGAAATCACAAAAGTAGCTTGATATATACTCACATCCAGAGGTTAACGTGACCGCTGACCATTTACTGATTAGTTAAAAAGCCCTTCACCAAGTCAAGGTTCAGTTTTATCGTGGGGAATATTCTATTAATATAAACATTATAATTATAATTTATAATTTTTGTTTTGTGTTCGTTTCGGTTTGGTTCAATAATCAAGTAGTGTTAGTAGTATGATACCGATACGCAATTGCTTATAAGGTATGACTAAATCTACTTTAAAATTCCAGCCGCAGTATAACTACCATACCAAAGATTCCCACTTTCCCTTCATTCGAAATAGAGCCGTAGTGACTTTTCTGGGCTTTTCGTCGGTAGTTTTCCAACCATCCGATTATCATTCTAAGCTCTTACTCATGCCTTTTATACGTATAGGGAACTCACGCAGACCCTCACTCATTTGAATTTGTTTCCACTCGTTTTCTTGTCTATCTCAGGCCAGACCCGTAGCGTGACGTTGGTGAAGAGCCAATTTAGCACTCCCACGTTGCTTAAATCAGTGTTGTTAATTTTACGCCACCAACCAGATTCTGAACTTTGCAACTTTGAACTTTTTTGCAGAATTTGTAACAAATTTTGGAACAGATTTCGACTAGATTCTGGACCAGATTTTGGACCTGGACCCAATTCTATACCTGGACCACATATTGGTCCACATTTCCTATCAGATTTTGGATCACATTTTTAATCAGATTTTTTGGGGCCCCATTTTTTTGATCAGTTTTTAAATCAACTTTTGTTTCTGATTTTGAAATAGAATTAGGTTAGATTCCAAAGCAAATTTTGAACCACATTTTGGATCAGATTTTTGAACAGATTTTGGATTAGATTTTGGTCCCAGATTCTAAAGCTGGTCTGGACCACATTCTGGACCTGAACCACATTGTTAATCACGTTCCGATTCTGGACCACAATTTGGAAGGACCTGAAGCAATCTTGGAGCCGATTCCAGATCAAGCTTTGGGCCACATTTTTAGCAGATTTGACCAGATTTTAGATAATATTTTGGACCACATTTTTCAACAAAATTTGGATCAGATTCTGGACCTGGTCCGTTATGGACTTTGCTTCGATTCTGAACCACATTTTCTAACAGATTTTGAACCAGAATTTGGATCAAATATGGGTCCAGATTTTGGAATTGGATCACAATATAAATCAGATCTTGAGCTACATTTTTGATCAAATTTCAAACCACCAACCGTATTACGGATTAGGGTTTGAACCAGATTCTGAACCTGGATTAGATTGCGAACTATGTTTCTAACCAAATTTGTAACGAATTTAGGAATAGTTTTGAACTATATTCTGGACCAAATTTCGGATTACCTGAGAACCTGAGCCAGATGCTGAATTTCCATCAGATTCTGGGCCAGTTTTTAGAGCAGGTTTTAGATATTTTGGACCACATTTTTGATCAGATTTTGAATCAGATGTGGGACCAGATTTTGGACCTGGACTAGGTTCAGGACCACATTTTTTATCAGATTTTGGTCCAGATTATAAGTCATATTTGGGACTACATTTTTTTCAGATTTTGGATCACATTCTAGACCAAAACCAGATTTCGGACCAGATCTTGGATCAAATTTTTGATCAATTTCTGGAACTGGACCAGGTTGTAAGCCAGATTTGGACAGGTTTTCTGCGTCCAAGTTTTACAACCACCAACTATCATCAACTGTTTTCAACTTTGGTTTAAGATTTTGGAACCACTTTGCACCTGCATCAGCTTTTGGATCAGATTTTGGACCAAGTTTTCATCATATTTGGTCCAGACTTTGAATAAAATTTTGGATCACTACTTTGATTGAATTTTGGGCTAGCTTCTGGACCTGAACCAGATTGTGGCCATTTTTTTTTTTGTGTGGACATTATCACTACAACCAGTATTTTGATCTATTGTGATCAGGGCTTGAAAAGGGATCGCAAGTTGAATGTGACTGCCGTGAATGCGAACTTTCCGCATTCAAACTCCGCTTTTTGAACGATCATTTGACTGTTTTTTGAATCCAGTCAATCTCCCGCTTGCGCTGCTGCCGTCTTACAATTCATGCGGCATCTCAGCAAAAGCAACCAGTCGATCTCCCGTTTTGCTTTCCGCTTTGAGAATATAAACTGCAAACTGACTGGAAGCATACGGTGACGTATTTTTTCGTTTCTCTTTTTGTCTCCAAATCGGCTGCTCACAGTAATAGTTTGTCACCCGGACGTCGGTCCGACGCAAGCAAAACATTCGTTTGTATTGGACGGAGTCCGACCGACTTCTTCCATGCACATGTAGTGGTTGTTTTTTTGTAGTATTGAATCATACGATTGTGCGGTTGCTTTTCGTTAGCGTGGTGATTGCCAATCATTTCTGGCTTTAGTTTTCAGAAGGTCGCATAATCAACCCTTTTACATGCATTATGCGACCTTTTGAAAACTAAAGCCAGATTTGACTGTTTTGCAGTCATTCGCTGCTCCAAACGGTAAAGGCAACTTGATCGAAACAAAAATGTCAACAAATTTTAGAGCGCGGTCGTTCTGCTGCGTGCGATCGGCGTTTGACTGAGCAAACTGCCAGTTGTGTTATGCATAGCGTTCGTATCCCACTTCTAAACGGACGGTGTGAACTTGAATGCGCGTTGGTGTGACTGCGGTAGAAAAAAAGGATCGGTCGAAGCCCTGATTGTGATAGCGTCCAATTGTTGTATTCCGCTCTTTGTTCTTTTTGCAGTGCGCAGTGAGCGAACTGCTTATTATCTGTGCTTAAGTGTAGGTTTTTTTTGTTTCACCCCTTCAGGTGCTTTATTCGCACCTGAAGTAAGTTCCACTTTTGTGGGCAGATTACAATTACAATTTTGTGGGCAGATTACGATAAGAGAATTCAAAGCAAAGCCTAGGTGCTTCATTCCGTTATCGAAACTTGACCTTCTGTTTGTATACGACAGACTTTGCAGCCAGCTGTTAACGAGTTAGAGACTTCATTGTTGGTTCGATTCAAGCTCACTACCACTCGCTTGTCAAGGCAGACTCGGTCACCTTGTGGCTACCTTGTCCCGATTCTGGACCACATCTTGGTGGACCTGAACCAGATCTTGGAACTGCATCAGATTATAGATCAGATATTAGTCCACATTTTTTATCCGATTTTGGACCAGATTTTGGATATTTTGGGGCACATTTTTGATTAAATTTTGGATCATATTCTGGACCTGGACCAGATTGTGAACTTTGCCTGATTCTGCACTGCATTTTGGAAAAAATGTGACAAATTTTCGATCAAATTTTGGGCTAGATTTTGCAGTTGGACTGGACCACATTTTATATCAGATTTTGGTCCAGATTATAAACCATATTTTGGACCACATTTTGGATCAGATCTTGGACCTACAGAACATATTGGGCTCCATTTTTAATAAGATATTGTTGCAGATTTTGAAACAGATTTGAACTAGATTGTGGACCATGTTGTGGATAACATTTATTATCAGATTTTGGACCCAGATTCTAGACCAGGTTCTGGTAGCGTGATATTGTGGCGGCCCTGGCGACACCCGATTAGGCGCTTCCTCATTTCCTAAGTCAGTGTTCCTTCGAAGTTTATTATTTTTTAGGATCATATTGTCATGCATGATTCGAACAACTCCCTATATTCAGTACTTCGCTACACTCGAGTATCTTACTGAGGTTATCGACTTTACCGCCTCTAAGAAATGACCGTACGTAATATCTTCTTCCAGCACAGACTCCTATACAGGTAGAGCTGGAGGTCACTAAGTCAGACAGACACGTTTTGATCGATGGACGGCACTTCTCAGACATTATCGATCGTTAGATCTCGCGCAGCTAAAGCAGCCAGACGTCACCGTAAACTACGCGCACTCACTCGAAGCTGCGCTGCCGGAAGAGGACGAGCTGGACTGAGCCCCGTTCGAAGACTGGTGGAACATCATCAAAACAGCCATCAGCAGTGTAGCGGAGAGCTCCATCGGGCACGTGGCACGGAATCAGCGGAACGATTGGTTTGACGATGAATGTAGAAGGGTGATGGATGCGCAATGCCAGACATCAGAACGTGGAACGACACAAACAGAAGAAGATGCAACGAAACCAAATCTTCCGGGAGAAAAAGCGCTACCTGGAAGAGCAGGAATGTGCACAGTTTGAGCGGCTGCATCGTCCGCAAAGTTCTACCAGAAACTGAACGGATCCCGCAAAGACTTTGTGCCGCGAGCTAACAATGCTAGTATTCTGACGGACGATCTTGAGGGGACCGATAGGTAGAAGACCTGTTTGGCGGCGGGGAAAGCGATTTCGACGGTGCAACAAACGGGGAAGAGGTACCAGCTGCAACGATAGGCGAAGTTAAGGAGACCATCATGCAGTTAAAGAACAATAAATCTGCTGGGAAAGATGGCATCGGAGCAGAGCTTATTAAAATGGGACCAGAAAAGCTGGCCGTTTGTATGCACCGGCTAATTGTTAGAATTTGGGATACGGAACAGCTACCGGAGGAGTGGAAAGATGGGGTTATCTGCCCGATCTATAAAAAGGGCGACAAGTTGGACTGTGAGAACTATCGAGCGATCACCGTTCTCAATGCCGCCTATAAAGTGCTGTCCCAAATCATTTTCCGCCGACTATCACCAATTGCGAAGAACAGATTTGTGGGAACTTATCAAGCCTGTTTCGTCGAAGGTCGGTCTACAACGGATCAAATATTTACACTGCGGCAGATCCTCCAAAAGGGACGTGAATACAGAATTCCCACGCGCCATTTGTTTGCTGACTTCAAAGCCGCATATGATACCATCGACCGGAAAAACCGATGAAAAATCATGGACGAGAACAGCTGCCCCAGGAAGCTCATCCAACTGATTAAATCTACGATGGATGGTACACAGTGCTGTGTTCGGATTTCGGGTGGATTATCAAGTTCATTCGAATCACACAGAGGGCTTCGTCAAGGTGATGGTCTTTCATGCCTGCTGTTCAACATAGCGCTACAAGGTGTTATGAACCGAGCGGATATTAAAACGCGGGGCACGATATTCAACAAATCTAGTCAATTCGTCTGATTAGCCGATGACAGGGATATTATCGGCAGAACATTTGTGGTGGTGGCTAAACAGTACACCAGACTAAAGCGCGAAGCAGAAAAGATTGGAAAAGGTTAAAGATAAATACGTCTAAAACAAAGTACATTCTGGCCAGCGGAACCGAGGCCGAACGACACCGCTTGGGCAGTAGTATATTGATCGACGGCGATGAGTTTGAGGTAGTCGATGAATTTGTCTACCTTGGCTCCCTGGTAACGGCGGACAATGATGCCAGCCGGGAGATTCGGAGGCGTATTATCAGCGGAAGTCGTGCTTACTATGGGCTCCACAAGCAATTGCGGTCGAGCAGACTAAGTCCCCGTACAAAGTGCACCCTGTACAAGACGCTTATTAGACCGGTTGTTCTCTACGGGCATGAAACATGGACAATGCTCGAGGAGGACCTGCGAGTGCTCGGAGTTTTCGAACGACGAGTGCTAAGAACGATCTTCGGCGGCGTACAGGAGAACGGAGTATGAAGGCGGAGGATGAACCATGAACTTGCACAGCTTTATGGCGAACCCAGTATCCAGAAGGTGGCTAAAGTTTGGACGGATACGAAGGGCAGGACATGTTGCAAGAGTGCCGGACAACTACCCTGCAAAGATGGTGTTCGCCCAAATGCGGTAGGAACAAGACGACCAGGAGCGCTGCGAGCACGATGGTTAGACCAGGTGGAGCGAGATCTAGCGGAGAGTACTCGGGGTCCGAGGAATTGGAGAGCGGTAGCCCGCAACTGAGTTACATGGAAAAACTTTGTTCAACAGGCTTTGTCTTAGGACGGCAAGCCACGGCGCACAATTTTTTCCGTGGGATGGTAAGCTCACGCAAAGGCACCAATTTGGATTTACTGTGAGGAGACGAAGCTTTGCCGAGCCAGCAGTAAAAAGGGTGCGTACCCAAGTAACAATTTGGGTTTTATTCTACTCTTATTATGGTATTTAAGACTAAAATTAGTCTTCAAGACTACCATAAGAGTACAATAAAACTCACATCATTGCTTGGGTGGGTAGTTGCATGCTTCGTATGCAACTGTGGAGGCAACCGAAAAACCATGCAGCTCGATGTCGCGGAAATTCATTAGGAATTCAACTTCTCCTCTCCTGGGCAATGTTTTCGTCTGCCCAATTGTCCTAATTGATTTTTAAGCTGCCACGGTTTGAATGAGTTGGTGAAGGATTCGATGAACCATCCACTAATGAAAGCAATCTTGTAGGTTATCTCTATAAGTACTGTTATACTTCAATCTTGTAGAAATATTTATTATCAACTACTGAAGTTTTTGGAGCGTCTTAGTAGAATACGAAACCTAAAAATAAAAAATAAGAAAACTTATCCAATTTAATTCTACTATGTGTATTTTATTCAATGACAGATACGTATTTCGCCTACGACTTGCAGGATTCCTCAGTGTCTGTTTTCGAACTTCGAAAACAGACACTGAGGAAGCCTGCAAGTCGTAGGCGAAATACGTATCTGTCATTGAATAAAATACACATAGTAGAATTAAATTGGATAAGTTTTCTTATTTTTTATTTTTAGATATTATCAACTATCTTGAACAAAGGCTATAATATGAATGATGAAAATCTATTCTTCATTTGGGTACTCGGTCTACTGCAATCTTGTGTAACGAAGTTTTGCAAATTAAACAACACCTTGGTAACCACTTAGGTGGTTACAAGGTAACATTTCCTCCCTTCTTATTTCCAGAACAGGTAAGGCTCAAGTCTAGACGGCATCCTGATTGTTCTCTGGGGTCGAACAGGTGGAGACTCAGTAATGGAATCATCTGTAAGCTGTTCGCTTTCGAGCACTGAATCAGGTTGTCTGTTTTGACTGGAACCGACGTCTAAATTCGATACTGCGATGGTCTGTGGACTTGAGGTTGTATACAGGTCACTCGGTCCTTCTACCGCTACCTCAGGCTGTTGTTGAACCTCGGCTTGACATTCGGAAGTTGACGCAACGGGAACTATTTCCTGCTCGATCTGGAATGAACGTCTCGTGGAATGCGGTACGCTACCGCTGGTTGAATTGTTTAGGCCGAACATATCTACCAGAATACCTAGGGACATCGAACTTTCAGCGTCAGCTGTTGTCTCATTACAACGATGCTTAAGTTGGTTGGTATGCGACCTAATAAGCTTCTTACGTCCGTGATACTCGTCGAGCAGCACATTGTGGTTGACACGTCCGATGTTTTCAATGATAACGCCGGAAACCCATTGCCATTTATTATTGCTGCTGTAGACTTTAGCGTAGACCTTGTCTCCACTTTTGAAATCACGTGGAAGTGCGCCGTGCTTCAGATTGAATTGCTCGTTCTGACTGTAGTTCAAAACTACCGGTTTCGGTTGATTGTAATGTAGAAGATCAAGGATTGTCTTCATGTTACGACCAAGCATCTGCTGTGACGGTGTCTTGCCATTAAGAACACGACTAGGTGTAGTCCTATATACTTGGAGGAATGTCTGGAGCGTTTCAGAGATAGCTTCCCCTTCGTTGATTTTACGCAATGACCTCTTCAAGGTGTCTACGAATTTTTCGGCCTGTCCGTTTGACTGCGGGTGATAAGGCGAAATTCGAAAATGCTGAATACCATTCTTCTTGCATAGTATCGCAAACTGTTCCGATGTGAACTGTGTACCATTGTCGGAAAATATAACATTTGGAATGCCAAACCGTGCAAATAATTCACTCAGAAACTCAGTTACTGCAGCCGTTGTTGGGGATCGTACGATGCGTATTTCTGGCCATTTTGAAAAGGCGTCCACAACCACTAGAAGGTGTAATCCGTTTATTGGGCCAGCGAAGTCAATGTGGATACGTTCCCATGGAGATTGCGCAAGTGGCCATGCTTGCAGTGGCACTTTTGTTGGCGTCTTCGAATGAGCAATGCAATTATCACACCTTTTTACGAAGTCAGCAATATTATCATCGATTCCTGGCCAGTACACATGGCTACGTGCAACAGCTTTCATCCTCTCCATCCCCGGATGTCCTCGATGAAGTTGCTTCATAATTCGCTTACGTGAATTTTCTGGAATACTAAACGGTTAGACATCATAACACAATCCTTTACAACCGACAATGCATCTCGATGAACGAAAAACGGTCGTACTGCAGCGTTGACAATGCTGTCGAGCTTAGAAGGCCATCCAAGATGGATATGCTGCACTACTTGCTGGAGTACTGGGCACTGGAGAGTAGCACTACGCACCGATTTGAATGTTACCGGTAGTGTTCTGATTGCTTCTTGAAGGGGCACCTCAACGTCGTCCTCCGTTTGTATAGAAGCAATGATAAAATCCTCATCTGGTTTGACGTTGCTGTCGATCAATCGAGATAGTACGTCGACATATCCGAATTGAGTTGTGGATACGTATTCAATATCGAAATTATAGCACATGAGTGTCAGTGCCCAACGTTGAAGTCGGTTTGCCGTGTGAACAGGAATTCCTTTCTTCAGTCCAAAAATTCGCAATAGTGGCTGGTGATCTGTCTGGAGCGTGAACTTGCGACCTAGCAGCATGCGATGGAATTTCGTTACGGAAAACACCAATGCAAGACCTTCCTTTTCGATCTGACCATAATTTGCGGAAGTTAGAGAGCGAGACGCGTGTGCAACAGCTTTCAGAGTACCATCGGGAAACTGATGCATCAGACATGCGCCAATTCCAGACTGCGATGCATCGGCAGCAACGATGATGGGTAGAGCAGGATCATAATGCGTAAGCAATAAATCCGACTGAAGAACCTCTTTGAACCGCTGGAATGATTGTTGGCACTCACTATTCCAATTAAATTTGGAGTTTTTCTTGAGCAGCGCGTCAAGTGGCCGTCGCAACTGATGCATTTCCTGGACAAATTTTGCATAAAAATTTACCGCACCAAGAAATGAACGTAGACTTGTAATGTCATGCGGAGGCGGCATTTTGATGATAGATTCAATCTTGACCGGATCAGGACGGAGTCCTTTGACATCTACAATATGTCCAAGGTATTTGATCTGCGGCTGAAGAAGTTTGCACTTTTCTTCCCTCAAAATGAAACCGTATGACTGGAGACGTTGAAACAGAGCGTGAAGAGATTTGTGATGCTCCTTTTCAGTTCTGCTATACACCAAAATGTCGTCCAAGAAAGAGTCCACTCCTTTAAGTCCAGCAACCATGCTGTTCATCAATTGCTGGAAAGCTCCAGGGGCAGATTTTACACCCGGCGCAAGTCGATTGAACCGGAAGAGTCCTCGATGCGTGTTAATCGTTAGTAGCTGCTTCGAGTCGTCGTCAACTTCAACCTGAAGATAAGCATCGCTCAGGTCGATAATGCTAAAATACCGGCATCCGTTAAGCTTGCTGAATATATCATCTGGTACTGGTAACGGATAATGATTGGGTTCCAAAACAGCATTAAGTCCAGTTGAGTAATCCGCACAAATGCGCACTTTTCCTCCTGGCTTTTTAACTGCTACGATTGGTGCAGCCCATTGCGAAAAATCCACTGGCGTAATGATACCCAATTCTTGCAAACGATCCAATTCAGCATCAATCTTCTCTATGGATGTAAATGGAACTGGACGCTTTGGTTTGAAGACAGGTCTGGCATCTGGCTTGAGATATAGGTGAACCTTCATCTTCTTACAGTGTCCAAGACTAGGCTTAAACACATCTGGAAACTTGGCTTTGTACTGTTCTATGTAATTAGCTTGATCAGCACCAGCATAAACTTGGTTACAAATTGCAGATAGTGCGGTGTCCCATAGTCCGAACAACTCGATCCAATCCAGCCCGAACAAATTTATGCAACTGGTCGTCACATATAAAACTGCAGTTTTGGTGATATCTCCAAGAGTAACTGTGCATCGGAGTTCACCAAGTAGACGAAACGGCTTACCTGACGCTGTCCTAGCAGTTTGAGTAGTAGGAGTCAGTAAAGTTTCCACTGCTTCTGTGAGATGATTGAAATATCGGAAGCAGTGTCCAACTGTAGCGTGATTGAAGATCCATCGATGTCGATTGTCAGGTACTTTCGTCTCGAAGGATAGCTAACTTGGTTTATAGAGTAAATACCATTTACTTTCTTCCCCTTTGACGCCGCTTTCGTCGTATAACAGCCACAATAACCCTCTTTGTGTCCAGTTTGCTTACAGTTCCGACAAACATGCTTCGTGTATGTGCAGTCTCGGACGTAATGCATTCCGCCACACTGCCAACAGGGTGTTCTAGGACCTTCAATCTTTGACTTCTTGCTTTCCTTTGAACGTGATTTAATCGATGGTGGTTTGTTTTGTTTGACTGAACAAATTGAACTTATCGGTTTCTTCTGTTCCACGATAGCTATATCATGTTTCTGGTTTTGATTACGTTGGCATTCTGCGATGAGCGATTCAAGATTACACTCCCCTTCTGCATTGTTTTCCAGCTTGGATGGAAGTCTCGTGGACATCCTTTGGAGAGCGTAACCCGCAAATAAAAATCAGGCTTTTGAACTGATCGGCCGTAATCTTGTTCAGCTCGAAATCTTTACAGTATTTATTGGTTATACCTGCGTACATAAAAAAATCGTCAGCGTCGTTTTTGCTCAGTTGAAAACACAGGTACCGTTTGGTAAACAGTGAGACGCGAACGCTGAACAGCTCTTTCAATTTCTTCAGTTTCTTCGAATGAAAATTCACGGGGGTGGTTTGGAAGCACGAAGTTGACATACTTGTCATGCACAGTCACACTAAGTCTTCTCAGTAGCAACCGGACTTTTGCTGCATCATCCAACTTCGCCCCGTCCTTGAGGAAGGGATCTTCGTACTTCCGGTACCACCGGTCGAAAAAGAGACCGTTTTCTGGATCATAGGCGAATTCCCGGATGTTGGATGCCAGAGATTTGATGATGAATTCCGGACTGCTCGATGACCACGCTGAAGCGTTTTCTTGAGAGCCGAAACGTTCTGCATCATCCGAGCGTTTTGCTCGCCATCTCCTTATTCTGTCGCAAAATTTGCTGATACAGGTCTTGAAAATCGCCCCAGATCTTGCCATTTTGAATGAGTGGCTCTTCCTTCAAAGCGATGAATTCGAGTTTAAATCCTCGTCGCCAATATGTTATACTTCAATCTTGTAGAACTATTTATTATCAAGTAACTTGAACAAAGGCTATTATATGAATGATGAAAACCTATTCTTCATTTGGGTACCCCGTCTACTGCAATCTTGTGTAACGAAGTTTCGCAAATTAAACAACACCTTGGTAAAAACTTGGGTGGTTACAAGGTAACACTAATTTGACTTCGAGACTTTGCCACATTTCATTCGTGATTTCCTTCTCATTTCCAGGCATTCATCGGCAAGACAACTTACTAGTAGACATTTTGCCTCCTTCGACTTTTTTCTTCGGAGTTAACCCTTTCAGGCGCTGCCTCCAGAACAGCTCCAGTAGGTACCTGAAACTTTTGTTTCTTCGAGATGTAGCTTTACCCTGCAGCTCCGGATAACGAATGCCCAACAAATAATTTCAAGTTTGGTTTTTAATTTCAGTCTACGTTTTCATGCTAAAGTTCGTTAGCAAAAATCTATACTAGAAAATACAGGTTTTAAAATTTAAAAAGTCAGTCTGCTTTGATTTAAATTAGCTTTTGTTGAAGACAAGTACATGGACTGCACTTGTCAGATTTTTGTCTAAAGAGTTCTTATTTACATACTATCTTACCTCCATAGCCACGGGCAGCAAAATTTGCTGCCAAATGGCTAAATAATCAGCATTGGTCATTCCTATCCGATTGAGAGGTACATTGAAGTTATAGCCAAGGCCAGCTCCTTCGCCAACGTAATCAAAATCGGATTCGCGAAGATTCGGCCAGAAAGTTCCACACTCGTACCGATGGATGGAAAAGTACAGCACCCTGTTGGAAAGAAATAAACTGTTAAATAGCTTCAACAATATGTAATATCGATCACAAACTCACCGCGGATCGTCGTAAAACATCCGTTGCGTTCCCTGCCCGTGATGGACGTCCCAATCGACCACCAGGATCCGTTTCAACCCGAGATTATCCAGCGCATGCTGGGCAGCAATGGCAACATTGTTGAAGAAACAATACCCATTGTATTCGGCTTTCATTGCATGATGACCCGGCGGACGGATGATTGCCATTCCATTCTGCACCCGCCCAGCGACGATAGCATTCACCAGCTCGATGGTACTGCCAGCCGACAACAGCGAGCAATCGTACGAAGACTGATAAGTAGTACGGGGATGATAATAAAAACCAATTACATTACTGTTGTTTATTGTTTGCTTAATTAAAGCACAAAACAACTCTCATTTCAGCTTCTGCTGATAAGCAGAATTATCTTAATTTTTGGTTCCCAAAATAGATACTTACCGGGTGAATGAAAATCGCATCATAATGCGAGCTAAGCTCCTCCAGTGCATCCGGATCACCAGATTCCTTCGTTGCTTTTAGGATCTCCACCTGTTCCGGTGTATGTTTCGTCAGTAGTTCCGCTTCGGTTGCCATCCGTGGTTCAATCAACTGACAGCGTTCAACCAGCTTCAGTTCACGACAACGTTCTAAAACCCTGGTAAAACGTTCCGGACACTCCGGATAGCCACGGTCCCACAAGCACTGGTGTTCAGCCATCCTTTCGTCATACACCAACCCAGTAGCACCACGGACCAACTCGGCAGCGCCGAGTGCATTGCCGTAGATATCCTTCAGCTGCACGCCGTTCTGGTCGGCCACCGGTTGTCCGTCCGGTCCCGGCTGTCCGCTTTGAGTGGACATTTTCAACTTGCCTCGTTTTTTCGCTTCCGCTAACGTGACGGTGGCGGGCGTCGGTGGTTTTCGGCCGTAGAACTTGTTTTTACGTTCCGCTTGCTCCGCGGCGATGGCTGCCTGCTTGGCTCGGGTTGTGATTTTGGACTTTTGGGCACCTTGGCGCGTCACGACGGTGGAACTCTGCGGCACACACGATACAGATCAAGGGTGAATCGATTAGTGGCGAGGTCAAACGGGTAATAAAAACTTTGTTGGGGGGATAAATTGGAACAGGAATCGAGAATGGCGGAAAAACTCGGTCTTCACCAGTCAGGTGGCTGCACGACAATACTGAAAATGGGCGCTTCTGCGCTGCAGTTTTGTTTTCTTCCAGGTACATTAATGCTGAAGGAATGGGAGAGAATATGCGGAGAGCCGTCAAACTGATAAGGAATTTTGCTCACTAACAAATACATCAGTGTTAGAGTTGTAAATGCTTGTGATAGCACGGAGGTAAACAATTCGATATCTGTTCACTAGCCTACTGCGCTGGAGAAATTCTTATCAAAAGAACATGTTATGATACTAGCCAGCACTTAAAATCAATAATAACTTTCCGAACCACGGCCTTGACCTTCCTCCAATTTCACTCATTAACTAATAGTCATTAAATTCCACACTCGAAAAGCTATGATACTAATTGAATTTATGCTATAACCCTGACCCGACTGAGTGAATTCCTTCAGGGCAAATTTAATAATCGAGGTAGTGAGCCATCGATTAGCCATAACATTAAATCGTAGTCTGCATAGTGCCACTACCCAACCCGAATTAGGCACAAGGGCGAGCCCGCTTGTCGCCTCTAACAATCTTCGCGCCCTGCTAGACAAGGCACAGTCACCATCAGGCAATCAAACAGCAACATTAATTTGTTATGCAAATCGCAGTAACAAACAGAGCGCGTACTCACCATGGTTGCGATGTACTACGGGGTAGGTACTGGAGCCTCCTAATTTATACTGTTTAGTGCCACTGCTCTGATATCAATCGAAGGACGGATTTTTAGCACACACTTTTCATCAGCGCACTAGCGCTGATTCCATTTTTCTCAAAAACTTTTCTCACTGTTTCATCGACTGTACCCGTTTTGAGCGTAGGTTGCAAAACGTCTGCCAGCTTCCCACTTCTTGTCGTTTTGCAGCTGCTGCCTGGTGCTGGTGTGATGTGATGGGTGAAGTTGTCCGAATAATTTGCGATTCTGCAGCAGCCAGCAGCAGCAGCTGACGCAATGTCGTTCCGAAAACTTCCTTAGTTGTTACCTAGCTTCTTGTTGTGAACATTTCCATTTTTGGAGCAACATCTACAGAGCTGAGACCTGAGAGTGTGGATGTTCTTCTCGGTTGATCAAACAACAAAGTCAAAGCTATTTTCTTTTTGTGGTGGTCTTTGCTTTGTACTTGAGTTTTCCACGCGGGCACAATTTTCTTCCAAAGCACACACTCAGTTTTTCTCACCAAAAATAACAACCTTTTTCCACTAACCAATTTGATCACAACTCCGTTACTTTGCTACTGATCTGGTCACTTCTTTTCCGCACTCGCAACTCGTACGGACGTACGGACACGGACGGGTTGCACAAGCAAAAGCACAGCACAGAGAAATGGGAAGAACAAACACGAACCACGAACTGATGCCGAGATTGGGAGCGAAACGACTGTAAACAAATCTGTCAAAACGGGTGTTTCGATGGTTTCGTTGCTGTTGTTCGATGTTGGTTTGCGAGGTTTGCAAACAACAGCTGATGCCAGTAAATTTGCAACACAAATTCAACCTTTCTGGAAAATGCGAGAAACTTAAATGCTGACCAACACAAGTTCATTCCAGTGATATTTAAATGCAAGTTAAACGGCATTAAAAATTAACGAAAATTTGTAAACTTTCTTGATCTTTCCATGTATCCTACAGTGAGAATTCAGGATTGAAAATATTTTAAGGTAAACCCTTGGGTAAACCTTCAGATCTGGCACACCTGCTATAGCCGAGCTCTGCGCCGTGCAAAGAACATCGCAATATCGCAAGCCGTAAAGCTGGAACACACTGACCGTCAGCGAACATCCACGGCAACGTATCGTAACGGAACGTCAGTGATTCGCTACAGTATAATCAATATTGCGCTCTTCGCACTCAATTGGACTGCACAGTTATAAAGTGCAACCTTTCAAAACTGTGATGAAAAGTGTGCTACTGATAATATCGCTAGTAATTTTATATCGATAATACCATCAAATTTTATCGTCACGGAAGAGTATCGAAAATTGGAGGGTTTAAAGTGATATCTTCTTCTTGGCTTGTTATTATTTTAACATTTTTGTTCTATTTCTTACGTATTTTTGCTTATACTGTCATATTATCGTTATTAATTATTAATGATAAGAAAACTTTATCAATAATCGTTATAGATTTTGATCGGCATTTCCCATCATTACAACTCTCCCATCTGAGCTGACATTTGATTTAGCAATGGCGCCAGTACCAGTTGTAGGAAAAGCAAATAGTATTTAATTTTTCATTTATTTCATATATGCTGCATATTTGTTAAAATTATGAATTATGCACGGAATTATGTATTTAGAAACTATTTTTATATTATTCGTAGCGTTGATAACAACTCTACTTAAGCATTAGAATTCAAATAGGAATCAACCAAGATTTATGGGTTTTTACCACGAAATTTTGGCAACTTTTCTCACCTACAAAATGTGTTACTGAACAAGTGTGCTCAAAATCCAACTTTCAATGCAAAGGGCAATATATGTAGAATGCCAGTGTCGCTGGTGTTTCATGGATATTTTGGTGGCAAACATGTTGCTGGTTCTAGAGTGACTATTGAGCTTGCTGACGTTTATCGTACGCACACATCGACGCGCGATTTGTTGTTGCTGTTGTTAGATTTTACATTGATTTTACACGTTTGTTTTTGTTTTCCCCCAGTTATACCCCGGTAAAAAAACATACGTTTGAGTGATAAACGATAAGTTTTTGTAGCCTTTTGCACTGGGCTTAGCAAGCTCTATATACAGAGTGGCGACAAGTCATCCCAAATGTATGCAATGCGATTTTTCCAAGGTTTTTTTTTCTCTTTCCTGCATACGCGTTGGATAGATCGTCTGCTCGATTGGAATGACACTGACAGATAATTATCATTCCAATTTTGACATTGTCGCCACTCTGTATACAGTCACTCTAACTGGTTCGTGTCTTGGATACGGGAACTACATTGTCAAATTGCCCAATCCAGCTTTTTACGAGCCATAATGGCGGACGGGTTCGTAATATTTGAGCAGCATTTTTGACATTTCCCTAATACATCGCACGTTTTCTTTCCGTACATTCCTTTAGTTTTACGGTGAACGCGCGGAAAGAAAACGTGCGATGTATTAGGGAAATGTCAAAAATGCTGTTCAAATATTACGAACACGTCCGCCATTATGGCTCGTAAAAAGCTGGATAGAAAATTTTCCTCCCGACGAAATACCCCAAAACGATCAAATCGGGTGATTTATCCTACGTGATTTACGGAAAAGCAGAAGCATTTTTATTGGGTTGCCTTTTTAGTTTGACAATCAGATTCCCGTTTCGAATCGATCACTCACACATATGCGCATACAGTGTAAATACGTAATTTTCAAATGTGTGAAGTTTACCACGAGCACTGCAGCGACACTGGCATTCTATATATATTGATTCAACTTTCGCTACTGAGCTTCCCAGATAACACAAAATCGTAATCCAGCTTTTTACGAGCCGTAATGGCGGATGTGTTCGTAATACAGCAAAGTTTCGTTAATTGGTGGTTCGGTAATTGGGCGGTTCGTTAATTGGGTGTTCGCTAATTGGGCTATGTGACAACTTGAATGTCAAAATTGTATGGAATTTTCGAGTTTAGAAATTTCTAACAACTGTCAGTCGGCCCAATTAGCGAATCAGCTGGAGTGCAGTCGTGGCCCAATTAACGAATTCAGGCTGTAAACGCCTGGGTCTATCATTTGCCTCGTACATGTTTTCTGTTATACAGCAAAGTTTCGTTAATTGGTGGTTCGTTAATTGGGCGGTTCGTTAATTGGGTGTTCGCTAATTGGGCTATTTGACAACTTGAATGTCAAAATTGTATGAAATTTTCGAGTTTAGAAATTTCTAACAACTGTCAGTCGGCCCAATTATCGAATCAGCTGGAGTGCAGTCGTGGCCCAATTAACGAATTCAGGCTGTATCAGGAAACTGTAATTCAGACATTGCTTCACGATTTTCATTTGATGCTGGATTATTTTCTTCTTGCATCACAGCGGGAAGTTTTTTTTTGCGGGACACAGTTTCGGTGCCGTACGGCATATCATGCCAACTGTTTGTACATTTCCTGTATCCTGTACGTTTCTACTGAACTGCACACCTCGGCTACTCTGAACAACAACTTTCGCACCGTCCCTTGCCAGAACGGTATCCAGCTTTTTACGAGCCATAATGGCGGACGTGTTCGTAATATTTGACCAGCATTTTTGACATTTCCCTAACATCGCACGTTTTCTTTCCGTACATTCCTTTAGTTTTACCGTGAACGCGCGGAAAGAAAACGTGCGATGTATTAGGGAAATGTCAAAAATGCCATTCAAATATTACAAACACGTCCTCCATTATTGTTCGTAAAAAGCTGGATATCTCAGTTACAATCGAGGTATTAAGCTTTTTACGAGCCATAATGGTGGGCGCGTTCGTAATATTTGAACAGCATTTTTTACATTTTCCTAATACATCGCACATTTTCTTTCCGTACATTCCTTTAGTTTTGCCGTGAACGCGCGGAAAGAAAACGTGCGATGTATTAGGGAAATGTCAAAAATGCCGTTCAAATATTACGAACACGTCCTCCATTATGGCTCGTAAAAAGCTGGATACAAACCAAATGGTTTACTGGGGTTTCCCATAAACATGAGAAGGTCCCTCTGTATCTCCATCCGACGAGCAACTCAAACGGCGTGATCCCGAGACGCGAGAGTGGTCGAACTCTGTTGTGCATATGCAAGTATTTTTCCAATGCTAATTTCCAGTTAATGTTGTCAAGTTTCGCAGCAGCAAAGGCTTCTTTCAATCCTTTATTTTGCCGCTCTACCGCATCGTTGAATTGCGCACTTAATGGGATCGATTTTCTAATTTTTACACCTCGGTTTTCCCAGGTTTTGACAAAGTGTTCACTTTGGAAAGGCGGTCCATTGTCACTGTGAATTACAAGAGGATAACCCCAGACTTCGAAAATTCTTCCTAGTGCTGCATTGACACAATCCACATCCGTGTTCTTCATCTCAATCACATGTAGATACATAGAGTAGGTATCTACGACAACCAAGAATTCTCCTGATCCGAAACCCTCGAATGAAGAAAAATCCGCCTGTAAAATTTCCCACGGACCTTCCGGTAATTCACAGTTTGTTAGTGGAATGGGTGGGTCTCTACGCGACAATCTAAAAAATATCTCACAGCCTTCTACAAAATTTGCAACTTGTTTGGCCATTCTGGGCCACCAGAAATAGTTTCTTAGGATTTTCTTCATGAAACTTATGCCCATATGTCCTTGATGTGCTGAACTAAGTGCTCTTTCTCTAAGAGCGTAGGGAAGGATAACTCGGTCTCTAGCGAAGAATAATGCTCCAAATACTCTCAGATTGTTTGATTTGATTCGAATCTCCTCAAAGATTTATCCCATGTGCCACTCTTTATTGATGCTCTTACTAATATCAACTCAGTATCCTTCTCGGCTGCTATCTCGATATCCTCCCATGTGATTTCCATGGTACCACTATGCAGAAAATATAATAAATGTTTTTCTTCAGAGTCATCGAACGGCCTAGGGGATTGGGATTCCTTCACTAATCGAGATAAGGCATCAGCGACATTAGCTTCTTCTGGAATGGTAGCAACTTTGAAGCAATCCAGCTTTTTACACGCCATAATGGCGGACGTGTTCGTAATATTTGAACAGCATTTTTGACATTTCCCCAAAACATCGCACGTTTTATTTCCGTACATTCCTTGAATTTTACCGTGAACGCACGGAAAGCAAACGTGCGATGTATCCAACTTTTTACGAGCCATAATGGCGGACGTGTTCGTAATATTTGATAGCATTTTTGACATTTCCCTAATACATCGCACGTTTTCTTTCCGCGCGTTCACGGTAAAACTAAAGGAATGTACGGAAAGAAAACGTGCGATGTATTGAGGAAATGTCAAAAATGCTGTTCAAATATTACGAACGCGTCCGCCATTATGGCTCGTAAAAAGCTGGATGGTTTTATGCATGTTGACGCTTGACCGAAAACATTTACTTAGAGCTGGAATATTTGTTGGCTGCTTTGGTACCTTCCGAGACGGCCAACTTCTTAACCACCAGCAACAAGCGAACAGAAGCGCGAGAGGTGATCGGTTAAAATTATTTTATAAGAAGCAAACAATTAGATCAATCTGTTGTTCCGTGTTCTGGAGGGCTCGGTCGGAGGCAACCGAGACAGACACTACACAATCTAATGTCGAATTTGTTTATTCAATCCGGATTGGAACTGGATGAACTTTTTGTGTTCATTTGCTCCTATCTGACAGATAAAATTCATCCAGTTTCATCCCGGATTGAATAAACAAATTCGGCATAAATTAAATAGAATTAAAATCAGTGAGTGAAAATTCCTTAAATCTTCGTGAACATATGTTTCGTTCTTAGAAGAACGGTTTTTCGACGTGACATGTTGGAAATTTAAACCTTCTTTTCTGTCTTCTTGGGCAGCAACAAAACAGGGATGTTCGTAAAGACACTTCTCTGAGCAGTGGTGACACCGGACAGCAATTTGTTCAACTCGTCTTTGTTGCGGATGGCCAGCTGCAAGGGACGATAATTCTGATCGTTTCGTTGTCGCGAGCAGCATATTTCCTGCCAATTCCAGAAATTCAGCAGCCAGATATTCCTTCACGGCAGCGAAACGAGTGCTCCAGCTCCAACACCTCGCTTGGTGAATTTGCATATCTTCGTTGCCTTATCCGTGGGAAGCAGCAACAGCTGAAGCTCAACAATTTTCGATCGGATTCTATCCAGCTTTTTACGAGCCATAATGGCGGACGTGCCCAGATAACACAAAATCGTAATAGAAAGTTCACATTAAATCGTTTTCATGTCAATTTCACATTGGAATTGTATAATGATTAGAGTATGTTAAACCGAAGTGAACAATAAATTGTTTTGCAGTCGTGCGTATCTTCATATACAATTCATGACTGTGAATTATAAAGCAGGATAGACAATTGCAATATTTGATTACACCTTAATCATATATTCAGGAGTATTTAGTTGCGTCACAGAGAACAGACATCCAGGCTAGAACAAATTTATCGCGATTTTCTGTGTAAATTTTTCTATTTTTTGTGTGTATTTTTTTTTTGTTTTGCGTGTAAAATTCGAGCAATTTTCAGCGCCGCCTAGTCCATGAATCGCCACACTAAAATGGATAATCTGGCAACCGCGTATTCTCGTTGACGTTGCTACTGACACTTACGCCGGCTTTGTGCTAGGAAAAGAGAGAGAGCAATATTTTCGATTGTGTTTTACCAGTATTTTGATAAGTCATAATGGAATTTCCTATAAGTGCGAGAAGACTTGGAAATCTTTTTTTATATCCATCAACACAAATGTGAATGCAAGTGGCGCCGCTGACTAACGAATCGCCAAAACTACCGAAATCGAGTAGTTATTTGAACGTGAATGAAGAACGGCCGTTACAAAAATTTACACAGGTTGAGCACCCTAGCTTGGATGTCAGTTCGTCAGTGGTTGCGTGTTATAAAAACTGCACAAAATAGAATTACAAATAGTTGTCAAAATTTTCGCACGTATCCAGCTTTTTACGAGCCATAATGGCGGACGTGTTCGTAATATTTGAACAGCATTTTTGACATTTCCCTAATACATCGCACGTTTTCTTTCCGCGCGTTCACGGTAAAACTAAAGGAATGTACGGAAAGAAAACGTGCGATGTATTAGGAACATGTCAAAAATGCTGTTCAAATATAACGAACACGTCCGCCATTATGGCTTGTAAAAAGCTGGATATCGCCTCCACTTTGGTACATATATGTTCTTATATGGCGTGAAATATAACTTTCATTCAGATATGATTTCGTATACCTCAGTTGCAATCGAAATATACAAACCAAATGGTTTACTGGGTGTTCGTAATATTTAAACACCATTTTTGACATTTCGCTAATACATCGCACGCTTTCTTTCCGTACATTCCTTTAGTTTTACCGTGAACGCGCGGAAAGAAAACGTGCGATGTATTAGGGAAATGTCAAAAATGCTGTGCAAATATTACGAACACGTCCGCCATTATGGCTCGTAAAAAGCTGGATTAGGGAAATGTCAAAAATACTGTTCAAATATTACGAACCCGTCGGCCATTATGGCTCTTAAAAAGCTGGATGGTTTTATGCATTTTTACGCTTGACCGAAAACATTTACTTGGAGCTGGAATATTTGTTGGCTTCTTTGATACCTTCCGAGACGGCCAACCTCTTAACCACCAGCAACAAGCGAACAGAAGTGCGAGAGGTGATCGGTTAAAATTATTTGATAAGAAGTAAACTATTAGATCAATCTGTTGTTCCATGTTCTGGAGGGCTCGGTCGGAGGCAACCGAGACAAACACTACACAATCTAAATTAAATAGAATTAAAATCAGTGACTGAAAATTCCTTAAATCTTCATGAACATATGTCTCGTTCTTAGAAGAACGGTTTTTCGACGTGATATGTTGGAAATTTAAATCTTTTCTGTCTTCTTGGGCAGCAACAAAACAGGGATGTTCGGAAAGACACTTCTCTGAGCAGTGGTGACACCGGACAGCAATTTGTTCAACTCTTCTTTGTTGCGGATGGCCAGCTGCAAGTGACGATAATTCTGATCGTTTCGTTGTCGCAAGCAGCATATTTCCTGCCAATTCCAGAACTTCAGCAGCCAGATATTCCTTCACGGCAGCGAAACGAGTGCTCCAGCTCCAACACCTCGCTTGGTGAATTTGCATGCCTTCGTTGCCTTATCCGTGGGAAGCAGCAACAGCTGAAGCTCAACAATTTTCGATCGGATTCTATAGGGCGTAAATTAAATACAATCATAAGGAAGCTTAACCCATAGCTTATATCGTATATATTTCTGTCATCCGTGCTAGGGAAGCACTGACGAGGGAAGGCAAAAATATGAAAATAATTCAATTTTTCAAAGATGTGCATTGAAAATCAATAGTTTTCTGTATTTTCAATCGATTTTCCGTTCAATTGGTGTAAATACAGTGTACCCCCGTTCGTTTGAACGATTCCTCATGCAAACTAACGGGGTTCGTTTTTAATTTGAACAACTAGCAACCCTAAATATGCTAAAACTTGTATGAACTGGCCGCCCTGCTCTTTGTTATTGTTTTGGTGGTTTGATTTAGTCTCGTTTCGTTGGTAGTTTCAAGCAGCGAATATGTTATGTCTCCGATCGGATTTCTATCGTAATCGTTGGGAAACGAAATGTGTAACTGATTAAACTAGGATTAAACACGCTAGATCAGTACAAACAAATCGTGTTTATGTGCATTGTCTGTGAAGGCAAATGATGCCCTGTTGAGAATGACATTTGAGCCATTTTTAATTTGCACATCGTGCAAACCAGCGGGGTTCAGATTAAAAAGTGTTCAGATTAAAAACGGTCAAACGAACGGGGGTTCACGGTATCTTAGAAATCTATCCAGCTTTTTACAAGCCATAATGGCGGACGGGTTCGTAATATTTGAACAGCATTTTTGACATATCTTTAATACATCGCACGTTTTCTTTCCCTACATTCCTTTAGTTTTACCGTGAACGCGTGGAAAGAAAACGTGCGATGTATTGGGAAAATGTCAAAAATGCTGTTCAAATATTACGAACATGTCCGCCATTATGGCTCGTAAAAAGCTGGATTGAAAATTGACTGAATTATCCAGCTTTTTACGCGCTATAATGGTGGCCGCTATAAATTGTGTTCGTAATATGCGGAGTCTTTTTGACAACTCTGCATACATCAAATCTGACACTCTTCTCTTGCAACACTACCGTGCTCTTTCTTTCGTTTACGTCAAAGAAGGAAAGCAAAACTGTGCGAAATGTAAACAAAACTATTGCCTTCCTTTTTTTGCGTAAACTAAAGAAAGAGCAACACTGCCTTTCAGGAGAAGAGTGCCCAGTTTTGATGTATGCAGAGTTGTCAAAAAGATTGTTCACATATTACGAACACAATTTATAGCGTCCGCCATTATAGCGCGTAAAAAGCTGGATAAGTCGAAGCGTAAAAACGCGTTTCTACTTCGATGATGTCATTTCCAACAACCAATCACGAAGCGAGAATTCTGGTAAAACATAGGTTCATTATTTTCAATTTCTCTTTAGTTCAACATCAAGAATCCATACTTTTCTTCATTTGGATCAATTCTTAGAATATTTTCCGATCGATTGGTGTAAGAATATTGAAAATCGATCGGAAAACCGCTGAGCTATTCGCTCAAAACCTATCATTTTTCGTGACGCTCACATTTTTCGATTTTTGGGAATGACACCCTATCTCAAAACTTGCCGTAAGACGCCGTTCGGACTTCTACTTCTGTTCTGTGATGTCCACCGTCTGTTTGGAAAATACTGGATGGAAACAAATTCAATTCGAAATTTTAAACTTCCACTTCTGTTTCTTTCTTTTTATGTGGCCTTTCGGAACTGGTTTGTGGTTTCGGATAATCTTTAAATTTTGATATCTGAACTGCGATGATTTTCTGTCATCGGTTTGCTTCAACATCGTGTTGTTCATCCAGAAACCAAATATATTCATTCTAATTCATCAGAAAACCAGAAAACGAATCGAAATCGAAATGAAACGTCAAAAGTAAACTTTTAATGCAAGTATGTAACAGTGCATTTTTCATACTTTTAATAAAAATTGGAAATATAATCAAAATCTAAAGATACAATGTCAATACTGTTACGAAGCTTTCGTAGTTTAACGATCCGCAGCAGCGCCCAGCTGCCGGCTGTCGCCGGTGCTGCGATTGCCAGCAATCAACTACACACCAGCAGTCCACTAGCAAAGAAATGGAACAGTCACAACACCGGTCCTCGCCGATGGTTGGAGTTTAACAAGGTAATCTACCCACCGCAAACCCCGGAGGAACCACCCCGACCAGCGTTCGTGTGCCACCAGAAGACGAACATCAAGTACAGCCCAAAGAAAATGTGGTACGTGGCCAGCTTCGTCCGTGGAATGTCGGTCGACGAAGCGCTGAAGCAACTTTCCTTCATCGACAAGAAAGGCGCCTCGGCCGTAAAGGAAACCATCCTGGAAGCGATAGACCTAGCCGTCCGGCGGCACAACGTCGAGTTCCGGTCGAACCTATGGGTTGCCGAATCGTTCTGCGGCAAGGGTCGCGTTTTCAAGGGCTTCCGGCGGCATGGCCGCGGTCGGTTCGGCGAGGTGGAGTACAAGCATTGTCACTATTTTGTACGGTTGGAGGAGGGTAGCCCACCGGAGCATTACTATGTTGGACGGGAGCCGCAGAGTGGCGAGCAGATGCTGGACCACTGGTTGGAGGGAATGCGAAAGCGGAAGGTTATCGGTTCGCTGTAGACAGGGGGTTTAGTTGAGAACAATAAATGGCTTTTGGTAGTGAAATCTGGAATTGCTGTTTCATTTTTTTTGAAGATATTCCGAGTCTTGGCGAGATGGATCAACTATGGTCTCAGCCCTGTCCGTCAAAGACAAAACATCAAAAAAAAAAAAATATTCCGAGTCAAAGAGTCTGCCAAACCAAAATTCATCGAATTCATCTGATTTAATTTGATTCATTATTCTGCATGAACATTTGGCACCACTGTAGTAATGAACCTAATGAACCAATCCAGTTGTCAAATTTTTGTTTAAGGACTTTGACTTTATCTAAGCGGAAAAGTTTATCAGCTTCTAGCAGGTATTTATATCGAACAAAGAGATTTTCTCCCCTTAGTTCGTTCGTAATTTATCGGATAACGCTTGCCGCAGAAATGGCCGATTCGGATTTGGCCCGCAAAAACTGGGAGCTGGAGAACAGCATCGAAACCCTGCCGCCGAGCGATGAAATTTTCCGCTACGATTCCGAGCAGCAGCAGCGCATCCTGGCGGCTCGGCCATGGGAAAAGGATCCGCACTTTTTCAAGGATATCAAGATTTCGGCACTGGCCCTGCTGAAGATGGTGATGCATGCCCGTTCGGGTGGTGCCCTGGAAGTGATGGGCCTGCTGCTGGGTAAGGTCGAAGAGGACACAATGGTCGTGATGGATGCGTTTGCCCTGCCGGTCGAAGGAACCGAAACGCGCGTGAATGCTCAATCGCAGGCCTACGAGTACATGACGGCCTACATGGAGTCGGCCAAGGAGGTTGGCCGGTGCGAGAATGCCATCGGTTGGTATCACAGCCATCCGGGGTACGGTTGCTGGTTGTCCGGAATTGACGTTAACACGCAGATGCTTAATCAAAACTATCAGGAACCGTTTGTGGCTATTGTTGTCGATCCGGTTAGAACCGTGTCCGCTGGGAAGGTGTGTTTGGGTGCGTTCCGCACCTATCCGAAGGGTAAATTGCATATTGACAGTTTTAAAGAAAATTTAGATCCAATATTGCATGAATTTTAGGTTACAAACCACCGAACGAGGAACCGTCCGAGTATCAAACGATTCCGTTGAACAAAATCGAAGATTTTGGTGTCCACTGCAAGCAGTACTATCAGCTGGACGTGTCCTACTTTAAGTCGGCACTCGATCGGAAGCTGTTAGACTCCTTATGGAACAAGTATTGGGTTAATACTCTTG
This sequence comes from Sabethes cyaneus, assembly GCF_943734655.1. Lineage (NCBI taxonomy): Eukaryota > Metazoa > Arthropoda > Insecta > Diptera > Culicidae > Sabethes > Sabethes cyaneus. Next base: position 149,829,171 of record NC_071353.1, on the reverse strand, counting down.
GAAGCTCGGGATTGCTGAGCAATGCCGATTATACGACCGGACAAATATTGGATCTTTCGGAGAAGTTGGAGCTAAGTGAGGCCAGTCTCGGACGCGGTCCGTTTGTGGTCACAGGGAATGACGTAAACGAGAAACGCACCGAAGACAAACTATCGAAGGCTACTCGTGACTGCAGCCGAGCATCGATCGAACTGTTGCACGGACTGATGGCTCAGATTGCCAAGGATAAGCTGTTCAACATGGTTAATCTTAAAAATAAGTAAGTCTCTCACAATAGATTGGCAAAAACATTCGCTAAATTTTGGAAAATTTATTAAAAACCTCTCACGTCACTTTCTTACTGTAATTACTGTATCCGATCCCGACGCAAGTCAGCATAACCTTATTCGAACCGGCCATTTCATCATCATCGTCATCGTCGTTCTCGTTTTCCCCGGAAGCATTCTCCAACTTGAATGTAATTCCGAAAAATTCCCGCAAATGCTGCAGGAAGTATATCGTGTACTGTGACAGTGGTCCAACCAGAAACTTCGAAACATCCTTCTGCCCGAGCGCCATAAACAGTGCCGCCATCCACTGGAAGGTGGAGTCCACGCAACCACCTCGATACACCTCATCCAGCAGCCGCATGGCTGCATCCCTGCCAAGATCCTCCGGCACCGTTGGGTTTCCACCCGCTTGCATCGTTTTCGAAACAACCTCGGCCGAAAATTTAGTCCCATCGGTCGTCTCCGCTACCAAATTAACTCCAAACCCGGGACTATTACCGGACCGCTTGCCCTTATGTTGATCCGTATTAATATAAACATCTGGCAAAAAATTCAACATCACTCCCTTCGCCGATTCAACCGCTCGATTTGCCATCGCCGGCGAAACCTTACAGCAGTAGGCCATGCCACGAATCCTCTTCACCATCGTTTGCTTCGTACACTGGATTGCCTTCAGGGTTTTCTTCACCGGACAGGTGAAGCCAACCTCACCGCCACCGGCGGGCATCAGCCCGCGCTTCCTCACCACCAAACTCAACCCCTCATCATCAATCAAAAAACGCTTCAGCGTGGCAAACGCGGACGCCTTAATATGATCCACCGATGGGCTCTCGACGCTGTTGGTCACCCCGGTTAGTGTCACATCCAGTGGTAACTTACAAAACGGTCCCAACGCCACCAGCACATCCAGATAGTATCCAATCCCTCGCTCGACACAGCACTCGTGCTGAATTTCACCACCGTGCAACAATCCCGGTTGATAACTAACCGAAGTTCCATCCTGTTCGATTCGAATTCGTGTTCCATTCGTTATCCGGTCCAGCAGCTTTAGCAGATTACTTTCGTACTCACGCAGGCCAGGACCTTCCTCGTCCAGCACGCGAATGTCACGAATCGTGATTGGCTTTCCGCTGAGCGTGGACAGTATTAGGCGTTGTTTGAAAAAATTACTGCCCCGATAGATGAGGAAACTTCCTTCTTTGCCGGTGCAAGTCATTGTTGCCGGTTGATGAACCTGGTAATTTCTGAATGTTAATGTGATTTCTAGCGACGTATTTTTGTTACGTACTTACCGATTTTTACCTAAATCGTTCCGGTTCTTTACAATCACCTTTTTACTACCGATACCGCTGATACCGTATAGTTTTCTACCTTTTTCTAAACACTGCACACGTGCATGCTGTTTTGTTTACGTCGTTGTTTTGACAGTTTAAGTGTTCATTCTTCTTCATTCATATCGTTTTCGGTTCATTTACACTGGATGACAAATTTAAAAAAATCTGCTTCAATGTTTCAGCGTCTGAACCAGGGGGGATCTATCGGTAAGGAATTGTGAAACTCACATGTAAAGGGGCAGGCAGGTGACCATAATTTTTAATGCCGCTCTTGCTACTTTTTTTCTTACCAATTTGCTGCTCTTGCCTGTATATGTAGTTTTCGAAAAGTTTCTTAGTTTGTTTTATTTACGCTAAAAAGCAAATAAATGCATTATCGGGATCAAAATAATACAAACGACAATTGCGCTGCGTGTTTGGGTTTGAGTTTCTGTCAACTGCAGCAGACAAAAATAGAGCTGCGAGTCCCTTGGCTCGAAATCAATCACACGCCGTTTGGTCCATGATAGTACAAACGTCATGGACCAAACACCATCTGCGGTAACGCACACATGTATGGAATGTGACAGCAATAGATCCCCCCTGGTCTGAACAGGCCGTAGGCGTAAGCTTGGGCGTAAGCAATGAAATTTTTCATTCAATTTGTTAAACATTAATATAAGAAAGCAAAATTTTCATTATTTACAATCAACTAAAATGCTCAAAATAGTAATCATTACTCTGCAAAAAATTTCTAATCGAAAAAACTTTTATGAGTCGGTGAATACAGCCTGAATTCGTTAATTGGGCCACGACTGCTTTCCAGCTGATTCGCTAATTGGGCCGACTGACAGTTGTTAGAAATTTCTAAACTCGAAAATTCCATACAATTTTGACATTCAAGTTGTCACATAGCCCAATTAGCGAACACCCAATTAACGAACCGCCCAATTAACGAACCACCAATTAACGAAACTTTGCTGTATTGAAAGGGTTGGCGGTCTTCGCAACAACGTTTATCTGTGGCCAGGTCCGATATCAAAAAGACAACATCCTACTTCGCGTGATACTTCTTGATGAAGGCGGCATCTTCCGGTCGTCAGTTCGTTCTGTATATACATATCTTCTTATTCTCTGTAACCCCTGAAGGAAGCAACAGTGGCTTGGACATTCGCTTCTCGCTGATCGTCAGTCCCGAAAGAGCTTTTTTGGGGACTTGGGAGTGGGAGATATACTCGAAGTCGTCGCTTATCTGCTTGGTGGGGGACGTAAAGTACTCAGCCAATTACCAGTCGTTACCTACTGTTTTACCTGACTCACTGCGAATATGCGTATTATTGAAATAAAACTTAACCATACGTTTTATTCGTTTATAACGCATGTGCAATTAATATCGATAACAAACGATTTTTTAATAGTTTGGCTTTTGTTATTGCATTTAATTTGTAAAAAGTTGCATGAATAAAATTCAGTTTCACAATCCAATTATTGCGTACTACTGGCACTTGATATATAACCACAGAACAGAAGTGGAAGTTAAAATCCAAACACGTACTTGCTACTTTCTGCAGATACTAGCGAACCTGGCGGTGGCGAGTCACTTTTTTCCACGAAAACACCCGAACGCTTACGAATGCACACGAAAGCATATGAAAGCTGCAATGCGATTGGTAGCGAGCGTTCTGCTTATATTGCTGTTATTCGCTTCTGTGCGAAAACCTTCCCAAAAGAAAAATAAAAGCAAAAAAGATTCTGTTACCAGTTTTGATCGGCGAATCGTTCGGACTTCCACTTCTGTTCTGTGATATAACGTTTAAGTACGTTATTTTTAGTGATCAAAATTAACGATATTTTCGAAACACAGGCGATATTTTTCGAAACCTTTCGAACCAACACGATCCCGCGAACACAACGCATATTCGCAGTGAGTCAGGTAACACAGTAGTCTAGTGTTAAATAGGTCTCATGATGTATTATGACAACAACGTCGCACTTCGGAACTTCGGAGGTACCTGCGAAATGTCGAGCGAAGATTGAATCGAATAAAACGACGAGCAACTTTAAGCAAAAATGTGAACTGTTTTCGATAAGATTCTTCGGTGTATGTACTCGTGAAAGTTTGACCGCCGCGAAGTGGAAACTGTCTCGATCAGTTGGACCGGACGGTATACCACCTGTTTTCCTGAAAAAATCCATCCACACTCTAGCCGCTCCAGTGAACCATTTTTTCAACTTATCCGTCAACTCATGTGCTTTTCCTTCAACATTTAAATTGTGATATATGTTTCCTGTGCATAAACACGATTTCAAAACTTCAAAACGAACCAGTTGCATTTTTCAAACAGTAGGGAAGTGTCGTCGTGGTTGGGCCACGTTTTGGAATTCGCCCATAACTTTCGTTTCAAAATGGAATTTTGGAAATCTAAATACGTCGTTGCAAAGGTCTAAGAATAAGGTATATTTCCAGAAAGTTTTGAACTGATTGCTTGAGAAATAAAAAAGTTATAGGCATTTACGTGAAGACAAAAAATGTTGTCATAGTCGGGCCTGTTGAAACTTTTAAATGTCACATGACGTAATTTTCGCAAGTCACCCAACTTGCATTATTCTGTAACGTAAATCTTAAGCAGTACATTATTATCTGTCAAATGCAAAAAGTAATAAAACGTGTTTTTTCCGTTTTTTCAGAAACAAATGAGAATCTTTCAAAAGTTTATTTACGGATATCGCGAAAAACGCCTTGATTGATCCCGGAGTTGTTTTTGGACATCAACAGGTTACGGGACCCGCACGATAATGGCAGAGGAAAACACCGAAAGATTCTGAATCAGACAGTTTGGTGGTACCGGTTACGCTGAGTGGAGCTACCGGGTGGAAATTGTTCTCGACGAGAAAGGTTTATTTGAGCACGTGAAGGAGGAACAGCCGGCGGAACCGGACGATGTTTGGAAGCGGGATGATAAGAAAGCGAAAGGCCTAATCATACGCTGCATTCATGACGATCTTCTGGATATGACCCGCGACTGTGTCACAGCCTTGGATGTGTGGAATATTTTGAAGAGCGCCTTTAATCGATCGAGCATTGCAAAACGTTTGCTGCTGGAAAGGGAACTAATTAACCTCAAACTTCTTGAAACCGAAAGTCTGCAATCGTTTTCCACGCGCTACGATAAAAACGTCCGGGAGCTACGCGATATTGGGAAACAGTCTGACGAAATAGATAAGGTAGTAAGACTGTTGATGCTGATGCCGGAGGAATATCGACCAGTGATAACTGCTATGCAAACCATGGACGAAGATGCCTTGACCTTGACAAAGGCAAAATCACTTTTGTTGGAAGAAGAGCTGCGGCTAAATGGTAGGTCGTCAGAGGAGGTACCGCTTGAGTCAGTAACATCGGCGATGAATACTCAAGTGCGACGGCAAGTACCAGTAAAACCTAAACAGAAGCGAAGATGTTATATTTGTGGATCCGAGCAACATTTACAAGCGGCTTGTCCAAAAAAACTACAATGATTCCGATGGACAAGCGACTGTAGTAAGGAGTGATGAAAAAGCTTTTGCTATGACAGCGCAAAACTATTTCTCCACTGAAATGAGTGAAGTTTGGTTTATTCTCGATTCAGGCTGTTCCGAACATCTTTTTAATGACGTTGCTTTGCTTTCGGGCGTTACAAAGTTAAAGTCACCGTTTCAAATTGCCATCGGTATGGACGGTGTGAGGATGTGCGACACTATGGGTGGATACATATCAGGATATACCATAGCGGATGGAGAGGAGGTTAAAGTGACTTTACACGACGTGATTTACGTGCCAGAATGTAAAGACAATTTACTGTCAGTACGAAAGCTGGTTGAACGTGGTAATACCGTTATTTTCGACAAGCAAGGTGCAAGTATTTCAAGAAATGGAGAAGTTTTTGCACGGGCAGCTGCAAAGAATGGGATCTACTGGCTCAAGGTTGAAACGCAGGAGCAATCGTCTGCCAAAGCTGCTGTAGTGAATGTGGACATCAATGCGGTATGGCACCGACGCCTTGGTCATCTTAACATGAGGGATGTTTATTCGTTGGTTAGAAAAGATATGGTGTCTGGAATTACTGATGCACTATCAATAAACTTGCCTTTTTGTGTAAGTTGTGCACGTTCGAAACAACCAAGAGTGCACATTGGCGGTACACGAACCAGGGCTACAAAGCCACTTGAGTTGGTGCACAGTGACGTATGTGGTCCGATTACACCCACTAGTTATGACGGGTATAAGTATTTTATCACTTTCACGGATGACTGGACACACATGGTTGTCGTGTACTTAATGAAGACGAAAAGTGAAACTTTCTTGAAGCTAAAAGAATTCCATGCAATGGTTACAACAAACTTTGGAACCAGGATGAGGCGACTTCGGTGTGACAACGGAGGTGAATATTGCAGTAGAGAGATGAAAGAATTTTGTTCAACCATGGGAATTTCTTTGGAGTTTATACCGCCTTATACCCCTGAACTTAACGGTGTTGCCGAGAGGATAAACCGTACGCTGTGTGAAAAGACTCGTGCAATGTTAATCGATGCTGAACTGGACAAAAGACTGTGGGGTGAGGCACTAAATACTGCTGTTTATCTTACTAATCGGAGCCCGACTAGTGCCATACTTGAAAAGACACCATACGAAGCTTGGTTCGGCCGGAAGCCTGATTTATCGAATCTCAGGATTTTTGGATGTCAGGCGTTTGCGACAATACCAAGAATCCGTAGAAAGAAGTTGGACGATCGTGTAGTAGAATGTGTATTCCTTGGTTATGGGGTGAATTGTTGAAGAGTGTGGGATAAATTAAAACAGAGGATTATTTGTTCACGTAGCGTCAAATTCAATGAATTGAAAACCGGAATTCTGAAAAAAGCAAATACTTGTGAGGCACCATCGAATATTATAGTAGAGTTAAATGATATTGAGGCAAGTGATGATTATGATGAAGCGGAGGAATTCCTGTCGGTTGGAGGTGTATCGGATAATATAAGCGGTGATTTCCCAGAAGACACTGAGCAACCAGAAGAAGACCCGTTAGAAGTCAGACAAAATCCGGAACAAAGTCATAGACAACCCGCTTGGATGAGAACCGGAGAATATGAACTTTCTGCGAATGTCGCGATGGATCTAGAATGTTTTATGTCGGATGCACCAGAATCGTATCAGAATATTTATGGAAGAGATGATGAAACTCAGTGGCTTAATGCTGTTAATTCTGAGATGGCAGCACTACAGCGGAATAAGACGTGGAAGATTGTGATAGATCCGGGAAATGTGAAAGTCATTAGTTCCAAATTCTTTGGCGGATTGGCAAAGGCCGAATATCATCGAAGTGACCTCTAAATCTATGCGGAAGGATCGGCAAGGGCCAAGCACCCAGACCTGTCATCTAGCGCGGAAGGAGCGGCAAAGGCCGCTGATTGGGAATATCGACGTGCGACGTTTAACGTGGCTGGAAGCGGCGATCACGTTTGGCAGCGATTGTTGGAGAACGTGGAGCTGGTGCAGGCGGTGTATGTGCTTGAAGAAAAGGGACCCCGTCGAAGAAAAGTACAGGTTAGATAGTTTTAAGAGAGTGGGTGGTAAAAAGCCAAGGAGGAGAGAATAAATTTGTGAAAAGTTAAACGTGTAGGCTTATAGAAACCTTGAGTTCATTACGCGCATCGGCAAGAACTTCAATGACTGCCCAAAGGCTCTTTATTGTGTATATTTATTGTCCGCTCCAATCTAGAAAATTGCGCTCCAGTTTGGAGTCCCTACTATCAAAATGAAGTTAGCCGAATCTTGTCAGTGCAGCGGAGATTTATTCGTTTTGCTCTTCGGAGACTTCCGTGGAATAACCCCTTCCAACTGCCAAGCTATGAAAAACGCTGTAGACTCATTGACCTAGACCCCCCACCTATTCGTCGTGATGTGAATAGAGTGATAATTGTCTTCGATTTGTTGACTTCGTGTTGTGATTTGTATCCGAGAGAAATAAAACAGGTGAGGTTCGGTTTACTATCTTCAAAGTAATAACTTTGTTTCCTGTATGGCAACGAAAGTTGGAACAAGGTTTCTATCAATTCAAAACCTTAATGTTTGTTTCCAGTTTGAAGTCTGAGGGAGGAGTTGAGATCCGAACGAGATTGCTGTCTAAGACAGAGGAGTAGCTGCAACTGCAGCAGTGCAGTCCGTCAAGCAGAAACAATTCAATAAGCACCCACCGAAGCGAAGCATTGCATTATCCATAACGAAACCAGCAGTTGCAGTGAACGAAGCAACAGTTGCAGTGTCGTCGGACATTGTGAAGGCTATTGCTCGAGCTCATGGTGGAGCCCCAAATCAATGCGGAAAGGTCGACCGGGAGTCTCAACAAACCCCGTAAGTGTCCTGGTAAATAGACCAACCACGTGTTTTTGTCTTAACCTTGCAATGAGGTCAGACATATACAATTAATATCTCCTGGTAAATACCGTTTACAAAAATCGTCGTTTCGCTTCAAGCTCAAGTCAACGGCGTGGACGTTGGACAATGGTGTAGAGCAGTGATCGCCAAACTGTGGGCCGCATGTGGCCCTTCTAGATGATTCGTGCGCGCCGCGGACTGCAGGTGGACTTTTGAATAATTTTTTTTTGTGATACAGACTTAGTGCATGCTGTGGATCTGGATGTTTTCCGGTTTAAACCTTGTGATGATTCCTAGAAAATGGTTTCTGCTGCGCAGGAATGACCAGAGGTCAATGCGGCCCGCAGCGTTCATGAGGCAATCTGATTTGGCCCGGATCATGCCTATGCCTGGGCACCACGGGTGTAGAGGATAAGGCTGAATTCACCAATCTCTTATTTTTTCCGACATCAACATTGTATCTAAGCGGATCTGGAGTCACCCATGGCGTTCAAAGATCCACAAAAGCGGTTTTTTAAGTTTGCCTGCACTATTTACATGAACGGCAAGCAATGTCAAATGCAGTTCTGCGTGGTGGAAAACTCGCTTCAGCTACTAGTAATAGACATTATCGATGCTTTTGGATTATCGTCTATGCCCATCAATGGCTAATGCAAAAGGTCATCAATTCACTTCTATGGACTCCTTCAAGGTGGCGTTTCCATCCGTTTTCCGAAGCAAACAGATTGTGCACCAAAAGGAAAATCAAGCTAGAACCCAAATGTATCGGGTGATGACCCTCCCAAATGTCCCGTGGAATACGCCATGAATAGCGCTGTAGTTGGACAGGTTGTAGTACTGCCCAGATAACACAAAATCGTAATAGAAAGTTCACATTAAATCGTTTTCATGTCAATTTCACATTGGAATTGTATAATGATTAGAGTATGTTAAATCGAAGTGAACAATAAGTTGTTTTGCAATCGTGCGTGTCTTCATATACAATTCATGACTGTGAATTATAAAGCAGGATAGACAATTGCAATATTTGATTATATCTATATCATATATTCAGGAGTATTTAGTTACGTGTTATAAAAACTGCGCAAAATAGAATTACAAATAGTTGTCAAAATTTTCGCACGTACATCGCCTCCACTTTGGTACATATATGCTCTTTTATGGCGTGAAATATAACTTTTTCGTTCAGATATGATTTCGTATACCTCAGTTGCAATCGAGATATACAAACCAAATGGTTTACTGGGTGGGCCCCGATCAAAATCGTCCGCACGGCCAACGAAAACATCCGAATCTGTGTGGACCGGTCTCCATCGGTGCGTACGGATTCGAATGCACTGCAACCATACCGGTACCCGCTCCCGTTGCCGGAAGACATTTTCGCCAAGCCAAGCCGATCGACCTGTCCAACGCTTTCCTCCAGATGGAAATCGACGAAGATAGCCTTAACCTTCTCGCCATAAATACTTACCGATGATTGTATCGCTACAACCACCTACCGCCTGGAGTCAAAACCGCTCCAGGGCCAACAGTTGATAGACAACTAGCTAGTCTCTCGGGTACTTCTGGTTATCTTGATCAGCTGGTCGTTGGAGGAAGAGACGTTCAGAAACATTGGACGAACCTTCGTATGGTGCTGGATTCAACAATTTGGTTTCACCATCTGGCCTGAGAAGTGCACATTCGCTCAACCGCAGATTTTCAAGATGTCGACTAAATACAAAGTTTTCTGACATCCGGCTTGAAATCTTAACACAATACACCTATTCGGCAGTACTTTGTTTCAGACTATGCGTTAAATCAGTAATTAGTAAGTAAAGGATGGTTCACTAATGCACAAGTCACATCACAACAGTCCGAAAGTTGCGACTTCGTTGTGCAAAACAACTGACAGTTACAGAGGCCGCCGGTTTGCTTTGATTGTGCACAAGTTGGTACACGATCAAAGCAAACAGTGAATTATACTCGGGAATCAAACCAACCATCTACATCTAATCAACGTTTATTTTAAACTTTATCTGTTTATTTGATTGTATTCACAAATGCCGACCTCCGTCGTTTCGGAGGAACTTAACTCAACGAATTCGCCGTAGAGCTCAAACTACAAAATCAATGCGAAACTGTTCGCATCCCACGGACAAGACAACAAACGGTTCGGTTCAACTTGATCGAACGTTCAAAACTACAATGACCGATTGGGGGGGAAGAATAATATGATTCCGATTTCCTACTCGAGTACTAGTACTGCAGGAGAGAATCGATCTAAAACCTAACCTAAAAACGAATCTAACAGGAGTTCGGGCGATCCACTTTTGTATTGTTTCTAATTACTGGGTGGCAAAGGTTTAGTTTTTAGCTTTCTTTGTTTGCTTGTTTCAGTTTGCTGATGTTGTTGGTCACCCGAACCTGTGTATCCTATGGCTAGCGGTTACGAACTACGATATCGTGTAAAGAGAAGGGAAAAGAAACACTAAGTTCTAATGAATTATACAAGCTCAAACGGAATAACGTTAACAGGTGCACTAAAAGAGTCGGTTTTACCTTGTGATTATTTCTGATGTCAGTCAGCTTGCGGTCATGGAATGGCAGAGTTTTTTCTTCTTTCTTGAGTGTGAGTTTAGGGAGCTTTCAAGCAGTCGACACGACTCTTCTCCTTATAAAAATTTTCTTCAAAACGGGAAGTTTTAACTTTAGTCAGTCCAAAAATTCGTAAACACAAATACTAGAGAGAGAAATTTTACCGTACTTTCGAGTTCTAATCCTTGCAACCCAGCCCGGCCGACCAGTTGCAGATTCCGCCGACCGGATCGTAGCTCAGCCCCTTGGGGCAGGTGTACTCCCAGCCGACGACTCCGCCGATTTCCATCTTGGCACAGGAGATGAACTTCTTGCACGACAGTGGATGCGGGAAGTTACCCTGGTCGAGGCACTCGACCTGACCGGGACCGTGCATGATAACCTTAACCTGTGCGCTCGTTTTGCCGATGATCCGCTGGTCACCGTCGTCGTAGTAGTCGTAATCGATCGGCGACGGTCGGAAGGGTTTCATCGGACGGAAGTCGTCCTTTTGCTTTCGAAACCCGGAGGTGGACTTCTCGTACGAGCCGGGTTTGCGCTTCCACTGGGTGGTGGTGGCGGCTGCGGCAGCAGCGGTGGTTTCCTTCGACCGCGGAGTGTTGGTCACCGGCGAGAGGGACGTCGCGTAGAACCGCGTCGGCGTCGTTTGCTCGTAGTAGTACTGGCTTTGGGTGGAGATGCGTGGTCGCTGGATTAGTTTCTCTGTGGGGGGGATTGAAAGCACGTTATGAATGGGGATTTACCGCAGGACCGTGGGTTGACTTACGTGATCTCCTGGTACTGCTGAAGGGCTCCGAGTAGCTCTGCAGGGAGTATTCGTGGGTGATGTTATACTTGTGCGTTGACGCCCGTTGGTAGTGCGACGGAAGCTCGCCAATGTTAAGGATCTTCATCATCTGTTTCAGCTCCTGCTTTTGGACGGGAGTTTCGTCCGGAAAGAGGAAATTTCGGCTCGTCGTGGTCGTGATGGGAAGCGGTGCTCGGGAAATGGTCGTGAAAGCATCCAACAGATCGTCCTCCAGACTACCCTCGGCTTCGCCGATTTGATTGTAACGATTCTTAGCCTTCGCTAGCTTACTGTTCTGCTGAATGCTCGGCTCAATTTCCTGGTCGACGTCGCCATCCTGGCTGGAGGTGGCTGCCGAAGGCAGCTCAGTTGCCGGCGATGCACGGAAGCGATTCTTGTTGAAGAATTTATTGGTGGGAGAGACGACCGTGCCCGCGGTGGTCGGAGCGGTTGCACGATTCAGCGAAAACCCTGGTCGACGCTTAAACAGGCTGTTCGCTCGTGTTGTGGTCTCTGTAATGGGATTAAATTTACAATTATTAAACTCAATTATAAATAAAATGATTGGCACTTTTGCCCTCAATTCCGCAATAGAGTCGCAGTCCATTTAGAGGCGACATGCAAAACAAGAAACCCATCGCAAACCAACCGCAAAATCCGGTTTTTTTAATTTCTCATCTGACCGCTTTATTTTTGTACCCATCGAAGGTTACATAACATGGACTCGCAACTGTGCGACGTATTTACGCGCGCGCGCCAGTAGCCCTGGTCGCGGAACAAGTTGGAGGACTTTTTCTTTTGAGATGTGACATAACGCAGGCTACTATAGACTACTGCAACCATCGGGACACCAACCAGCCACCAGAGCCAGGTTACGATCGTAATCGATGACATATTATACCGGAGCCGGCTGGCTACGGGATTTCTGCAAACTGAACGCGCGGCGCGCGCGTTTTCAGTCAATCACAGGTACAAGTATCACTTCCTCGATATCGCGCCACTTGGACACGTCGCAACACTCGTTTTTCATCTTAAAAACCTGTTTCAATGTAACTTACAAGGAGACCGTCCGTTGGTTTGGGTGACCGACAGAGGATGCTGCTCTCATCTCATCTCATCACCGCATCGAAGAGGTACTACTCGTTTTAAGGAAATTCTATTTAAGTGCACTTAGACAATTGGCCGGCCTGTGCTGAACGACTTACCGCGGCCGGCGGCCGCTGTCGGTGTGGAAAATTGCTGGCTGTGGTTTTCTATAAACCTAGCCCGTAGGCGTTAATTGATTTGCTGCAACAACTGCCGCCGTTGCAGCTCTCAGCTCAGCTCAGCTCAGTTTGGAAGAGTTTGAAACGCGCGGTGCTTACGATTTTTGCCCCGTCGTGAAGCAGGTAATTGCAGTGATCTATCAGATCGAAGGTTCTTCTGGTGGTGGAAATTATTTAAATGGAATGCTGCTCGGACGGAAGCGGTAACGATCGACGACGGCGCCGGAGGGTGCAAAAAAAAACATGATGATTATGCAGCAGGTACTACCACACCGGTGTGGTTAGAAGAAAAATGGCCAATAGATTTTGGAATGTAAAGTTGAATGAGCTTGCAGGTACTAGACCTGTTGATCTGAGCAAATAGGAAGGTTCAACAGTAACCCACTCTCTTCTAAAAATGGCAGTAAGTCAAAACATGCGACCGCAGTTTATACTAAACGGCAGTCTTTGCAGCAAGTGACTGAAAAGTAAATACCTATAATTTAGTTTTGATTTCTGTGCCACCATGACTTACATATACGAGGGTTGCTCATTAGAGTATGGCCGGGGTTCTGTCAAAACGAACGAAGCGCAAGACATATTATTTTGAGAAGGTAATTTAAACCTAAACTATATCGTTCCACCAACCGATTAGGGGGAAGTCCCTCAGAACCGGACATCTAAGGATTTTACATGCGGCACGCATTACTTCCATCGGAATATCATCCCATTACATCTTCATGATAACTAACTTAAATTCATCCAAATTATTATTTTTTATAATCCTTGAGCGTCTGCAGCATATACCTTATATACAAAAATTCAGTGGGTTCAAATGAGGAGAACTTGAGAACTTGGAGACTATTTCTTTTTCGATATGAAATCTGTCGGATTGGTGCGGCCAGGAGCTCCATCCTGTTGAAAGCAGTAACATTCTTCACTACACATTCCTCGAACGAAAGACATAAAATTTTATTCTTAGACCATTTCTTAATAGTATTTTGCATTAACTTTCACACCCTTTTCAATAAATACAAGAGGAAGTTTCCCGTTCTTTGAAATGCCTCCCCATACCATGACCGCTGATGAATTATGGTATCGTGGTACATACCGTTTGCGCTTTGGAGCGTCGATGATCGAAACCGACCACAACCGATCATTTTGAGCACGATGCGGGGTTTGAAAGCAAACAACTTCTCTTCAGAAAAGATCACTTATTCGGAATCACCGTGTAGACGGGGCAGTAGTTTGCATCTTTCCTGCCGTTTTTGTTTTGTTGCCTCCGTTAGTCCATGGATTTTACGTGTTTTGAATGCTTTCACATCCAGATTCATTTTCAAAATTCGACGAAGAAATTCCTTGTTGATATTCAGCTCAACTGCCATTTTCCTTGCGGTCCGGTCGCAACTGCGACAAATTCGCTCTCGAACAACCTTTTTGACCTTTGCAATTCTAACGCTTCGTTTTCTGCCGGTTCTTTTTTTTACGGTTTTCAACAGATCCCATCTCGACAAATCTTGTTACTGTAGTGGTAATGTGTATAATGTACCCAAGCTGGACAATACGTACCATTTCGTACATTTGTACTCCTAAACCAGCATAAATTAAAATGCAAAACTAACTAGAACTAGAAACCTTAAAATTCGATGAAACCAGCCTACTATGCAAGCTTGACAGTTGTCACTAGCTATCAAGCCAAAACAAAAATAAATTTGTTTTCTAAAAGCTTCCGATGTAATTTTATGCGTTGTTTCCGTAAGCTTTTTTGTGGGTAAAATCTGGAAATATCCTGTTGTTGCGATTCGATTGGTTGAAGTGAAGTTCTAAATCATTATCTCAGCCGAAAAACCGGTGAGAAACGCTTAATTTGCTTAATTATTTTATATTTTTCTTGACATGTTGAATGCGGCCAATATGCCCCACTCGCGATGATGCAATATGCCCTGTTGCAGATGTGGCTATAAATACGGGTAATTAGATATAAGTAACAGTCTATTGCCACTATTAGCTTCTGTTAGCATTGTAGAATGAAAGTGCTGGGAATAATTTATCTACCACGTCTAAAGTTAAGGTTCCTTAACTAAGCGGGGCAATATGCCCCACGTTGGGGAAAAAAGTTTTGGCCTTTTGGTCTAGCTTTATTTTGTATGAAAACCTATTTTGTATGAAATTTTGACAGTATCTAAAAGAGTTTAATTTTCTACAAAATAGAGTAAGCATATCAATTGCAAAAATACTCGAAACACATCGTGGAGCGTATTATACTGCAGCTGGGGCATATTATCCGCATAGACGAGAAACCCAAGTTTTAGACACCGTTTTTAAATAATTCCTAGCATTTTTATTCTACAATATTAAAGAAGTAAACAGTTGCAACTGATTTTCAGCTCAAAAACTAACAAATATTTGTTATTGTAACGTCAGTCTTGGGAAGCATACATTACATATCCTGCAAATCCTTTTTTTATGCCGAGATGTTTGAGGTCATGAAAAACTGTGCTGCACGCAGCACCGTTTCAGAATTTATTTATTATCATCGACCGTAACTCGGACATTGATACGTGTACAACAAACGAGACACAATACGAATGTGAAACCACGTCAAGTAAGACTTAAGTCATGATGACACATACATGGTATTAGTTTGATTGTATTAATTGTATATGCCGTTGCAAGCATAAAATGATTTTTGTTCGAATATATATGTGTCACACTGTAAACCGCACCCACGCTCTCTCGGTTGGATCGAGTAGACAACAGCATATCTTCTCGTCGGTAGAAACAAAGAGCAGTCACACAAATAATATCGTCGCATGGTGAAGTGCGTGATGCGTATACGGGAGGGATAAAATTGGGAGAATGAAACAAATGTAGCTGTTAGACTACTGGTGCCGGGTGGCGGTAGTTTAGTTAGTAAAATACTCGGGTACCAACCGAAAGAGTGTGGGTGCGAACCGTTCCGTTGTTATTGCAATATCGCTATAGAGTGAGCGAACTGCTTATTATCCGTGCTTAAAGTGTCGGTGTGTTTTCACCCCTTTATCCCTCTATGCTTCTTACTACTTTTCGACCAATCTAGCTCTAGAGCCAGGTAGTGCGGAGACTAGTTATAATTTGTCCTTGGACAAGAGGCTTCATTCGCACCTCGAGCAAGTATGATTCTTATAACCAGCCCCGGCTAAAGGCTTCATGGTCGGTAAAGCAGAGTTCAGCACAGAGTGAGGGTGTGTATGTGTGTATGTATGTGTTCCTTACTACTTATGCATCACCAATCTCGTTACTAGAACCAGGAAGTGGAACAAGCTATAATTTGCCCTTGAACAAGAGGCTTCATTCGCACCTCAAGCAAGTACCATTCTTATAACTTGCCCTGGCTTTCTTGTTAGTAAATACAGAATTTAGTAGGAAGGATTCCGGGCATTGTTGTTACAGCTAGAGCCTCGCAAGATTTCGTCAAAATCACGTTGTCACGTTGCCACCAGGTACTGAAATTGTTGGCTCCGGATACAGCTGATTCAGTGAACTCATCTGAGAGTTCCTACGAACGAGAAAACTGGATTACTGGATTCACCTAACCAACGGTTGCAACTTGTAGGGTAGTTTTCAGTCCGGATATAAATGGCCTCGCCTGTCCAATTTCGTTCATTTGAGCGTCTTTGGCGAACCAATTCTCCATCCGATCGCGTTGACTTTTCTCGCCGACTTAATTTTTCCTCCTACACAAATTCTTTTCGTCCGCTATCTGCACTCATACCTTTGCTTCAAGTACCTCTGTGCTACCCCTATCTCCCTCAACTTGGCCTCTTCTTCCGCGTGCTTCTTCTTCCATTTCCGCTGCTTCTCTAGCAGCTACAGATTCTGCGACACTCGACTACTTTTGCTGACAGACGACTCGTTGAACGATACACAAGACTACGATGCAACATCCCAATTTGCCAGGCAGTCAATCGACTTCCCGCTTCTATCTGGCTTCGCAATCGATTCATTCACAACCGCACAACGCATGTTGGGCCCCCTACTCCTGGTGCTGGTGGGGCTCTTGAAGAGAACGGATTATACCGAAATACCGGTCTGATTAGCATTTTAGTCATCGTCAGCTTTATGCGGCGGCGTATGCTCCTTGATCGAAGCGTCTTGCGGAAGGAAAAGTAACTCCATTTGAGATCCCAAATATACTCAACAACTACTTCCAGTTCATCGCCGTCAATAGCCGCTGTCCGTGGGAGGCAAACGTTGCTTTCTCTAAAGCTTCTTCTTACCATATATGTGGTTTTCGACGCATTGATTTGTAACCCTATCCTCCTAGCCTTCGCCGTCCCAAGGTTTCTAGTAATGATGTCGAGGTCGTCTGCGAAAACTAGTGATTTGGCTACTCTTGTTGAAAAACGTTACTCTCGTTTCGAAGCCCGATCGGCAGATCACACCTTCCGGAAAACCGTTCTCGCGCATTATCTGCCATAGCTGTTCGCGCTCGACTGTATCGTATGCTGATCTGAAATTCACGAAAATATGATGCATGGGAACGCTGGACTCCCGAAATTTCTGGAGGATTTGTCGGAGAGTAAAAGTTTGATCCGTGGTAGGACGGACCCCCAGAAAGCCTGCCTGATACTGCCCTGCGAATTCTCTTGCTTTGGGAGAGAGATGACGTAAAAAAATCTGGAAGAGCACCTTGTAGGCGGCGTTGACCAGCGTAATGCTGCGATAATTACAGCAATCTAGCCAATCGCCCTTTTTATAGATGGGACAAACCACACCTTCCATCCACTCCTCCGGCAGTTTCTCCTCTTTCCAAATTTTAGAAATTTTCCACTGAAGTGCCGTTGCTAGCGTTTTTTGGCCATTTATGTAGAGTTCTGCCGGGAGTCGGTTCCTTCCGGCGGCTCTATTATTCTTCAGTTGACCGATTTCTCCCTTTTGAAATTTTTTCCTCCTTAGGATCATGGTCAACTCATTCTGTGTTCGTCGATACTTGGCTAAATTGTCCCTCGTGGCAAAAAAAAGCAAAGCCATGGGTATAAACGTCCTTCAGAACTTGACCCTTCTTAGTCGACAGACTTCGCAGCCGGTTATTAGAGTACAGGAAAACTACGGGGCTAGTGCAAAGATCCTATTAACTCTGTAGCGGCGCCGCCCAGTCGAGATTCATACATACGATGACTGACTTGTTAGACCAGGATCGTACCCCGGAGCAAACTGAGCGGGAAATGCTTAGATAGTTTTTTCAAGCTCCTCTTCAACGCTTGTTAGCATTCCTCGTCAAATCAACCATTTCGTGCGCTCAAGGTTTCCTCACCTGGCACCGCAGTTACGGCCTCATCGATGACCGACTGTGTTTTTACCCGGGACACTGTCAAATAGTTGATTCCCGGGTGTTTCCTGATACATTTATCGAACGCAGTCGAGTTTTCCACGACGGTGCACATGATTTTTTGGCAGATCTGCTCTTGCACCGATGACATCTCGAGAACTGCTTAACAGATTGTGATTAAATTCTGCCAACGTAAATATTATGTAATTATGTAATAACAGCCTGAATTAGTTAATTGGTACACTACTGCACTCCAGCTATCGAATCTTGATTCGTTATTTGGGTCGACTGACAGTTGTTAGAAATCTCTGAACTCGAAAATTCAATAGAATTTTACCATTCAAGTGCTTTTTTGTTGGAGCATTGTCCAACTAGCGAACACCCAATTAATGAACCACCCAATTAACACACCCTCAATTAGCGAATCATTGTTGAATTAACTAGTTTCAATGAAAATTCCATCAATTTTTACCTGCATGCTAAAATGTTCTTACTATTTTTGTGTACAGTTTTTGCATGTTCCAGAAAATAGCTAAACCATTCAAAAACAATTTTGTGGTCATATATAATTATATCCCTAGAGGGAGTATAAGCAAATTGTCTACCGTGAGAAGCAGCCGTTTTAAGTTGACTGTCTAAAGTTATAGAATTTATTTTCACGAAAAATTGACAACCAGCAACGCTGCTGGGTGTTCGGAATTGTAAAATCAACAATCAACAACAGATATTCGCCAATTAATTTTAGGATTACGACAAATTAACTTTTCTAACTAATGCATCAACTTCATCAATACATTTTAAATTTACAGTTTATGTCAATTAGTTCCATTTGTGGCATTATGAAGCTTGCCAAGTAAGTTAGTAGTAAAATAAATTTCCTACCAAATTTCAAAGCAACAGAATTAATTATGAAAACAAGAAACTATGAACCAAGTTTCTTAGATATAATTTTCCATTCACAATGTCGCAAAAATTCCAACCAAGGACGGCAATCAAACCGCACCGCGAAATCATTAAGATGTTCAACAAATGCAGAAGACTGCTGCCAGAGGTAAACACATTTTTTACCTCACAGCCAACATTTGCTCGGGCGATACTTATGTAACCATTCAAAACCGGCTGGACCGAAGGGAACTTTTTAATTGTGAACGTTTCATACGTTGGTCAAAAGTATTGTTGTTTGTACCCAACCACGAACTATCATCTAGTCTAGTCGCACAATTCAGTTGACAGTTTACTCATTAATTATCGGTTCTTTTATGGAGACACGTTTGAAAACTTGATTTGCAATTAGCACCAACGCTTTTTCAGTGTGGATTGCAGCACGGTCGGTGGTGACGGCACTGATGAAACGAACGTCTGCAGCGTGCAGATGTTTACCAATCGACCGAAAGCAATTTAATTCTTCTGACAAAACGTAGCTTCTTCATGCCTGTTTGTTATGATGATGATCTTCCAATATGGTTGCCTAGAGCTAGACGAATCTGTCGGTAGTCGCATGGTATGTTGTCACGTAACACAAAAACAAATTGTCTAGTCACGAACCTCCTGAACCTACGACTGCATGCAGTCATTTCGTTTCGTTTTTCTCTCAGACTTAGGTACCAACTGCAGGATGCTGAACTGCTGCTTTATGACTTTCCGTCAAAAGAAGTCAGCCGGTCCAACGGCAGTCCATCACAGACAGCATATGTGGCTGCCATGGCTTCAGCTTGCGCCAATCTCGTCACACTCGATCAAATCGTCGGTCTTCGGGCGCTTCTGTTGTTGGACAGATGAATAGCAAATTGCGATGAAATGCCGCCTTTTTTGGACGGGGGGGAGGACATCCCAAACGGTCAGACCCGGCTCTCAGACAATAGATTGGCCTTTCGGCAAAACTGTTGGTACCACAATCGCGTTAATTGATGGGCATCGGAATGGGTTGAGCGTTGCTTAAGAATCTGATCTGAACGCTCTGTAATTAGATAGCTAGGTGAAATCGAAGTTTGCAAACCCTAGTTGCAGAGTTTTTCGACTCATGTATTCATGTTCCATCATCATGAAAGCAATTGTATAATCTCAAAGTCACGTACCGGCGGTCAAAGCGTTTTGTGTCTACCAGCCAGGACAGGACAACAAACATCGACCCACACACGCGCTCGCGCAAGCTTGGTGAATGTGCATTCCTCGAATAAATCATTAGCGGTTCGTCATCTGCCTGCCCGATTAAGTCACCGCGCTGCCGTGATGTTATGTGTTTTGCGCTGTTGTCGCCCCATAAGCTACGTGCAGCAGCGACTACAACAGGATGCTGGACACGAACCCGTCCAGTCTAGAGGCTAAACCGGCTTCGAGGCTTTTTATTTTGTTGCTCATCGGGGCATCATCGTTTGCTAACGCGCTAGTGGAATATTATTCAAATTAGTACTGGTTTTCCTTGGAGATGCGCAACTTCAAGCTTCGAGCTTGACCGATGCGATGGCGATGGATGGCGCGATTGTGATGCTGCTGGTTCGAGATAATTTGCAGCCAGAGATGATGTCATTTTGGTGGAGGATTAAGAAATCTTGTTTGATGATTCCTCCAAATAGGAAGACACTAAAGCAGTGAATCAAATGGTACGGTGAATGTACTACAAACTGCAAATGACAAATTATTTATGAAAATAAATGCTACTTCAAATTGCGATTCACGCCAGCTCAATCTTTCATTTTTTAGACATTATATCTTTATGACTCAAACTTCGAGCACTTCAGATATAAAATCTTATTCTTATTGTACATGTACACCATCGTCGTTAATTAAAATATCCTCTCTCCGGTGAGGTATGACATTGAATCGTAGGACTGCTTGTAGAAACTCAGAAGACGGTGGAAAAATATGGGAACTCACAATTTGTCCGGTAAACCGTATTCGTGCATTATCAGCCATAGCTGGTCTCGATCGACCGTATCGTATGCTGCTTTGAAATGCTTTGAAGATTTGTTTATAATCGTGAGCACTTTGTACTTCCGACATTTCTGTCGGATAGTAACAATTTTGTCCGAAATTGTGCGAGACCCATGTAGCCCACCAGTCTGACAAATTGCTCGCCTAACCAGCACCGTAGCATCCAGTTAGCCAGACTGACTCCCGCCAAGGGCGCCAAAAACGGCCTGAACCTCAGTAAGGCACTCTTGTGTGTAGTGAAGTACCGGATATATGGTTGTTGTACGAATCATGTATGACAGTCTAAATGTTAAAAATAATAAACTTCGATGGAACACTGATTTAAGAAAAAATTGGGCTTTCGCCAGGGTCGCCTCAATGTCGCGCTACGGCTCTGGATCCTGGTCTAGAATCTGGGCCCAAAATATGATCCAGAATCTGGTAGAAAATGTGGTCCACAATCGGTTCCAAAATCTGGAACGAAATTTGATTAAAAAATGTGGTTCACGATATAGTTCAGGTCAAGAATCTTGTTCAAATCTGGTTGGTGGTTTAAAATCTGATCAAAAATGTGGCCCAAAATATGGCTTATACTTTGGTTCAGTTGCAGATTGTGGACTCAAATTTGATTCAAAATCTGGTCCAAAATCTAATAAATATGGTTCAGAGTCGGGGTAGAGCCACAATCTGGTCCAGGTATAAAAACTGGTCCAAAATTTGATAAAAAAGTGGTTCAAAATCTAATCCAAAATTAGATCCAAAATCTGACCAAAAATTTGGTTCAAAATTTGGTCCAGTATCTAACCCAAATCCGTTCCAAAATCTGAAACTAAAGTCGGCCCAAAAATATAGTAATATGTAGATAGCAGATGATATTTGGTGGTTTTAAAACTGATAAAAAAAACTGGAGTCCAAAAATTCTAATAAAGAATGTGGTCCAAAATCTGCTTTGTAACCTAGTCCTGTTTCAGAATTTGGTTCGAAATTTGATCTGGAATCTGTTAAAAAAATGTGACTCAGGTCTAAAATTTGGTCCAGGTCCAAAATCTCGTTTCGGTTCAGAATGTGGTCCAATATCTGGTTCAAAATCTGATAAAAAATGTGGTGTCAAAATCTAGTCATACATCTGATCCTAAATATGATCAAAAATGTGGTCCAAAATATTATCTAAAATCTGGTCTGAAATCTGGCTCAGGATCTGATGATAGATCAACATCTGGTTCAGGTTCAAAATATGGCCAAAATCTAATCAAAAATGCAACCCAAAATCTGGTTCAGAATCTAGTTCAAATCTGTCCCTAAATTCGTTACAAAATGTAATAAAAAATGTGGTCCAGGTCCAGAAACTGGGTCAAAATCAGATCCAAAATCTGGTCCAAAGTGCGCTAAAAAAATGAGGACCAAAATGCGGCTCAGGTCTAGAATTTGGACCAGTTCCAAAATCCGCTCTTGGTCCAGACAAAGATTGATGATAGTTGGTGAAAGTTTTCGTTCAAAAACTGATCAAAATCCTGGGGCCTAAAAAAATTGATCAGAAATGTGGCCCAAAATCGGATTCAAAACCTGGTCCAAAATCTGATAAAAAATGAGATGGCAAAATCTAGTCCAGACCAGGCAAAGTACAGGTACAGTCACAATCTGGTCCAGATCTAAAAATTGGTCCAAAATTTCATGAAAAATGTGGTCCAAAATCTAATCCAAAATTAGATCCAAAATCTGGCCAAAAATCTGGTTTAAAATTTGGTCCAGAATCTAGCCTAAATCCGCTCCAAAATCTGAATCAAAAATTGTTATTAGAAGATGATAGTTGATGGTTTAAAAACTGATAAAAAAAACTGAGGTCTAGAAATTCTGATCAAAAATGTGGTCCAAAATCTTGTCCTGTTTCAGAATTTGGTTCAAAATTTGGTCCGAAATCTGCAAAAAAATGTGGACAAAAATGTGACTCAGGTCTAGAATTTAGCCCAGGTCCAAAACTTGGTTTTAGTTCGGAATGTGGTCCAAAATCTAATCCAAAATCTGATCAAAAGTGTGGTCCAAAAGTTGCCTTAATTTGGACCAAAAGCTGATAAAAAATGAGGCGGCAAAATCTAGACCCAAAATCCGGTTTTGGTACAGGATGTCGTTCAAAATCTGGTCCCACATCTGATCCAAAATATTATCTAAAATCTGGTCTGAAATCTGACCCCCAATATAATTGAAAATCAACATCTGGTTCTGGTTCAAAATATGGCCGGAATCTAATCAAAAATGCAACCCAAACCCAGAATCTAGTTCAAATCTGTCCCTAAATTCGTTACAAAATTTAATAAAAATGTGGTCCAGGTCCAGAATATGGTTCAAAATCTGATCCAAAATCTGGTCCAAAGTGTGCTAAAAAAATGAGGACCAAAATGCGGCTCAGATCTAGAATTTGGTCGAGGTCCAAAATCCGCTCTTGGTCCAGAATGTGGTCCAAAATCTGATCAAAAATGTGGTCCAAAAGTTGCCTTAAACTGGACCAAAAGCTGATAAAGAATGAGGTGGCAAAATCTAGTCCAGGCCAAAAATCCTGTTTAGCACAGAATGTCTTTCAAAATCTGGTCCCACATCTGATCCAAAATGTGGTCCAAAATATTATCCAAAATCTAGTCTGAAATCTCGTCCCGAATATAATGGAAAATCAACATCTGGTTCAGGTTCAAAATATGCAGCCCAAAATCTGGTCCAGAATGTAGTTCAAATCTGTCCCTAAATTTGTTAGAAAATTTAATAAAAAAAATGTGGTACAGGTCCAGAAAATGGTTCAAAATCTGATCCAAAATCTGGTCCAAAGTGTGCTAAAATAATGAGGACCAAAATGTGGCTCAGGTCTATAATTTGGTCCAGGTCCAAAATATGCTCTTGGTCCAGAATGTGGTTCAAAATCTGGTCCCACATCTGATCAAAAATGTGAGCCAAAATATTATCTACAATCTGGTCTGAAATTTGGCCCCGAATCTGATGGAAGACCAACATGGTTCAGGTTCTGGACCTGATGAAATCTGGTTCAGGTTCAAAATATGGCCGCAATTTAATAAAAAATGGAGCCCAAAATCTGGTCCAGAATTTGTTACAAAATCTAGAACAAAATTTGATAAAAAAAATATGGTTTGCGATCTAATCCAGGTCCTAAATACGGTCCAGAATTTGGTTCAAACCGTAATTCAAAATCTGGTTGGTGGTTTAGAGTCTGCTCAAAAATGTTACCCAAAATCTGGTTTATATTTTGGTCCAGTTCCAGAATCTGAACTCAAATTTGATTACAAACTTTTCCAGAACCTGGTTCAGAATCGGGACAAGGTCCACAATCTAGTCTAAGTTCAAAATCTGGTTCAAAATTTGAACAAAAATGTGGTCAAAAATCTGCTTTAGTCTGGACCAATCTGATAAAAAATGTGGTGTCAAAATTTTCTAGTCCAAGACCAAAATCTGGTCTTGGTCCAGAATCTGGTGCAAAATATAGCCGAAATCTAATCAAAAATGTAATCCAAAATCTGGTCCCGAATCTTGTTCAAATCTGTTTCTGAATTTGTTTCAAAATCTGGAACAAAATTTGATAAAAAAATGTAATTTGCGATCTAATTCAGGTCCAGAATCTGGTTCAAACCTGATCCAAAATCTGATTGGTAGCTTAAAGTCTGATAAAAAATGGGCTCCAAAATCTGGTTTATTTATTTTGATCCAGTTCTAGAATCTGGACTTAAAGTTGATTCAAAATCTGATAAAAATTGTTGCCCAAAAACGAGGCAAGATTCACCATCTGGTCCAGGTTTAGACTCTTGTTCAAGATTAGATAAAAAAAATGTGGTCCAAAGTCTTATCCAAAACCTGGTCCAAATCTGATAAAAATGCGGTTCATAATTTGATCCAGAAACTAATCAAAAGTTGTTCCAATATCTGCTACAAAAGTTGTTCATAGTTGGTAAAAGTCTTTCGTTCAAAATCTGGTCTAATATGTGGTCCAAAATCTGCTTTATAACCTGGTCCAGTTGCATCATCTGACCCAAAAGTTGATAAAAAAACAGAATATAGGACACGGCAGGGCATTTTCGGCCCATAACGACTGCATCTATTTTTTCGGCCTATGGCCTAGTTCTAGTAGAGGAACAAGTGATTTTGACGTTCTTTTAAGGGGGCATAGTACTTTTTACACCACATTTTTAGCCTTATTTCAAATATTTTTTTCTCGATAACGCGAAAGGCGAATTGTATCGGTTTTTTTGCATTCAATACATTGCATTTTATACTAATATTTACAATTTTGTATTCATATGGGAACCTCTTCCTCTTTCCCCTACGGCTCCATGAAGATAGTCATTCAAAAATAACATGGATTGCGGTACCATGGATTGACTCTGGGAGGCTTATCCGAATTGAAAAATTCCAAAACGACATGAAAATATATGAAATCATCTCGTGTTTGACTCATCCTTTTTTTGAAATTCGTAGGCATAATGAAATGGCAGACATTGAAACATAAAAGTAAGGTTTTTAGTCGAAAAAATTGACTTTAAACATTTCTAAAAAATACAAAAATTGCAATATCGAAAAAAGGATGGGTCAAACACTAGATAATTTTGTTGGCTTTGAAACAAAGAAAGAATCATGGGAATTTCTGGAGCCGTACTTGAGATATTTATGGTACCGACTTTCAAAACCATAGCCTTAACGCTTATTTAGGCTTTATTTTTCCTTAACTTCACGAGCCAAAAGCGATAACTTTGTAAGGAAAGGTCCTAGAGATTTGCAATCTTCTGCAAAAACGTGTATTTTGAGTCCTTCAATAATCGCCTAGAACCATATATTCCTGTAAAATGCAACCAATATAAGCTAAGTATGAAAAACTAATTTTTAAAGAATTTTCAAAGAATATGCTCTATAGCTCTGCACTCGATAGAGATAGAAATGTCATTTCTTTAGCAAAGTTGTTTGCTTTTATATTTTCCACAACTTTGCCGAAGAAACCATGTGTCTATCTACGAACACAAAAAAATGGACGAGTATCGAGCCTTTAGCGAACGCGAAACACATAAAACGTATGCTTGCCGTACTCTCATTTGGGTGGTTGGGGACAAGCGGAACCCGTACAAATTTGTATTACTCGACTTAAGCTTTAAGATGAAGCACTGATTTCATGAATCTACTTACCCCATTTTACCCCATGGGCTCGTGAAGCTATGGAAATTTAAAGCTTAAATATGCGATAACTCAACAAGTAAAGATCCAAGATATTTGCAATCTTCTGCAAAAAGATGTATTTTGAAAGCTTCAATAATTGCCTAGAACATTTTATTCTTGTAAAATGCAACTAACAAATACTAAGTATGAAAAACCAATTTTTAAAGAAATTTTAAAGAATATGCCCTACAGCTCAGCACTCGATAGAGATATAAATTTTATTTCTTCAGCAAAGTTGCTTGTTTTTACAATATTTACAACTTTGTCGAAGAAACTACAGTCAACCAAAAAAGTATTCGGACAGCAGCGCATAAAATTTTCTTTTAGTAATTTTGCACAGTATTTTTGCAAAGAATGGTAACACATATTTTTTAAAACAATGTTTAACTAAAGCATATTTAAATGCACAACAAAAATTCGGGGAAAAGCTATCCGTTTTGAAGACAGGGTACATATAGTTTGAATTCCTCAAAAATGCAGCCAAAAAAGTATTCGGACAGTTAACTATTAGTTGAAACAAATGTCCTTTCTCGCTCATCTACTACCTCGTAGGACCATTTACAATCTTGATGACCTGTTTTAATCTGTTTGGGATAAAATTAACAATTTTTCAAATATCCCTCTGTGAATTGCTGACCATTTTTTTACAAGAGCTCGGTTTAAGTCATTGTGATAAGAAATCGAATGATTTCTCATTTAGAAATAAAATTATCTAAAAAGATGTTCAAAAGGGTTCAAATCTAGACTGAATGCTGATGTTTCGATAGCTCTAGGACAATTGTATGGTGCCTACCGCTTACAATTATCGACAGTATGTTTAGTTTCAACATCCCGGTACAATATGTATGTACCGCACAATTACAATTTTGCTTTAATTTCACCTAAAATTGTTCAGATAATTGAGTTTACACTTAGTTCTATCCAAAAATATATATCTTTGGTGCCTCGGAGCCTATATTTCCTAACACAAAAAAGATATTTTTTTATTTTCATTATAGTAAGTGATGACTAAGGGGGATATTCATACGAACAAAAGTGCTGAAGACCATAAATGATAAAATGAAAACAAAAGTCACTAGGAAAAAAGTTCCACTTTTCGCCCTTTTGGACCACTGTGCAATGGGTGCTAATTGTGTCCGGTAACGCTGGAATGTGTCAGTTATGCTTTCATCAAGGCACTAAGACCATTAAAATCAGTGCAGCCATCGCAGAGAAAAGTGAATGAGATTGCAAAGCGTCACCCAGCATTTATATAGTAGAAAGACAAAATGAGCAAAAAAGCGTATTTAAGAAAATAAATAAACAAAAAAGTAGATAAATAAATGAGCTAATAAATAAATATTTTTATACGTTGCTTTACAAAGCAATTAAATAACAATAAATAAATTAAAAAAGCAAATAAATAACGAGAAGTGGCGTAAAAAAATTGATGAAAATAAAATTATCTTTTTCGGTACTTTTATTCTAAACCTAAAAGGTCGGCGATAAACCAAAAAAAGCCACATATTTTCCTTGCGGAAAAATACGAAATAAAATTCTATTTTCATTAGTATAAAATAAAATTGAAATAAAGTTAAACAAAACGCATGGAACATTAAAACGAAAAGAAGGATAAAACTGATGAATAATTGCTGAATAGTTTAAAAGTTTACAACAATAAACTACCTCAACATTTTCACGGTTGAGAAGATGCGTTTAGTTAATTAGCTACCAGCGAAGAAAATGAAAAATGAAAAACCACCGTGTGGGTGGGCTATACGACAGTACTTATAAACAATAATGCGTCGCCAACCACCCGTGCCGTCGGCGTCGGTGGAGCTTTCAGCGACGCTGCTGCTTCAAATTTTTTTCCTATTTGAAATGAGCGAAATGAGGTAGAAAATTGCACCCACCCAGCAGGGGATCGGTTCGACTTCAGTCGGTTTATTTAGTTGTTATTATTGGACACATTTAGTAGGTAGAAGGTGGCTTGTTTTGAAGTGTGCAAATCAGCGCATAACGGCGGTTCCCACGCGTCACACTGTTGGTTGCTGCGGATTAATCCATAAATTAACGACGTTTATTTTGGGGCGTTTGTACCATCGAATGAAGATGCAATCTAGCTTCGAGTTGAATAATAATTTTAGCTTGGCAATAGATGCAGTTTTAAACTAGGCGGTTACTACTCAGTCGTCACTAACATCGAGTTGGATCACGTTTGGGCTTGGCCCAAACGCACCAGAAACTAGTTCCCATCCTCTGACGACCGACGGTATGCGTCATGATTTAGTTGCGCAACCCTTCGTCGTCGTCGTCGTCGTCTTTGTCGGTATTTGTGTAGTATGTGTGCCGCAAATGCCTGGGTGGACAGAGGGAGGTGAAGTCGATGCGTGTTGTTCAGTCGCAATCTTAGTTGTTCAATAAATTAAACGTTACCCCCAACCGAATGCAGCTGCTGGGCGACATACATCCGACAACAACGACGGCGACGACGCACAGCTGGTTTTGTTTTGGCGCAGTCACTCCGTTGGTTGTTGGAAACGAGGAAACGCCTCAAAATGTGTAGCTGAAGGTGGTTGGTGGAGACGTTGGGTTGGGAGCCAACCATCAGTCAGTAGGGCCTGGACCAGAGGGAAAGGAAAGGGGTAACCGTTTATGTCACATTCCAATCAAGAGCTGCACGTACAGAATTGTGTTACGTGAAGGAACGGAGCGGAATTTTCTTCAAAGCAGCCCCCCTAATTACGTGTGTTTTACAAACGGTAAACTGCGTTTACCAGAAATTGAAGGCTACTACATGTTGCTAAATAAGAAAATTACGATGCGTCATCACGCGGCTGAGCTCGAAGCCGATCACGTTTAGAGATTGAGCCGAACCAGATTAACAGGCGCGCTGCGCCGAGCAACGGCCGGGTAAATACTTTCGCTTTCAGCGAAAGATATCTAATAAAACCGAACGATCGGATAAGGCGCAATCCAATCAGCAAATACGCGCGTGTACTCGCGCAAATTGGACTCGCGATCGATCTCTGCAGACAGTCTGTTCGTACATCGATCGATCGTACTTTGCATCGGAGAAAGATCGACGCGATGTCGAAGGTAATTATGCTCGAACCAAACAGCCAAGCATCTGGTGACTAGCAGCGAGCCAAATTTGCAATGCTTTCACCCCGCCCTTCTATTCCGCGTCGGGTCGCGTCGTGGCAAACGCAAGAAAGGAACAGCTATCCTTTCCTTTGTTGCTTGAGGGTCAATACTGCTGTAAAACTGCGCTCTAAATTAGCCGTACTTTTTCTAATGGTCCATTAGACGTTCAGTTCGTTGGCCATATGTAAGAAATGAAAAAAAAGATGAAAAGCCATAATTTACCGTTTGGAAGCATTATGGCGTAGACCCGGAGGGCTAATTTCACCGAGAGACTTAGGAAAGACGTGCAAATGCAAACAGTTTGGTTTGTTGCGTCGTCGTCGGTAAACAAGATTTCATTGCTTGACCACCGCGGGAAAGTACCTACCTAGTACTGCAGACGTAGCAAATTTTGCGCAATAATATAACGTTGACTTTAACTGAGACTTAGGATGACAGAAGTTTCCATTGAAACTTCTCCTCAGACAGCCAAATCGCGTTGGGAGCTAAATTACGACAAGATTGAGGTATTTGAATGCATGAAAGCAAACGTACCAACATTTTACAATCATGATATAGTGCATTGATAAAATTAATTCGAAATAATACTAGTCAGTTTTAAAAGTAAAATCTATAGAAAATACAGCATCATCGGTTCCATTTTGGCACGTATCATTTTGCACTCTTCAATGATTCTACCTGTAAATAGGTCGGATTTAGTTAAAGTTAGGTTGGAACTACTCAAAATGCCCTTAAAATGTACAAACTCAGATTTAAGCAGTTTTTCAACAAAAAAATTGGTAGCAGGAACTGAAAAACTGTGACCGCGAAATATATTTTTTCGCGTCATGAATTTTTCACTCCGAAAATTCTTAAATAAATACTTACTTGGCAATTGCATTGCAATGTGATTAGTGTTAAACGTATAAGTTTTAAGTGAGTGAGGGATCGGCTTGCCTGTTGGACGCGAGGCTCGGTCCCGGATTTATGTTTGGAGCTGGAAGGAGTTTGCAGGAGGATTGCTAAGGAGTTTGCAATGCTGCGGAATTTATCACGGAAAAATACTGCAGGTCAAGATGCAAAGGATGAAACTAATTGTCTGAAGATATAATTTTTTACATGAATTCCTATCAACAAGTATGTGAACGATGCATTTGGAAGCCAGCTTAGAAACTTTGTTTGTATGGAGAGCAGCTTTCTCGTTACTATCATATGCATTTGGATCACGCAAGATAAGTGAACTCATTTAGTATTTATATTGTACTCCTTAAACGATAGGTATAAAAAATTAGAGAGTACCATTCGATTATCTTCTCATTTGAATGTTTTTGCACTTCTGCAGACGTTGACGGGTCGAATGGGAGTTTATTTCCTATGCTACTCCTGCAGAGAAGAACTCTTACTCGGTTAGTTTGCGTCTGCGGATAAATTTTTGGGTAATGAAATAAATCTATTTTCAGAGAGCGAAATAAGGCGCTATAACCTTGGCCTATTGTATCCTGACTTTGGTTAATGCCATAAGTTCATCCCCGAAGGGTCCGGAGTATCACTTAACCTTTATTAGCAAAGATACTCCCAACGAAACAAATTTACAGTCAATCAGAAACGGTTTGTACGAGACGTACCCGTTTCTTCTTCCCCTGTTGATTTTGAAATGCATCTATGTATGAATAACTTAATCACACAAGATTTGTTTCTTATAATCGTCTTTGCAGCAATACTTCACAGTTGGCCCGGCCGATTAAACATTTGCAATATATCTCTGATATTTTGGAAATGTTAATTCAGACAAGAAAATAATTTGAAATATTTCTATGATTATAAATAATTAAAATTATTTCCAGGAATCCTTTATTGTGGCTGTGTTTGCATTAATAAGTATAAGAATAAGAATAAGAAAAAATTGGTAGTAGGAACTAAGAAGTGCGTTATTTGTCATAGAGAATAATTCAGTTATCGGTAGCAAGTAGCCAAAATTGTTTGAAATTTTTACCCAAAGTTTGAGTTTGTACACTTTAAGGGCATTTTGAATAGTTTCAACCTAGCTTTAACTAAATCCGACCTATTTACAGGTAGAATCATTTAAGAGTGTAGGCAATCAAAACACCGATTCAAATTAAAGAAGAGCTTTTTTTTCAATTTTAAATCTTCGTATTCCACTAACACACAAAAATCATTTTTATCCTGTTTGAAACGAAACCGACATCCCTGAATCTCAGAGGTATTCCAAGGCAATAGCCTGGACTTGAAGACTTTGCGGACAGTTCCTGGCTTGGTTTGGTGAGTTTTGTGCGAAGTTTCGTAATAAAGTTTGAAGAAATTGATTTTACCCAGCGTAATTATTGGCTTAAAAAACGATTACGATTTGTTTGTTCGACCAGGTTCGACAAGGATAGTGTTGTTTTTGAAACTGTCTTATGAAATAGTTACTCCACAACAATAATAAGGGTTTATTGTTTCAAATTGGCTTAACTATATTAACTGTTTTTTCCCAAATTCAATTAGTATCGTTTCCCGAGTAAATGATTATAACGAAAAAAATAACAAAAAAATATCTCAATTAGATCGAAATAACAGAATTTGTTATATTTTTGATCAGAAAAAATAATGAGGCTAACAGAATTATTACAGGTTTTGTTCTTATATCAAAATTTGTTATAATATTGTTATAGAGCAATTCAAGCTCTACTAATAAAACGGTTTGTTTCGACTATTTTTGATTTCAATGAAATTTGGTAATAGATTGGAACCACGCACGGATTTATTTTCTATAAAACATATTTTTCGTCAAGAGTAACTTTTAAAAAGGACGTATTTAGAAATGAGATTATTTTTTTCGAAAAATCCTATCTCGAAAACTACTTATTATATGAAAATGATGTCAAAGGAAAAGTTCTAGTCATGAGTTCAATCCCGGTTGAAGGAGGAGCAATTTTTGAAAATGTGTGAGTTTTTTTCTGTGCTATTTGTGAATGTTCTCGAACATAGTTGTACTATTTTTGACAATTTCGTCGAAATAAAATGTCGGTATAACAGATAAAGGCAAAGAAGCCTTTTGTTATATTTTAACCTTCCGTTACTCGCGCCAACTTTTGTGACACGGATACTCGCGCGTTGTATTTTGTACAACACTCTTTATCTCGGAATATCTCGGAATCCTGGCTATATAGAAAGTTACTGTCTTCAGCAAAGTTAATCAGTAGGTTAAGACCTTTCGTTTGGGGGATTAAATTTTATAAGTTTGTCACCAGGCAGCGCCAAAACCCGCTGTAAATTGTACATCTTACAATTGCGGCCATATACATGTAGCTGTATTCGGAAAGATCCTTTTATCGTTCCTAAATGATGTAGCATTATATTGATTAAATTTTTTTCTAGCAGATATCATGTTTTCTTAGTTATTTTTTACATAAAACATCTCATCACATAAAGTATGATAACATTTCTGCTGTTGGCAGAAAGTAGGGCATCTGTGGTTAGAAAGTAGGGCTGATGTGGTGTTTTGATTAACTTGAGCAGGATGTTTAGAATTTTTTTGCACAGTGATGATACATAGTGTAAAAATTGGATACTTCCGTTCATAAGTCTAGCATTTTTGGTCTACTAAAACATTTTCTGAAAACAGGATCTTACAAATAAACAGATTCCGCAGATAGAACACATTCAGAAAACTAGCCCATACACTAGCGCCGTGAAGTCACGAAATTGTGAACTTTTACACACCTGAGGAATGACCATCAACTGCTGAATAACTTTGCTGTATACAGAAACCATTTTCCCTCATGAAGAAATAAGAGAAAATTCCAGTAGGAACCAAGTGCGGTACCCCTCACACGCCGCTTGCATCGTTTCTGCGATTTCGGTTTATACTCATATATTTTGTTGAACAGTTAAAAGCGTTAATGTAATAAATAATTATGTCATTTTGTTCATAATAAATTTATTGAAGAATACATTTTGGTTTGACATCGATCTGTTACTTTAAAACAAAATGGCGTCCAAAAATCTACAAGTGTTGTACAAAATACAACAGCGCGAGTAACGGAAGGTTAACAAAATTATAACAAAACCTGTTAGAAATATTACAACAAATTTTGATATAATTTTGCTCAAAACATAACAAATTTACTTATATTTTTGCTACAGCTACTTAGAATTTCTGATAGAATTTTTGATATTTTAACTACTTACGAGACCAAGATTATAACAAATCATGTTAGAAAAATCATCATAACAGAATATCATGATTTGTGATAATTTTGTTATGTTTGTCTGATCGGACTATGTGTCACCAGAATATGACAGAACTTTCTGCTCCCTTAAACGCAATTTCACCGGCTTTTTTAAAATTTTTTAAATTTAAATTTTTTTAAATCTAGAAATTGAACTTGAAGTCAGCGTTTAAATTTGACATAATTAAATTAAACGTGTGTATTGAGTACTTCGATAATTGTCCAGAACAGTATGTTCTTGTAAAATGCAATCAACAAAAGTTAAGCATGAAAAGCTCATTTTTAAAGAACTTTCTAAGTAAACAATTTATAGTTCTGCATCGGGTAGAGATAGAAATGTCATTTCTTCAGCTTATAGTTCACTTTACTGAAAACCCATGTCCTTAACTACTAACACAAAAAAGTTATTATTTATTTTTATCATAGGCTATGGCTAACTTTGGACACTCTCAGATGACGGGGATTACGAACAAAAGTCCTGAAGGCCCGAAATTTTAAAATGAAAACAAAATAAGCTAGGAAAAGGAGCTTCAAAGGCGGTTTCTTACAAGTGAGGAAGAAGGTTCAAATGGGTTTAGATGGGTGCGTTTCTCTCGCATTTGAAACGGTAGCAGTTGTACAAGTGGCTGGACAACAAGAGAGGATTACTGAAAGGAGTGAATAGGGTAGCCATTGACGAGGCGGAGGTGCAAAACCGCAAAAAGGCTTTGTCTAGCATTAGACATCGAAAAGACGTCGGATTTACAAGTAGCTGGGGGACAACAGGAGTTGACAAAGGGTAAGCACATTCAGATGAAGAAACAGGGTTTTGTTTCTTACATTATCAGAATTTAGGTGAAAATAACAGATGTATAAGTTGTTGATAAATAAAAGAGCCCGATATTATGATCGGGCAATCAGCTAATAAAAGTCTAAAAACAAAGTTTGTTCATGGTCTTCTTAGAACTATTTCCTTGTATTTTTAGTCTTTTATTAGATTTTTACTTCAATGTTCTATATTTTTCCCGAACTTTGTTTTGGATATTTTGGACTTGTCCAAGCCTTTTTAGCTTTCCATTGATTATAAATAAGGGATCGTTGTTAGACTCTTTCAGATCTGGTTAGCCTGTTTCGCGAATTTTCCTCACTGTTTTGGGAAAATTCTCCGAAATTTTGCACTGAACGGACTTTTTTAAATTTTAAAATGTTTTTTTCTCCCTTTTTTGGCTTTTTATTTTATTTTTTGAGCAATTTTTAAATTTCAAGATATTTGAGCACTTTTTCGAAATTTTTGTTAAACTTGTTTTGTAAATTTTCTGGATTTTTTTCGGTTTTTCTGAAACACTTTTGAAAATATTTTAAGGCTTTTGTGGATTTTTTTTTATATTTTGTAGACTCTTTCTGGACTACTTTCGAATTTTTCACTCATTTTTCACTTTTTCTAGCTTCTAGAATTTCTCTACTCTATTTCAAAATGTTCGTACCTCCTTTGAATGGATTTTTTAAACTTTCCGTGTAAGCTTCCTTATATTTCTCCTGCGTTAAGATTTATACAGTCTTTGTTTAAATTTTTGGTATTTATTGACTATTACTTTTCTGCATGCTTAGATTTGTTTTTGAATTTATTTTATGTTTCGTCTTCTTCTTCGAGCAATTTTGGTATTTTTCTGTATTGTATTTTGCTACCTTTCCAGGTTTTTAGATTTTTCTGGTCTTTTCAGACATTTTCTGAATATGCTTTGAATTATTTTCTTATCTTAAGGAGCGATTTGCAAATTATTTTTTGAACCCTTTAAATTGTTTTGAAATTTATTTTTACTTGTTACGATAGTTTTCATGAATTTCTTCATTCTGTTTGAAATTATTGTTGAACTTTTTTGAGTTTTGAGTCCTATTGGGACTTTTTTGATTGTTGTTATTAACTTTTTATACTTGTTGGACTCTTTATTAGATTTTCATGGATTGTTTTCAGTCTATTTCAAATTTAGTTTGCCTATTTTGCGAATTTTTCTTACAGATTTTGTTTTGTAACTTGTGGGGCTTTGAACTTTGAAATTTTAATTTCCTATTTTTGAATTTCCTTTAAACTTATTTCTTAGCTTTTGGTGCGATTTTCTTGACGTAGGCCTACGTCTTTGTTTACTATACTGGGACTGGGTAGCACTTTGTGAAAACGAAAATAGAAGTGTAACGTTTGAATGAAAGATTTCAAATTCTAATAACTACTGAACTACTGAATGAAACTGAACAATTTATGTATCGTTGGATAGATAAAAATGACCAGCAATTTTATGGAGAGGGGGGGGGGGAGGTAAGAGAACAATTTTAATTTTAAGGAGGGCGTAAGGGGGGGGGCTCCTATACAAATGAAACACAAATTTCCTCAAAACTCGAGCAATCAAGCAAATGGAACCAAATTTGACACGCGGGGGTTTTTAGAGGTATGAATTTATTTTATGATGATTTGAGAACCCTCACCACTGTGGTAGGAGAATAAGGACTCTTATACAAATAAAACACGCACGTAACCCGTGACCGAAAGCCAACCAAGAATTTTAAACAAAAAAAAAACAAACGGTCGTTTTTTCATTATAAACAAATAAAACAGAAATTTTTGCGTATGTGCCATATTTTCTGCTATGTAACAAGCTGTGAAAGTAAACTAGTAAAATCTTCTCGTAGCAAAAGACAGTGAATCGACGCCGCTAACTTACGTGACTGTTGCCATTCATATCAAAAGAGAAGGACATTCGAATGGCAAGTCATATTTGCGATGAACGTGCTTTGGCTTTAATGTTATTTGTAACCAATGGCCCTTTTAAAGGCCACAAGGGAGTTAAAGTAAGATTATTGAAACATGCCAAGCTAGGCATAATCATATTTAATACAATAATCTGTGGGTTGGTCATTCATTACTATTTTAACCTTTATGATGCACACAAGTGATTTTTAAAAGAAATCTCTGTCTCAAAGGTTGCAGGCGTTGTACTTATGAACCGCCCCGTCCACGTATTTTCAAAGCCACCGTTGCATTCAATGAAGAATTGAATCTGAATATTGAGCCTTTCTCTTTTAAACATTCACTTAATCAATGGCACTCACAGATTCTTATAAACATGCATATGCCAGAAATGCAGTTTACATTAGTCTTTGATCTAATGATCTGATATAGTCCTGCGTCACCCTTTCGTAAAACCCTACCTTGTAGTTTTTATCTATTTTTACTTGTTACGAACGTTTTCTCGAATGTTTCCAATCTTTCTGCAACTATTGTTGAACTTTTTAGAC
Source organism: Sabethes cyaneus (assembly GCF_943734655.1). Lineage (NCBI taxonomy): Eukaryota > Metazoa > Arthropoda > Insecta > Diptera > Culicidae > Sabethes > Sabethes cyaneus. Next base: position 149,792,545 of record NC_071353.1, on the reverse strand, counting down.
TTGTTGACCTCTTTATGGGACTTCTTTTAGGAATTGTTTTCAGACTCTTTCACATTTGGTTGGCCTATTTTGCAATTTTTCCACCTGTTTTACGGAAATTAGCTGTTCCCTACTTTTTGCGTCATTTATTAAGAATCGAAATTTTTATTTCCTATTTTTTTGTATTTCTTTCAAAACTTCGGGACATTTTCTTACTTTTTCGTGCTTTTATTTAATTTGTTTTGAAAATTTCTGAATTTTTAAATAGGTTTGGATCGTTTTGGCCTGTTTTGGATTTTATGTTGAGTTTATTTAGACTATTTTGGAATCATTTCTGGAGTCATTTTTGCACTTTTTTGAACATTTTTATAACTTTTGTTGTTTTTTTCGATTTTCTGGATTTGTTTTCAAGTTTCCGGGACATGTATGCTGAAAGTTTTAAATTTTTTGAAAATTTTCAAGTCAATTTCAACTTTTTCGACTGTTATTGTGCTTTTTCCGTGTTTAGCTTTTATTTTAAATTTTTGGTTGACTTCTTGAACAATTTTCAAAACTTTTAAAGCTCTTTTTTTCTATTTTCTCCAGGTTTTTGGAATTGTCTGGTCTTTTTCTGACAGATTAAGTTAAGTATTAGGTTTTTCTCTATATTGTTTGCACTACTTTTTGGGTTCTGGTGGATTTTTATTGAATTCTAAAACAACACTTTTTGGTTTTTTTCGTTGACTTTCGAAAGACTACTTTCAAATTTTCTGAACGTGTTTCTAACTTTTTCTTCCTTTTTGAGAAACTCTACTGAATGTGTAGATTTTAGATTTTTTTGACTCTTTGGATTTGGTTTTTGGAACTTGCAGGATTCTTGTTTTTGATATTTTTTAACCTCTTTGAGTCATTTTAAATATTTTGACCATTGCTGGAGTTTTTGCATGTTCTTTTGATTTTTTTTTGTAATTTTTCCCAGAGCTTTTCTTTAGTTTTCTATTGGTTGTTAATACTGAAAGCCACCATTATTAAGCTAAGCTTCTGTTTTTGGTTGTTCTTATTAAAGAATAATCAAAATACTGCATTTTTTGCTAATTTATTTTCAACTGATTAAAAGAGACGACCCCTGACTAAACCATTCTTTCCCCTACTTATCTCTGTAAGTTCACCAGCTCATTCCGCACCCCAGAAATTACGTCCATGTTTGGAATGTAAATTTTAATAAAAACTACATTTCGCAAAAAGAAAATGAAACGTTAAATAAAGAATGCACAGAAAATAAATATTAATCGCATCGGACTGTATTTATAAACAATGAGCTCAATGAAAAAAACAACTCAGCCTCACTGCTGCATCGTTACTTCATTCGATCCGCTTTAGGTTAAAAACAATGGAAACTAGAGCGAATTAAGACGTTTACCTGCCTTGTCGTTGTTGGTTTGGCATTCGACTACTGGCCACACCAGCAGCAAATAAATATTGAAAAAGTACTATGACACAATCATGAGTCAACCAGCATTTCTAGTGTAGTGACTCAATTATTTCTACCTGTCTAGGTGCTTGGTTCTTGGTATTTTATAGAAACCATTTTTTACCCCAAGCCAATTTGAAGTCCATCAAGCCGTAAGGCCAAGTCACCAATCTCACCTACATGTTTATCTTCTGGCTATATCGTCAACCAGTTGATCTTGATAGGAGCTAGTTTTGCTAACAAATCTCGACAAATAACAAGTTTGGTTAGTTTTTGTCTCCCTTGCCCATTAACATAAAATATTTTTTTTCGGACTCACGGTCTTTTTTTATTTCCCCCGCCGAAACTGGACAGTTTAGTTTTATGGTACATGACACCAATTTAGAGCTAGTTCCTTTTAATGGGACCTTCACTTACCTTGTAGTGAGAGAGAGAGGGTGCAATAAAAACATCGGTGTTAATGATTTAAGCGCCTTCGGCGTCAACTCTACTAAGTAATTACCCTTTCGATGCACTTTCCCAACCCAACTAAGCCAGTATCCCACAAAAGAGAGAAAAGTAGAGCCTTTCCCTTGCCATTCAATATTTCAACTCAATTTGTCGACTTTTGTCGACTGAGTTTTTGTAAACAACTTTCGATTTCTATTGACGAACATCGCCTATTTTGATCGATCATCAACTCAGTCAGCAAGCCGAGCACAAGCGAAGTAAACAACACAGCAGAAACCCACAAAAGACCCTAGCCTCGGATCCTCATTCACCCTACTTCACGTTCGTTGGTCGGCACTTACTACTTCCACTCGCTCTCAACTCAAGCGATACTCACCGTCCGACCGACCGCCCCCCTCGGTGAGTGTCACCCAATACTTAAGTATGTCCCCCACAGACTTTTAACAAAAATTTTAACGAAAAAAAAAACTCACCCAAATCCGGCGACCTGGTCGTAGTAGCCGTGGCCGCCCGCTCGCCACTGTCCGGCGAAGCCGAAACCGAAGCCGCTGCCTGGGAACCGGTTCTGGTGGCACCGAATTTCCTACGGACGCCGATTTTGGACTTGGACGATGACGACGTCGCCGTAGCCGCCGCCGCCGCCGCCGGAGGGGTAGTGGCTCCACCGTCATCTGCTGGCTGCTGTGTTTGCTGCTGCTCCCGCCGACGGTTGCTGTTCAGCTTGCTAAGGTATGTGGTTGGCCTTCTACGGCGTGACAAAGGCAAGCCTGCCGTCGCCGACGTCGTCGCGGTCGCCGTTGCCAGGGGAGCACTGGCAGTCGAGTCCGACGCTTCACCACTGTCAGATGTTCGTGTGCTCTTGCTGCGTGCGGTTGCTGTTGTTGGCGGTGACGCGGTAGCTGTCGGTGCTGCTGCTCCACCACCGTAGGACGGACGGCGCAGTGCCGGACGGAACTGGGGTCGAATCTGGAAGAGTTTGGTGTTTGGTTGGATTGAGTAGTTGTTTGCGAAAAGTGGTTTAATAAAGTGATTGTTCATTTTTTTTTTGGTTTTGCTGGTGTAATTAAATATTTGAGAAAAAAGATGGAAAAGTTTTTAATAAAATTTTGATGGTTGGTTGTTCTTTTTTTTGCTGTTGCCGTTTGCTGCTGCTGCTGCCGTTGCCGATTTGGTCGTTGTTGTTGCTGATGGTGTTTGCGTTTCTACTGTAGAGTTCAAATAGAATTATTTGCAGGGTTTTTGCGGTTTTTAGTAACGAGAAAAATCATGCAAAGTGCAATCTGGTGTAAAGCTGGTGAATTTGTGCCGTTTGTTAAAACCTGCCCAGAAATTGTGTTTACCGACTGAATTTGAAGAAGATCACGAATTCTGCCTGACTTAAGTGATTTGTGGATTGTGGCAGATAGACAACAAAGAGTGTTGATTTTAAACTATTTATATACTATATAAATCTGCATTTGGACTTTTTAATTTTTTGTGATTTATTCCGTTGATATTTTTGAGTTTTTTTCTACCATATAACTATTACTGGCCTTTCTGAAGTGTTTTTGGAAGAAATATTTTGTGCTAACGTCCATTCATTTTATTCTTTAAATTGTTCCTTGGAAGAAATTGTCTTCGCAGTTGATTGGATGCACTGGAAAATTTATTTTCGATTCACTTTTTTCATGTTGTTTTATAGACTGCGTTGTAAGTTATTGTGCAGAGAATCTTTCGAACAAATGTGCTGTGTGTTTTCTTGTCTAACAAATTAATTTATTGTCATAATTCTTAACAGTCTTAATCTAGTTTGGCTTACAATTTGTAGTAAAAAATATTTTTTTACGACACAATCATCTGTTTATTTCTCACAGAATTATTTATCTTCTAGAGCTAGCTGTTGTGCCCGATTAAAGTTACGAAAAGTTTGCCTGTCTAAATGATAGTGAAAATTTATTAGCAGTAATAGCTTAAACTTCAGCCTACAAGAGTTTTCTGAAATGATCAATGGCGATAGATAATAGAAACAGTCTAAAATTGATAAAGACAACACTGGGACTTTGTTTGAAATCCTATGAAATTTACGATAAAGTATTGTAACATAAACAATACTGTGTTTGCTAAGCGAAGAACCGAAGAATGAACTGTATTCAAAGATCAAACAAGTTCGTATCGACGCTTCGTCAAAAAGTACAAATTAGCGTCAATGCAATTCTTCTGCCAGAATCTAGTCACTATTTAATTGGGTTGCAAAGAGTGACAACAACAAAAAAAGTAATTTCTACTTGCAAAGAAAAACCTACGGAGAATGTTTGTCACCTGCCTCGAATGAAACAACTTTGTTAGAAATTAAAGTGATCAGCTTCCAGCTCTTCGCCACAGTAGTCCAAATGGGCTAAAAGCGGAGCTTTTTTCCTAGTGTCTGTTATTTTCATTTTATCATTTATGGTCTTCACACACTTTTGTTCGTATGAATATTCCCCTTAATCTAAAACTGTCAAAAGTTAGTCATCGCTTACTATATTGAAAATAAAAAAATAACTTTTTTGTGTTAGGAAATATAAGCATAGTTTCTTCGGCAAAGTTGTGAATATTGTAAAAACAAGCAACTTTGCTGAAGAAAAAAAATTTCTATCTTTATCGAGTGCTGAACTATAGGGCATATTCTTGAAAACTTCCTTAAAAATTAGTTTTCCATACTTAGCATTTCTTAGTTGCATTTTACAAGAATGCAATGTTCTAGACAATTATCGAAGCTCTCAAAATACACGTTTTTGCAGAAGATCGCAAATCTCTTGGACGCTTACTTGCTGAGTTATCGCATATTCAAGCTTTATTTTTCCTTAACTCACGAGCCAAGAGCGATAACTTTATAAGGAAAGGTCCTAGAGGTTTGCAATCTTCTGCAAAAACGGGTATTTTGAGTCTTTCAATAATCGCCTAGAACCGTATGTTCCTATAAAATGCAACCAACATACGCTAAGTATGAAAAACTTATTATCAAAGAATTTCCAAGGAAAATGCTCTATAGCTTTGCACTCGATAGAGATAGAAATGTAATTTCTTCAGCAAAGTTGTTTGCCTTTATAATTTCCATAACGTTGCCGAAGAAACCATGTGTCTATCTACTAACACAAAAAAATGGACGTGCATCGAGCCTTTAGCGAACGCGAACCACATAAAACGTATGCTTGCCGTACTCTCATTTGGGTAGTTGGGGACAAGCGGAATCCATACAAGTTTATAGTAACCCTATGAAAATTTAAAGCGTGAATATGCGATAACTCAGCAAGTAAGGGTCCAAGAGATTTGCGGTCTTCTGCAAAAACGTGTATTTTGAGAGCTTCGATAATTTCCTACAACATTGTATTCTTGTACAATGCAGCTAAGAAAAGCTAAGCATGAAAAACTAATTTTTAAGGAAGTTTTAAAGAATATGCCCTATAGTTCAGCACTCGATAAAGATATAAATTTTATTTCTTCAGCAAAGTTGCTTGTTTTTACAATATTCACAACTTTGCCGAACTAACTATGTCTATATTTCCTAACATAAAAAAGTTATTTTTTTTATTTTCATTATAATAAGCAATGACTAACTTTTGACAGTTTTAGGTTAAAGGGGATATCCATACGAACAAAAGTGCTGAAGACCATAAATGATAAAATGAAAGCAAAAGACACTAGGCAAAAAGGTTCCGCTTTTCGCCCTTTTGGACCACTGTGTTTGGGTTTGATATTTTTTCATTGTTACGAAACATCCCAAGTAACAATGTGAGTTCTATTGTACTCTTATTGCGGTTTTCGTGACAAATTTTGGTTATAAAAACCATCATAAGGGTGTAGTAAAGCTTAAATTGTTCCTTGGGATGGTTCATGGTTTCAAACGAACTTTAAACCAAAAGTCGGTCCTGCCTATATTATTACCGATTCAGTTTGATTCTGATCAGAAGTTCTGAAAAATTTCTGATCAAAATGGGATTAATCAAAATATACAATCGTAGCGAATTGTTAGTACTATTGGCAAAAGGATCTGTTTTTAGATTAGATTCAAACAAGCCAACTAAAAATCATTCAGTTTAAAATTCGGATTTTGGACGGCTTAGATATGCAAAAAAAACTGAAGGTCTTATATAATTACAAAACTATTTTATGATTAAAAATTAAATACTAGAACTTATCAACATTCATGAGGCATATTCCAAGAAAAAGGTTCGTTTAAATATATATTATACTTAATCATGATTTTGGTTAGTCTCCAGAATCTTCAAAAAAATTTAATCCTAACTCTCAGTGTATTGGAGAAAGGAACAAATCACCCGCATTTTTCAAGCCCACGGACTTAATAAGCTTAACAAAAATCCAACCTGCAATTTCTTACTAGGGAGGAAATGTGTTTTTGTAAAGAACGAACATTGAAAGAACTGGAAAAAATGCTACGCAAACTATGGAAAACAATTGACCCAGGTGGTACTTGAAGCCACAACTCTCAATCTCGCGTCGAGTGCTATACCATTACACCACCGCGCGGCCAGAACAACCCTAGTAGCACAGCTGTTACAAACCAGTTGTGGGTAACCGATTTGTGACTAATTTTAGTCATAAATGAGTCGCTGCAACTGAAAGTGCCCAATATGTGCTGCTTGGGAAATTAACTTGATCAGTATAAGTCAATATCAAAAATGATAAAAAGTTGTCCAATTTTACCATCTTTCACATCTTTAAGACTGAATAGATTTCAGTAAATGAACTTTAGTGGAAACGGGCATGAGCGCATTTACCGAAGCAGGATGGGAAGCTACAATCAAATTCTAGAGGTAGAAAAGTGGCCAGTTTTTGAAAGAATCAGAAATTTATCTACGAATTGATGATTCTCATGAACATAAAAGACAGTTTTTCAATCGCAAAATAGTGAATTGTGACAATTAATCGAAACATATTCTCCACAATTTCACTCTCATCGTGCCAAACACAGATGACACATTCCGAGTAACAATGCAAGTTTTACTGCACTCTTATTGCGGTTTTAATGCCCAATTTTGGTCATAAAACTCATCATTAATCATGTGAAATTGTTACCCAAGATGCATACTCGGACTGGCTAGTAATGTCCGAAATTTGTAATGATTCGATTCGGCATTCGGAGGTGTCTCGGTGGTTAATTTTCAGGGAAAAACGAAGCGGAGAACAGGATTGGACAACACCGAAATCACTATGAGCATTGTTGACTCATTGTCGCACGTGAAATGATATAAAAGAGAACAAACCAACAAACAGGTTGTCATTGTACAGCTCGAGAGTAAAGAAGCAGCCGGCACTGAGAACCCATTCGGACGAGATGGAACAGAATTGGACAGCATCAAAATGACGCACTTGGTTTTTGCTTAATGAATAATTATTTGATTTTTTTAAGTTTTACTTGCAACAACGCCGTTGGTTTTGACTGTGGATGGTACTTAGGTTGGATAGGCTTAGGGATTTCAGTCTCAAAATAACATCAAAACGATGGTTTGTTCTAAATCCGATGTTTCGGTCGACGACAACAATTTCTGTGCCTCGACGGTTGCGGCTCAGGAATAAGGAAGTATAGTCAGAACGGAAACGCTTCGAACACGCACAAAGATGAGTATTTGATTATAAAAGTTTGCCATTCGTCACAAACTTAAAATCAAATAACAATTGTTCCAGAAATAAAAACTTTATTTAAACATCAAATTCCCACACCACCCGGCCGCCCGTAATTTTTGCAAGCAGATCGAGTGCGATTTTCTTCGTGTTTTTGCATATCAAATTAATTATTGCTGCTCATTTTTCGATCGGATAGTTTTGCGGCACCACCGCACCGCACCGGTGATGGATAAATTGCACCGTAATTAAAATTTTTCGTTTCTTCATCCATGTCTTCTCCAATATTTTCGGGGTTGGGCGAAATTGCCGAAACGCGACGTTGTTGTTGATTTGGAAACTATGCCTAGTTGTAAAGCGATGCTGTTCGATTACTGGTCTTTATGGGTACAAAGTGTGGAAGATTAGTGATAATCAATAATATTTGGCAATTAAAAACGTTAAAAACAAGCCATTTAGTGATAAATGCTTTTTATTGCACATGGTTTAGCATGAGCAAATTTAGCAGATACTGGAAGCTGTATTAGGACACGAAAGAAACATTCCATGTCGCATTGAATTAGTTATCAGATAGTAAATTAAATTAAATTTCCTATTTCTAAGGTTTCCACTCTGCGACTGGTTTGTCCCTATTGTCAGATAATTTTTCTAGTTCAAATTCTTTTTTTTTCTGTAACTACTTTAAAAGAATTTTTCGAAGTTAAGGTAAGTAGATTAGCAATAAGCATGAATTTATAGCATTTGTCTTAATAAGTTTTTCGGCAGCTTTAAATATTTGACTAAGCAATAACATTATTTTTTCCCATTTAGAATAATATTGGTCTTTATTGGAGTAATTCAATAGAATTAGCAGATGAGTTTAAAAAAAGAGTCTCCGTGGTAAAATACGACGGTAGATGACCGAAGTTTTAACGATAATTTATTCTTATTTCTGGTAAATGTTACCATCCAGTTATGACAAAATATAGCTCAAGAGAATGCAAAAACAGGTTTTTAATTTATTGTAAGAGCCAAAAAATCGGACACAGGATACAAAAGTGGATTATTTATAATCGTGAATTGGCAGCCAATAACCAAAATTCCCTACTGAAAATCTGAGATCGTATATTTTAGGAGAATTCTAAATAGTTTCAACCAACTTTTTGGCAAATTCAACCACTTCATGAGGACGTCCGGCCTTTCGACAGGAAACCGGAAAGTGGCAGAAAAGCGAAGCCAGTCTGACTCCTCAGAACTCATTCAGCAGTGGTGACTCTTTTCAAACGGAACTGGAAGTTGCCCAAAAAGCAAAGAAGGGTATTAGTTCGAGAAGTTTCTTGGCACAAGTTGTACCGAAACGTAACTTGAAACAAAATCCGGAGGCATAGACGCATTCAAACAAACTCTTTCAGAGTTATTCTGACGAAAAAAGACAATTCTGAATGAAAAATCGTACTTTGAAGGGGTTTTCGGATAAATTCATGAATAAGTGTTTTATATCTCGTTCGAACAGAATTGCCGAAAATTTTTCTCGTTTGGTAAGTAATTTGAAGCTACGGTTGATTTATTAAAGGATCAGAAGAGCTGAATTGTCTTTCTGGCGCTAGGGGCTGGTAGACTGTTGAAATTCGATCAAATAGCGGTACAACGACAATGGCGTCACTGATTCCCAAGGAACAAAATTCGACCAATATTCCGGATTTACGGTCGATTATGAAATAGCAAACCAAACACGGAGAATAAAACTGCTAGTTACGGGAAGAAGTGAAATTGGATGCCAAACAACTGGGAAAAAGCTAATATTATTTCAAAAAGTTTTGTTAGTCCGTTTGTCTGTAGTATTAGGATGAGCGTAGATTTTCACTCACATTGAACCATCGATCGTCAGATTTCAGATGTGCCATCGCTTGCTGGCAGAACAGCTCAGTGAAGATAATTTTATTTAAACCAATTGTTCTGTCCGTACCATAGTGATGGTCAAATTCGTCCAATCAAAAAGTTTTGGTGCAATTGGTAATCGACTACAGAAGTAAAGCAGAAGGTAAAGAAATCCAAGCTTATCTTATAACGAGAATTAACAGGTAAGTAAGTGGCAAGCTTGCTGCATCGTTCGCCGTCGGAACTATGGTAAACGGCGCGCCGAAGTAAAACGCAATCATAACCAAAGGCGGTTAAAATCAAAACAGGCCTTTTCAGGGCAACCATTTGAGATATTCTAAATATTGAATTCACTGATTGTTGATTTATACATACAAAAACCATCGATTCAATATTAAGAAGTCGTATGTACATTCCTAGCATTACGATAAGCTCGCGTTGATGCCTCCCAGGCATAGACCGCAAACCCGATTATAATGTACAGTCTAACGTTACATATATCAGAGCTACTCTACTATCAGAAAAGCGCAAAAATTGACGTCTGATGAAGCGACAATTAAAAGAAGTATGTACCGTAAAACGTACCGTATCTCAAAACTTTAAGAATAACGACATATGTTTTCAAAGTACGACTCTTAAGCGACTACTTTCCATGAATATTATTTCATAACCAGTTTTGTGTGTTACTTGGGATGTCGGTGTCCTGGTTAAAATTAAAACCCCAGCACCGTAGATGACATTGACAAATTAGTATTTAAATGTAAGTGAAGGCTCAAACAACTTATTGCATTCAAGACAAACATCAGTAACGTAGTTGCATCTCATAGAGTTGCATAGCGTTAGAGGTACATTTAGGCGTTTTGGTCATACATTCCGGTTATCTCCGTTATAGTGAATCTAGATTATCACCGTAATAAAGTACCTATTTTTTCGCCGAAATTATAGAAAATTAGGTTGGTTTAGGCGATTCGATCGTAATTGGAAGCGAGGCGACGTACGCTAGTTAGATATAAAATCAGACTAAACATAGAATTTGAAATTTTACTTGAAGCTGGACTTGAAAATTGACCTAGAAGTTAAACAAAAATTTTGCTTAAAATAGAGCTGAGTGTGGACGTGAAATAGGACTTCATACCCCATGCAGCAAGTTTTAAGTTTTATTACATTCCTCTACAGCTGTTTATTACTAATTTCCTAAAATTAGTCCCCATGAGCTCCACTAGAATCTTCTGATGACCAGCAGTAAAAGGAATTTTACTTTCGCTACGTGACGGTAACCACAATCTATAATTCAATGAAGCTTTTCGCTTTGTTCGACAAAGCATGAAGCTTGTTGCTTGGCGAAAAAGCCAAATCAGCCGGCCTGTTTTGTTAACTTGAAAATACACAGCCGTGAGCAGACAAGTCAAAGTTTTACTGTCAGATCAACCTGATTGATTTAATTTATAGCGATCATAATAGAGTATTCTAAAGAATAATAATAAGCTTTCAGCAGTTTCCGTCGTTGTGCAGCATATGCGCATTAAACTCTACCGTGTATATTGGAATGTTATTGGTAGATAAAATCCTCGCGCCATCGGAATTTTGCAATTATTGGTAACCAGTTGTTCAAATATATTCGATTAGTCAAACACAATTTCTAGCAAAATCATTCCAGTTGCTTTCTGTGACATAATAATCGGTTGTTAATGACTTCCTTCCTACAGCTCACACTTTACTTTAATGAACCTTCGTTTGGGGGCTAAAACAAGGCTAGAATACGGTACCTAAGGTATAACCAAGGTAAAGATGTCACAATTTTAATAGCCCTATAAACCTAACAGATTTATTGCGGCTTGACAAACAACCACGATAGGAGCAATTTTATGCTGGTATGCCATTGTATTACTACGCCTTCATTTGAAGCAGTTTTGTAAGAGATGTGACACAATATTATAGATAACTTTAAGAATTCTTTGACTCGTAACAACTCGGTGTTGCGTAATACCATGATAAAACCGGAGGTAATGATGAATACCGCAATAAAAACTTAATTTTTTTGTTAGATTATAATCACTTTAACACTTTTAGGTCATTCGTGACTTCTGCGAGGTTGGGATTTGAACCCGGGTCCTCGGCGTGAGAGGCGTGAATGCTAACCAATACACCGAGACTGACCCATTGATAAAATTTAAAGAAAAAACAAATAGCAGTAACAGTTCTTAACTTGGGATTAGAATCGAATTCGACTCTTGAAATGGGAACTGAAATTGGACATAGAATTACCCTTTGAGCTGTACTTCAAACTAGAAATGTAATTAGAAACAAACTAAGACTTGAAATCAGACATGATATTGGACTTATAATAGTCCTTTTTTACTTGAAATTGTACATGGAATTAAACTTTACATGAAAATGGACATTATTTTGGACCAATAGGACACCGCTCTAATAGGCCTCTAATTTCTGATAATAAATAACAGAAGTTGGCGCAAGTGTTTCATCATGCGCCGTGCGTGTGAGTATGCTTGAAACTATCAATGTTTTCCTGTTGAATACAGCAGATGTCGTTACTTCGTAACGCATATTGTACATTTCGGAAACAGCTGAATTTTACGCGTCAATATATTTACTGAACACAGCAACCTTACTCTCTCATGCATCACAGTTTTTTTGTGTTTATCGCTAATCTCAATATAACGTTTGACACCTGAACCGATAAATAGTAGTGTGATATGACGATATCACTATTCTTTTCTATTTCCTTTCGTAGCTTTCTTTTAGCAGATTATTAGTCAACGGTTTTTTTGTCGTTCTAACCACAGCAAGCTAGCAGATGTTTCATTCTGAACATCTGTCATTTTTAAGCGCTATTTGAGTAGGGGTTAACGAAGCGCACGCGCTGTTTCCATTTAGGGATGTAAAGCCATAAATTAAACCCATGCGCAAAAGCATAGGGGTTTAATTATAGTAGCAGTAGGGGAATAATGTATATTCACCCCAATAGAATGTTTAGGCAACTAGGGTGGAACCCTAGTAGAAAACCGTTAGACCGTTAGATTAGAAATGTTACTAGGGGAGAACCCCTACAAAGAGGGCTACGAAAGGGACGCACAGTGGAAAATTAAATAAATAGACTGTCTTGCCTTCGGGACAGTGTTCAGTATTTCAAAAGTAGTCAATGTTACTACATCGTAGAAAATATCACGCGCCACAGTAGCATTCTTTAGCATTTCTTGGCCTATCTTTTTGCCTAGTTCTTTTCAAGTCGATGTTAGGCTTTAAATTGAACAAGAAGTTGGACCATGAATTTAAAGTAAATTTAAGCCCGAAACTGGATTTGAATTTGGATTTCAGATTCGGTTTCAGATGAAACATAAAATTCAAATTCAAATTGGACTCTGACTTGGCATACAAATTGACATGAAATTGGACTTAATTTTGGACTAATTTAGGCTTCAAGCTTTACTTCAGAAAAAGAACTGAAGTTGGACTGCAAATTGAGCTTGAAGTTAGACTTACAATTAAACTTGAACTTTTGCTTCAAATAGGACTTGAAATTGGCATGAAATTGGACTTTAGCTTGAACCAATTTAAACAAAATAAATTATTGGCTTTACTTTAAATTGAACTGAAAGTTGAACTTAAAGCTGGACTTGAATGATTTCTATTAGAGTAAGGAGGGGTAAAAGTGCGATTCAATCATTTATCGGTGCAGATTCCGAGTAAATTTTCTACATTGGCATGGATGGGTGACTACTTTGACAGCATGAATCTAACGTAAACTTTGGTTGCTTACGAAGCATAGTTGCTGAGTTATGTGCAAATGTTATTTTAGGGCGATTTTGATGTAATTTTTCGTTATACGGCAAATACGATATCAACAGAAGGATATTACTTGTTGAAAATTTGTAGCAGCGTTTTACATCACTCACATATCTGTTTTGAAAATACGGCGAAAATAATTTACAAAATATATTTCGCTTTTCCGTAATTTAATCTAACCCCGTCAAGCGCCTTGCGGGGTAAAAGTTCGATTCACGGGCGGGGCAAAAGTGCGATTCATGGACGGGGCAAAAATGTATAGCTAATTATATACAGCTTTAGGCACTATATTACAGATACTAGAAATGAAAGATCTGCAGAAAACTGTGTGCTCTAGAGATGTTGACCGAAGAAAAACAATGTGTTTCCGCTGATTAAACAAAACACAAATGTTTGGAAAAGTTTTGATCTAACGGAGGCTGCGACACACAGAAAAGGTGCAAATTGAGAATATTCCTTACCGAAACATAACGCAGATTGAAGATAATATGGTTTTGTTAGTTACTGCTGGGCTAATTTAATCGATTCTAGCTTGGAACTTTTGCCCCGCTGGTGGGGTAAAAGTGCAAATCTGCACTTGATCAGAAGAATGAAGAATTTATTTTGCAAAACACTATTACCGCAGATGATTTATAGTTGAATATGAAGACATTGAGTTAGGCCATAACAAATATTTAAAAAAGTTTTTGTCCCTTCGGTGTTGAGCCACTAAAAGGGGGGGGGGGGGACGAAAAAAACAAAGAGAATTTTTTGTTCGAGCAAAAAAAATATGGATTGCAGGCATTCTTATTTTAAGTTTAAACGTGAAAACCAAATCTATTCTTGCTTTTAATATATACGTAGTTAATTTCCATGCAAAAATCTACGAAAAAAAGACAAAAATGAAAGAAAATTTTTTTGGCCGATTTTCGGAAATTCCGCTGTTTGAATTTCCATTTCTATTTCATGCTCTAGAAGCGTTAACTCAACTCGTACACTCATTTTTCAAGTTTCTCAGGCTGTAGAGCCCACAAACAATTGATTTTATAAAAAAAATTAACTCATATCCTACAAATTATTTTTTTGCTCCCCGATTTTTCAAGCCAATTTCCAAGGGGGGGTGACAAAAACTTTTGAAATGATTTGCAATGGCCTTACTGCATCACTATAAAATATATTATGTTGTCCTTCTTTATATCTCACGAAAATTGATGACAACTTCAAACATCGCACTTATGCCTCGCCCTTTCTTTTTCAATCACTAATTAGTGAAAATTAACGAACAGTCTCAAGCTCAAATATCCCCATTCATTTTTTGCGTTATCGCCTTGCTTCACAGGGAGGAACGACCGACAGTTATATACACCTTTTGTTTACTGTGATTTCGATTACTTTTACCTTTTACCTTTTAGAAAAAAAGTAACAGAATCTCCACCTCCCAACAGGTCGAAGATTCTTCACGACGATTAAACCTAGACCTATTTGATGTCTCTGCTTGGGAAGTACGCCAGAAAAAGTGGCAATGTCTCCTCGTCCTCGTCTCAACAAGATTTTTTACGACCGTGATTAAACCTGAACCAGTTTAATTTATGTGTTGGAGAGTGCGTCAGAAAAAGTGACAAAACTTCTTTGCTTTAATTTGATGTCTCTGCTTGAAAAGTATGCCGGAAAAAGTGACAAAACCACTTCGTCCCAAACTGGTGGAAGATTTTTCACAATATGTTTGCCCATGTTGCCATTTCATTGGAAGAGTAGTGAAAAGAGAATTGCAATTGTGTTGTGGCATGGATGTCCTGCTGGCTGATAAAAAGGGATCGAATTGGTAAAATTGGTTTTGTTAAATTGTTTTCAAATGCACAAGGGTAACTATGCTGTTTTCGCGTGGGTTGGTTTGAAAATCTTTATGCATTAAGGCTCAAAACTCGCGCCGTTTGAATCCAAAAATCCAATGCATGCTATGATTTTTTTGAGCAATGATTCGAAAAATATCGACTGAAGGCTGTTTTCCTGCTGCTTAATGGGCTGTAAACAGCGAGTTTGGAAGACGCGCTGGTTGATATGTTTTCGGATATACTCCGGATACAGTCCGGGTTTGTCCGGGGTATGTTAAAAATTGAATTTTTTCATCGTTTGTTTTTTTCCTGTCATGGAAATATAATAATATTAAAATTTTGTCACAAAACTAGACTTCACTTCTATTTTAATTGGTGAAAAGAGAGCAGAAAATCGGCACATTTTTCATTACAAATCGAATCTAAACTAACTCCAATATTATACAGCTATGAACAGTTTTTGAAAAGAATTGTTGCCTAAGAGGCCTATTTGCTAAACGAGACAAAGTGTGCAGCAGACGATCACCCCGGATCGATTCGCAATCTTAACTATAAATGGAATCGCTCAGCATTCACTTTGAATACTTAAATACCTGAATAGCGTCGTTTAACAGGCACTTTAAACAGACTAATTTGGTCTTGCCAATAAAAGCAAACTGGTTAGCTAAAATAACTTTGGTTGATAATTTAAACAGTTTTATCGACAAGCAAATGGCAAACTTGTTTCGGTTTTTATTGCTTCACTATTTTAGAGCTATAAAAAAAATACCAAGATGCCTACAATAGGTTGTCATTCGGCAAGATCTAAACTAGATGTTTGATTGTTTGGAGTTTCAGGTCAGGTTGTCATTCATCTTTTCCTTCCCCAATCAGAAGGAATACCAGTTACTTGCAAGGTTTTGGGTTTAAACCGCAAGTAATAAGCTTTTCGTAAGAAAACTGCGTTTAGACAGAAAAAAACAGTCGTTAGAAAGGTCCATTCAAAATATTACATTGTACCGTGCGAACGTATTTTTTTTCGTGTAATCAACTTCTTCATCAAATCACATAATCCACACAAAACTCAAACGAGAAAGCTTTGCCAAACAAACTGGCAGCAGCCACCAACTGGCCGCCAGTTTCGTTTGGTGAGGCAATTTTTATGTAAATCAAAACTAATCTTCTGATGCCATCCATCCAGGCAGCGGCTTCAGCTCTATGCTGTATGCGAACGAATGCAACGAATGGGGAAAAAGCGAAAGGCACTCCGAACTCCGGAGAATCGCTTAGGAAAAGGCTCCCTATTTACTATCTCATATCATGCGAAATGACATCGTGTAAAAGTTGGTACAGCTGCAGAGCAGCACCGCACCACAGGATTGTCTTTCACCGGGCGCGCGTTACCATTACCGTTGGATACTAAACCGATCTTTTAGTGGTTAGCTGTTCAAATGTTTCTCTTCCGGTGGTGCCCAGCACCCAGCACCCAACACCCAGCCAGGAGGCAGTGGTGCGTTGTCGTTAATCGCTCGCTCGCTGCTCGTTTTTTTTTTCAATTAGTTCAATTTAGCTGCCTATTTTCCGCTTTCCGCGAAACAGTTTTTCCGCCAATTATGAAAAAAATATAAACTAGGTGGTTCGTACAGTTTAATTTCTTCCTTAAACGGTGCGTGACTCTGACTAGTTAGGCCGACGGTTGTAAAACGGTGACGAACAAGTTGAGAAAACTCTCAACAGCAACAAAAAATTCCCAAAGCTTTTTGCGTTTCCTTATTAAACAAGCAATCAACGTCACGAAAACTTCCATTAGCATTGACTGTTATGTCACACGGCAGCTGCGCCGCACCGCGACGTTTTCAATTTTATGTATAATTTAATTCGAATTAGCATTCGTCGCCAACCCTGTACGGTTGTGCGACACTTCGTAATCGATATAGGATGTATTCAGCAGCGCACATCACATAATTCGCGAGACGCGCAAAAACAGAGGAGAAAAACTTTCACTTTCGTTCGTTTGGGTGAAGGTCTTTCCTTCTTTACACGTTTCTATCTTTCCCTTCATCCAGCCGGTCGGTCGGTCGGTCGGCCGTCCGCTTCCTTCCGTGCCCGGCTTTATGACAAGCGAGCTCGGGCTCGCTAGTTCCGTCGATTATGCGGCGGCCGGAGTTCGGTTATGTATGAACGAGATAATGCATGATGATGCATAGTTAAACTTCTTTCACTTTTGTGTTTTATTTCTTCGTCAGGTTTTTTTCCCGGTACCGACCAACCAGAAGAGGGCCCTGTTTGGACAAGCATTTAAGTGTTATCTCATTCGGAGGGGCACTTGGGGTGCGCACACCGTCGGTGGGCGCGCGCGGTGAAGCTGCGCTCGTGACGATGATTGGAGGTGACAGATGGTAAAATGATCACTCGCACCACCGCACCGCCCGCTTGTGATCATGCATGATGGTGAGGATGATCCACCATATACATGAGACACAAGATAGCTGGGTTGTGTTGAATGCAGCCTGGTCACTCAGGCTGGGACATATCGGGTCACCAGCGTTGAGATTATGTTGCAATATGCTACCGGCTGGAGGTCAGTAATGGCTTCTCCGAAGGTGAAACTCAAGTGTCTCCGTGTCTGTTATGGACGAGACAGGTTACGTCATTTAAAAGGACCTGTACCGATCAGAAAGCAGCATTTTCGCAGTCTCGCAATAACGTTAAGCGGAAATGGTGAATTGAAAAATTAACGAGCCACAGTGAAAGGCCCTTTCGAAAACGAATTAGGCCAAAAGTACAGTTCCCCCACAATTATGGACCATTTAAGCAGAAGTATGATTTTAAAACAATCAATTGTAGCGCATACTATTGTTTAAAAGCAGTTTATAAAAGTTTTTAGTTACAGAAATATGTAATCTTTCAGTTGATTCAGTTATTAAACCCATTTAGTGTAAGTTTTCCACGGAAATTAAGCTTATATTATGACTGATCAAATACACAATTATGGATCACTTTTGGAAGCGGTCACAATTATGAAACAATTTTCATCATATTATGGATCAAAATAAAAATACACTTTTTGCAGCGAATTCACTCAATGAACTTTATTCAAATCATGTAATAACATAAAAATCACATGTTTCAAATCGTATGAAAGACCTTGTGTGGCTTTTGGTCTGTCTTTAGATGCCTGCCGTCCTTCTTCGAAGACACCTACCGATCAGCCTTTGGGCATGCTTTTCGCGATTTCACGACTGATTTTTTGTCCTGGAAAAGAATCCTAGGCTCACCAGCTGCGTTGGCTCCGAAAAGACTAGTATAGGATGAAGTTTTCTTTTTTCCGAATTGTTATTGACGATGTAGGTACAGTGGATCTCGGAAAAGTTAATCGATGCAAGAGTTTAATTCAATCGCTGCTATGATGCGACTCTGTATGAAACAGTGGAAAGGCGACAATAAACCGAAAAAATGAAAAATAAACATAAAAGGAAATCGCGCGTATCTGACCGAAAGCTCAAAGGACCAGTAAATTCAAACTCTCTAAAAAGTTAAGGAAAAAATTAACGTTTTAGATTGTTGCATGAGAGCTAACATTCGCTTAACTTTTGCGATGAACCGTTGCATATGTACCATCATAGTGTTTTACTGCCTTACGTAGCTTTCCTGTCCTGCGTAATTCAGAAACAGCATTTTCCAAAAACTCAGCTCTGTGCAGCTTTCGATTCTGCTTAAAAAATGTTTGTAATAGGTGCTAAACTGTTTGAATTTGTAAAAATTACATTGGAATCAAAGTGATCCATAATTGTGAAAAATTACCTTGTTTTGGTCCCTATTATGGATCACTTCGAAAATTACTTATTTTTACAGGAAAATTATTGGTAACCACCAATATTTTGCTGAATCGTAAAGAACTTAGCTTGATCTTTATGTACGAGTCATTTTTTGCTCGAAAATTGGTGATTATGTCACATAGCAACCTTATGAATGAGGAACGTACTGCTTATGCTGATTGAAAAAACGACAGACATTTTGATAGATTCTCGATAACAACTTTGTACGCTCATTGAAAAAGTATCAATGTCGGGATTTAAAGGATGTTTTACGTCTTAAAAGCTAGTTAATAGGGTATATTTCGTTGAAATAATGCTTCATACCTTCAAACAGTTAGTTTAACTGAGTTATTTAACTTAAAACACAAAAGTGATCCATAATTGTGGAGGGAGTGTACTCGACCAAGTAAGAAAGCAGCAAACAATAATCGTAACCGTTAAATGCAGACACACGTTGACGAGAGCCCCGAACCGAGAACTCTTATCCATCAAATGGCAATAATCCTAGCGAACAAAATTAGTTTTTCTTTCAATCGGACAACATTTCAGACAAAAAATCACCGTGCGTCTTCTTTTTTTATTGGAATTGATGGAGACGCCTTGTTGGGTACGGTTGCAAAGATTTTTTGACGTAGAATTACGTTTTACCGAATAATGTCATTCCAAAGTTTTGATTCAGGCAGTTCTCAATTGATTTCGATAGTTCGCATACTATTCGATTACATGTGAATTGGTTTTACCGGTCAAAAGATATTTGAAAATGAATAATGAAATTTGTTGAAGATAATTATATTGATATGAATCAAATAGTACGGTCACGGTGTTTCACAGAGCATTTCTAAAAAAATAAGCCATCACAAAACGGTGAATGCCAGTTGATTTGTACTGCCACACATCTCTGAGCCAATTTCAAAACAAAATCGTTGGGCAAATTTTTTTGTTACGTCTTTTAGAATTTTCAATCGGCAGGTATTTTATATAACCACTAGCTGACCCGACAAACTTCGTATTGCCACAAATTAACCTGTGTTGTACATAAATCATGAATCTCGGATGATCTTTGTCACTTCTCGAGTTTTGCAAGCCGCCCAGTGGGCGGCGCTTCCGACGGCGGGTCACCGGCAACACTCGCGACCGTCTCGTCCTGAATGATCTAATGTTACTATAGATAGTTTTTGTGGTCTTGTTATTGATTAATGTTTTATGGAAGAGTCTCGAATTTCTCGAGTTGGATTAGTTTTTGAGTTTCGCAAAAATTTCTGTTTTATTTGTATGAGAGTCCATATCCCCCTACCACAGGGGTGAGAGGTCTCTAACTATCATAAAATAAATTCAAGACTCAAAAATCTCCTACATGCTAAATTTGGTTCCATTTGCTTGATTAGTACTCAAATTATAAGGAAATTTGTATTTCATTTGTATGGGAGCCCACCCTCTTAAAAGGGAAAGGGGTCGTAATACACCACAGAAAAAAAATTCTGCCATCTAAAACTCTCACATGCCAAATTTGGTTCCATTTGCTTGATTAGTTCTAAAGTTATGAGCAAATTTGTATTTCGTTTGAATGGGAGCCCCCCCCCTCCTAAAAAGGTAAGAAGTCCTAATTCATCATGGGAAAAATGGTTGCCTCCAAAAACACCCACATGCCAAATATGATTCCATTTGCTTGATTAGTTCTCGAATTATGAGGAAATTTGTATTTCATTTGTGTAGAAGCCCCCCCCTCTTGAAGTGTGGAAGGATCCTAATTCACCGTAGAAAATATTTTTGCCTCCAAAAACCTCCACATGCCGAATTTGGTTCTATTTGCTTGATTAGTTCTCGAGTTATGGGGAAATTTGTATTTCATTTGTATTGGAGCTCCCCCTCCTAATGTGGGAAGAGGTCCTAATTCATCACAGAAAAAATTCTTGCCTCCAAAAACACCTACACGCCAAATTTGGTTCAATTCGCTTGATTAGTTCTCGAGTTATGAGGAAATTTGTATGGAAGTCCCCCCTCTTAAAGGGGAGAGGAGTTATAATTCCTCTTATAAAGAGGGGAGGGGTCTCAATTCACCATAGAATAAATTCTTGTCACCAAAAAAAAACACCCACATGCCAAATGTTGTTCTATTTGCTTGATTAGTTCTCGAGTTAGGAGGAAATTTGTATGGAAGTCCCCCCTCTTAAAGGGGAGAGGAGTTATAATTCCTCTTATAAAGAGAGAGGGGTCTCAATTCACCATAGAATAAATTTTGTCACCAAAAAAAACACCCACATGCCAAATTTGGTTCTATTTGCTTGATTAGTTCTCGAGTTATGAGGAAATTTGTATTTCATTTGTATAGGAGCCCCCCCTCCTAAAGTGGGGAGAGGTTCTTATTCATCATAGAAAACATTCTTGCCTCCAAAAACACCTACATGCCAAATTTGGTTCCATTTGCTGGATTAGCTCTCGAGTTATAAGGAAATTTGTATTTCGTTTGTATAGGAGCCCCCCCCCCTCTTAAAGTGGGGAGAGGCCCCATTCATCATAGAAAAAAATTTTGTCTTCAAAAACACACACATGCCAAATTTGGTTCCATTTGCTTGATTAGTTCTCGAGTTATGAGGAAATTGGTATTTCATTTGTACAGGAGCCCCCCCTCTTAAAGTGAGGAGGGGTCCTAATTCAACATAAAAAATTTTCTTGCCCTCGAAAACCTTCACATGCCAAATTTGGTTCCATTTGCTTGATTAGTTCTCGAGTTATGAGGAAATTTGTATGGAAACCCCCCTCTTAAAGGGGAGAGGAGTTATAATTCCCCTTATAAAGAGGAGAGGGGTCTCAAATTACCCTAGAATAAATTCTTGTCACCGAAAACACCCACATGCCAAATTTGGTTCTATTTGCTTGATTAGTTCTCGAGTTATGTAGAAATTTGTGTTTCATTTGTATGGGAGCCCCCCCTCTTAGTGGGGGGAGGGGTCTCTAACCATCACTAAAACCTTTCCTGGCCCCAAAAACCTCTACATGCAAATTTTCACGCCGATTGGTTCAGTAGTTTTTGATTCTATAAGGAACACAGGACAGACAGACAGAAATCCATTTTTATAGGTATAGATTGTAGAAGTCTTAAGCTATAATGGGATTATTCGCAGTTGTTCCAGATTTGGTTGCGCTGGGGGAAATGGCCAATGTAGAACATGAACAAAAACTCATCAGCGACACCTCAAATCACCCTTGCATTTAAAAATTAGATCAATGGCAGTCAGATCAACCACCTATGGCAACGTAGGTTATATCTGGATAAGTTCCGGGAACTCCCGTGAACCCGCCAGGCAAGTTACTAATTTCGAATATTAACAAAAACTCACAATACGACACCTCTCAAATCACACTCAAACTCTAAAAATAGGTATATGTTAACCTGGGACCACATTGGCCATTTCCAGACGCGATTTTCTTATAAAAAAGTATACCATATTGTGTTATGGTACTTCCTTGGAAATTACCGGAGTCTTCCGAACATGTCCAGATATGAGCAATGTGACCGTACATAGTAGCTTTAGCTTCTATTAATCTAGTTTTCAAATTCTAGTGTGACTTATGGTCTCTCACGATGAGTTTTGGTTCATGTTTCAAACTGGCCACTTGCCTGAGGGTTCCTAGGGCTCCTAGGAACATATCCAGATATGAGATGAAGGGACGGTAGGAGAAAGTAATGAAATTTTTTTTGAATGAATGGGACCTTTCCCCTCTTTCCCCTACCGTCCGTCCCGTCAATCAATTGTAAAATCACTGTTTCAAAAAAATATTATTATATATGCTTGACCGCATTTCAAGGTCAAGGCTAAATGAAACTTTGACGATTTAATATATACATATGCATAAAGTTTTTAGCAAAACATGGTAAGGGTGCTATTTTTTTTGGAAAAAGATAAAATTCTTTCAATTTCATAATTGACTGTAGCTAAAATTGTTTTCTCTATCCCTAACTGCCCAGGCACAGTTTTCGGTTTTCACTTTTTTTTATAGCTTTATCACACAATTTCACTTCTACATTTGTCAACTTGCCCTGGCCCTTGCCCATTACAAAAATGGTACTTGCTGGAGATAACAAATAGCAGTTCGTTCACACTATGGCGGTACTGCAAAAAAAACGAAGTGCGGAATACGGAACACTTGGCCGGTATTACAATAGATCAAAATACTGGTCGAAATGATAATATCCATACTGTAAAACAAAACTCTGACGACTAGTTCGTCATGTTAAGATTCGCGCAAGGCTGTTGAACGTGGCGAAGGCTCGCATCGCACTGAGAGAACGCTGTGTTTCAACATCTAGCAGCTGACAGCATATGGCGAGTCAGAACGGTAGTAGCAGCCAGGTGAAAGGAGCCCTTTCAGACGTTGTTGAATGGAGATGTAAACATGGAAATCAAAAGGGACAAAGCTAAGTAGTCAAACTTTGGAGCCACCACCATTGGAGAAGATTCAAAAGACAACTAGTGAGTTGAAAATCGGCAAACCGGCGACGAAAGACGGTCCCCTCTTGTAGTCTATTCTGTAGTAGACTGAGACCGTTAACGGAGTCCTTCGTCAGCGAGTCCCAAGCTAGATTTCACAACGGTCGATCCAAAACTGATCAGCTCAGAGAGTCAGTTAGTAGATCAGTTCCCGATATACAACGTGCAGAATCATTGTTTGTTTGCTAACTTTAAGAATGCGCACGATTCAGTCGGACGAAGTGGGCTGTGGCAAATAATGCTAGAACATGGTTTTCCGACGTAGTTGAGCGGATTCGTGCAATGCTGTCAAAACTATGCGTCAGAATGGCGGGTAAGACCTCAGCCGCTTTCGTGATGTTGGATGGACTGAAAAGCAAGGGGATATCCTCTCTAATCTGCTCTTTAACATTGCAATTATATGTAGTTTTATGTAATATGTTCGATGCATTAAAAATGCCAACCGAAACATTTAGAGGGGACGGGTTTCAAATCTTTTCTATTAACCGGAAAACAATGGCTATGGAAAAATTCTACCAGTCCATTCGTTCTCGCCGATTTGAAACGATGAGATGTCAACATAAATAGTTGAGAAACAAATTGGTCGGTTAGGTATTTGTACCTCAAATATTACGACTTTAAAATGGACCGAACGCCGTTGTAAATTATTACCCATTTCCGAGGCAAAAGAAGATTGCCGGTAGGAGAATCATTTCAACTGATTTTAAAATTCGCCATAAAAAGTAAATGTTAATCATTAGCAGCTAATAATTTTTACTATTACTACCAGGGAATCACCAAAAATCACGAACGCACAATGTTATTGTCCCTACTTCAAAATGTTGGGATAATATATGATGAAAGTTTGTCACTACTGCATGAAAGTTATGACAACAACAAGATATCGTAGCTGTTTATTGTGGATACAGATGTTTCGTGACAAACATGTAGTTGCTTGCGAAAGAGGCACACTGTTGTATGCAATACGTATTGTCGGCAGCGGCAGTTTCTGGCAGTTACCAAGGTAACATTGGTAACTTACCAAGGTAATGTTGGTAAGCATTGTACGCCAGATTTCAAATCAAAGCAAGCTAATCTTTTCCTTAAGTTTTTTTTTGCTGTTTGTCCCTTTTGCTCGAGTTACTGATAAAGTATAGTCTTTAACCAGCCGATTTACGACAAACGCATACACCAAATCAAGTGCTTGTGAGAGCGAGTGTTTATTAAAATATATTCTCACCGAAAGTTAACCTGCTCATACTAGTAAGGCAACATTTGTTTGTCCCTTTATTTTGTTGCCGTGTTGGCTACGTATCTTTGTTTTACAGGCAGAGTACAACTGGTTTATCGCTCTTCGTTTTTGTCGTTTATTTTTGGGCATGAACAATGATATTTTGATTCCCTGATTAGGCCATTGCAAATATTTCCAATAATTTTTGTCACCCCCCCCCCCCTTGGAAATTGACTTGAAAAATCGAGGGGCAAAAAAATAATTTGTAGAATATGAGTCAATTTTTTTTTTATAAATCAATTTTCTATGGCCTCTACAGTCTGAAAAACTCGAAAAATGAGTGTACGGCTTGAGTTAAGGGTTCTAGCGCGAAACAGAAATGGAAATTCAAACAATGGAATTTCCGAAAATCGGCCAAAAAAATTTTCTTTCGTTTTTGTTTATTTTTCGTAGGTTTTTGCATGGAAAATAATGGCGTCTAAATTAAAAGCAAGAATAGATTTGGTTTTCACGTTTAAACTTTAATTAAAAAAGCCCATAAAAACCCATATTTTTTAATTTAAAAAAAATTTCGATTTAAAAAATCTCTGTTTTTTTCGACCACCCCTCCCCCCTCCCTTCAGTGGTCCAACACCGAAAGGACAAAAACTTTATAAAATATTTGTAATGGTCTTAACACCGACCGTATGATATCGCAACAAGCAATCGAGTTGAGCAGGCGAGTCGAGCATTCGAATCAAGCAATCGAGTCAAACAGTTGGGTCGAGCAGTCGAGTCGAGCAGTTAAATCAAGCTGTTCAGTCAAGCAGTCCGGCAGTCGAGCAGTTGAGCCGAGCAGTCGAGTCTAGCAGTTGAATCGAGTGGTCGAGTCGAGCAGTCAAGTCGAACAGTTAAGTAGAGTAGTCTAGCCGAGCACTTTAGTCATGCAGTCGAATCGAATGGTTTAGTCAAGCAGTCGGGTCAAGCGGTTAAGTTGAATAGTTGAGTCGAGCAGTTTATTCGAGCAGTTCATACGAGCAGTTGAGTCGAGTAGTCCAGTTGCTCGAGCTCCAGCTAAGTCGAGCAGTCGAGTCGAATAGTCCAGTTGAGCAGTTCAGTCGAGCAGTTAAGTCGAGTAGTCTAGTCGAGCACTTGAGTCGAGCAGTCGGTTCGAATGATTTAGTCAAGCAGTCGAGTCAAGCGGTTAAGATGAACAGTTGAGTCGACCAATTCATTCGAGCAGTCGATACAAGCAGTTGAGTCAAGCAGTCGAGTAGTCCAGTCGAGCAGTTGAATCGTGCAGTCGAAATTGAGCCTGGAATTGGACGTGGAATCGAACCTGGAATTGGGTCTGAAATTATGCCTGGACTTGGACTAGAAAATGTACCTAGAATTGGGTCTGAAATTGAGCCTGGAATGGAACCTGGAATTAGGCCTGGAATGGAGTTTGGAAATTGAGCTGTCGAATCAAACAGTTAAGTCAAGCAGTTGAGTCGAGCAGTCGGGTTGAGTGGTCGAACAGTATAGTCGAGCTGTCAGAATCAAGCTGTCAGTTGAGTCGAGCAATCAAATCGAGTAGTCTAGTTGAGCAGTTGAATCGAGCAATCGGGTTGAGAAATTGAGTCAAGCAGCCGATTCGAATAGTCCAATCGAGTAGTTGAGTCAAGCAGTTCATTCGAGCAGTCGAGTCGTGCAATTGAGTCGAGTAGTCCAGTCGAGCAGATGAATCATGCTGTCCAGTCGAGCAGTAGAATCGAACAATACAGTCGTGCAGTTAAGTCGAACAGGTAAGTCGAGCAGTCGGGTCGAGTAGTAAGTCAAGCAAATGTGTCAAGCAGTCGAATCGAGCAGTTAAATCGAGCTGTTCGGTCAAGCAGTTGAGTCGAGCAATCGAATCGAACATTTCAGTCGAGCAGCTCAGTTAAGCAATCCAGTCGAGCAATCAAATCGAGCGGTCTAATCGACCAGTCCAGTCGAGTAGTCTAGTCAACCAGTTGAGCAACCGAGCAGTCCAGCAGTCGACCAGTGAGGTGACTGAGAATACAACCCATTGCTACGAAAGCATGACGTCCTGTCAGGGACCTGTTTTTAGTTACCGATAAGCCTTCTATGACGTCCTATCAAAGACCTGGTTTTCGGTACAGATATAAGCCTCGTATATAAATAGAACGAAACTAACATTTTTGTGTTAGTATATAGAGGTGTAGTTTCTTCGCCAAGGTTGTAGGAAATGTAAAAGCAAGCAATTTTGTTGAAAAAATGTAATTTATATATCCAACAGGTGAAGAGTTATAGAGTTTCTTTGCAAGTTACCTAAACAAGTTAGTTTTTCACATTGAACTTTTGCCAGTTGCATTTTGCATGAATCTTTCGTTCTCAACAATTATTGGAGCACTCAAAATACATGTTTTAACAGAAGGGCGCAAATCTCTAGGGACTTTCCCTGCAAAGTTATCGCAAAAAATGCCAAATCAGCAACAAAAAAGTCGACACAAATAACCCAAAGCAAGAACCAAAAATTGAGCACGGAATTGGACGTGGAATCGAACCTGGAATTGGGTTTGAAATTATGCCTGGACTTGGGCTAGGAAATGTACCTAGAATTGGGTCTAAAATTGAGCCTGGAATGAAACCTGGAATTAGGCCTGGAATGGAGTTTGGAAATGGGTCCGGAATTGAGTCTGAAATTGCTCATGGAATCCGGCCTGGAATTAACCCTGGAATTGGGCCTGGAATTGGGCTCTAAATTGAGTTTGAAATTGAAAAATTGTAAAATATAAACATAAAAAGATATTTTTTAGAATTAATCGAAAGTTACTAATATTGTAAGTGCCATTGGTAGGGTATTTAGAATTACCAGCTCAAAATAATTAATAGAAGAAGACAACTCAAGCACCAAATTGTCCACTAATTGTCAATTGCCCCTAGCTCTTAGTCAATTTAAAACAAAATAAATCTTTATCAGGCAAAGTAGACTGGTCCAGTAAATAAAGTCTGTGTGTAAATTTATGATCTCTTGATGATTTATGAGCTCTTTAGGAGAAAAACCATGAAACCGTCTACACTTGCAGTGGTTTTATTATAGTTTTTAGCGACTCTTAGGAGTCGCTGTAAATAGATAACGATAGAAATTAAAAGTTTTAACAGGACCTTTGGAAATATTCTTGAGAATCTTGTTTAATGTGGGCTTCTGTAGTTTTGTAAGAGCCTTATGACCGTTAATCGGAGTTTTGTAAAATTAGTAAGTTTTATGATCGGTTTTAAGAAAGAAGCAAATGCTGAAAACCTCTTCAAATGAACCTCTACTTGGGTGGCGGTATCGAGTAGCCGGGAGCAAACTGTTCGTGTGACCTTCGTTGCCCCACCAGTAGGGCATAGTAGGGCATCTCTCAGGCCATGGAATCTTCTGTAGATAAACAACTGCACTGCAATGTCCTCCAATTCCCTTCAAGTAGTGATCGTTTTACCAATTATTCGCACCCTACTTTGGCGGCATGTGGGAACGCCCCATGCGGAGCGTGAAGGAGGCCAGAGCACTCCGAACGAATTATAGACCCGAATATGTGTGTAAAACACACAATCACAAGAGCACAACAATTCCCAAACGGGGTGTCTTAGCCTATGTATTTTGGATTACTATGGAATGGGAAAGGTTAGAGGCTTTTTGAGCAACTCCTTTCACCAGGACGTACGAACTGTTAAATGGTCAACGGTTACAGCCAATATAGCACGCAATTGGTTTCACGTTTAACGTATTTTGAGAGTTAAATCTGCCGATAAAATTCTTACAACAACATTACCAATTAGGCTGCTGCCAACGATGGAACGGAAAAAAAACTTTGATGGGGAAAAAAATCATTAACCATCAACTCTGCCGCTGAACTGAGCTATTCGGATCGTCACTTGTCCGCGGTCGACGACGCACAGTGTGGCTGTTAAGTTCCAAAGAGGTACTTAATCGGTCGAGTGGACAGCTTTGAACCAACGACGACGCGATGCTTTATCGTGGCAATATTCATATAGGATGTATAGCAGAAATGTGTCGCACTTTCCAGAGAAACTTAAATACGCTCCTAGTAAATGGTATATTAGCAACACAGTTTTACCTCATATTGTACCTTTCTAAACTACCGTACACTGCCCAATCATCTCAACAGTAAATCCCTTTCTCTAACCGAACCAAACTCTCGCCTGGCTCGGGTGGCATGCGAAACGAGAGGAGATTGTGTAACGTGATTGGAAAGTAGCAACAATTGCGTCACACATAAATTGAGCGCCTATTGACAACAGGACGGGCGCGGTCGGACCGGGCGTGGGGAACTGGAAAAAGTGGCTCATGGTCAACCCAAGTCGACTACTACTTGACTGGCTGCTGGACTACATGTTTGTCCGACTTCACGTCTTTATGACCGACCAGTCCGATCGGCGAACGTCCAAATTCTGCGAAATGATAGGATTTTCCCGCCCAAGTCGCCCTACTTAGTAGGGCTAGGTACACAATGTTGACGTCCGTCTGGTTGATTTGCACGCTCTGAATTGCTTGTCACGCTGTCTTCCACTCAGGCTGCGGCTAGTGGGTTTTTATCCTCTAATGAAATACGTTACAATCTGTAGATTCGAGATTGAACGGCGGTCGGCGAATGAGCTGTCAATTGGAAAATTATTGTCTTTAAACCCGCCGGTAACGACTGTGCACTTTACTCTAAGGTCAATTAATTGTTAGGTCCAACCGCGTGTGCTGCTTGCTGGTGACATAGTAATGAATCATTCATCACGTAGAACGTAGGCCTACGAGTTCTTTTCGCGATGACCGTTCAGAAGGCGACTTCAGTCCGCGCGCGTCAAGTCAAAATCCGGCCGGAGACATTCCCTGTCGGTTCGACGGACACGGCTCTGTCAACTGACTTGACCTTGGCTCACATTCCCCTGCATTCGTCTGAATAAATATTTTGCTTTAAATTTAGACTTTGTTGGGGAAGGCGATCGACCAATTTGGAGCAAATGAGGTTGGCCACCTTAGGGGCTAAGTAAATTCCGGCAGTGAGTCTAGAGTCTATAGCCTAGAAAGACAATCAGTTCAATTTATTTCTTGTGACCATTTTACCATTGATTTGTTGCGAAAATTTGTGCTTTGAAAAAATGAAAAGACTTTACCAGCACCAGCATCAAACAGCATAGCAAGTGGTGGCACAGTAGGTGACTTTGGTAATTGTTCTGCAGCTGCTGCGCAGCTCCCCGGTGGGTCACAGTCGAACGATGAACCGAACCGAACCGACCAGCGCAGCAAGAGATGGGGCAATAGTTGGAATTGGTCTCTCGGAAAGCAAATTACTACATTGGCTGCTGCTTGTAATTACATACTGCTTGCTAGCAAAAAAGAAGCCGACAAACGATGCTGCTGGGTGAGTGCTTTTGCACAAAGAACAGGTGCTAAGAGAGATGTAAAACAAGCCATGCTGGGCGGTCGAGGATTGGCCGCACCGATCGATCGAAGAAGAAAGATGAAACGGTTCAATCATGGAAGGAGCAGAGGGGGTTTGTGAATCAAAACAAACACAATACACAACACGTGTAACAGCCGGTGGCAGTTGAGCGTAACGCGATTGTCGTTGCACACACTTTGACTGGATGGTAGATTAAATTCTAAATCTTTTCTGCTCAGTGATTGGGACACATTTGTGTTGATTTCCGAACCGTGAACAAATCGTTTTTTATTTCGGCGCATTCCAATCAAACTTTTTATACTTGAATGCAATGGATTTCGGTGGATTTCGTGCAAAAAAGTGGTAAAACTAATACGACTTTGGGATCGTAAAAGCATTATTCGGCTACTGGACTGTTTAAATTATAATGTCTCCGGTCACTTCGGTCAGAAAGGCACATTCTAACGTAGACCAAACTCGTGTTTTTAGTTGTTGACCTTGAAATGCGGTCAGGCATTTCAAAAAATATTAACATATCTAAAAAAATGAAGCAATCATTTGTATCAGCTAATATCTAATGCGATCAATTTTACAACATGTCTTATTCTTTCCAACATAAAAATTATAACATGCAAATTAAAATCAACCAAAATTGGTTAAAACTAAGTTAAATTAGGTGGTCTTGCAAAAACATTCAACCACCAGCCAAATTAAGTGCCAAAGCAGGAAGTACGATTATGTGCCTGGACTGGAGACCATGCGTCTCCTTGATCATGTTTTCACGAACCAGTGCGTCTCCTTTTGCTGCTGTTCCCGAATCATATTGAATAACTTATACCGTGAACCTATCGTTAATGTGAACGACACCTCGTTCAGATTAAGCAAGTTCATTTTTAATCTGAATATTTCAGTTTCAATTAAAAAAGTCTATTTTGGGTGCTGGAGACAGGTAAGCTGCATATGAGTTGATCATTTTTCAATGTAAACACATTCATATTTCCGGGGCTATTAAACATCACACAAGTGGCAGTTTATGGTAGCTTCTTCTAACAAAAAATACCAGAATTTGTGTTCGAACCGACAACCGTGACATATCCCAAGTAAAAATCCTGAAGGTTTTATTCATTTCTTGTAGTAGTTTTAGCAGAGCGTTATGCAGTCTAGTACGTTTTATGTTTTTCCTCAAGTAGTTTTGTCTTATTTGATTATGTTCTGTCCTGTTCTGTTCTGAGTTCTGCAGTATGAATGATAAAGACTTGAAAAAACACCTGTTTCATATATTATCAATAAGTGTAATTCATCTTACAAGCAGTTTAAAACGATACTTGCATTACCGTTTAAAAACGACGTCTTACAACTTCCTTAATTCTGCAAGAACTTTTTATCTTATTAATGCTGCCATAAAACACTTTTCTTGACAAAGGAATCATACGCTCAAGAAAGAACATTCAAGCATGATAATATTTTTTATAGCAACAGTTGATGTTGAGAAAAAGTCAGTAAAACAGTCGTCCGGCAAACAAAAGAGTGTGGATGCGAGGCCCATGTGACAGTGTACGGCCCGATTTATTTTTGGCCTGAAAATCGAAATTTTTCAATTCATTCAAGTTACCATTTTTGGCATCACAGACACTTCCTCACTTTCCAGAAAAAAAGAGTTTACATTTGACTGCATCAGAGTCAAAAATAAGTAAAAAAAACTGTAATCTAGAAAGTAAAAACAAGTAAAACCGGCATGAGAATAAGAAAAAAGAAAAGAAAAATCGTGCCACAATGGGAGGGAAAACGGGGCGTTAAAAGAGCAAAAAGTGGAATAGAAAACGTGAACAGATTGAGGAGAAAAGAAGAAAAACCGATAAATAAAACGAAGAAATCGTAAAAAATTTGGACAAACTGGACAAAAAAAGAAAAAGCAGGAAAGTAGAGAAACGAAAACATAAAAAAAAAGTTAAATGGAGCGAACAAATTGAAACGGAAGACAAACGGTATATAAAGGAAAACAAAACATGACAAAAAAGAAGGAAAAGCCGAACATAAAAAGATGAAAACCAACAAAAACTGGAAAAGGGGAAAATCGGTCCTGAAAATGAAAGTAAAAAGAATAAAAACGGACCGGAAAAGAGAGAAACAAAAGGAAAAGGGCTTAAAAGTAACCGAAAGACGGTAAGAGAAAAAAAGGGAAAAGAGAAAACAGCTGGAGCAAAAAATATTAAGTAGGAGGGGGAGGGACAAAAAAAGTGAAAAACGTGTCAGAAAAGTGGAAAATCAAGAGAAACAAGCGTACCAACAGAAAACAAGACAACCCAAAATGGAAAAGAAGAATAACGAAAGAATAAATAACAATTGAAAAAACGAAGAAAACGAGAAAATGGAAATGGAAAAATGGAATAGAAAAAAAAGAAAAGACAACTGAAAAAATGGACAGAAAAGGTAAAATTATAACGAAAATGCGCAAAACGGAAGATAAAAAGGAAATCCGGAAAACAAAGGGAAAAAAGGGATCCAAAAACAGAATAAACGTGACAGAAAAGAAGAAAAAACGTGGCGTTTAAAACAGAAAAAAAATGCGTTGGCTTACGCAGACGAAAAATATTTAAAAAAGAAATAAAATGAGTCACAAATAGATAAAACAGGATATGTGACTGACAGACAAAGAGGGAAAACTATAGAGAAAAGAAGAAAAATGAGAGCAAAGTAGAAAAAGTGATAAATAAAACGAGGAAAACGAAAAAGAAATAAAATGAACTGGACAAAAAAGGAGAAAAAACGGAACAACTAAGAAAAGAAAATTGCATAAAAAGAGAGAAAACACAGGGAGCAGGAAAATAGTGAAACGAGAACACAGAAAGAAGAAAATGGAGAAAATGAATAGAAAAGAAAGCAAAACGGGACAGAAAAGAAGGAAAACCCGGACATAACAAGGTAAAGAACGGAAAAGACTTGAAAAAAGGGAAAAGGGTTCCCAATTCATTATAGAAAAAAATTTTGTCTCCAAAAACACCCACATGCCAAATTTGGTTCCATTTGCTTAATTACTTCTCGAGTTATGAGGAAAATTGTGTTTCTTTGGTACAGGAGCCCCCCCTCTTAAAGTGGGGAGGGGTTCTAATTTACTATAGAAAATATTCTTGCCCTCGAAAACCTTCACATGCCAAATTTGGTTCCATTTGCTTGATTAGTTCTCGAGTTAGGAGGAAATTTGTATGGAAGCCCCCCCTTTTAAAGAGGAGAGGAGTTATAATTCCCCTTATAAAGAGGGGAGGGGTCTCAATTTACCATAGAATAAATTCTTGTCACCGAAAACACCCACATGCCAAATTTTGTTCTATTTGCTTGATTAGTTGTCGAGTTATGCAGAAATTTGTGCTTCATTTGTATGGGAGGGGTTTCTAACCATCACTAAAACCTTTCCTGGCCCCAAAAAACCTCTACATGCATATTTTCATGTCGATTGGTTCAGTAGTTTTCGATTCTATAAGGAACATACGGACAGACAGACAGACAGACAGACAGACAGAAATCCTTCTTTATAGGTATAGATTTGTAATGGCCTAAGTAAAAAAATTAAAGTAAAACCGGCATGAGAAAAAGAAAATAGGAAAGATAAATCGTGACACAATGGGAGGGATAACGGGACGTTAAAAGAGAAAAAAGTGGAATAGAAAAAGTGAACAGATAAAAGAGGAAAGAAGAAAAACCGATAAACAAGACGAGGAAATCGTAAAAAATTAGGACAAACTGGACAAAAATAGAAAAAGGGCCTAGAGAGCAGGAAAGTAAGGAAACGAAGCCATAAAAAAGGTTAAATGGAGCGAAAAAATTAAAACGGAATGGAAAAGAGAGACACAAGGGGAAAAATTACCCGAAAAACGGGAAAAGAAAAGAAAGAGAAAACAGCTGGAGCAAAAATATAAGTAGGTGAGGGGGGGTCTCAAAAAAAAAGTAAAAAACGTGTCAGAAAAGTGGGAAATCAAGAGAAAATGGGAATGGAAAAACGGAATAGAAAAAAAAGACAACTGTAAAAATGGACAAAAAAGGTAAAATTGTAACGAAAATAAGAAAAACGGAAGATAAAAAAGGAACTCCGGAGAACAAAGGGAAAAAAGGGATCCAAAAACAGAAAAAACGTGACAAAAAAGAAGAACGTGGCATTCAAAAGAGAAAAAATTGAACCAACGAATACGACAAGTAATAAAAAAAAAGAAATAAAAAGAGTCACGAATAGAGAGAACAGGTTATGTGACAGACAGACAAAAAGGGGAAAACTACAGAGAAAAGAAGTAAATTAAGAGCAAAGTGATAAATAAAACGAGGAAAACGAAAAAAAATTAAATCAGCTGGACAAAAAAGGAGAAAAAATGGAACAACTAAGGAAAGAAAATTGCATAGAAAAGGAGAAAGCACAGGGAGCAGGAAAATGGTGAAACGAGAACATAGAATGGAGAAAATGTAGCGAAAAAACGAAAACGGAAAACAAACGGGATAGAAAGGAAAGCAAAACGGGACAGAAAAGAAGGAAAACCCGGATATAATATGATAAAGAACGAAAAAGGCTTGTAAAGAGGAAAATCGGAACTGAAAATGAAAAGACGTAACGGAAAAGAGAGAAACAGGAGGGAAATCAGGACTGAAAAGGCACCGAAAAACGTGAGAAAAGAACAGAAAGAGGGAACAGCGAGCAGAAACAAATAAAAACGAGAAAAATAGAGCGGGGGCGACAATACAAAAGTAAAAAAAAGACTAGTTTCGCAGAATAGTGCGAAAACGAGACAAAAAGACAACAGAAAACAAGAGAAACAAAAAAGGGAAAGGAAGAGTAGCGACAGAACCAAAAAATCGATTGAGAATGCGAAGAAAACGAGAAAAAGAAATGGAAAAAATGGAATAGAGAAGGAGAAAAGAAAGCAGGAAAAATGGACCAAACAAAAAGGTAAAATTGCAGCGAAAATACGAAAAACGGGAGATTAAAAAAGGAAATCCGAAGAACAAAGGAGTCCAAAAACAGAAGAAACGTGACAAAAACGAAAAACACGAGGCATCTAGAAGAGGACAAACAGAGCCAACGAAAACTGACTGTTTTTTTTTTGAAACGATGATTCTACAATTGATCAAGGGACGGTAAGGGAAAGTAATGAAGAAGGATTTTTTTTTTCGGGAATGAAGGGGAAGGGTGGAAAGGAAGGGGGGGGGGTCTTTTGTCCAATGCTGGAAGGCCTTTGCTGCCTTCCAGCATTGGACAAAAGATAGGAGTCACAACGACAACTTATTAAGCATAGCTACCTATTACCCCCCCCCCTTCCTTTCCACCCTTCCCCTTCATTCCCGAAAAAAAAAGTCCTTCTTCATTAATTTCCCTTACCGTCCCTTCATCAATTGTAGAATCATCGCTTCAAAAAAAAAAAATAATTATATATGCCTGACCGCATTTCAAGGTCATGACTAAAGTCACGAGTTTGGTCAACGAAAACTGACCGAACAAATGGTCGGTGTTGAGTCCGACCAAACCAAGTGACAAAATTCTGATTTCGAGAGAAACGCGCTCAAAGTTTGCTGCTCTGTATTGTTTACAGCTATCAATCGTTACAAATCTCTGGTTGTTTGCAACATTTCTGTTATCTGATTAGAGTGAAATGTAGCTTAGGTAAACCTTAATTGTTTGCTGTCATTAACTCATTTTTTTAAATTTTGCGACTTGGTCCGGGAACAGGTAAATGGAGAAACGAGAATATAATGAGAATAAATAATAACAAAGGAAAAAAGGGACCCAAAAACAGAAGAAACGTGACAGAAAAGAAGAAAAAACGAGGCATCTAGAAGAGAAAAAACGAAACCAACGGAGACGAAAGACAAGAAAAAAAAATAAAAAGAGTTACAAATAGTTGCAAACTGGATAGGTGACTGAATAGAAAAAGAGGGAAAACTGTAACCGTAACTGAAAAGAAGAAAAATGAGAGCAAAGAAGAAAAACCGATAAATATAACGTGGAAAACAAAAAAAATTAGGACCAACTGGACAAAAATGACAAAAAAAGGATCCAAAAAATAAAAAAACGACAAAGAAAAGATGTTTTCTTCAGGAGCAGGAAAACAGAGAAACGAAAACATAAAAAGGGAGAAATGTAGCGAAAAAATTAAAACGGAAAAACGAAATGCCATAGAGATAAAAAAAAGGGATACCCGAAGAACAAAGGAATCCAAGAGCAGAAGAAACGTGACAGATAAGAAAGAAAAACATACCCCGAGGCAAAACGAAACCAACAAAGACGAAAAACAAGAAAAAAGAGTTACAAATAGATGCAAACTGACTAGGTAATTGAACTGATAAAGAACGAAAACTGTAGAGAAAAGAGAAAAAATGAGACCAAAGAAAGAAACCTGTTAATTAAAATGAGGAAAACGAAAAAAAAACAAGAACAAACTGGACAGAAAAGGAGAAAATACTGATAAAAAAGGGAAAATTTCATCTTTTTTATGCTACATAAAAAGGGGAAAGCAAAACGTGGCAGAAAAGGAGGAAAGGCTGGAAATAATAAGAGGAAGAACGGAACAAACGAAAACAAAAAGCACAGAAGAGCATTTAACGGGACAGAATACAAAGAGACTGGAAAGAAGGAAACTCGGGCCTGAAAATGAAATAAAAAAAGACTAAAAACGTAACGGGAAGGAGAGAAACAAGAGAAAAATCATGACTAGAAAGGTAACGAAAAACGGGGGAAAAGAAAAGAAGCAGGAAATGGGCAGGAAAAAGGAAAAACGAGACAAATAGAGGGATTTCGGGACAAACAATGATAGGAAACGTAACAGAAAAGGTGGGAAAACGGGAAAAAATAAGGGAAAACGAGACAAAAAAGGAAAAATGCAACAGAAAACAAGAGAAACCAATAGGGAAAGCAAGAATAGCGACAGAACAAAAAAACGATTGAGGAAACGAAGAAAACGATAAAAAGAGGTCAAACGGAATATAAAAAGGAGAATGATGGGATAAAATGGTAATGGGAAAATGGGACAAAAAACAAGGACAGAAAACAGGAAAGAAAAAGGCAAGATTGTAGCGAAAATGCGAAAAACTGGATTTAAAACAGATAAAGAGGGAAAACTGTAGAAAAAGTAGAAGCAAAAGAGAAAAACAGATGAATAAAGCGAGGAAAACAAAAACAAATAAGAGCAACTGGACAAAAAAGGAAAAAAAATGGCATAGGAAAGGAGAAAACACTGAGTGCAGAGGAAAATGGAGAACGTAAAAAGGGAAAACCTGAGTGAAAAAACTAAAGCGAAAGACAAACGGGATGAAACAGGAAACAAAACGTGACCGAAATGGAGCAAACCACGGACATAATAAGAAGAAGAAAGGAACAGGCAAAAACAAAAAAAATAGAAAAGAAGTTAACGCTACAGAAAACAAAAAGAGACTGGGAAAGAGGAAAATCGGGACTGAAAATGGGAGAGAGAAGACGAAAAATGGAACATAAAAGAGCAAAATCAGTACTGAAGAGGGCAAAATACGGAACAGGAAAAGAGAAAAAGAGGAAACAGCGCACGAAAAAGAGGAAAAGCGACAGAAAAGGAAGAAAAACAAAACAAATAGATGTAAGACAGAGCAACAAAAAGAAACGAGGTCGTGACAGTAACGATATCCGTTAAGAATAAAAGGAAAAACGAGACAAGTAAGAGGAAACGGGACAGAAAACAAGAGAAAAAAACAAGCAAACAAGGAAAATGCGGAAAAGAGGTCAAACAGAATATAAAAGGAGAAAGTTGGGACACTCATTTTGTCCATGGAAAAGTGGGAATAGGTTAAGAAAATGGGACAAAAAAAGTACAAAACACACTGGAGAAACGAACCAAAAAGAGGTAGAATGGAAAAACGGGAGTTAACTCCCGGGAAACCACACAGCAAATGGAAAAAGAGGAGCCAAAAGCAGAATAAACCTGACAAAAAAGAAGAAGAAAAACGGGGCATCTAAAAGGGGTAAAACGAAACAAACGAAGACGAAAAACGAGACGGAAATGAGATAAGAACAATTACACAGGGACGAAAACTGGAAACGAAAAAAGCAAAGCGAGAAAAGAGATGGAAAACGCGAAAGAAAAACACCAAACAAATTGAAAAACAAAGCAAAAACAGGACTGAAAATATGAAAACTGGAACAGAAAATGAAGAAAAACGAAACAATGGATCAGAAAAAAGAAAAACGAGACAAAAAAAAGGAAGCAAAAAAAAGAAAAGTCAGAGTAAAAACCAAAAAAAAATTGTTCAGAAAAGAAGAAAAATAGCAAAAAGCGGAAAAATGGGACTGGCCAAGAGGGAATAAAAAGGAGCAGAAAGAAGATTTTTTCTGAAGACGTTAACGTAACGAGTTAATTTTGTTTGACGGGCAAAACGTAACAAAAAGATAGCAAAATAAAAAGACTATAAAGTTCCCGAAAATATTTCCCATTTGTCAAATAATCTGTAATCTAATATGTAGCAAATTGATCAAAAAGAGTGTCTTCAGAACCGTTTGCTGCTTTTTCCGGAGTAGCATGACGTTGCGTCATGCTGGTCTGACCTGGTAGGCTGTCAAGATTCATATTCAACCAAAAAGTGGTACAACGACAATGGCGTCACTATGGCTCCCAAGGTCTGGAATTCACCCAATATCTCGTAGTAAAGGTCGTTTGTGATTATCCACGCAGCAGGTTGGTTAGCCCTTTTACGGACTGATTACCAAACACTGTTTCCGCTGCTCGCTCAACCATCCTCAATTGTGGTTCTGTTTTAACAATAATGTTTAACTGTACCGTAAACAGCCGCTGATTGCTCTAAAGAATAACAAATACCTTTTAACTAATTGTGAAAGTAATAGGTCGAAAGGTATTTATTTATTATGCTACTTTTATTGGTTTTGCTGTCTTTTGTGCCCGTCATTGAAAGTTGCGTCCATGACAATTTGTATTAATCTTGGTAAAACTTGCCACAACCGTTTGTTGTATTTTTGATGTTGATCGATCTTTCGTTGAATGTTTTCTTTGTAATTTTGCATCTTTCATTCAGGTTTCTTTTCTAAGGCGTCGATTCAAATGAGTTTCCTTCATTTCGTTAGCGAGAGTAAATTAGTAAAGGAACTTACTTCATACACTATTTCCCTTTATATCCGAAAAAAGCGTCAAATAGCAAATTGGGTGTAATTTGCGTATCATTTCGTAATTTCGACTATCATAAAAGCAGTCGTTTGAAGTTGAATTTGAATAGAATTTCCGCAATGAATAAATGCCTTGCAAAGAAAATCCTTTCAATTGAACTGAAAAGAATGGTAATGAGCAACCTATCTACCGCTACCGTTCGTTCTCACCGATTTTAAACTGAACGATGTCAGCAAAACACAGTTGAGAAACAAATTGGTTAGTTAAGTATTTGTATCGCCAGCTTTACGACTTCGAAATGGACCGAAATAAGTCGCAATCAATCGTAAATTGTCTTTTCTAAGCATAAATGAAGTTTGTCTGTGGGAAAGCTAGTTTAACAGCGTAATGTGCACGCTATACGAACTTTAATTCTCCATTAAAAGTAAATGTCTGTTATTAGCCGCAAATTATGTTTATGTTTATGTTCATTATTGCTACTTTACTCGTGGCCTATGCTATGCTGGAAAGGGTATTTTATAGCGGAAAAAAGAGGAACATACAGGATCTTAGGATGACATTTAGATTGGATGTGCCGATGGCGATGCCAACGGTAAAATGAGTTTGAAATGAACCGGATTTACTTTAAATGATCATTACAGGTTTATTGTTCAACTGAAAGTATTTTTAAATAATTGATTTTCAAACCGGATTTCGGTACAGTTGGAAATGACTTTCATTTTCAATCAATATGTTCACAAAAGAAACAGAAAAACAATTAGCAAATAAATATGAAGCACTAAGCAATCGAGCAGTTTTTCTAATTTAATTATCCATCCTCATAGCGTTTTCATTTTGTCACGCACATGTTGGGTTCTTTTCAATTTATGTATCATTTTAGTACTACTAACCATACTAAGTGCATAGCTTTCGCATATATGCGAAATTCACATGAGTTAAGCATCCGGTGATGCTGCAGGCCATTCCTTGAAACTGTTAAACTCGCTTGCCACCACCACTCCTTAGTAGACTTTGCCTCATGAGATTGCAGCAGAAAGAGAGGGCAGGGAGAGCACTTATGTGGCTAGGCATAAACAAAAGGTGGCGTTCCCGGACGTTCAGAAGAATGTTTTGGCCTGGAAAAATCGAGTAACTCTAGGATGGCGACTCTATTTAATAGCCATCATAAAAATACAGTTCGATTAGCTTGAAAACTCCGGACTCCTTTGAGGTGCAATTGGACTTAAAATCATAGTTGAAATTGGACTAGATATTAGACTTGGAATTAGAGTAGAAATTGGACCTGAAATCGGACTTGACATAGGGCGTTAAATTAAAATTGACTTGGAGTAATCTGGACTGGAAGTTATACTTGAAATTAGACATGAAATTGAACCTTAAACAAAATTTGAAGTTTTGATTTAGAAATCAGGGTTGAAACTTTACTTGAAATTAGAATTGGTAGTAAATTAGAGTTAAATAGAACTTGAGATTCCACCTGGAATCACATTTGAAATTAGACTTACAATTGAAAAGTAAATTGTTAAATTGTTTAAATTGTATTTAAACTTGAAAACATAGTTTAAATTTGCCTTAAATATAAACTTAAACGAAAAAAGAAGCCTGGAATATCTGGAGTAGGAGCTAGATCGCAATTAGACTTGAAATTGAACTTGATATCGAAAACTAAATTAGACCAGAATTTGGACTAATTTGAACTTGAAGTTTTACTTCAAATCGGAAATGGACACGAAATTAGATATGAGGTTTGACTTGAAATTAGGACTGATATTTTTCGTCTTATTATCTCACACTTTTTACCTTCACTCTGCTCAATTTTTGTCTTTTTTCCAGCCCCGTTTTTCCACTTTATGCTTTTATCTTTTCTTTTTCTCCGCACCGTTAGTTTTCGCTCCTTATTTTTCCTTACTCTTTTTCTATCGTTTTACTTTTTTTCTGTGCCGTTTGTATATTCCTTATTTCCTGTTCCAACTTCTTATTTTCAGTTCTGTTTTTCCTCATATTTTCCCTTTTGTTTTTCACTAGTATTTTGTTATGTTTTTGCCATTTTACGTCTTTTCTTTTCCCTTTTTTCTGTTCCAGTTTTCTTCGTTTTCTAACGCTTTTTATATCCTTTCCTTCTCGTTTGTCGTGAAAAATTGGACCGTTGCACAGTGGTCCAAAAGGGCGAAAAGTGGAACTTTTTTCTTAGTGCCTTGCTTTCATTTTATCATTTATGCTCTTCAGCACTTTTGTTCATATGAATATCCCCCTTAATCTAAAACTGTCAAAAGTTCGTCATTGATTACTATGATGAAAATAAAAAAATAACTTTTTTGTGTTAGAAAATATAGACATAGTTTCTTCTGCAAAGTTGTAAATATTGTGAAAACAAACAACTTTGCTGAAGAAATAAAATTTCTATCTTTATCGAGTGCTGAACTACAGGGCATATTCTTTGAAATTTCTTTAAAAATTAGTTTTTCGATCTTAGCTTTTCTTAGTTGCATTCTACAAGAACACAATGTTCTAAGCAATTATC
This sequence comes from Sabethes cyaneus, assembly GCF_943734655.1. Classification (NCBI taxonomy): domain Eukaryota; kingdom Metazoa; phylum Arthropoda; class Insecta; order Diptera; family Culicidae; genus Sabethes; species Sabethes cyaneus. The sequence goes on along the minus strand of NC_071353.1, from coordinate 149,751,051 downwards.
AAAGCTCTCAAAACACACGTTTTTTTTTTCAGAAGTCTGCAGATCTCAGGGACTTTTACTTTCTAAGTTATCCTATATTCAAGCTTTAAATTTCCGTAGCTTCACGAGCCTAAAGAGTAAAATGGGGCACGAGAATTTATGAAATCAGTGCTTCATCTTAAAGCTTAAGTCGAGTACTATAAACTTGTACAGGTTCCGCTTGTCCCCAACCACCCAAATGAGAGTATGGCAAGTATACGTTTTATGTGTATCGCGTTCGCTAAAGGCTCGAAACACGTCAATTTTTTGTGTTAGTAGATAGACACATGGTTTCTATGGCAAAGTTATAGACAATATAAAGCCAGGCAACTTTGCTAAAGAAATGATATTTCTATCTCTATCGAGTGCAGAGTTATAGAACATTTTTCTTGGAAATTTAAAAAAATTAGTTTTTCATGCTATGCTTATGTTGGTTGCATTTTACAGGAATATATGGTTCTAGACGATTATTGAATGACTTAAAATACACGTTTTTCCAGAAGATTGCAAATCTCTAGGACCTTTCCTTACAAAGTTATCGCTTTTGGCTCGTGAAGTTAAGGAAAAACAAAGCTTAAATAAGCGATAAATTTGTAAGGAAAAGTCCTAGAGATTTGCAACCTTCTGCAAAAACATGTGTCTTGAGTCTTTCAATAATCGCCTAGAACAATATACTCTTGTAAAATGCAACCACCTACGCTAAATATGCAACACCTATTTTTAAAGAATTTCCAAAGAAAATACTCTACAGCTTTGCACTCGATAGAGATAGAAATATCATTTCTTTAGCAAAATTGTTAATCTTCATATTTTCTACAATTTTGCCGAAGAAACCATGTATCTATCTACGAACACAAAATAATCGAGCCTTTAGCGAACGCGAAACATATAAAACGTATGCTTGCCATATACTCATTTGGGTGGTTGGAGACAAGCGGAACCCGTACAAGTTTATAGTACTCGTCGAGTGTTAAGATGAAGCGCTGATTACATAAATCCGCTTGCCCCATTTTACCCCATGGGCTCGTGAAGCTATGGAAATTTAAAACTTGAATATGCGGTAACTCAGCAAGTAAAGAGCCAAGAGATTTGCGGTCTTTTGCAAAAACGTGTATTTTGAGAACTTCGATAATTGTCTAGAACATTGTTTTCTTGTAAAATGCAACTAACAAAACTTAAGTATGAAAAACTAATTTTTAAAGAAGTTTCTCACCCTATAGTTCAGCACTCGATAAAGATAGAAATTTTATTTCTTCAGCAAAGTTGTTTGTTTTTACAATATTTACAACTTTGCCGAAGAAACTATGTCTATATTTTCTAACACAAAAAAGTTATTTTTTTATTTTCATTATTCTAAGCAATAACTAACTTTTGACAGTTTTAGATTAAGGAGGATGTTCATACGAACATAAAGAGATACTAGAAAAAGTAGTTCCACATTTCACCCTTTTGGACTACTGTGCGTTGTGCTTTCTAGTGACACTTTTGCGCTGGTCAATTTTTGTTTCTAAATATGAAAACGTCTGAAGTTTGCAATTCTTAGGTTAAAACCATTATTACTATTGTGCAATGTACAACGGATGGATGGTGAATATTCGTTGCAAAGCTTATACAACAATGAAAGTTAAAAGTTCATTCACATAAACATCTATTTTCTACGGAAAATTTTATTCATCTCATGTCTCAATATAGAATATCAATACGAATTTCTTGTATTTTTATTGTGGTGACCCAACATGGCCCGACTTTGACATTTTTTGTCTTCACGTTAAAAACTTTTTTTTTTTTCAAGTAATCAGTTCAAGATTTCGCAAAGCCATACATTATTCCTAAATTCCAATCCCCTAAATTTTCATTTTTTTTTTATCAAACTTAGCGGGGCTGATCAAACGTTTTTTAGCTGAATTTATTCAATCTGTAGCTGAACTATGGTTTAGTTTTAGAAATAAAAACGTTTTTCAGCTTTTAAACAGCTAAATTTGGTGATTTTATCATGTTCCGGGCTTGCTAATAGCTGCTTAGAAACTGTAATGTAGCTTAATAGAGGCTTTTGTGCGTTTTTAAATAACCAATTTGCGCAAAGCTTGAAACAAGGCGCACATAGGCGATATAACTGCTTAATAAGTGTTTTTTCTGCCTCAAACGAAATAGGTTGTATAAGTTCTCCAATTTCGGCTGAATAAATATTGTAGAATTGTTTACATAAGTTTTATTCGATGCATATTCAGCTATGGCTGAATAATTATGGCTAGTAAAATGTTTAATCAGCGCATAAATGTTTCTTGGGCGTACATGGTATCATTCATATTCAAATATGATATCAATAATATGGAATAAAATCAGATCAAAACAGACCGGAACCGGAACTATTTCAAATTAATTCCAAAGTATGGCATTGAATTGATATTGGACATTAAAAAGTCCAAGAGTGACTGTGGTAAACTTTATAGACCAACGAACCTACAGTAACATAATACCTTAATAATAAAAGAAATTCTCGCGTAACTTTTCAAAAGGACCTAAGTAACATTGAGAGACTCTCTTTGGCGTCCCTCTCTTCTGATTATTACGGTGACATAAATGCATTTCAACAAAAAATTTCTTCACGTTTAGCTAGATAGTGACGGTAGCAACCGACTCATGCAAAGCTGGTGTTTTAAAGTACATTTACATTGCCGTGGGAGGTGAAAGAAAAGAGGCACAAAGAGAATCTCTCATTGTTTCTTAGGTCCTTTTGAAAAGTTACGCGAGAATTCCTTATAACGCATATGTAGCTTATATCGATATCAACCGATTTTTGGTAATTTATGTTTTTGTTATTGCATGTAGGTTGGGTAGGTTAATAAATAATCGCAATTTACCTTTTTTATTTAAAGCCAAAAAAAGAAAAAAAGAAGAAAAAGTTGTACAAAATGTTATTTAAGGAGTTTTTGACGAATAAAGAGAACTTCTATCTCTTAAAGGAAAGAAGTTACAATGCTACAAACTAATGTTTCCCCTTAATACCAGTTTTTCGAATTTTTTTCAGGTTATTTCGACTTTTACGCAGTTTTGATGTTCCACGAAACTTAACATACTATGAAAATACACCTTTTTGCTGAAAGAAATGCAGCTCTACCTTTCTTGGTTTTCGAGCTATTCCAGCTTTTGTCTAATTTTCAATAAATTTTTAAGGGTAGGGATATGCGACGTATTTTCGCCAACTTTTCGTAGTCTTTTTTGCATGTCTTATCGCTTGTTTGACAGTTTTAAAATGTTTCTACCCAATTTTTATCGTGTTTTTTGACGTCGTTTTATCGTATTTTTGCCATCTTTTCATCACTGTTCCATTGACTTCTATTCACATTTTCACCAACATTCCGCTGTCTTTCGCTATCTCTTCGTTGTCTTTTGTCTTTATTTTAGTCATCTTGTCATCGCTTTCTGAAGGATTAAATTTCCAAACTCTTGGATTTGTCGCGTAAAAAGAGAATATTGAACATTAATGCATGTATAGAATAAGGATTCCATCTACTTGATTATAAAGAACAACCTCGGAACAACCTTATTCGCTTGATTTTGAAGTTCTATCGCACTATAGAAATCATATTACAGAACTGCCAAAATGCGGGGAAAAATAGATATGAAAATATTTAGCCAATTTGCCAATTTCCAACAAGGAAAATATCAGTATTACGATAAATATCTGCCGTCAAAGTGAAAAATGCATAACAGCAATAAAGCAAATCAGTGGTGAACGACCCTCTGGGTTAACACCACTCTAAAAAAAATAATAAAGCAAATCTTCCATTTTAATACACTGCTCATTAAAGAAAAGGATTCTATTCGCTTCTTTTTCTCAGAAAGAATAAAGTTATGCTCTTCGGGATATTGTTCATGGCATGTAACGTACCGTAAAACGGAGTATCATTGATCATTGGGGGTAACATTGATCAGTTCAGGAGAGTTGGCAGAAGTAGTTTATTTCACATATTTATGCGAATGGTCCATTGGATCAATGTTACCTCGATGATTAATGTTACCCCGTTTTACGGTACTCTTACTTTTTGCCATTAAATGAAACTTTCAATCTTTTAAGCAAAGTTTATGAAAACCCGTAGCATTGAGCACTTGATCCGTAGGTCCGTAGAAAATTCCTAAATCCGTAGAACTACTAAATCTGTAGATCTGGCATCACTGTATCCGATCGGCACCAAATTTTCGATTTTTGCTTTCTGACCGAAATCGAACAATCTGGCGAAATTTGGTTTAAAGTCGTGAAGCTCGATTACACGGGGCTCGGACACTTCGCGTGGAGTGACCCATATGTATGAACGGACGCCGTGCTTTTTGGCACGGTATCGCGCGGTGCGCTTCCAAGCACCATATACAAAAGAAATTGGCTCCGATGTGCACTGAAACTGTGTTCACTATGAACGGAACAAAACATTTTAGTGCGGCTCGCAGTGCAGTGTCTTGCTGTCACAAGTCACAAGTAAAAAAGTGACCTCAGAAGTTCCACAAGGTTGCCACCTAGGTCCTCGTTTGTTTATTGTATATGTGAACGGCATTTTCAATAGGTGCCATACATTATTTTATAGTTTATTATGCTTACAAAACCATGAACGGTACCCTTTGTGCTCATCCTGCTGCACGCTACTAACCAATTCTTTTTAATGTTTGGCATGTTTTGATACACTTCTAGGTTCTAAGGACAGAAATTCCGTACCATGTCGTGCTAGGTTAGGAATAAATTTGAAAAGCCGCGAAAATATGTTCCGCTAGCTATTGCTTCTGGGTGGAGGAGAAAGATGGATGGGATAATGGATGGACTTAATCGAAGTTAGGTTCGGCTAGTTGGGATCTAAAATGGTCCGAAAGATGGATCCGCCTTTACATTCCTTTGCTTGCTTTGGGGATTTCTACCACGTGTCTCTAAATTTACTTTGGTTTGTCCAACGTAAACTTTTTCACAGTGGCTACGAGCAATTTTGTGTAAAGCTCTGCTCTGTTTAACAACTTAATTTTTTCTTGAGTGAACCCTAATCGTGTTTTGATTTGGTCATTTCTTCTGGTGATAGACAATATCCAAGTTAAACCTTTTTAATTTTGGACGAACTTGGTGTGTTAACTCCGCATCGTATTTAACTCTTTTCAGATCTTCTGTTATCAGAGTAGGTATTTTAATGTTTGCCTGTTCTGGATTTTTTTTTTCTTATCTACAATCGATTACTTCAATGGTATTTCTATTGTAACAATTTAGACTGTTAATTTCACAAATATAGTCCTTCTTAATTCTCGTTTCGCTTTTATACTGCCAGGTGTTGTCATCGTTTTAGTATTCGCCAGTTTCTTATAAATCTAGAAATCAAAATTGCCAAATTTTGTATCACAACAATATCTAGAAAAGGCAGTCTGTTTTTCTGTTCTATTTCAAAGTAAATCCAAGGCTCATGTGAATGTTATTAATAATGTCTTCAAATTGTTCAAGTTCTTCAATAAAGATACGATAAGTTTTGCCACCAACAACGGTTTTGTGGGAAATTCCTGTCATTTTGTTTTGTTTTTTAATGCTTGCCATGAAGACGTCACATAAAATCAGTGAAAGGGGACTTCCCATGCGTGCACCGTTCGTCTGTTTAAAAACTCATTATTTACGAAAATTGAGCTTCACATTTGATCAATTTTCTTTAATCAAGCCAACGTTAACGATCATTCACAGCAGAATGGGAATGAATTGTATAATAAAACCGCGCCAATCTCGCTGTGGCTGTGACTTCATCGTTGCCCTCAACGTTCGTTTTACGTAACACTGCCTCACCCTGGCTGGCTGGCCGGGATCCCTTCAGGAAAAGTCTACATTACATTCCGTCGTAAATCTTGTACCGTGACATTCAGCCGTGCCATGCGAGCAAAGAGCCATGGCAAAGATCTTGAGAGAAAGTCAGACGGTACGGTACGGTGGTCAACACACGATCACGATCACGACCGAGAGACTGGTAGATACAAAGTTATGCCAAAGACTTGTTGAGGACAGACCGACAGACAGACAGACAGACGAAAAATAAAAGATTAACAAGCACGTACCCGATTAGGTTAGGTTGGGTAGGAAATTGCTTCCTAGCCAGCAAGCCAGCCAGCCAGCAGCCGCACTGAAAGCGATACCTTTCTTGATTTCTTGAATCGTGTAATATTTCATCTTCCGTACTCTTCTTCTTCAGCTCAGGACAGGACCAGACTAGGTTAGGTTAGCTTCCTGTCCTCTGAACTTCTCAAGGCGAGCAAGTCGCGCCTGCCTGCATCGTCTCCGCTAATTACTCCTATACACGATGATGATGATGACGGTGTGCGGTGTGATGATCGCTCTAAAGTTGAACTTGTTTTGCAGGAAATCGAAGTAAATCGATCGCTTAACGTAATTAAAAACCACCACACAGTCCCCGTCGCGTGCATTGGGTTGGGATGACCTTTCTCGGACGTTTTTTTTTTTTTGCAAAGTCACTCACATCACAACACAAGGTTTAATTAAATTGGCCGGTTTTTTCTTCCTCTTTAATCAAATGTATTAACATTTCATAATTTTAATATTAATTGGAACTCACGAAGTGAGGAAACTTTTAGACAAAAAGTCACTAACTTTATGATGGAATGGAATCAGGTCGCGATAATCAAATTAAACGTGGGTATAAACAAAACACGTTTCCATGGTTTTTTTCTTTCTTGTGGTTGCTCCATTGTCAAGCATTGTCATTCATTATGGTTTAGGTCGGTACAATAACAATAACAGAAGAAGGTGAAATAGATTTGAGTCGAAAACCCCCCAGTGCCAGAGGCTACTAGATCGCAATGAAAGACCCTCCCTCCAGCCAGGTGAATGTTTGCCTCATAAATGCACAAATAATAATTACCGTCTATTTGGGGTCCATGCTCCATTAGGAGGAGGAGGAGGGCGTAAGCGTGACTTCGCTTATCGGATTCTGCCTAATGATTATGGGTAGCTATTAGGTTTAGGTACCTAACTAATTATTACGCAAAGCAATAATTTTTATCGGTTGACATACTTTTGTGATCGAAGCATATAATTTACGTACGGGGATAAGCCTACTCACAGTTTGACAGTAGTTGATTTGGTTGCTTACTTCTTTGACCGAGGCGGCGGCCGGGCGGGCGGGCGTCCTTTCGGTTCGTTCAGCGGTTGACAGTGTTGGCAGGTTTTTTGTCGTTCGGATATTTGCAGGCACTTTTACACTTATGATAATATATGCTTATGAAAATGACACCATAATTCTATGCGCAAGCATTCTAGCCGGGCTGGGTGTATGTATAAATAAACATGTAATGTAAATGCATGATTGTGATGATCGGAAAAGCAAGGTTGTTTCGTGGCCCGGACAGGACCGGAAGGAATAAAAAAAAGTGTATGTTTTTTCAGATTTAACGAACGCTTGTTCCAGTGTTTTCTTTTTCTGTACAAAAACAGTGCTAACAGCTTTCTCGCCATTCGATTGGTAGTTCTTACTACTTAAAAAAACTCACTATAAAACTAGAAACTATATACAATCCACTAAATTGGGCGTGTGTGTGTTTTTAGCTTTGCTTAACATGAACAGTGTGTTGTTTATGTGTTTCAGAAGAAAAAAAAAGAGAATAAAAATTACAGAACACGGCAATAAATGTTATTTACACAAACGATTCACGATTTTCACACTGAGAAGCAGGTGGCTGGGAAATAAAACGTCATTTTATCGAATCGTTCACACGGTTAGATAAGTTGTGAAGTTATAATAATACTTGTATAGAATGCCTAGTAGTACCTAACCTAACTAAACTAGTGTCACTACATACTGTAATATTAGCTACTGCGCTAACGATTGCGGCATCTTCGTCTACGTTCTGATCACGCTTGCTGCGATTCTGCCTGCCTGGAGTATTTTTCTCAGTTTGAGTAGCATCACTGTAACAATAAATATTTTCTTCTCATTTTTTCGTGTGTCATCTTCTTCTTCTTCTGGGAATCAATCAATTGTGATTTCATTCTGGTTTCGTTTTTCTCCAGTCAGTGTTGCCTCTAAGCCACTACTAACATACTTTTTCTTCTTCTTCTTATAGACTAGCGTTACGCACAGTTCAGCTCTACATATATTTCAACCAAAAACTCTCTTGTTTGTTTGTTTATTTTTGTTTGCGTAAAATTCCTCTACACAGTTTTTCAACAGAAACAGTTTACAGTGTGAAAGTGACGGTTTTTGGACAGTTCTTCACAGAAAGTGCATCGGAAGCATACAGAGAGAGAGAGAGGGGTGCGTGCACTAGTATGTGTGTAGGTGTGTTGGTGAAGGAAAAACAAATCGAACAACAAACGAACTGTAAAAAAGCGGTGTGCGTGTGTGTGTGCGCGGGCGTGCGGGCAATAATATTTATAATTGCAACAACGACAGCAGCGTCAACCGAGCAGGCCAGTTCTTCTGTCATTCATTGGGTTCATTCTTTTCTTCTTACTTGATGACGTACGGGGTTTTGCGACTTAATGGCTAGAAACGGGTGAGTAAGTACACACAGAAAAACAATACACGCGGAAAAACAGGGAAAGGAAAAGAACACCAGGATTTTCTCGAGCTTTGGTTAAAAAAGAAGGGGAAAGAAACCACACGTATACAAACACAAACACACATAGAAAAAGATAGAGAGAAAAAAAGAGGGAAAGGGAAAGTTCAGTAGCAGAGAAACAAAACATAGCTTTTTCAGCGAGAGAGTACAAAATAAGCATGGTAGTAAAACGTGGTCATGTTTTTTTTCGTATTCTTTTCTTCAAGGGGGTTAGCAGAAACAACAATAAATTAGTTAAACTCTATGGCATCTCGTTTGCTTCGTTCGGGAATTACAGAAAGTAAAATTAAAAACTGCAGCCGGACCTGCTGCGGTGGGGAGACCCCGCCCCAGCCCTAGCAGTCCTACCCTGGCCCTAGCCCGAATACAGTCAAACGCGCCGGGAGGGGATAAAGTTAAAATATGCATTTGCTACTGTAAAACACAGGCGGGGGTGGAGGACCACCGTTTTCGATCCGCTTTCGAACGGGGGTTTTAACTGACCTCTCCGGCACGCCGGAAGAAGTACGCCGGTATGCTGCGCGCTCCGTAGCTTCGCTCTTCGCTTTCGCTGTCGTTGCCGTTGCCGTTGCTGCTGCCGCTTCGGTCGCCGAGGATCTCCCGATCCAGGCTGGCCGCCTCGAGCGCCACCGGATCCTGGTCGCTGGTCAGCGCCCGGGTGAGCTCGTCGTTGTCCAGCTCGGGCCGGTAGACGGGCGAATACTGCCGCTCCTGGCGCTGCTCGCCCGACACTTCCCGCGTGATGAAGTCCGGATGGTAGAGCGAGGACAGCGGAATGCTGTACTTGTCGTTTTTGCTTTCGATCTTCAGCTCGTGGGCGTCGAAGTCCGGCGTCAGGACCGGCACCACGTACTTGATGTTGAAGTCAACCTTCGTGATCGGGGCCTCCGTCGTGGTGGTTGTGGTGCTCGTCGTCGTCGTCGTCTTCGTCGTCGGGGTCGACGTGGTAGGGGCAGGCTTCGCCTGCTTCTTAGCGGTCGGTTTCGGAAGCGGCACTACCTGGATGTCTTTGGACTTTCTGTGGGAGGTCGCACCGTCACCAAAGTTAGAGCGCAGTGCTACCGAGGGGACGTACTTTCTACTGGTGCTTTGTACTTTCAGGGTGGTGGAGGAGGTGCTTGGAAGCGTTTCAGTTACCTGTTCGGTGACGACAGCCGGCGCCACCGCCGGTTCGTCTTCGCCGGAGTTTTCGTTCGTGTAGGTGAAGTCCAACTGCGGTCGGTAGACAGTGGACTTCGGTCGTTTAGTGTATCTGCGTTTGGTTTCCACGCTGGGAATGACCAACGATTGGACGCGCTCCTGCGGAGCGGTTAGTTCCGGTGCGGGCGTTGTGGTTGTGGTGGTGGTGGTTGTGGTAGAGGTGGTGGTTGTAGGAGTGGTTGTTGTCGTTGGTTTCGGAGTGGTGGTCGTAGTCGTGCTGGTGGTTGTCGTGGTTGGTGTTGTTGTCGGCGCAGCCGTCGTCGTTGTCGTCGGTTCATCCGACGGTTCCTGGAAGAAGAATTCAGCCGGAAGTGTGTACTTGTGGACAATCTGTGTTGTGGATGAAGCAGTAGTCTCAGCTGCGGGTGTCGTCGTGGTAGGAGCTTCCGTAGTCGTGGTTGTCGTCGTCGTAGTGGTCGTCGTTGTCGACGCAGTCGACGAAGGCTGAACCGGAACCGTTGTTGGCAACTCTTCCGTGTAGTAATCTGTAGTTCCATCCTCCTCATTCACGGTGCTATCTTCAAAATCTACTATGCGTTCCGTATCCGGCTTAACAGATGGTGTAGTTACCTGAGTGTAGCGTTCCGTTTCCGCAATCAACGGTGTAATAGTCACCAATTCCTCCTGTCGCGAACGCTCCGTTGCTCCAAACTCGGCACTGGAGATCCGCTCGATCTCCACCCTTGGAGCAACGGTAGCTTCCTCTTCCTGTTCCTCCAGATTCAACTGTGTCGTTTGAACATCCGGTTTGCCCGTCTTTCCTTCCTTATCGCCGTCGAAAAGACCTTCCAGTGGAATGGTGGAAGTCTCGACGTTGAAAATACTATCGGCAAACACTAGCGTTCGACTTTTCTTCTCCTTCTCTTCGACCTCAGTCTTGTTCCTCGGTTCAACGAGACGAATGATGATCTTGCGATTGATTTCACCCAGCTTCTGCATGACCGGAATCTCGTCCGGATTGCTGGTGTTCTTCGTGTAGATCTCCACCACCCGGTGGATCTCGACCAGTTTGTCCGTCTTGTTCGCCACCGGCAGTTCGATCTCCTGCTCTTCCGTGCGGTAGATCTCCGTCGACGACGGCATCGATTCGTTCTCCTTGTCGATCGAGAACACATGGTAGAGCGTCGTTGGTCGGACCGTGGTGGTGGACGTTCTACTACGTTCCTGCAATATATTGACATCATCAATATCGATATTATCATTAATGGTGTAAATTGTGTCGGCCGTATTGAGTGTGGTGTACAGAGTTTCATCGGATGCTGTGTAGTATTCGGTGGTAGTTCTGACTGTATTGATTGTATCTTCGTATGAAGTAGTGTTCTCCACCTCGTTCTCGGTTAGGAGTGTTGTAGGTGTGCTTGTGGTTGGTTGTGACCGTGACCTCTGCACGACCGGCAGCACCGACAGTATGACCGGCGTCTGTGGTTCTACTACGCTAGGAAGTGTCGTCTCGGGTTGTTGTTGCGTTAGCTCGGTTGTTGTTAGTACCACCGCCGGGTTACGGTTAAATAGTGACGAGAGATTTGTGCGCGTCCGGCTGCCACCCACCGGAAGAGAAATCGTGGTCAGATTCGATTTTCTCGTTGGTTTCCGGGGCTGATAGCGCCTGGTAGGCCCGGCAGCTTGCTGTGACTCACCCACACGCTGAGCGGTTGCTTTCTCCTCAACCTCACTTGGTCCGGCTGCCGACGCAGACGACGCCGTCGTCGACCGCTGTCTTCCGAAAACTGGACGACCTCTGGTCGTCAGCGTAAAGCGCGGCTTAGCCGTGGAAGCACCAACGGCGCCACTCGACGCACCAACCGCCGCTGTTCCATTCGCCGGTTTATACCCTCCAACATTTCCAAACGGCCTCCTGGCCCGCGTCGTAATCGCCCTCACCGTCGTGGTCGAACCTTCCGGTGGTTGATTATTCTTAAAAATAAACCTCGTATTACTTCCCGGTCCGGAAGCTCTGGATCCTCCGGATCCAATAATCCTCGGTCCCGGTCTTCTAGACGCCGTAATCACCTCCCGCGAACGTCCACCACCTACGGTGGGCTCCTCCTCATCCACATTATTATTCCCACTTCCGACGGGTCCAAACAACCGCTTACCATGCCTCTGAATCTCATTCTCATCATCCTCAACCTCGCCACTGTACCGTCCCGTCACCGTCGTTCCATCCTTCTCCTCCGACGAGGCCGAAGGCCTCCTAATCTCCGTATAACCTCGCGTACCGGGTCCAAACCTCTCTCCGCTGTTCTCCTCCTCCAGCGTGGTCTTCACATCCGTCTCAAAATCGGTGTAAGCAGCCTCGGTGGTCGTAGTCGTCGTCCTAGCAAACAAATTCGGCCTCCTCGGCAGCAGTGCCGAGGTACGGTTAACGGCCTTACGCTCCGCGGCCGGCTTCGCAGCCGCACTGGTTCCCTTGTCGAAGGAATCCTCAAACGATTGTGGCCGTGGGGTTCGATTAGCACCGACGAATGCCGGTCGACGACGTGTCGGTGAAAGCGGTCGACTGGAAGAGCTCTCAACGTCATCCCCGTTAGCGCCGGCGGCGCTCGAAGCTGCCGTCGTCGAACGAGCCGAACCCAGCGCGGGTCGTCTTCGCGAAGCGAGGAACGACCGTACGGTGGAACTGGTGGGTTGCTCCTGGTCTTCACCACCGCCGAGCGGTGCTTCTTCGGTTGTGCTGGAAGCACGTGCCCGTGCTAGCGAAAAGGAGGGACGACTTTTCCGGGAAGGGATGAATTTCTTCACCGTGGACACTTCCGGACTCTCGGTTGTGGTGGTCGTGGTGGAAGCACCGAACTTTTTCCGGGCGGCTGTGAAGCTTCGGGCAGGGCTTCGGCTGGGGACTACTTCCGATTCGATCTGTTGATTGTCGCTAAAGCGTGCCGCTGCCGTTAGAGGGTTGACGGGACGTGTTCTAACGCTGACGGGGAGTTTTCGTGGTGTAGGAGCTTTGTTCAGGGGGCCTTCGGTGGAGGGTTCGCCTGTAATGACCGTGGAAAGGAGGTCTGTGGTTTCCTCCGAGTCGTTGCTTTCTTGGGATTCCGGGAGTTGGCGGCGGAGGAGGTTATCGCTGCTCAGTACGTCGTCGTTCGTTAGGAAGGTGGATTCGATTTCGTTGGAAACATCGGAAAAGACGGTCGTGTGATCTGAGTTGCCTACGGCACTGTCCGCGAAGGTTGGTTCAGCGGTGAACGGTTCGACGGTGGTTGCCGAACGGGTGGCAATGCTTTGGGATTCCGTGGTGGTGCGGGTTGTCGTGGAGCGGAGTCTCAACCGGCGGTTTAGCACGGAGTTGCGCTCCAGGTTTGTGCGAGGAGCTTCCTCGGCCGGTTTTTCGGTTGTGGACGAGGGCCGCCGGCGGCCAAGACGGCGTCGCGTTACGGTTGTGGAAATTCCCGGTGTTTTCTCGGTGAAATCTTCGCTTTCGCCTTCCGCTGGTGCAGGGGAAGCCGATGACGTGGAAAGTGTTGGCCGTTGACGCCGCTGGAAGGGGGATGGTCTTCGGGAGGGCTTGTCAGCCACTTCGCTTGCAAGAGCGTTGGAACTCTGAGTGACGGCGAGTTTTCGCGGAGTGAACTTAGACCGAAGGGTGGAAGCTTCGTTTGCTGTTTCCGATGAGGCAGCCGAGGTGGACGTTCGGAAACGTCCAGGTCTCGTAGGTCGCGAGCGACCGGGTATGAAGGTCTTATTCGTATTAACTTCCGACAACACAACCTTCAGCGTTGTTCCACCAGACTCCGTAGTCGCCTCCGGCGACGAGGTTCGACTTCTCAACGAGGGGAACTTTCGTCTTCCTGGAGTTGTGGTCTCTACCTCCGCCGCATTAACACTGTAAACCGTCGTAAAATCATTAGATCGTTCCAGATCCGCAACGGTAGTTTCAAACGCAGCGGAGCTGCGCTCCGATCCAGTCACACTTTCCGTCGCCATTTCATTGACATCTTCTGCCAGCCGATTATCAATCGTATCCTGACTGGGACTCTTCACCGTCGTCGTCGTTGTAGTCGTGGTCGTCGAACTTTGCCGAACGATGTTCGTTATTGGTGCATCATGAACAGTTCCTTTCGTCAGTTGAGCTTCCTTCTCCTGAAGCCTCCTCGCATTCAGCTCATTCCTATTACTAAACCCATACTGCAGCGCAGTTCCCAGCGTAAGCAAAATCCGCTCCTGCGTCTTGAAAAGATCCTCATCGATTTTGATAGTTTTAATATTATTCAGATGAACAACCGGGGAGCCCGTTTCGACTTCCGGTTCCTCGGTCGTCGTCGTAGTGATAGTCGCGGGACTAGCACTCGATCTACCGCTATAGAGATTAAAATTCACCCGCCTCAATGAAGCCCTAGCAGTTGATTGCTCAACTGGCTGCTCCGGGGTGGTGATTCGTTCGGTAGCACTACTACTACTACTGCTACTGGTGGCCGTCGCTTCCGGCACACGGCTAGAAGCACGGTTCAAAGAGAAACGATTACGCGCAAAAGACTCGGACTGCGGGCGACGTGGCTGTGCAGACGTCACACCCGAAGCAACGGCAGCAGTCGCCTCGGTCGAAGACGAAGGAATGGAAGCTGAAGATCGCGAACCGGACGGTTCGCCGGACGCTCCGAACCGGACGCGACCGCGGAAACCCCGTGGCCGCGTTGGTCGTGGACTCGCCGGCTCGCTGCTGGCCGAATCGCCGGCGCTACCTACCTCGTTGCTGCCGGGATTCGACGCAGCGGACGGACCGGCGGCAACACCAATCCTACGTCTAGCTGAAAGATCAAACCTTTGATCATTGGCAAAACTCACCTTTACCGAACGAAGAGTGGTGGATTCTTCGGGCGCCAAAGTCGTCGTCGTTGCGCTGCTCACAGGACGACGGGTTGGCCGCGTGCGACGAACCGCTCCGCCGAACGGACGGGGAGCGGCTTGGGTTGGGGTTAATTGACTATCGGATTCCTGCTTATTAGTGACAACTTCTAAGGGACTTGCTGTGGTGGTAGTTTTCCTAGTTCTTGGCGAAAATTTGAAAATCGAGTTAGACTGTTCTTCGTTAGTGCTGGACAGCTTTTCGCTGCTCGTCGAGGGGGTAAAGGTGGTGGTGGTGATCGGCAGTTCGGTCCCACCGGTTGAAGCAGTTGTCAGCGCGAGCTGCTCTTCAACCTCCTGAACTCTAGGATTTACACTATCACCGCTAGAACCCACACTACTACTATGCACACTCAGGTCCAATTCACTAACACTACTACCAGTAACACTTTCACCTAGGTTTAGTATTGTGGTTACCTCGTTGGTCTGTTCGTTCTTGCTACTATCTACGGTCACCGTGTCATCCGTCGTTAGGCCGCCGTCGGAGTCCGCCGACGAGGAGGTCTTACTTAATTCTAGTTCTGAAACAGTGTCTACCGAAGCGCTCCGTTCCGGGGCTTCCGTCTGAATTGAGTCTGTGTTGAGGTATTGTATGTTGCCTGTAGATGGAGTAGTGGCTGTCTGTGGCAGAACCGTAGCAACCGGCTCCGCCGTGGGGGCCTCGGTCGTGCTGCTACGTTCTACGCTAGCGTACTGTCGTGTACTGTACGTGATGAACTGTTCTGGTGCATCGGTAGTAGACGATGTTGTGTAAATTGTTTGGAAATCGGTGGAGGGTACCAATAGAGACGAATCAGTGCCTACATCATCTTTGTCGCCTTCCTGCAAGCGATTGAACTGCTGCACGGTAGCTCGGCGACGTTCGATGGAATTGTACCTAAAACGGAAAAGACCTTCCATTATTCTCAACTTCCAAATCAAAAAACTCCACAAAACAATCACTCACCGACTCGGTACTCGTTCAACCTCCTCCAAGGGATCTTCCGTTGTCGTTTGTCGGAAGCGATTCCGATTTACCGTACTGTATTGCTGCACCGGTGCAGCCACATTCTCGTCTTCATCATCCTCGACACTCTCCGGCACAGTTGTCGGTCGTTGTCTCCGAATACTAACGTATTTCGGACTCGAAGTAGGCCTCCGGGTGGAGTACGTCGAAGGTTGATTCTCCTCCTCCTCATTGTCCTCATCATCAACGTCCCCATCACCATCCCTTTCTTCCGCCAAATCATCCTCAACCTTGGTTGGCCGTTGCCGGGTCAACGTAACATACTTCGGCCGTTCCTTGAAAACACCCTCAAACTCGGGCAACTGTTCAATGCCCTCATTTTGCGGAGCAACCCGACTATTGGTATTCCCATTCCGAACCACCGACGAATACTTATTCTCAGTCGACCCACTCTTATCCGTTTGCGTAAACGTCAACGCCGGACGGAACTTCTGCAGCCCATTTCCAGCACGACTCAACACCCGCTCGTACAAACTCTTACTAATCGTCGACGGAGTCGTCGAAATCTGATCCGACTGCTGGGAACCCTTCAGCACAACGGAACCATCTTCCTGCGCTTGCAGCTGACGCTCCAGTTCCTCAATCCCACCAACCTTCTTAATCAGTGCAATCAGTTCCTTAATAACTTTCGGATCCTCTTCCGGTTGGCTTTCCTCTTCCACCTCGTCCGAGTAGTCGAACTCGATCGTCGGTTCGGTGGTGGTCGTCGTTGTGAAGGCTCGGTTGTAGAAACTGTTCCGACTGGTGGCGGCTGTGACGCGTGCTCGCGGTGCCGGCGTGGTCGTACTGGTTGTGGTGGTGCTGGTCGTCGTTGTGCTGGTGCTAGTTGTGGTGGTTGATTGAATGTTGCAGATTACGTTGCGAGCGTAGTCGCAGGAATCCGCTAGCTTGTTGAAGACCAATCCCGAGGGGCAGGTGAACTGATGGGCTACCAAACCGAGAGCCGGTGCGTCCAGGCACCAGAAGTATTTCTTGCAATCCCGGGGGTGCTGGAAGAATCCTTCGTCCGTGCACTTGAAGTCTGGAATGGGAAAAAAATGTTTGATCATGTGAGTTTGGTTGGAATGATAGCAGGTTGAGTATGAAATTAGTAATTTGGTACGAGAATCTGCTAGAATCTATTTTTTTATACTAATTCCAGACCCTTAGTGTTCTTAATTTTAAGCGCTTCGCCCATACTTTTGCTTATTTTCACTGTACGGTTGAAATTGCCTCAAAAAGTGCACTCAATGCTTGCAGTTCTAGATTATTTTTACAGAAATATTATAATTGAAAGTG
This sequence comes from Sabethes cyaneus, assembly GCF_943734655.1. Taxonomy (NCBI): domain Eukaryota; kingdom Metazoa; phylum Arthropoda; class Insecta; order Diptera; family Culicidae; genus Sabethes; species Sabethes cyaneus. The sequence continues at coordinate 149,734,118 of NC_071353.1, read as the reverse complement.
AAAGAAAAGCAGCCGATTGACGAATTCGCAGTTAAACGAGGTTCGTTGGCCAACGACTGGTAAGCACAAATCATTTTCCGTGAAAATCTTGTTCTATTCCATCATACAAGGAGAAAACGCCAATAGGCAGCCAGGAGCGGGGAGTTAGATCTCTATTGAGTCCAGAGGCGTTCACACGGTCTTGAAGAGATGGAAGCCGTCAAACGAAAAAAACGAAAGATTGACATAAACAAAACTGATCTAGTGTTCCATGCGTGTGTTTAACAACGACGGGAAAAGAGAGTTGGATACCGTCACGACCCCAACCGACTGGGGAATATTAAATGTAAAGGAACTTTGTTGAACAACATGAATCCTGAGCATTGGTAAAACTGTTAAAGAGTGATGAAACCTTCGGCAAAGTGCACAGTGGACGCGTCCACGGTAAGAATGGAATTCAGATGAAATCTGGACGATTACAGTCGAGTGGCGGAGATGAGAGCCGGCATTGGCCGTATCATAACGTACATATTTAACCCTCAACCTTCAGTAGATCAATCGGGAAACTCAAACGGATTGAGTTTCACAAATTCCAGTGAAGGACTATTCCTTTTAAAATATCGTCGTATCGTCCTCCAGATCGCTGTTATTCAAACAATTTTAAGTAAATTGAGACGTTCAACCGCCAACCGCAGGATAGGTGATCTTTCCGGAATCATTCCAGTGCAATTCATCGTTGCCACGCTCCATCATCCACCTGCAACCTACTGTGATGCGCAACACCTTTCGTTGAAAAACCCCCAATCTTCCGCTTATCCTCCGCGAGCGTAACCCATGTGTCGTTACCGTAGAGGACTATCTTGTTCGTCTCCTTGGCACCTTTTCTCCGTATGTTTTGTACTATCACAGCTGAAGCTGCCACCACATATGTGGCCAACATTTTTCGTACCATGAGTCTCTCATTCACATATCTCTCTCACGCTCAAAACTTCCACCCATTTCCCAAGACTCCTCTGGGACATGTTCGAGAACAGAACTCGTATGAAATCCATGAAGTGAGTGACCTGAACCGAACGATGACAGGTTAGCGGAGTTGGAGTTTTGTGCTGCAGTGTTACAACAAATACAATAATGAAATTCTACCATGAAATGTTACAACGACGAAAATCTGTAATAGGATTTTATATTGAAGTTTTTATATTCGAAGTTTTAGGCTAATAATGAAGTTTAATGAAAATGTTACTAAACTATTACAAATTTAACGAATCAAAATCTAGAAAAACCAAGATACAAAACAGAGAGAAATGAAAATAGAATGTAAATATTATCAGTTAAAAAAAGAAATATTAGAATTATATTGGAAAAAGTGCCCAACAACTATCAGCTGCTCGCAACCTCTTTTAGAGATGACTAACAGCTCTGTAGGGGGGGGGGGGGATGTAGTGCGTATCCTCTTTTAACCATTGTATCGTCCCCACTCGTTCATTGCTGAAGCAGCTCAACCCGTTTTTGGGTCGATTAGGCACACTTTGAGTTGGTGGTCGGCTAAAACTTGCCGCAGAATAGTATCCAGATTTCCACGAGCGATAACGGCGGCTATTGGGCACAAGTGGACACAATCGTTTGACATCCATTGCAGGTGCGTCAGGTTTGCCCTGAAGGAGTTACTATGGGAACATGGATGTTCTTAGTTTTCGTGGATCAGCTGAAGAGGAACATAATTGAAATGATAACTGTTATCGCTCGTGTAAGGCTGGATAGCCGTTCGACACCCCATAGTTGTTCCAGGCAATCATTCTTTCTTGCGAAAGATAGCAGTCGCAGCATTTCGTGGTAATGGCACTTCATTCGGGAACCCGTACGACACTCGCTCAAATCCGGTAAGAGTTCTGGCCTTTAAATGGTAGAAGCAGGGATGGAAAAAAAAAATCGCTTCTAGCGATGAAGAACAGAGGAGCGATCAGATTCAGATTTATTGAGATCACTAGGGGTAATTCGGGTATCCAGCTTTCCACGAGCGATAATGCCGGCTGATGGGTCCAATTTTCTAAAGGACACAGTTCGGTTTTGACATGCAATGTAGGAGCGGTTACTACGGTTTCTATGGAAGCCACTACGGTTGTTTGCCGGTTGAGTGGAAAAATGTAAACATTGTCTAGTTTTCGCAGATCAAAAGAAATTAGTTATACAAAAGCGCAGTTTTGTGGCTATTCTTTGCTAAAATATTGTCACATTGCCCCAGTGCAAAGATAACTTCACACAATGATAGCTAAGAAAGCACAAAAATTCGCTTCCCTTCAACTAAATTCCTTTTCGGCTGGTCTGCGAAAACTAAACGATGTTTACATTTTTCCACTCTACCAGCAAACAACCGTAGTGGTTTCCATAGTAACCGCTCCTGCATTGAACGCCAAAACCTGACTGTGCCCTTCAGAAAGTTGTACCCATCAGCCGCCATCACACTCGAGGAAAGCTGAATAACCGACACTCCATGATTTTTAAGTTATGGGCTGGTTTTTACAAATTTTCCAATGCATCTTGTTTACACTTGTTATTTCTTACGTTTTGCGTCATTTTACAACCGCCGAAGTCCCGTAGTTGTTAAAGCAAAAAACCAAACATAACCTATCAGCATTGAAGAAACAGACCTTGTAAAATTTCGCAAGTGAAATGTAAACATATTAGCCGAAAAAAATTGTAAAATTCTATACGATCGGTCGTTCACCTCGAGCTAGCAGAGGAACTCACTACTACCCCTTTCTTAGACGTCTTGAAACGACTTGTATCCCGTCGAGGACTACCTGCTAATATCCATTCCGCTTCAGTGGCCTAAATTCCAGGGTGCCAGTTACCACCAGCTCCTGAAGACTTAAATTGAATGATCCGTTTACATCGGCTAAGATCGACAGTGTAACGTGGCCTCTGGGAGGCTGCCGTAAACTCTGCAAAGATGTCACTCATCCGAGTTTTCGGTCAACGATATGTTATATAGTATAACAAAGGTAAAAAGTTTTTCTAAAAAAATGATTCGATGACAATAAGAACAAAAGAGCGACAATAAAGTTAGAAAAATAAATAAAAACGGTATAGGCATGTTGTAAAGGCGACGAAACAATGAGGAAAGGAACTAAAATATTACGGGGAAATGAAAAAGAATGACGAAAATACGACTTAGGGATGACATAAAGTCAACAAAAATACGGTGAAAAAACGAAAAATACGTTGAAATAAAAGACAAATATGCGGTATTAACAGTAATCAAAGGCAGACAAACATGCGGCAAAATCACTACAGGAGGATGACAAAAAATGGCGTAAAAACCACGAAGAGACGCCAAAAATATAAAAAAACGACGAAAAGACAGCAAATATGTCAAATCAGTGAATGAAAAGCAAGAGATGATAAAGAAAAGATAAAGATGACAAAAAGGTAGCGGAAGAACCATGGAAGGGTGTCGAAATTGCAGACGAAAAAAAAGACAACGAAAGCAGCGATGATAGAAAGAGGAGAAAAGGCCGAAATAATGTAGATAAAGCGACAAAGATCAAGACACAAGACAAAAGAACGACAAGAAGGCGACTAGAATACAACGAAAAAAATCGGCTGCGATAAAAAGCCGGCAAAACACCGAAAAGATGATCGAAAAGTGACGAAATGACGATAAATAGGTCGTTAAATCAGTGACAAGAACCGCCAAAAAACGATGACAAAAAGCTACAAAAAATATCATAGGAAGCAAGCAAAGAAAAAGAACTAAAACTGTATAAAAGATTCCAAAAAAATAGAAAAATGTCAAAAAAAAATATTTAAAAATTGGAGAAAAATTGATAAATGTCAAAATGAGGCTGAACAGACACTAAAACAAAAGATACAAAAAGAAAATTTAAAGACCCCAAAAAAGCCTAACGGGCGTTAAAACCGAAAAAATGTGTTTGAAAAACAACAACAAAAAAGTACAAAACCGAAAAAGACGACAAAAACAAAAAAACATTACGCCAAGATGTCAAAAAAGCGACAAAAACGCTAAAAAAGACGAATAAAACTGAAAAAGACGTTGCAAATACACAAAAAACTCAAAGAAAACTAGCGTTTTTATCGCTTTTTACAACTTTCTTATGTTTTTTCAGCCTTTTGTCATTTATCGTCGTCTATTTTTGGCGCTTGTGGCGTTTATGTCATCTTTTCTGGCGGTTCTGATCGCTACTGAAACGTCTTTTCACCACTTTTACATCGCCGTTGGTCCTTTGGTACTATTTTTGCTGTTTTTACGTCATATTTTCTTCGTCTCTTCGTCGTATTTTCGTCTCTCTTGGCTTTTTTAGTGCTTGACTGACGTTATTTGGGTGTCTCTTTGATAGTTTGCCGTTTTTTGGCTTTTGCTAAATTTTCATTGCTTTGTCATTTTGTGTCGTCGTTTCGGTGCATTTTTATCCGTATATTTACATCTTTTCGAAATTTTTTCGTTGTTTTTTATCTCTTTTCTATCTGTTTTCTCTATATTTTCCTCGTCTTTTTGGTGTTTTTTCGTCATCTTATTGACAACATCTTTTATCTTTTCTTTCCTGACTTTTCTAGACTTTTCTAAAAATCGAAAAATGCGAGCATCACGAAAGATGAAAGAATTTGAGCGCTAATAGCTTAGCGGTTTCCCGATCGATTTTAAATATTTTTGCACCAATCAATCGGAAAAGCTTCTACGCATCTACACGAATAAAGAAAACTATTGATTTTTAAGTGCGCACTATTGCACAATTGGAAATAATGAAGCCTTGTCCATCTAGAAATCCTAGACGTCATCAAAGTGGTACTGCGTTTTTACGCTTCGACTTATAATTCAGTCAATTCCTAATAGATTTCCAAGCTATTTACACCAATAGATCGAAAAATCGAATTGGAAAATATAAAAAACTATTAATTTTCAATGCGCGCTATTGAAAAATTAAAAATAACTCTGACTCGGTAGTTAGACAGCAGTTTCTTCAACTCTTCGTCGAGGTATAAATTCTTGCTTCGTGATTGGTTGGAATAATTTACAATTATGTTCGAATAAGTTTTGATACAATTCAGAAACCAACTCCTTTCTCGTTGATTGCTAAATGGCTTGATAATTCCTTATTGTGATGAACCACCAACGGTAACACGAGCGGTGCCGCAGCAATTTTAATTTCAATAATCGTCACATTGAAAACTTGTCTGCCGTGAAAGAGTGATAGCAATTAAAACCAAGTTAACACCAAATTAAACACTATTGACCGCAACAAATGCGCAGGAAAACGCATTAAAACTAAACCCAATGTTTTGTCGTAATAATTATTGCTGGCCCAATAATGTGATCAGCGGAGAACAACAATCTTTTATATCTTCCTATAAACAGTATTTGTTTTAGCAGTTTTAGTGACATCTTTTGCATCTTCATATAAGAATTTGTTCTTAAAAGAACGGTTTTCGGTAATTGATGAAACGTAGGAAACTTGGAACTTAGGGCTTTTCACTAGGTTTTCTTTAGCAACACAAATTTATCCATCATCAAAGCGTGTAGCGTATGTAGCGTAATTTTTCTTTGGCAGCAAAAGGTGAACGGCTCACTGGTAACTTTGCTCTTTTGTTAGACTGAAATTGAAATGCTACATTTTCTTCAACGTAGATGATGGAATGACGGACCAAGAAAAATAGGCGGAACCTATTCTTGTCGCTTGATCTGGTACATAACATGAGGTAAGCCAGCGAACAGCATTATTCAAACGCTAGCTGAGCTACTGTCAACATCGGCTGCTGAGGAAAGGAAACTGTTGAAGCTGGATCTGGCTGCCGTGATGGAATAATTAACTGCGGAAGTGCTGCTCACGACAACAAAAGGACCAGAATTATCCCACGTCGCTTACAGCTGGCCACCCGGAATGGTATTTCATCGTGACTCATGACTATACACGAACATCTTCGTCGATCGCATAGCAGTGCTGTGGCTTTCCGGTTGGTGCGTTCCAACAAGCCGTGCCTGGTTTGTGGTTATCGGTACTCCAATTTACCGAAAAGAAAATTACGTTAAGTGCGTAAGTGCAAGTTTATTGCAAGCTGGAGTTATGGTAATCAAACTATCGGTCCTTTTAAGGACCACGCAACAATTGAAGAGTTTATTATATGTTCTTGTCCAGTTAATACGTAATAACAACGGACGGAAAAAAATGAATTTTTCGCCGTTGCGGCGACCAACAAATGGCGGAAATAAGTTTTCTGGTCACGGACGACATTTTCTATCACTTCCAAAACGTCTGCAGCTTGTAAATCAGTGTTCTTCTTTTGTAAGCCGCAGAAAAGTTTTGCGTAAAATTTTTAGCTTTTTGAAAACTAGCGCGTACCGTGTACCGATTACCAGAGGAAAAGCATTATTCAACGTAGAAACGTAGTGTTTATTAGGATGTCCTCTCTCCGGGGAGGCATAACATTAAGCTGTAAGACTCCTCGTTTTTCGACCAATTTCTAAACCTTTATTACATAGTATTACAAAGGTAAAAATTGTTCTACTTTTGGACAAATCGTCTAGTCATTGACGAATAATACGAGATTCTTCTTTACGTGGGCATTCTACCCCTAGCCCGTCTAACTGAAGATGTATTTAAGTGTTCTACGCTTTGATTTCAATGACTCTTGCAACATTTTAATCTCTGTTGTTCTTCGAAAACTTATGTAAACATGGGCAACGTAATAAACGGCAGACAACGGCAACGGCAGAAGAAATAAAAACCAAATCTCACAGATCCAAGTTATTCAGATTAGAATGTTATACTGACGCCTTTTGTTTTATTGCCGCTTGGTGGATATGATCCAACATTAAAAGCCCAAATAATCGTTTGGGAAAAAACTAGAACGTCAAGATCGATTTGGCTCTATTGATCTATACGAAAGAACAAAAATTTTAATGACATTGAAGCAATAAACTAAAACCAATTGCTCAGTACTAATTGCAATTTACATGATCGAAGATGCAGTGCTGCATCTGGCTATAAATTGGATGCTAAATTGGCTATAAAAAAAACAAAACAAATTGAAACGCGCCAAGTTCACAGAATTGATGAAAAGAAAATGCTTCTTGAAGAACAGAAGTTAATGATTCAGCATTCGAGCATTTATCGTTCACGCGAAACCCCAGTGATGGGTAATTCCAACACAGTAAAATCCGCAAAACTTCCGGATCAATAATGTATCGTAATGTAACTACCAATATGCATTCAGAATAGAATTCTTTGTGACGTTCGTGACGAAGTGCAGCACTACTTCAAAGTAATCAGTTCTTCAAGGCTCACCTGCTCCCGGATCCGGAGTTGTCGGTGGTTGCGGGGTGGTCGTGCGTCCTCCGATGTACAGCGAACTTCCGGTCGTAGTACTGGTGGTGGTCGTCGTCGTAGTGCTTTGCGGTCTGCTGTTCTTCCGTGGCTGCGAGTTCTTGAACGATGACTTGATTTCGTTGTTGTTGTCGGAAGTGACACGGTTTCGGGAGCTTGCTCCCGATCGACTGCGCGATCGCGACGGTTTCCTCGGTCGACTCGGTGCAGCGATGTCGTTGGCGCCGATGCTACAAATAAAAAAACCGTAGATTATTACCAACTAGAGGTTGAGGTTAGGTAGCGAAACTTACTCTGTGCTAGCAAGCAACGTTTCCTTGGCAGCCTCGATGATCGGATACGGCCGCCCGTGGCAGGTGCCACGGAAATCATCGTTATCGATCGACCAGAACATGATTCCACCCAGTCCGTTTTCCGCTACGTATTTGGCCTTCTTCCGAGCGATCGCTTCATCGTCGTAGCCAACCCACTGGTTGCCCTTGAACGCGTACGGACCCATTGCGTTCGCGTTCGGCTGCACCACGGTCCACTCGGGGTCGTCCTTAACGGCGGTACAGATTTCGTAGTACGCCAGATAGCCCTTCTCCCGGGTAGCGTCACCCTGCTCACCGGGACCGTCCGCCGGCGAACCGATATCGGTCGCGTCCGGATTGTACAGAGTGTACGATCTACCGTAGGTCGGGATACCCAGCACCAGCTTGTCACGATCTGCACCGGCGTTCAGGTAGAATTTGACGCTGTAATCCTGCGGGATTCAGGGTGAAAATTAGTCCTGAAGAAGTGTCTGAATTTGAGGAGGACTTACAATGTTAAGTTCCGTGTCAAAGTTGTACTCGGAAGGTTCCTCCAGGGAATACAGTGGCGAATGATGGTTGACCGCCGGTTCGTAAGCACTGTGGTAATCGTAGGTCAGCATGTTGAACCAATCCAGATATTTGTTCAGTTTAGCAATGTCGTAGCCTTTGTCAATGTACTCCACACCGGCCGGAACGGCCATTGTAAGCAACAACCTAAAAAGAAAACATCAAAGTTAGATTAGAATATCGGAAAATTTTTCGGTACCAAACCTTGGACGTCCGGTTTTGGACGATTCCCGTTCGAACTCCTCGCGGAGTTCCTGCACCAGTTGGGCGTAGTTTTCACGATCCTTCGGCTTCGAACCATCCCGGAACGCCGGGTACTCCCAATCCAAGTCCAACCCGTCGAAATGATTCTGACGCAGGAATTTAATCGAATTCTTCACAAACTGCGCCCGTCGTTCCGAATCGGCCACCAGCGGAGAGAAGCGTGCCGAACCCTCGTTCCAACCACCGATGGCAAGCATGGTTTTCAGGTTCTTGTTGTACGTCTTCAGACCGGTGAACTTGGCGAAGCCACCTAAAATAAGCGAAAGGAATTTAAGTATTAATCCACCCATAGAATCAGAATTGACGGGGTCTCACCTTGTTCGATATCCTGATACTTGTCGTAGGGTTTGAGGGCATTCTCCTTGGTGAAACCACCGAACGAGTAGATCAGATGGGTGCACAGGTACGGGTTGATGTTTTGCGGATTGAACTTAGCCGTCCCCGGCCGGTACACGGACCAGTTGGTGTAGTAGCAAACGACCCGTTGGTTGCTCTCCGATGCCAACGCCGCGCCGTGATTCCTGCCGGAGGAACACAGCGCCAACGTCGTCAGCACTAGAAGAAGCCATGTTGCCGCTCCTCGGTGAAGCTGCAATGGAAATTGAGAAAAAGAAAAAACAACGCACGTTAGACACGAACGATAATTGCGCGGAAGTTTTACTGCTATATAGCCAGATGGCGTGAAAAGTGGTCATTAGTGAGACTGAGTTTATGAGTTTTCCCTTCGGCGCGCCCCTCGCTCGGTGCGACCAAAAGAGATCAAAATTTTAATTCCCTTGTTAGACCCCGTTTGGCGCAGATTTCTCTCACGGTTCAAGGAAATGACGCAACCATGTGCAAGATCGGTTTCTTTGTCTTTGGTTGAAATTGATAAATTCGGTTTGTTTCATATGGTTTGCAGCAATTAGGCATGAAATTAAAATTTTATATGCGCGTAAATGTTGAGTTTTCAATCACTCAATTTACCACCAACTAAACAAAATATTTATTCCGGCTTTTTTTTTATTAGTTTCCTCATTATGCTTATTACATAATTGGTAACATACTAAACTTTCAACAGAACATATTTTCATTGTTCAGCGAGCAAAACGTTTCGGTTTTTCAGTTTTACGGCCATCATGTTGTAAACAAATAGTTGCAAAATGAAAAAAAACAGCTCCTGTTATTTAAGACCGATTCAACCTCATCGGGCACGTGCACCTCGCACTGCAAGGGTCTAACCACAACACGATTGGCTAACGTGCACACAATCCTCCAACACACACCGGGCGTGAGCCCCTCGAAAGTAATGTAAATCAATAGTATTGCTGCAATCTCCGGCAAACACGCATGCCATTACGCTGACCATAAAAGATCGTCATAAATAGCGGTACAAATCATAACCTAGAAAAAAAGCGCAACTTGTAGGTACACCTCCTATCAAACGGACGCTAAATGGACAACCACCAACCGAACCATGAACCATCATTAAACCGGCATTGGGCGGCGATGCCCAAAATAAACGGCAACGGCCCTTCGCCTTCGGGCCGTAATGAAAAACAAAATTGTTGCAACCATGGCAGCAGCAAAACAACACAAAGCGAAACAACATGACAACCACCCACCGCCGCTGGCTACCGGCCACCGGCCTCCTGCGATCATGTCGGACGAAATGAGCCGTGCGAAGTACGCGATGTTAAACAACCGCCCCCTTATCAACGCCGCCATCGTTTCTCCTTGTCATCATCATCGTGATGATTGCCCAATAATGTTGCCCTTAGTTTAAATTCTGACTGACTGCTGAAAATATGGCAAGTCAACCGACATTTGGCGTCTTTCTTTGTATCTGTCTGTCTGTGGCGGCTGTGGTTTAAAATGGTGAAATAGTTTATCGGTCAGTCGGTCAAATTTGCGGTAACCTGCATAATAAAAGTGACCTTTTTATTGGCCGGCTCGGAGATAGCTAAATTGCGCATTTACTATTAGCGAACAAGGGCGGAGCAATAGTTTCCCCTTTTATAGCGTTATTTAGAGCAATCAGCTGAATGAGTAGAAGTAAATTTCGACATACATTTTATCACCAACATTACAAAACTGTGTTCAATTAACGTTTATTGACAGTTAGCAAGCTAGTAGATCAAAAGATAATCAAAAACCGAAAGCCGAGATTGATGAAAACAAGCTAGAAGTATCTAGAACCGTGCATCGAGCTATAAAATGAGCCGGTCTGTCGACTTTAAGAAGATAGTAAACTCATTTCGGCACAATAAATACAAAACACGGCATTTTCAAGCATATGAAACTGTCGAAGTTCGCAAAAAAGTGTCTAGTTTGTCATTTTTACTACGCTTTTTCTGGCTTCATCAGTTCATTGCGGAAATTAGATCTAGAGTTTTAATTCACTCCGACGGGTCCACTCTTAAATAGATAATAAACCATCGAAACGTGTCGAAGCGAATTAAAAACACTAGTACGAATCTCCGTAATAGACGTAAATTGCCGCCTTTTCCCGAACTTCAACTTATAAGCCATCGAAATCAGCCCATCGATGGGCCCAAAAAGAAGCAATACAGAGCTTTAAACAGTACTGAGACTTCAAAATTCCGTTCGATTTAGGGTATAAAACCGAGCTGCCGGGTTGCTTTGGAAATAACAGTTGAGCGATTTACATTAAACCTAAGCTTGGCATCAATATCAACGCCCAGGGTGTTGATATTTTTTGCTCTCTTCAGTTCCTGACTATTAATGTTGTGTTGGAACAATATCAGGCTGACAGTTCAATGTAATATCGAACATCATAACCTGACGCTGCCATGAGCCGATTCTTACGACAGCAGTTAACGAAAATTTCCGACAGCTTTTACAATCTACAGCAGCCTTTATTGGAGCGAACGGCATGGTATAATTTTAAATCATTCGCGTACATTTATCTTACCCACATTTATCCATGACCCAAAACTAAAGTTACGTCGTTGAAGTAACAACAAAAAAAAGCAGAGCGCCCATGTTGCTGCCCTGTGGTACACCCCATTTGTTACCGAATGCGGAGGAAAGACTTAAGTTGAGCTGTACACGTAGTTTTCGATCGCTTAAGTAAGAACTTAACTAACCGAAAACATGCGAAAAGGTTGAAAGTACCACCCCCTCTGGATACTCCGGAGGTGGACGAATTTGGTGCTGGAATTCATCCAGCAGGCGATCGCTGTTGTTCAATTCTGTTCTGTTCCTCCTCACGAAAGATCTTATACGGCTGCACATCATCTACTGTTGTCAATTTCAGCAAACTGGAAACCGGCAGTAAAAGACCATGACGAACCGCCTCTTCGAAATCCTGGGAATAGCGATAGGCAATAAAAGCTTCGACAGATTCTACCCCATTCAAAACCATTTTGTTCTGTGACCAAGTTCCAAAAACGACTCCAAAACTCATCCTCCTCTTGTCTCGACTGAGGCTTTAAAGGAGGGAAATCTTGCGATATTTTCCAACAAAAATGCGAACATGCTGGGAATCAGTTTATTGTTGCGCTCTTGTGGGAATCACCGAAGTTGATCAATCGCACTACTTAGTCTAGGAGAAAGAAAAATTACCGTGGAAGAACTGATCAGTCTAACCAAAGGATGTCAAAACATGAAGGCCCCCAGTTTAGATGACCCATTTAACATTTATCGAATTCAAGCAATTGAGCCACGGCTCATTTGCTTTTTGGTTAAACTGTTCAATAGATGCTTGAAGTTTGGACGCTTCTCTTCAAGGTTGAAACTGGTTAAATCTCCGCCTATTTTCAAGAGCTCTGAACCCATCAGATTCTCCTAGCTTTTCCCAGACTATTTGAAAGATAAAGGCAAAGTCGAATTTCTCTAATTTATCGATGCGAATTGTGTCTTTCTAGCTAGAGGAACATTTTGAATCCCGCAAAGAAACATTCATCATACATCAACTTAATCGAATTGTCCCACGGGACCCATTGTCCGCATTGTCCGCAACCTGGGACCCATTTTGTATAACATATGTACGCCCAATGTTCCTATCTCCCAGCGGTTGACGTGTTATCACAGTTTCACAGTGTTATCACAGTCCGTTGAGCAGTTCTGTACTGTTGTTGCTCAGCTCGACACATTCGCACCCAGTTTACCGCAAGTCTATCGAGTACTCCTCTGGATGTCTGCAGTACACGTCTCTGTTTCCATCGAATCCTTGTAACGTAAACCTACAGTTGTTGAACGGATTTCTTATCTTGAAAGTTCCTACTGTTAGCGTCTTAGCCTGGTTTTATTTGCTATTGGTTCACTGTTATTGCTTTCGCGGGTATATTTAGGATATATGTTCTAGACCGCCGATCATACTTGGTTTTATGTTGGCGTAGTTTGCCGCTGAAAGTCTTGAAGGAAGCACACTGAATCTTCAATGAGCTGGGTTGAAGTAGGTCGATCAACTCCTGACGTAGCATTGGATTGTGGTTGTTGATCAGCAAGATTAGAAAGCAATTCGGTGGTGGAACGTTCCTTTTCATTTTCCGCAGCAAACTCATAAGTATTTCTGGCCTCCGGTAGAGCTTATTCAATGTTTCCATGATATGTGGAATGGATGCAGACAAAAGCAGACGACTTTTAAATGCTTCCGCGAGCAGAATTCATGGCGTCAGTTTATCTACAGATTTCCGTCATGTTTAAGAGCGATCAATATAAAGTACACCGGATCTACGGATCCCAGCTGAACTGTTGTAACTGCAGCCAAAAACACGGCAAAATGCCAAAAAGAAATCGCAAAGCAAAGCTCTGGGCTTAAACGTCCTTAAGAACTAGACGCTTCTTTATCGACAGACTTCGCAGCCGGCTGTTATGGTACACAAACTTTAAAAAAAGCACCGAATTTGGTAAAGTTTGCCGAAATTTCAACAGCCGTTCGGTAAAAATGTCGATAGTGCATATCGACGTTTTCGGATTTTTAGTAACGTTTGGTAACATAAAAGATAAAATATTTTCCCCCGAACAGTCGAAGAGGCCGACGAAAAGGTAACAAAAGAACGATTTAGGAGCGACGAAATGGCAGGAAAAATGATGAAGAGACGACAAAAATATAGCGAAAACGAAGAAATGGTAAAACAGCCGAAAAAAAACCAGCAAAACACACAAAAGTGACGAAATGACTCTAAAAAAGTCGCCAAAAAACATGACAAAAAGCTACAAAAAATATCATCAGAGGCAAGCAAAACAAGAATTGTGCAAAAGACACCAAAATAAATAGAAAGATGCCAAAAAAAATAATAAAATCGCCGGGAAGGATTTTATTAAATGACAAAATGATGTTGAAGAGTCACCACAAAAGAAAGGCAAAAGGAAAATGTAAAGACACTAAAAAAACTTGACGGACGTTAAATATTCTACAAAACAAAGACAAAAATATACAGAAAAACGGAAAAAGATGTTTTAAAAACAGCAACAACAACAAATTGCAAAACCGAAAACGACGACGAAAACCAAAAAAAAACATTAGAAAGATGCAAAAAAAGCGATAGAAACGCTAAACGAGACGATAAAACCTGACAAAAACTGACGTTGGATATATAAAAACCTAATTTAATCCACCTAGTGGTGAAAGGAACCTTTGTTATATGATCTTATCCGTATGCATTGTGTCGCGGCCTTTAGACTGGAGCTTCCTTTCGTGTAAGCTATTTTTAAATAAAAACTGCATAAATCAAGTTGAAAACAAAATTTGGCACCATGCATTTCTGTTTCGTTAAATTCTTCTTTTAGTTAAATTTTAAATTTTGTTAAAATTGGTATTTTTCTGTCCACGTGGTATCTGGATGGCCCCTCAGCTGTGCAGCTTTAAGCTGTTAAGACCCATCATAAGCAACAAGTATGGGCCGTGAAGTCCTCATCATGATTAATTGGAACGCTTGTCCTCGTCAAACAAATTCTTTCACGCGCTTGATTTTCTCAACGAGAAGAAGATCGACATTTTCATCAGCACGGAAACCCCTCTCAAACCGAAGGATAGCGTCTCTACCTTAAAGGCTCGTAACTTTTAACTTTTAACCGATTCTGGGCATGGAGAGAAAGAGAGAGAGAGTATGACCATTACTGTGAGACGCAACGTTTTCTGCCGCCTGCTGCTTCGACTTAAAAGTCACCTAAGTCTACACATCCATCGATGGACCGACCGAACCAACTGACTTGGCGGCGAACAACAAAGTATATCATTGCGGGTGACCTTAAGTCCTAGGACCAAGCAGCACAAGGTCATCCTGATGACATATTTTAAGGCCAACCGCAACAACATGAATCTCCAGATCGGGGGTTCATTCTTTTCCAGATAGCCGGCTGATGAACGTAATCTCGGAGGTCTTCGAAGAGTTGTCATCCGATCAAACTGGAAAGATTAACAATTAACCACGATGAAACTGCCATCTTGCCAACTGGGATGAGATCGTCGACGACAACATCGATCCCAAACAGCCTCTGGATAACAAGGAGAAGTTGAACCAGATGCCGGTATCCATCCAGCGAGCGATGGCTGTCGCCCGTGACCAAGCGGTCCCCGTTCGACAACAGCAGGTGAGCACTTCTCTCCAAATTAAGCCTCCTCATCAACGGATCTTATACGATTGCACTACATCTTGTGATGCCAATACGGTAGAGGACCGTGATCAATCGCCTCTTCGAAATCTTAGAAATAGGAATTTTTAACAAAAACTCCGACAAATCCCATCTCATTCAAACCTATTCTGTTACATGACCTCAAGACGGCAAAACCCTGCTCTTGTCTTATTATAAAGGGTGTCCACGGTAAAATTGCAACACACTCAAATTGCTCTAACTTTTGAACAGTTGGTGGAAATTAATTAAATCTTTGCTTGGAGAAAACTCAAAGTGCATTGTTGATACTGTGTGAGTGTGGGTTATCAAGTGCGCAAAGATTTAAAATTAAAATAAGAATCTATCACATCGTGCCTTCGGTGAAAAGTTGGGAATCCCAAATTTGAGGATCTCTAGTCGCAGGCCATCATTCCAGTCAGCACAGTAGTCTCGGAGGTCTTCGGAGGGCTGTTATCCAATCGACTACCTCGTTGGGTTCAAGCTGACTGATCCCGCAAAAAACGAAGGGCACTCAACCCCGGAGAAACTACTATCGTGTCAACTGGGTCGAATTGCTGCGTATCTGGATACCCCGGAGGAGCCTGACCAAGTGAAAACCAAGTGGTAGCTCTGTGGGGTAATCCAGGAGCGGATTCAAGACTCCATTCAAAATAATTTTAACTCAGGTCTCGTCGGAAGTTTCAGCGAAAAAGTAATTATCTGATCACTGCCAGTTGATGGAGTCACCATCGGGTTGCTCGGTCCTAGAGGAAGAAATAATATGGGTCTTGCTGAAGGGTTTAAAAAGTCGAAGGCTCCCGACTTTGATAATTCAATTTAGTGTTGTGCTTAAGAACTTACTCGTTCGCTGTTGTAACTAAATTGTTCATATATAGCAATTTCCCTTGAATACGAAAGCTTAGTCTGGTTTCGAGAGCTTTGAACTCATCAAGTGGCTCCTTGCCCTCTCCAAGCGATTTAAAGAATCAACCCAAAGCCGAAAATTCCTTCATGTAGGCACTGTCAGAACGTTCCTCACTGTTCTCGGTAGCAAGCTAATAAGTATTTCTGGTCTCCTGTAGAGCTCCAGCAGCAGGCAAAAGCAGACGACTTTCAACTGCTTCTACTGCAACTGAGTTTGACAGATTTATTTCGTCTTCACTTCACTCCCGTCTGGTATTGCAGATGGCGTAACTCCAGGTCTTGTTACCGGAAACGAAATTGTTCCCGGATGCTAAACAGGGCCGAGAAATGTAAAAGTGGCGCTTTTTAACGAAAGGGAGGGGTAGACCATTTGCAAATCACTTGCTTAATCGAGGGATACTCTTATTGCAAATCTATATTTGAGTTGAATATAGATTAGACAAAAGCCGAAAGACGAAAAACTAAAGACCACAGTCGAAAGACGAACGTCGAAAGGAAAAATCAAAAGACGAAAGTTAAAAGTCGAAAGACGATGATGACGCTCTAAAGATAAAAATCGACAGACGAAAATTAACATACAAAAATTGAAAGCTGAAAGTCCAAAGTCGAAAGACGAAAAACTTAATTTGAAAGGCCAAAGTCGACAGACGAAATCGACAATCGAAAATCGAAAAAATCAAAAGCCGAAAGTCAATAACCGCCCGAAATGTTTTCGATGATTTTTTTTGAAGGATCTACTTCTCTATTTGTCTATTTCTATTTCTCTGTGACATGATGTTGCCAAGAAGCTCGGCATTTTACAAAACTACGCCCCAAATCAAAATCAAAATTGCAAAAAACTAAACTCACCGTAACTATTTCTCCAGCGTGCGTGATCCAAATTCGCTTATATTGTTAAAATTTTTGCGTGAAAAAAATTTCTATCCCACTTTACTCTACTTATTTGTCATATTTTTAACGCTAAAAAGACGACCTGAACTGACGAAAAAGGCAGCAAACAAGAGACTAAAAACAAGACGCATAGCAAGGCCTAGGTCACAGAACAGAAGTGGAAGTTCGAACGATTCGGCGATCGAAACTGGTAACAGAGTCTTTTTTGTTTTTATTTTTCTTTGGGAAGGTTTAGAAGCAAATAACAGCAATATAAGCAGAACGCTCGCTGCCAATCGCATAGCAGCTTTCACATGCCTTCGTGTGCAATCGTATCCGTTCGTGTGTTTTCGTGGAAAAAAGTGACTCGCTACCGCCAGGTTCGCTAGTTTCTGTAGAAAGTAGCATGTACGTGTTTGAATTTCTACTCCACTTCTGTTCTGTGCCTAGGTGCTAAATTCCGTTATCGAATCTTGACCTTCTGTTTTTATACGACACACTTCGCAGCCAACTGTTAGAGTGCAGGACAATTGCAGGGCCAATTGCTACGATCCTATTGACTCTAATAAGCCACCGTCATACCTCGAAGCCAACTGGGAGGCAAAAACAAGACGCAAAGACACCAAAAGAGCCAATCGAACACTAAATAATTAGCTAAATAGTTAACGATAAAAACACTAAAACTGTTGATGAAAAATTGATACAAAAAGCGTTGAAAAGGCACAAAAAAACAAAAAACAGACGTAAAAACAAATAAACATGATTAAAGAACGTTAAAAAGATAACAAAACGATGGCAAAACAACAACAAAATAGAAGGAAAAAACGAAAAAAGACGTAGAAAAACGTAGAAATGTGAAGAAATTAGTCGACGAAAAGACTACGCGAAATTGATGAAAATTTTTCCATGAAGAGACTACAAAAAAACAACTTCAAACAAGTAGTTGGCGTCGAAAATACGACAAAAATATGATGGCACTATTGTCTATTTGCGAAAAACGTTTACTAAACAGAAGGCGAAAAAACTATGAAGAGAGGACCGAAAGCTGTTAAAACGACAAAAAGACTGAGAAAACTTTAAATTGGCACCAAAAATGTTAGAAAGAGAAGACGAAACAAATAGAGGAAAGACGAAAATGCGATAAAAAGACAGGCACAAAGACGACAAAAGATAGTTGAAAACGCGTTGAAGAGACTATAACGGACGGCGCAAAGATAACTAAAAGACGTCAGAATAGCGGCTTTTAAGCCAAAAAAGACTCGCAAGGCAGGTTGAATGATCCAAAAAGAACCAAAACAAAACAACAAAAAACGAGGAGAAGGTGGAAAAGCGACGAGAAAAACAAAAAGACGTCAAAGGATGACAATAAGAAATAAACAGCGACAAAAACGCAATTGGACACCAAACAACGACAAAGAAACTAAAAAAAGACAAGAATGGCATAAACAAGTTGTTGTTCTAGACGACGAAGCAATAAGGAAAATACACAACAAAAGACGACAAAGACTAACGAAAATACTACGGGGAGATGCCAAGAGAATGACAAAAAGCGAACGAAAATACGACAAAAAATGACAAAAAGATACAAAAATACGATAAAAAGACGACAAAATATATGACGAAAATCTCGTTGAAAAAAAACGAAAAAAACACAGAGACAATGACGAAAATGTGATGAAAAGTAGACAAATGTGCGGCAAAATACGACTGCAGGAAGACACCAAAAAACGGCGTCAAAGCCACGAAGAGACAACAAAAATATGAAGAAAAAAAACGACGAAAAACAACAAAAATATGACAGAACAGCAACGAAAAGATGCCAAAACAGTGACTGAAAAGCGAGAGATGACGAAGAAACGATAAACAGAATAGGACGAAAAAAACCTTTGGTATAGTATAACAAAGGTACAAACGATGAAAGGGCAACAAAATGACAGCAACAAATGATTAAGAGACGACAAAAAAGACAGCGACAGCAACAGCAATGAAAGAATGACGAGGAAAGGCCCAAATAATGTCTACAAAGCGACGAAGATCAAGACAATAACAAACGACGAAAATACGTCAAATGATGACAAAGAAACAACAGGAAGATGACCGAAATACAACGAAAAAACAGCACACAGACGACAACAAAGCGAAAAAAAAGCCGGTAAGACACTGAAAAGCTGACTGAAAAGTGCAGAAATGATGATAAATAAGTCGTCAAATTAGTGACAAGAAGCGCCACAAAAAATGCCATTAGAAACAAGCAAAACAAGACTGAAATTGTGGAAAAGAGACCGAAAAAAATGGAAAATTGCTTAGAAAAAGTATTAAAAATACGAAGAAGGATTTTAAAAAATGACAAAATGATGCTGAAACTGAACAGACACCAAAAAAGAGACAAAAAGAAAACGTAAATACGCCCAAAAAAGCCTAACGGACGATAAATGGGCTACAAAGTAACGACAAAAATATAATGAAAAATTGTTTTCGAAACAGCAACAAAAAAGTATAAAACTGAAAAAGACAACGAAAACAAAAAACCCGAATTAATCCACCTAGCGGCGTGACCTAGCCTTTCTACTGCCACAATAATCACTATTTAATTTCTCAGGAACATCTATAATTAACTTGACTATATTTTTAAATATGTGTTCCGTATTCCTCAAAATCCTTGTTTGCCAGTAAAATTCACAACGTATTGCGTAGAATAATTATATTTTCTTTCCTTGGGTGCGTAAATACTTGTAAGCGTCATTTATGTTACTTGATGAACACCTTATTTAGTTTTATAATATTTACGTGATTTATCGAGAAATAATACAAAAGATAATTTTTACAGATTTGAATGAATATATATATAGAAAATTAGAAATTAACCCACTAACGGGTCTACAGACGGCCTTAACTTTCGGGATTCAGAGCCATATACGAAACTTGTTTTGAATTGACAATTCAAGATTTTTTGATATTTTGATATTAATACCATGCGTTCAAAAGGTTAGCATCTTTGAAAAACAAGAGTTCAGAAAAATTATTATTATACTTCGCTTTTGAAGAAAAAGGATATCGACAACAAAATGATTAATCTCAAAATTTTACTATTAGTTTGCTTGGCTTCAATTTTGCAATATGTCTGAATTAGAAAAAATAACTGAATAGAGCATTAGATATGAAAGAGAGAAATTGAATTTTTTCTTAGCTGGCGCTCCTTCAGATAATTATTTTTGCATGAAAATCAAAACTTAAGCTTCTTTTGAATGTACCTTCATGAAAAGATAGTCATTAGCTTGATCGCATCGTTTTTACAATGTTAGAGGGTTAGGAAAACAAAATGAGGTCGAAAAATAGTGCAAAAGCTGCGCCATTAACATGCTTGAGAATGGGAAATATGATCGATATGATTTCCAGTGCTTGTCTTTTTTTGATTTATTTATTAAAACATGATACATGACATAAGACATCTGTCCTTTAAAATGTCACTAACGAAAACAAATCTTACAAAATTACTATCGTGCAACGTGTACTTCCAATTTTTCATATAACATTTCTAAGCTCTAGTATCTATTGATTGAAAAGAGCATCTATTGATCAAACAGAATTTGTTTGAAATTTGTATAAATTTATTTGGAAAAATCGTCTCACTAGTATTTTTAATCCTATACACTACTATATCTACATGCTTAAATTAACTGCTTTTCTTCGCTTTTTGCTTTTCTTGTACAATTGTGAGTAACAGCAAGTGAACAAAATGACAATTGAAATCTGAAATCAAAGAAAAGAAAAAGCTTTTCGATTGAATCCCACTATTTAATATTTATTTGCAACAGATACGTAGTTCGCCTACGACGCGCAGGCTTCATCAGTGTCTTATTTCAAAGCGTATACGTTTCGTATTCCATTAAGAGGCTTCAAAAACTTCAGTCAATTGACAAGTTTCTCACTTTTCTTGAATTTCAATGCAAATTTAAAAATTGCAAATTGTCATCACATACACACACATACATATATACATACATACATACATACATACATATATATATACATACATACATAGATACATACATACATACATACACACATACATCACACACATTGCATACAATCAACATTTGTTTTGATTTCACACGTTTTAACGGTTTAATATACGGTGCTTAAGTGTGCTTACGGCGCTTAAGTTTATATAACTTTTGAATGAACCGTCCGATTTTAAATAACTCGGTTTCGTTTGATAGATCTCAGCAGTAATTTTCAAATAATCATAAAATGTGTGATGTTTTTCATTAAATTAATGCTTATATGTTACATAAATATGTTTTAAATACTATTTTTTCACATTTCTTTATGTAACTTTCAAACTACAAGTCCAATCGTCATGAAATTTGGAAGTTAAGGGTTTGCAAGGCTCCTCTTTCATATGCAATCAATTTTGTTCAAATCGGTTAAGAGACCTATGAGATAATGAAGTCCCATATTTTTCGTATTTTTATACATAACTTTTGAACTAAAAGTCCAATCAGTATGAAATTCAATAGCGACCAATGGGACACCTAGACCTTTCATTTGACACTAAGAACATTAAAATCGGTCCAGCCATCTCCGAGAAAAGTGAGTGAGATTAAAAGCGTCACATACACACACACACATACACACACACACACACACACACACACACACACACACACACACACACACACACACACACACACACACACACATACATACACACACACAGAAAATGTTCAGTTTTCGAAACTGAGTCGAATGGTATATGACATTCGGCCCGCAGGACCTTCTTTCCATTTCCGGTTTTCCAAGTGATTTCTATACCTTTATACTATATATTTATATAGTAGAAAGGCAAAACGTTAGAAAGATGCCAAAAAAGCGATGAAAACGCTAAAAAAAGACGATAAAACTTGACACAAAATACATAAAAAAAACACAAAAACACTGTCTTTTTGTCGTTTAACGGCGTATTTTTTTGGCGATCATCTTTGTCATCTTTTCGTCACTTTTGCGTCGCCGTATCGGTGTCTTTTGTACTTTTTTTGTTGTTTTTTCGTTATATTTTCGTCGTGTCTTCGTCGTATTTTCATCTCGTTTGGTATTTTTAGCGCATCGTTGACGTCTTTTTAGCATCGTTTTGGCATTTTGCTGGTTTTTTGGCTTTAGCTAAATTTCCATCGCTTTGTCGTTGTTTTTTCGGCGATTCGGTGCATTTTGCTCGAAATATTTCCATCTTTTTGAAATTTTTCGTTATTTTTCAATCTCTTTTTCGTTTATTTTTTTCATATTTTCCTCGACTTTCTGTCGTTTTCTCGTAATTTTTTTTTCTGACTGTTTAGACGCCAAAAATGACAACCAACAATGAATAACGAACACAAAAAAGACGATTTTTTTATAAAAGCGTTTGGTGTCTGCAATATTTTCACTTCATTACCTAGACCTTCAATGAGATTATTTAATGAACCGCTCTGAGTGACCACTCTCTTGAGTACTCAATGAGAATATGTAAACAAAAGCGCAAGTTGCGAAGACGATCGCCTTACTAAACTTCGGCCAAGATCATAGCAACCCGTCTGCTAGCTTAAAGTGAGGTAATTCAGGTCTTCACTCGTGACGCGGACATGGACATCTCGGAATACAATTAAAATGTGCCCTTTGGCACAGTTATTCAAGTGCAACCTCTCATTGTGGCCCAAGTTGGGTTGAAGAAACTCCAACCGGCTGGTTATGGTGCGTTCCATTCAGTTTCATTCGGCGGTGATTGTAAATTTTATAGTCCTATGAATATAAAAACAAGCGCTGAAATTACGGAGCCGGTCATCTAAGCTGTTTGCTCTTGCTGTTGGTTGAAGTTGCAGGCAATTACATTATGATAAGTGAGTAACCGCGTTGAGAAAGTGACTCTTTGCGATCGTGCCGTTGCTGAACGGTCGTATAAACAGTAAACAGCTAAATGTCAAATGTTTCACGTTGTTGTTAGGAAAGGGTGATTTATTTGACAGGCAACTGGGCAAAAGTGTTTGAGTAAGCGCTACTGGAATGCTGTTGACTCCCAGTAGGCTCTGACAGACAGGGTGTACGATTACTTACGGTGTGTGGTGTGATATTGATTGAAATTGAAAACAACTGAAAGGTAGGGATTTGTTATAAATGTATACAAAAAGGGCTGTCGGAAACTTTACATACAATAAAGTTGATTTTTTACGTCAGTGATTGGCACAACAGTGGCGAACCGCCGTTGCGCCGCCGGCGGGAAAATGAACAAGAATAAAATAAAAACTTGATTTTCACACCTGACAGTACCCTAACCTAACTCTGCCGGCAGAATGAGTTATGCTGCCACTTCGGCAGGGACCGTAACTTGGAGATGTAACTTGGCAGGCAGTATGTATGCTAATTTCTTACGTGCTCATAAACTAACCATTTCCTACCAATTGAATGCAAAACCGAACCCAATTATGACGCTGGTGCTGGCTGATGCTGGTTGATTTCAACTCCAACAAATTGCGCAATGACTGCTCACACGATCATCCAATCATCCAACCAACAACCCGAATGCCGGTCGGTTGGTCGGACGGTCGGGTGATGGTGAAGATGCGATACTATCACCCCCAGCAAAGAAACAATGAACCGATACGTAATTGTGCACCATTCATTACATCGCATCGCTATCTTGGTGGCATTACGCTACAGCCAGGTCGAACGTTAACAATAATGATGTCAAATGGCAGACTAGCCAACAATCCACAAATGATCTTCTCTTTTGAATGAATCTTATCAATGCAATTCATTGCATTCAGGTCAGGTTTCCACCGGCTAAAAAAAGATGCATCTGTTCTTAAAATTGTATGTCCCCCAGGACGAATCCAAACAGATTTCTGCACGCGGACGGACGGAGTAATTAATTAACCTGCTGTCGACTGCATAAGTTCCAACTCAAAAAAAGAAGTGTCCCATAAGTTAACGCGACTCCGAAGCAACCACCTTGATTAATGTACCAACGGTCGGGGATTTTGACAGATCCGTGCAAAACCCGGCATGGGAACTTTTCCGCCGAGCCTCGTTTGCATCGCCTCAGACCTGCCCCCCTACAGATCTAGATATATTTTTTTTCGGTGCTACCTGGCATGGCACATACAGAATTTAGCGGGTGTTTTATTCCGCGTGTGCACCACCGGGGCTCCGGGGTTCGACGGGGTTGACGGACCACCACCACCTGTGGTGGGGCTGTGAGAAAATCGAGCCTAGCTGCCGAGCTGTGACGCAATGGTATTGGCTTGTTTGTTTGTTCTCACTGGCACCCGCCGGGGAGGAAAAAGGAGGCTGGGGGAGGCGGATATTTTGTTCTTAATGGTCTACAACAGCAGCACGGTCCAACAGTCCACACACACAGACCAGGTGGAAGTGGTGCCCGCCGGGAGAGCTGATATATGGTTTTGCATTACCCCTGAGAATGCGTTTAAACTTGGAACTCGTAAAATGGTTCGAAACGTTGGCTGGCGATTCACGAGTTTGCCGTCGTCCGTCTGTGGCAATCGGTTCGAAACGTGGAGCAATTCTAGTGCTGCATGTGACCTGTATGTGACCATTCTGTTCTGACAGGGGATCGTTCGCTGGTGGAAAATGATGAAACCTTTAAGTAGCCACTATCTTGAATTGTACAAATAACGCTCGTGGGGGTTGAAATATTTTGCTGTCATTTAGAAATTGAACGTTTTGCACCAGATTACAAAAGAACAGGTGTATACATCGAAAACAAGTTAATAAGACAACATCTCATTCAAAACACTGGCCTTCATTATCAATTACATTTCCATTTTTCCTGGCTGCAAATGGATTTCACTCAAATCACCCTTTCTTAACAACAACGTGAAATATTTCACATTTAGCTGTTTACTGTTTATGCGACCGCTCAACAACAACGGCACGATTGCAAAGAGTCACTTTCTCAACACGGTTACTCACGGTTATCATAATGTAATTGCAAGCAACTAAGATGACCTGCTCCGACCATTCCAGCGCTTATTTTCATATTCATACCATAAAATTTACAATCATCGCCGAATGAAACTGAATGGAACGCACTAACCAGCAGGTTGGAGTTTCTTCAACCCAACTTATGCCACAATGAGAGGTTGCACTTGAATAACTGTGCCAAAGGGCACATTTTGATTGTGTACCGAGATGTCCATGTCCGCGTCATGAGTAAAGACCTGCATTACTTCACTTTGGGCTAGCAGACGGGTTGCTATGATCTTGCATCTTGGCCGAAACTAAATAAGGTGACCATCTTCGCGTGGAACTTGCCTTGTTTGTTTACATATTTTCATTGAGAAGAGTGATCACTTAGAGCCGTTCATTAAATCAGAAATTAAATCGTTTCATTTAAGGTCTGGGCAAAGAAGTGTATGTATTACAGAAACCAATCAAAAGAGCATACATATAATTTTAATAGCATTTGGAATGACATTTGAAAATAATCCATTAACTGTTTCGATTCGAGCTAGGGGGCTCCGTAGCCGCAAGGTTACCGAGTTCATGTTGATTTCTTTACTACCCCTATATGAAGCCTCTTGACAGTGCAAAAAAGTCTAATAGTTAAGTATATTCGGTTTCCTCATTGCTATACAATTTTTGTTTTACTTTCGAAATGCATAAGTGCAAGAATAACGACAGTTTGTTAAATAAATTTCAAAGCAATATTTCTCCTACAGTATTAGTATTAGCAGTTTTAGTGACATCTTTTGCATCTTAATATAAGAATTTGTTCAAGAACTTAGGGCTTTTCACTAGGTTTTCTTTAGCAACACAAATCTATCCATCACCAATGCTACAGTAATACGTAGCGTAATTTTTCTTTGACAGCAAAAGGTGAACGGCTCACTCGGTAACTTTGCTCTCTTGTTCAGACTGAAATTGAAATGCTCCATTTTCTTCAACGTAGATGATGGAATGACGGACCATGAAAAATAGGCGGAACCTATTCTTGTCGCTTGCTCTGGTACATAACACGAGGTAAGCCAGCGAACAGCATTATTCCGACGCTAGCCAAGCTACTGCCAACAGCTTGCTGGCATGTTTGTACGCGACAAAGGAGAAAGCATCAGTCACTTGCAGTTGGCCACCTGGACTGGTATTTCATCGTGACTCATGACTATACACGAACGGCTTCGTCGATCGCATAGCTGCTGTGGCTTTCCGGTTGGTTCGTTGCAACAAGCCGTGCCTGGTTTGCGGTTATCGGTACTTCAATTTACCGAAAAGAGAATTACGTTAGGTGCGTTAGAGCAAGTTTATTGCAAATTAGAGTTATGATAATCAAACAATCGGTCCTTTTAAGGATCACATAATGATTGAAGAGTTTATTATATTTTCTTGCCCAGTTAATACCATAATAATACAGGCAACGAGGGAAAAACTAAATTTATCGCTGTTGTGGACGACCAACACATGGCGGCAATAAGTTTTCTGGTCACGGACGACATTTTCTACCACTTCCAAAACGTCTGCAGCTTGTAAATCGCCTACCGTGTACCGATTACCAGAGGAAATGCACTATTCAACGTAGAAAGAGATCATGGAAATTGATTTACTGTTTGGTTTAGTGTGACTGATTCGTTTTAATAAAATAGATTCAATCAATTCATAGAAATAACTCCTAAATCTGTTAAGGATTGAACGTATACAATGTTCCTATTTTGATAAACGTTACGCACAACGCATGTAGCACGTATACATGAAGAATTGTATTATTATATACATGGATACATCCTTCTATCGCAACAAAGAGAGTTACGTAGTCCTACCCCAAGTAGCACACTTCAGGTCCATTTAGTTGTAGCAACTGAATTACGACTGAAATTAGTCGTATTTCGGTTACCACAACAAATTTGTAACAAACATGCTAGTAGGGACGTCACCTACGCGGTCGTGTCTTGTGCACAACCCCTCTGATTTTTTATTGCAAAAATTTCTTTTTAATGTTCGTTATCCATTTTTTGACGTCTTTTTGGCGTCTAAAATTAAAAGCCAAAAAAGAAAAGATAAAAGACGTGCAAAGAACATTAAAAAAGTGACGAAGAGATGACGTGAAAACGACAAAAAGACGAGGAAGATATGTAGAAAACAGACGAAAAAGAGATGAAAAACAATGAAAAGACGGCGAAACAATTTTGTAAAGATGGTAAACAATGTAAAGATGGAAAGCAATGCTTTGGGTATAACCGATTTTAGACAATATCCTTCTTTATCGATAGACTTCGCAGCCGGTTTTTCGAGTACTAGACAATGACGGGGTTAGTGTAACGATCCTACTAACTCTAGCAGCACCAAAAGACGGCAATATTTCGATAAAAATGCACCGAAACGGCGACAAAAATGACGAAAATTGCTATCCCATTGAATGCCGATGATAAATAACAAAGACAGAAAGGACCAGGCAAAATGCAATAACAACGCTAGACTTCTTTGCGTTTTTTGTCTTTCCAACACCTTTTCTGTCATTTTATATTGTCTTTTTTGCGTTTTTTGGCCTTTTTCGAATGCAAATAACCGTTTCGTCGTCTTTTTTGGCTCCGTAGCTTTTTGTTGTTGCTTTTTGAAATTTTTCCAACAATCTTTTTTCGTTTTTGCCGTTGTTTTGTAGAACTACGTAGAAACGTATGTTTAGGTTTTTTTGGCGTCTTTACATTTTCTTCTTGTCTCTTATTTGGTGTCTGTTCAGCAGCATTTTGCCATTTTTAAAACAAGGTTTATATTACTTTTCAGGCATCTTTCTATTTTGTTTCGGTGTCTTTTACACAATTTTAGTCCTTTTTTGACATCTTACATCTGATGATGTTTTTTGAACCTTTTTGTCATCCACCAAAAAAGGTTTTTGTCACTAATTTGAGGACTTCTTTATCGTTCGTCACTTTTCCTTAATCTTTTTGGTCGCTTGTCGGCTTTTTCAAACCTTTTTGTCGGTTGTTTGCTGTTTTTTCGTTGTATTTTAGTTGCCTTCTTGGGTCGTTTTGTCACCATTTGTCGTATTTTCGTCGTTTTCATTGTCTTGATTTGACATCTTTGTCACTTTAGTGATATTTTTTCTACCTTTTTTCTGTCTTTCTTTCATCGCAAATTTGGTTGTATTTTTGTCATCTCGTCATCATTTTTTGCTGCTATTTCGTTGCCCTTTCATAGTTCTTTCGTTGCCTTTCCGTTGTCTTTTCGTCATCCTCATCTTTTTATCGCTTCTTCGTCATTTCTCGCTTTCGGCATTTATTCGTCACGGTTCTGTCGTATAACTACTGTCTTTTCGTCATCTTTTATTAATATTTTTATCGTCTCTTCGTTGCTTTTACACCGCCTGTTTGTCGTCGTCTTTCTTCTTGTTCTTGCGTATTTGTCTAACTGTCATTGGTCTTGGTTTTCATCTGAACATAAACATTATTGAGAAAATCTTGAAACTTGTCGTCAAACGAAAAGTTTCATTGTTAAGCCTTGTGAGTATTTTTGTTGTGTTTTTTGTTATCTTTCTTCGTATTGTCTTCCCCGTTTCGTCATGCTTTTGGCGTTACTCCGTCGTATTTTTGTGGGTATCATGTCTTCTTATCGTTGTCTATTTATTTTCTATTTATTTTTTCCTCACAGTTTCGTCGCCCTATCACTGTCTTTTTGCCATGCTTGTCTTCTTTTCCAACTTTATTGTCGCTATATAAGACATCAATTATTGTCAACTTTTGACGCCTTCTTTGTTTTCTTTTTCTCATCGTTCTGTGGTCATTTCTTGTTTTCTTATTTTGACTCTTGTTTTGATCGCTCTATTAACATTTTGTCGAACTCTTTTTGACATTTTGCCGTCTATTTTGTTTATTTTGAAAGGTCATGTCGCTAGTTTGGCGTCTTTTCATCTTCTTTTCGTCGACTGTTGTCGTCCCTTCATCCTTTTTCGACAATATTTTGTCGTCCCCCCATCGTATTTCAGTAACTTTTTCTTCTTTTTTTGTCGCCGTTTTAGCCCTCTTTTCGTTGCTTTCACACCGTCTTTTTGTAGTCTTCCTGCAGTTATTCTGCCGCATATTTATCTACCTTTCATCACCTTTTCGTCGTTCTGTCGTTGTCTCTCTGTGGTGTTTTTTTTATTATCTTTTCGCCATATTTCTGTCATATTTTCGTCCCTTTTTCGCCATTCTTTTGGCATTTACCTACAGTATTTTCGTTAGTTTTTATCGTCTTTTCGTTGTCTTTTTTTTATTTTCCTCATTCCTATGTCGTGGTTGTCTTCTTTGCTAGCTTTTTTGTCGCAGTCTGGAGTCTTATTGCCATCTCCCTACGTCTTTTTCACCGCCTTATCGTCGTTTTTTTGTCGTTTTCTGTCTTGTTTTGGCTTTTTGACGAAAAAAACAAGAACCAGCACCGAAAAAAAGCAAAAAACTCGAAATGGGGCAGAAATTGACAGAAAACGCGACAGGCAAAGAGAAAAAATCAACATGAAAACTAGTAAAAACGAAACAAAGGAAAATCAGGACTTGGGAAAAGGGTGAAAAACGGGACGGAAGAAAAGAGAAACACAATAAAGAAAGTGAAAACAGCAGACAGAAAAAAGGAAAAGAATACAAAGGAAGAGAAAAAGACGAAAACCGGGAGATAAAAAGGAAAACCAGAGAGGAAAGGGAAAGCCAACAACAGAATAAATGTAACAGAAACGACGGAAAAACGGGCACCAAAGAAGAAAAACGGAACAGACGAAGACGAAAAGCGAGACGGAAAGTAAGGGGAAAGAGTTAGAGAAAAACAACAGTTGAAAAGGGAAAAAACGAACAGAAAGGGCCAAAAACGAGAAGGAAATTAACAAAAAAAATGAGAAAAATGAGAAAAAACTGAAAAAAAGAAAAAATGAGACAGAAATCGCAGAAAAAGGGGACATTGAAGCAGGAAATATAGGATTGAACAGACACGAATGCACCGAAAGGTGTAGGAGAAAGAAACGAACAGAATAGTAAAAAGCCCTTACTTTCGTGAGTAGTGAATTAACAAGTATGAAAAACGAATATTCAACAAAATAACATCGTTAAAATTGCCAAAAAGTGGCGAAAAGACAACAACAAAAAACAGCGAAATGACCGAAAACATGAGCAAGACAAAAAAAACACCAAAACGTCAAAAAGGCACCGAAAAAAAAGACATAAATGCCAAAAACAAATCAAACCAGGACGCAAATACGATTAAAATGTATCAAAAGACCATGAAATTTCGACAAAGAAATAACAAAAAGATGACAAATCACAGTGAAAAGGCAACAATAAATGACTAAATGTCTAAAAGACGACAAAAGAACGACGAAAAGATAGTGAATAGATGACGAAGAGGAGGCGAAAAGACGATGATCAAAGACGACCAAAAGACAAGTCTAAAATTTGAAAAGTGCAAATAAAAGTTGTTTTATTCTTGTTCTGTTCTTGTTCTGTTCTTGTTCTGTTCTTGTTCTGTTCTTGTTCTGTTCTTGTTCTGTTCTTGTTCTGTTCTTGTTCTGTTCTTGTTCTGTTCTTGTTCTGTTCTTGTTCTGTTCTTGTTCTGTTCTTGTTCTGTTCTTGTTCTGTTCTTGTTCTGTTCTTGTTCTGTTCTTGTTCTGTTCTTGTTCTGTTCTTGTTCTGTTTTTGTTCTGTTCTTGTTCTGTTCTTGTTCTGTTCTTGTTCTGTTCTTGTTCTGTTCTTAGTCCTTCTGTATAGGATTGAATCTTCACAGTTGTTATTTAATGTTGTTTTTTATTGCCTTCATTTGCAGTATAATTACGTAATTTATGTTCAACCCGATATTTTCAAATTTTAACTAAAAATTATTACCGCTAGAAATGTTGTTATTATCGCATTCATAGGCATGCTGAGAAACTTTCTACTGTTAAAATATTACATGATTAGTTACCCATCATAACTCTTTCTCTCTCTCTATACATATATTGCATGTCAGAGGGCTAGGACTTCACGTTTTGCACTACGGGGCGCGGTCACTTTTGAAGTGACCAACGTTTATATTTTGCTGCTTCTTTCTGATAAATTACAACATTCGTCTAAAAACGCATGTGAGACTGCGTGCTTTTAAAACTTCGAACTAAAATTACGACAAAACCTAATTATTGTGCAAAATGAATGGAACAAACTAATCGATTGTAAACAGTTGAGTGGATGCGTTGGTCGCACCGCTTCTGACATTTACCTTCGTAATTTTGTTTCATTATTTTTTTTTCTGTGCATTTTTTACGGTCCATTTACCAGCCCCGCTGATAAATGTTAAAACAGCCGGCTAATCAAAGTGCCAAGTTGCGTCGCGAAAAAAAGTTAATGCTCCATTACCTCTGCGCTTGCTTGGATACGGTAAGGTAAATACCTTTGCGGATCTTCTTTTATGCACGTGAACGTGACAACACAGTGAAATGATCCGCGAAGAAAGTTTGCCAAAGTTTAACTACGTTTAACAACCTTTGGTTGTTAAAGGGCAGCGGCAACTAGATTGACAGTGCTGCCGATATTTAAACACAACAACCAAATCAAAACAAGAAGTTTTATTACCGACGGCATTTGATTGTTCTAAATTTACATTTCATGATCACTAAAACAGAGAGTGTATATGGATGAAGGTGCATACGGCCTCTCAGCCGTTGAGCTTCGACGCCATTTGGCTTGCACTTAACCAACCAACGGCGCATTTCAGTGCCAACAATTACCTTTGGGAATTTTCTTATTTGTTTTCGTGTCGAGCTGCTGCAAGCAAACGCGAAGTACACGACAGACACACCCATGCCAACTGCCAACTGCTTCGCGTAACCTTTTATGTCATACGACCCGGTGTTTGCCCGTACGGTAAAGCTCCGTTATAGGTTAGGTATACCGGAATATCACGCCTTGGGAAGAGAGTGGGAGGACACTCACTCACTCACGTTATTGGTGCTGTGCCGTTAAAATACCTTTAA
This sequence comes from Sabethes cyaneus, assembly GCF_943734655.1. Taxonomy (NCBI): domain Eukaryota; kingdom Metazoa; phylum Arthropoda; class Insecta; order Diptera; family Culicidae; genus Sabethes; species Sabethes cyaneus. Next base: position 149,702,376 of record NC_071353.1, on the reverse strand, counting down.
GTCCCTCCGCTGAAAATGTGTGAGGCTGGCTACTGATACGGAAGTTCAGGCAGCTAATAGAGTTTGATCTTTTCCGTTGGTCGTCCTTTCACTCACGGTTTTCAACATGCCATCTTACAGTTTTTGTGAGGATTTAAGGAATTCGGAATTAAATTTGGCTTTTAAATATTGTGTCGGAGAGTACTGCGGGTTCCCGCGGTGCAGCTGAGTCATCATGACTCTAGAGTGGAACTTGCCACTCAAATGAGTAAATCTTTTCAACACCCACACGGAGTGAGCTTTCGCGTCAGGGTGCTTCAATTCTTCCAGATCGCGCGTGGTTGGCTTGGCTCTTAAGGTGGGATAGATCAACATGTAATGACGGACATCTACGTCGGTTGTTTACATACAGCGTCGATGTAAACCGATGAAGGCAATAACATTTTAATGGAACTGTTGTTCACATGTGTGAACACGTACTAGAACCCATTTCTATTGGTTGGTAATCTTGCTATTCTAATTTATGATCACCGTATATAAGTGCCACTATGTCTGTCACCGGATATGCATTGGTAGAACATGATGTAATTTCGATACTCAGAGTTATACTGTTGTTATAAATCTAACGACTGTACGTTCCAAAGAGAACCTATATAAACCTGTATTGAACTAGTGACAAAAATGCAGAACGTCTTTAGCATTCCAGCGCAAAGGGATTGAATTCACTGAGAGCCAGTGCCGATGTTGTTTGCAAATGGGTATTATTAGACCTAGTCAAAACGAAAAAGGGCTCAAAAGTTTGTTTGTTTAGAACCTCGTAATCCTGAAGATTGACCTCGAAAAAATTGCAACGCTTTCTTTTGTGCATAACTTTTTATTGCATGGGTGAAAACTGATCACATTTTCGGTAACACTAGTTGAGAGTGTAATGTTTACATTACACAGGCCATTCGACCGTATCCAGTGTGGTAAAATCGTTCAAGGAGACCAAAACGACACGGCAGCGAGCTGGTGACGGTGGCCGATCGATCCCGTGGAGGCAAGGAAGGTGAGGGATTACTCAAAGTGCAATCCGCACCTTTAGACTCGGGACATGGCCAAGAAGGGCAACTCTTCCGTCTGGCTCGTCCAGCGGACAACGAAGCGAGTCAAAAAAAAGCATACCTCCAGAAGCACCTGCTGCCCTTCCCCCGATAGCACGAAGGCGACACTCTGTTTTGGCCGGAACTGGAATCGTGCCATTACCGTTGCCCGAAATCGGTGATGGAGTGATACGAAGCCAGCGATGTTGTACTTTTGCCGAAGGAGACAAATCCATCAAATCAAATCCAGAACTTATCCCAATAGAAGCATTCTGGGAGAGTATGAAGGGTAAGCTCCAGAAAACAGGAAAGGTCCCCGAAAATGACCAGGTCTTGAAAAAAGACAGGATGAAAGTATGTCAAAAGTGAAAGGCGCAAGTGTTGCACAGGATTTGATGGGTAGCGTTAAGTCCAAGTACCTGAAAACTTCAAAAATATCCGACTAAGAATGAATTTTTGGCGACAGTCGAGTACAGTCTTTGTGTTTCATTTTATTCACCGAATTTTTGACGATGATCAGTTGAATAGATGAATTTTGTCGAATAATTTCTTGTGATGCAATCTATTTCCGAACACCTATTATTCTTAACGATGAGCTGACTTTGTTACACTTCCTCCGAAATCCGAAGTCCGAAATATCAAAGCAAAGCCCAGCAAGGTAAAAAAGCTGATAAACAGCAACCTGCAGTATAAAACGCCAGGAATGCTAATAAACGATTGTTTCACTGCTTATACTAATGCTTATCGGTTACCTGGGCAGGTTCCTACCTTGGATTGAGGAACTTAAGAAAATTTAAATCGAAAGGAGTACTTTCAAAGAAGGTTGCTGCCTTTTTTGGAGCAGCTTCAGATTGACTGGCCCTTTTCAGGCCAGATTGGATAAGCTGTCACTATTTAAATTCGACCAAATCGGAGGTACAACGACAATGACGTTGCTCCTGTGGTTCTCAAGCAGTGGAATCCGGCAACTAAAACCGGAAATTATCAGGAAATTTGAAGTAACAGATAATTTTTCATACGAATTTTAATCATCCAGGCTGTAACGGGTACATCGGAAATTTTTTCTTGATTACCATTCCAAAGATCTTTCAATGTAGTACCGTTTGTGTTAGGAGACCTGGCTTGTGTCAGAAGTTATCTCCCTCTCTTCTTAATTTGGCCACATCCCTGTCGCGAATGACATTCTCATACATTTGTGAGTCGCCTAAAGTTTCATAACGCGCTCTCTTTCTATCCACACTTTGGAGGCACCTGGGAAGCCGACATAAACTCATTCAAGTGCCATTATTTAAAACGCATTATGGAACTAACGCCTTTTCAATGGACCGGCTGCTAATCGTCGTAATGCAGTTGGAATCGCTAAACTCCCGTTTCGATTTCCGACTTTCCGTATGAAATGTCTGCCTTGCTACCGGAGTACTTTCCACAGTTGGGAACCCTCTGCTGTCAATCTTCCAGCCGGATTTGATTGATTTGTCTCCTAATCGCCTGAGCCGTTTGCAGGATATGAAACACTCCATCCACTCGACCTGTAGTGCTGCTGGTGTCGGGACTACGTGAGCCAATTACAATCATTGAATAAATGAAATCAGCCATCAGTGACCATTTGGTGTGATGGTGGTAGGATAGCATTAAGTTGTGAAGCGTTTAAATCAAGATCTGAATGGGCTCTTAAAGTTATCCTGTATATTAGCCTTCGTTGACGATCTGCTGATAATTGTTGAAAAGCAAGGAGTTCTTGAAAATATATTTATCCGTTAATATAGGGTTGTCTAGGAGATGTTGTTCTGGAGATCAACAGTACCAAGAGCAAACGTACTGATGAGAGTTCCCAACATGCTTGGGAGAAATTGGCACCGAGAGATGCATTGCAAATGGCAGGACTGCATTGCATTGGAAGTAATGGAGGGTAGAAGTTGTTGTCTTTTCTGAAGCAGCTACTTAACAAGCCTATGGTACAACGACAATGTCATCACTGTGGTTCCCGCTGAGTGGAATCCGACCACTTTACTGGAACTAAAGCCAACTAAGGAATACATACTGGCCAATAGAGAAGTGCAATCTTCTTCTACCAAAGAGTAGCACCACAGGAGAACGGCACAAAGGAATTTAAGCGAAAAGGGTTCTAAACTTGACAATATGTAGGAAAGTAGCTGGTACAAATGGTCGGTGTTAAGTCAGACCGAACCAAGTGACAAAATTCTGATTTCGAGAAACACGCGTTCAAAGTTTGCTGCTCTGTATGGTTTATAGGCATAATTGTTCGAAATCATCTCATAACTCCTGCTGTTTGCAACATTACTGTAATCTGATTAGAGTAAAATATAGCTTAGAAAATTCTTGATCGTTTGCTGTCATCTCATTTTTTTAAATTTTGCGACTTACTTACTTACTTAATCAGCTCCAGGCCGTGGTTTCCTCTGCTGTACGAAGAAGTCGTCTCCATTCTACTCGGTCCATGGCCGCAATTCGCCAGCCACGTAGTCTACGTAGGGTCCGCAGGTCGCCTTCCACTTGATCGATCCATCTTGCTCGCTGCGCGCCCCGCCGTCTCGTTCCAGTCGGATCGTTATTGAGAACTTTTTTAACCGGGCAGTCGTCCGACATCCTCACGACATGCCCAGCCCATCGCAGGCGACCGATTTTTGCAGTGGCAGCGATGGGTGGTTCCCTAAGCAGCTGATGCAATTCATGGTTCATTCGCCTCCTCCACGTTCCGTCTTCCATCTGCACTCCGCCGTAGATGGTGCGCAACACCTTCCGTTCGAAAACACTAAGGGCGCGTTGGTCCTCCACGAGCATAGTCCATGTCTCATGGCCGTAAAGGACTACCGGTCTAATCAGCGTCTTGTAGATTGTTAACTTCGTGCGGTGGCGAATTTTGTTCGATCGCAGCGTCCTACGGAGTCCAAAGTAGGCACGATTTCCTGCCATAATGCGTCTTTGTATTTCTCTGCTGGTGTCGTTGTCTGCGGTAACCAGTGAGCCCAGATACACGAACTCTTCTACCACCTCGATTTCATCACCGTCTAAATGAATTCGGGGAGGGAGGTCAGCATTCACTTCTTTAGAACCTCTTCCTTTCATGTATTTTGTTTTCGATACATTAATGACAAGTCCTATCCGTTTGGCTTCAGCTTTCAGTCCGATGTACGTTTCCGCCATCCTCTCAAAGGTACGTGTAATGATGTCAACGTCGTCAGCGAAACCAAGAAGCTGGACGGACTTCGTGAATATCGTGCCACTCGTGTCTATACCCGCTCTTCTTATCACACCCTCCAAAGCGATGTTAAACAGCAAACATGAAAGCCCATCACCTTGCCGTAACCCTCTTCGAGATCCAAAGGGACTCGAGACTGCCCCTGATACTCGAACAACACACATTACTCGATCCATCGTCGCCTTGACCAATCGCGTTAGTTTATCCGGAAATCCGTAGTAGTGCATAATCTGCCATAGCTGATCTCGATCGATCGTGTCGTACGCCGATTTGAAGTCGATGAATAAATGATGCGTGGGCACGTTGTATTCGCGACATTTCTGCAACACTTGCCGAAGCGCGAAAATCTGGTCCGTGGTGGCACGGGCACCCATGAATCCCGCTTGATATTGCCCCACGAACTCCTTTGCAAATGGTGATAGTCGACGACATAAAAGTTGGGAGAGTACCTTGTAGGCGGCGTTCAACAGTGTGATTGCGCGGTAATTGCAACAATCCAACTTGTCGCCCTTTTTGTAGATCGGACACACGATGCCTTCCGTCCACTCCTCCGGTAGTAGCTCATCCTCCCAAATCTTGACAATGACCCAGTGCAGCGCTCTAGCCAGTGCGTCACCACCGTATTTCAGCAGCTCGCCGGGTAGCTGATCAGCCCCAGCCGCTTTATTGTTCTTCAGCCGACCGATCTCTTCTGCTACCTCCTGGAGGTTAGGGGCTGGTATTCTGTCGTCTTCTGCACGTACTCCAAGATCTATTGCCATATCGTCACCTCCATGTTCAGCTACATCGCTGTTAAGGTGCTCGTCATAATACTGCTTCCACCTCTCGATCACCTCACGTTCGTTCGTGAGAAGATTACCGTCTGAGTCTCGACACATATCGGCCTGCGGCACATGGCCTTTGCGCGAGCGGTTTAACTTCTCGTAGAACCTCCGTTTATCGTTAGCACGGTACAGTTCTTCCATCGCCTCGCGATCCCGATCTTCCTGTTGGCGCTTTTTCCTCCGGAAGACTGAGTTTTGCCTGTTCCGTGCTTGTTTATATCGATCCACATTCGCCCTCGTACGGTATTGCAGCATCCTCGCACGTGCTGCATTCTTCTCCTGCACTAATTGCTCGCATTCGCCGTCGAACCAATCGTTTCTTCGGTTCGGATTCATTGTACCTAGTGCCGCTAGTGCAGTGCTACCGATGGCGGTCTTAATGCCTTTCCAACCATCTTCAAGAGTTGCTGCGCCAAGTTGCTCTTCCGTTGGTAGCGCTGCTTCCAGCTGCCGCGCGTATTCCTGGGCAACTCCGGTGACTCGTAGCTGCTCGATGTTGGGTCGCGGCGTACGACTTCGACGCGTGTTATGCACCGTCGAGAGTTTTGAGCGCATGCAAACTGCAACTAGGAAATGATCCGAATCTATATTCGCACTGCGGTAGGTGCGAACGTTTATAACATCAGAGAAGAATTTACCGTCGATTAGAATATGGTCAATTTGGTTTTCTATTCGTTGGTCTGGTGATCTCCAGGTGGCCTTGTGGATATCTTTGCGGGGGAAGAAGGTACTTCGGACTACCATTCCGCGGGAAGCTGCAAAATTTACGCATCGTTGGCCGTTGTCGTTCGTTGCGGCATGCAGGCTGTTTGGCCCGATTACCGGTCTATATATAGCTTCCCGTCCTACCTGCGACTTAGTCCGGTTTTTTATTTATTTATTTATTAAGTCGACATCAACAGACTGTAGTCCCAATGATGGATAAGTTGCTTAATCTAATAACAATCACAGTCAAGAAATTACAATTACAAACACTAACAATTTTCTTAGTCGTCATTTGTTGAAAAAAACATAGAGAAGTTACGACGGACCGTTTCACGTGACAAATTAAAATCAAAAGCGAATGCAACCCGATTGAAAACTCGCTGTATACCAGTCAATGAGCTGTTTCGTCCGTAGTAGGTGCGTTGAAAAGGTACCCTCAGCATTTAGTTGTTCCGCAGTGCCCTGGGACGCACGTTCAGATCAATCGCCCCAAGAATAGCAGGACAATCAATTCTTCCCTGCAACGTGTCGACAGCAAACAGAGCTCTTGCGATGTTCCTTCGTGTCTGTAGTGTCTCCAAGTGTATTAATCGGCATCGACTTTCATAACTCGGCAACTGGAACGGATTGGTAGCCGACGGAGAGCAAAGCGTAAGAAGCGGCGTTGAACTGATTCAATCCTTTGCTTCCCGTTTTGGTAATATGGATGCCAGACAACTGAACCGTACTCAAGAGTCGGACGGACGAGTGCACAGTATAATGCATTGAGGCAATAGACGTCAGTGAAGCTCTTAGCGATGCGGAAGACGAATCCTAATGTTCTGGATGCCTTGTCCACAATGTAAGAAATATGCCGTTTAAACGTTAACTGGCTATCTAAAATAACGCCGAGATCCTTTACCTGGTCGACACGTCGGATTTCTGTACCGCGTAGCTTGTAGTTAAAAATGACGGGTTCTCTGATCTGGGCAAAAGAAATAATCGAACACTTCTCAGGATTGACGAACATGCAGTTCAGATTGCACTAATTCGTAAAGGTCTCAAGCTCTTGTTGAAGATAAATTACATCGTCCTTGGAACGTATCTTCAAGTACATCTTCAAATCGTTGGCGAAGGATAAACGAGGACCTCTGAGTACATAGTTGACATCATTGAAGTACAATAGGAAGATCAACGGTCCCAAATGACTACCTTGTGGGATTCCAGATGAGGCCGGAAACGCATTTGATTGAAAACCTGCAACTGTCGCAATTAGTTGGCGACCTTCGAGGTACGAACTGAACCAACGCAACATACTGCCGCTGATACCGGGTCTTTCCAATTTAGCAATCGCAATAGCATGATTGATTTTGTCAAACGCCGCAGACAAATCAGTATAAATGACATCCGTTTGAGCACGAGCCGCTAGACTTTCGACAACAACATATGTTGTGAGACAAAGGAAGTTTGTAGTGGTTGATCTGCCTGCGATGAATCCATGTTGGTCGTCACTCAAGTAATGTTTACAGTGCGACAGCAGCGGAGCCAAGCTCAAACAACTTGGAAATGGCACACAATAACGAAATTTCTCGGTAGTTGTTGACATCTTTCCGATCCCCTTTTTTATGCACAGGGAACATTTGGGTGGTTTTCCATGCAAGCGGAAATACTCCGCTTGCGATTGATAGACCAAACACGAGTCGGAGAGGGATTAACAGGTCTTCAATGTGCTTCTTTAAAAACACAGATGGAATACCATCTGGGCCGGATTTAGTCGATGATTTTAACGTTGATGCGGCTCGAGAGATCATTTCTTCGTCGATGCTGAGCGTACACAGAGTATTCACAGTTACTAGCAGTACATTGCAAGCAGCTTGGGCGATTTGGTCGTCCGGGATGATTTCGTCGGAAAAGGTTCTGGCGGACTTATCGGCAAAGAGCTGGCAGACATACTGGGGCTCCGAAGCAACCTGTCCATTGAGGATCATAGTTGATGGAAGGCCTGATTCCTTGCGCTGATCGCTAACATACTTCCAGAACGTTTTTGGTTTCACCTTCAGATTGCGCTGGATTCTCTGCAGGTGTCGTCTAAAGCATGTCCGACTGGTTCTTTTGTACAGAGTGTTTAATTTTATATATTGATCACGCATTGATTATGATTTTTATGTATTGATTTTATTTGAAACAAAAATTATGTTCATGAATATATATTCGCTGTGTTCAGATTGGCAAAAAGGATGCAGTGAATACATTTCTTTAAACAGAACCCCGCTTTGGGCCCAAAAACGGCTCCCGAAATTGGGCAATCCGACGAAAAGTTAATGACTGCTAGTTTCCCGTTAAAGTGTAGAACAAAAGAGACAAATTTGACCATCGACGTCTAAGACAGGACGTGCCAAATGGATCCTTTTCGGTGCGACTTGTCACGTCACTATTCCAGATCGACGTAGGCTATGGATTTCTGATTTTTTCACAGAATTTCCCACCTGTCAATATGTACTTTCAATCATTTCGCTGTTATTTACATTTGGAATCATAAGACTTGCAGTGAAAAGTTTTGCATTATTTGCATGGAGTCCTGGAAAGATTTTTATGGCCGATAATCCTCTGTATTCTCGGAGCTGTTTTTCCAATTTCATTCAAACGTGACGATCAGCTTGAATTTGATTGCTCCCACTTAAAAGTACCTTCAACCAAAAACATGCGAATCAGGTTGTTAAACGAAATCGGAAAAGCGCACAATTGTATTTTCAATTTTCTCTTGTTCCGCCTCTTGTCCGCCACCAACGATGATGATTTAACTCTGCTCACGCCATCCTTTAATTATTGCAACAGCATTCGTTTTCTTAATTATAACAATAATCATCATCATCATTATCATCACGACCATGATCGTCGCCGCGGCTGGTGCTGCAGCCACAGCCTCCCTCAGCCGCGCCGTTCCAAACGATCGGCAGGAAAGTGAGGAAAGCAACATAATCGTTTTGTGTTGTTTTTCTTTTTTGTTTTCAGCTTTCAGCTCACGCCACTGCAGTTTAGAAGACCGCTGAGCAAACACGCTTTTCACGCTTTTCCCGACCCGATCCGTGGTGCTGGGGCTCAAACGTGCCAAGGAGGAAGACGATCTTCGCGTGACGCCGGTGCGGTGTGAAAGCTGACGCCGGTGCGGCGCGGCGCTGCGCATTCTTTCCGGCTTGCTGGTCGCTTGCTGGTGGCAAGAAGTGGGCGTCTTTTCGATTCTCTCTTTTTTCAGATTTAAGTCACTAATAGGGTGTTATCTTTTCCAGAAGGCTGCTGGTCTGAAATCCTTAACTACTTGGGACAAACGTTGGCGGTTGTACCCTGGTGGTGAGTTAAGAAAAAGTTGTTTTGTTTTTCTCTTGCTCAATGTGAAAATAAACGCTGCTGAACAAACTGCACTGATACCTGCTGTATATTTATCAGCAGCCAGCGGTGAGTCGGGAGGATGGACGGATGAATGGATTTAAATGGTTGCGGAAAGTCGAAGAGGCATTACGGAGTCCATAATGAAAAGCGAGTATTTAGTTCAGTAGGCCCGACAGTTGAAAGTAAGATTACTAAATTAATGCTAGAGCAGAGGAAAGCATCAATTAGCGGCGATTTTCTTTCGACGTTGACGATGAGTTGAGTTGAGACAATGGAAATTACTTTTTCCTGCCCTCCCCCGTTTGCATGTTGCTTGTTCAGGGTTGTTTTTCCCGCGATTATTTTCCTTGAACTTGGCTGAAGTCAGTTTGAATTCAATGTCAAGGTGTTGATTAACTTTCTTAAGTAGTAAACGGTTTCCACGCTTGACACGAATCCACATAAAAAACCAGAGGACAAACATCTTAAATTCGGAGAGATATTCGACAAAATTCTCCACATTCCTCTCGACCACAAGGAAGCTGGCGTCCCCCCGCCAGAGTGAGTGGCACTCTGCCACGCATAGTCGGAAGTCCTCGAACGGTCTGTGCCGTGCAGATTCAAGCACCACCATCAATCATTGAGTTTTCGCTCGAATCTGCCATCTGCCATCGGATCGGCATGAAGTGGTCCGGCAAAAAGTTGGCTCATGGTCAACAACATGGCCGTCCATCTAGATTTTAAGGGCGTCATCGCGACCAGTGTAACATTTCTTCTTTGACAAGACGCCGGCGGCAGCGGCGGCGTCGTCGTCGTCGTCCGATAAGTGGTTCTGAACAATGTGCTCGACCGACCCACAAGTTTGCGATCGTTGCTGCTGGGATCCGTCTCCGTGGGATCGTCACAAGATGCTGATGATTTATGATGCGGTTCTTCCGTACGTACGTGTACGAAAGTGCCGGCCACCGGCCGTCGAAAGATATGATCTCTGCATCCTCCGCTCCGCGGATGCGGAGAGTTGATAGCACGCATCGATGACGGTGACGGTCAATTACAAAACACACGGACCATCATCGTCGGCTTCGCCGATTACGATCAACGAATTCACACGTTTACGTTTCGAGAAGTTGTCTCGAAGGAGGGCTCCGGCGAGAAGCCAATTTATGACAAGGTCAAATGGGCTGCAACGGTGTGAACAGTGCCGAAGGCACCAAGCTTAGCAGCTCCGCTGCTGTTGTCCGGCTAAATGCTAATGATACGCCACCAAGATAGGATTGATTGAACTGATTGAAAAGAAAAAAATGCTCACATTGCTGTTGAATATTTGCGATGCCATGAATAGACTGCTTGATGTTTGAGACTCAAGTTGAGTCGAGTTGAGACATACGTCGATGGCAATTACGGTGGTCATGTGAACCAGATTCAAGAACGATCGAGCGGGACGTAACCGATTAGGCTCTGAATTGAGAACGTGTTCGCTTGTGCATTGAGCATATAATTAGGCGACATTTATTAGTCACACACAGACACAGAATGCCTACCGAGAGCTAGTTTATTTTTTCGTTACGGAAATTAAATGGCCGCTGCAATGTCGGTTGTTGACCGTTGTTGCTGTCAGACTGTAATTTAACGCTTGTAAACCGGACAGTTATTGCTAGTTTAAGCCATGATTAGACATTTTGTTTGTGTCCAGATTTGGGTAACCTGAACTCGTTACTGTTCATTTGGCTGTGATATGCTCTTTGTAAAACGGGGTTTGCCAAACAAATATTGAAATCATTACTTGATCGCAACACCGTAATAGCAGCCCCGTTTTAAAGCGCGGTATACGACACTAATGAAAGTATTCTGGTTCAATTGGAAACGCCTTTTGGTCGTGCAAAACTTTCAAGCAATTTGCGTTACGACAATTAAATTTGACCCAAAGAAAAGGTCTTCAATCCCATAATGCACTTAAAATTGTATTTAAATGACTTTACGTTCGCTTTCCAGATGCCTCCGAAACGTGGAAATCGAGCAAGAATTAGTAACTGCATTTCGACCTGACGAATACGATTACGCATTTTCCAACAACTTTGTGATCCGAGTTTCAGCTGCGGAGGTACCAAAAGCATTGACGAATGGTAGAAAGAACTAACGACGGTCCACCTTGAAGTACTCGGAGACTCACCTAGCGATTAACAAGCTCAGTTTGTAAACCTGATGAACCTTTGCGAGCACTCGTTTCTCAACGACGAAATAATGGCCAAAGTAAGGCCCGTTTGAAAGAATTATCCATCACGTTTATACTCCCGACGCTCCGATAGAGCAAAAAAAATCGCGGCAAATGGCACCTCCGTATTCTAAACCTTGCATTAGCCTTTTCTTGCACTTCGACAAGGCAGTTTGTGTGAGCTATCGTGTCTAGCGAAGCCGAAGAAGGCCCCAAATCTCTTTCCTTAATATCGACCACCAGGAAGCCAGTGACTCACTGTCTACTTTGACGGAGCGCACCATTCGTTCCCATACTCCACCCATGCATTGGGGAGCCCCACGTGGATTAAATGTTCAGTGAGTGTCGGCATCGGGGTAAACATCGATGTGAGTCGATTGTAGTCGAGACAGGGTTGCCACATGCACAGATTATTCTGTGTTTAACAGATATTTGAAAGAAATCGCCTGTACAGAATCTGTATGCATAGAATACAGATTTTCGCCAAATTACACAGATTAAACAGATTTTTGAGCTTTTACATGAGAGTGAAAGAGACGGAAGTAGTCAGCAAAATGACTCTCTATCTTTTTCACTCTCATTGTTTTGCTTGGACAGATTTTTGCACAGATATTTTTCCTCGCCGTACAGATTGTCAGATTTTTCCAACAAAAAACACAGAACTATATGTGGCATCCCTGGCTCGAGACCCACGAAAGGAAAAAGTCGAACAGAAGATGTTGCTCGAACATTCGGTAAGGAACCCATCTATGGTAGACAAAGATGTCAAACCTAAGGATTTATCCGTAGTTCTACGGATTTTGAAATTGTCTACGGACATACGGATCAAGTGCGCGCATCTACGGATTTTCATAAACTGTAAGCTGTAAGCTAAGCTTTATTCTTCAAGAGCCGATATGGAAGTTTCTAATGGAGTTCTTCTGAGAGTAAGAAACGAACAAGATAGTAAAGAGTAAAAGTAAAGATTTACTCTAATGAATCGTGAAAATGGAAAATTTATGTTAATACTGCCATACCTGAATTTTTCACTGTTTCACTTTGTCGGTAGATGACTTTATGACTGCTGTAGTGCAACAGGGCTTTAAAATCCTTTATTAATACTGTCAAGCAAATAAGGGTGTTCTTTTTAACAAAGTCACCGAAATCGTTACTCTATTTGCCTTAACTAGCTTTACTCATATTATGTGATAATTAAAACCTGTTGAACATTACTACCTTCAGAAAACACAGCAAAAAGGCGATGAAAAGATAAATAATATACAAACAAAAGTAATGATGAAACGTAATAACAATTAAAATGCGATGAAAAGATGACGGGAAAGTGATGCAAAGTCTATAAAAGGACGACCAAAGGCAACAAAATACGACGAAAACAACATGAAAAGACGTAAGAACATTGACAGAAACCAACAAAAAGACGTGTTGAAAAGCGTCAAAAAACCAACGACTACGAAAAAGACGAAAAGATGTCAGTAAAAAGTCAATTTTTTGTATTTTCAATAAACAGGACGTTGAAAAAATGGCAAAAAGGTAACGAAAAGACAACAAAAAAAGGGCAACACGTTGACAAAATGCAATTAAAAACAAAACTAACGAAAAAGGACAAACGGACTACGGATAGACGCCAAAACAATCACGAAAGAAATGATAAAACGCAGTCCAAAGACGATAAAAAATAACTACCAGTTGCTGAAAAGTGACAACAAGAAGAAGTACAGATGCCAGAAAGCCGGATATTAAAAAATTAAGAATGACTAATAGTTGTTACAGAACAAAAAAGACGACCGCAAAAGGCGACAGAGTACACACAACAAAAAAGAAAACTAAAGACAAAAAATAAACAACAGTTACAGTAATTCTCATTTCCGGAAGTTTAAAATCTGGAATAACTGAATGTTTCATATATTTTGAAGACTTCCGATTTTTCAGTCACCAATAGAACCTTACACATACCAGGAAGTCTAAGGAGAGAGATACGCGGAAGCAGCCATCTTGGGAGTCAAACGAGCAGTAAGAATTATCAAAAGGAAGTCAATCGAACCCGCTGACTGTTTGCCTAAAGGTTTGATTAATAAATATTGAAATAGTGATGAAATCTACTAGCTATGGTCACGTATTTCGAATATTATACTTTGAGACAGTGCGTATAAAACTTGGCGGTGTACTTCACATTTTAAATTGACAGACATATCGCTTTAACGTGCATAATAGGACACCACACGGACCGTTGCTTTTCAAGAGATGGCGCTTTTCTAGTGGTAGTAAAATTGTCATAGTGTCATAGTCATAGTCATGTCATAGAAATCGACTGAGTAATAACAGAACCAGGACTGACTGCTGAAGACTTATTGCTAGACGGTGTGGGCCGTTTTATCCACTCAGTTTTACTCAGGTAAAATTATAGATTGCCAAAGAATATAGACTGGAAATTATGTGAGGAAAGAATTACTGAAGCTGTTGAGAATATCCAACAGGAATAGCTTTCACCACTCATTGAATGTATGACCTTTTTGCAGGTCTGATACTTGATGCTGCGATCGAAACCCAAACTAATCAATATCCTGGGCTGACGATCAACAGTCGACCTCCCACTCCATGGTGGGACAAAGAGTGCTCCGATGTCAATGCAGAAAAGTCCAATGCGTTTTAAAACTTCCGAAAGAGAGGAACAGTTGAAAATTTTTTGCGATACACCACAATTGAAAACAAATTTGACGGCTTAATCAAAGCAAAGAAACGCAGTTATTGGCGAAGGTTCGTTAATGACCTAGCCAAGAGAAACATCAATAAACACTCTTTGGAATACAACCAGAAGAATGCGTAATCGATTCTCAGTGAATGAAAGCGAGGAATTTTCAAGTCAATGGATGTTCGATTTTGCTAGAAAAATATGTCCAGACTCTGTTCCTATGCAGAAAATTGTTCGAGACACATCTTCAAGGCGCAAGGAAAAAGAATTATCCATTGCTCTTCTTTCCTGTAAAAATAACGCTCCTGGGCATGATAAAATCAAATTTTAACTATTAAAGAATCTACCCAATATTGCTAAGCGCAATTTGTTAAATTTATTTAACAAGTTCATCGAGCAAAATATAATTCCAAGAGATTGGACACAATTTAAGGTGATCGCTATCCAAAAAACAGGGTAAACCTGCCAACGACCATAACTCTTACAAATCCATTGCAATGCTATCTTGCATCCGCAAATTGTTGGAAAAAATTATGCTATTACTATTTTTTACATAATATATTATCCGAAAAACACATGCATTTCTCATATGGAGACTTGTCAACATCATGAATTAGTTACAAGGGTCATCCCCCAGGGTTCGGACTTGAGCCCCCTACTTTACAATTTTTATACCAATGCCATTGATGAATGTCGTACACACCCATAAGACCACCATAAGACGATTTGCAGATGATAACGTAGTTTCGGTTACCGGTCTTAGAACTATCGATTTACAAAGACCATTGCAAGAAACTATACTCAATTTATCAACTTGGGCTTCACAACTGGGTATCGAGTTTTCTGCAGAAAAAAACTGATTTATTAGTCTTTTTTAGAAAACATGAACCAACTCAGTTACAACTTTAACTCATAGATGAAATGATCTTCCAGGTTTTAAGCGATAATGGCGGCTGATGAGTAGAACATTCTGGAGCACAGTTCGGTTTTGACATTCAATACAGGAGCAGTCACTGCGGTTACTATGGAAGCCACTACGGTTGTTTGCCGGTTGAGTGGAAAAATGTAAACATTATTTAGTTTTCGCAAACCAGCTGAAAAGGAATTTAGTGTAAGGGAAGCGAATTTACCTGCATAGAATGTCAAAACCGAACTGAAGGGCAGAAAGTTGTACCCATCAGCCGCCATTATCGCTCGTGGAAAGCTGGATGTAGCTGGAAATGCCATAAAAGGTATTTAATTCAGAAATGTCACCAGAGAATCAATTTTCTTCGTTCAATAACCGGAGTATGGTGGGGAGCTCATCCCGGAGACCTCATCAAGCTTTACAAAACAACGATATTATCTGTTCTAGAATACGGTTGTTTCTGTTTTCGTTCCACTGCAAACATCCACATCATTAAGCTTGATCGTAAACAATATCGTTGTCTACGTATCGCTTTAGGATGTATGCACGCAATCCCATTGCAGGAGTTCTTCCATTGACTGAAGTTTTTGGAGCGTCTTAATAGAATACGAAACCTAAAAATAAAAAATAAGAAAACTTATCCAATTTAATTCTACTATGTGTATTTTATTCACGACAGATACGTATTTCGCCTACGACTTGCAGGCTTCCTCAGTGTCTCAGTGTCAGTGTCAGTCCTCAGTTCGAAAACAGACACTGAGGAAGCCTGCAAGTCGTAGGCGCAATACGTATCTGTCGTGAATAAAATACACATAGTAGAATTAAATTGGATAAGTTTTCTTATTTTGAAGTAGGACTACTTCTTTGATTTCTATATTGGGGTGCACTTTAGAAAAACGAAAAGGGAACATGTAACGAAAAGTGGTTATGGTTTGCACGCTTATAACTCAGTCATCCGTCAACAGATTCTAGAGATATTGGTATCAATCGATTGGAAATTTTTCAAAAAATCCATAACAATACAATAGATTCCATGTTTTCTAAACAAACGTTTAATAATTGAGAAAATTTTAGACGGATATTCATTATTTCATTATTTTCATGTTTTTGCTTTCCCACGCCAATGCTTCCCTAGCACAGATGACAGAAATATATACGAAATGAGCTATGGGTTAAGCAGATGTTTGATTGTATTTAATTTACGCTCTATAGAATCCGCTCGAAAATTATTGAGCTTCAGCGGTTGGCGGTTGCTGCTTGCTCGGAATGAGGCATCGAAGACATTCAAATTCACCAAGCAAGACGCCAACAAACCGAAGAAGCCACCGACTCGTCCGCGAACGATATGGTTTTTGCTGCTATCAATACCCAGTAAAATCAATGGATCCTCGCTACAAGCCGTTAGAAGTAAATCGCCGCTAGCCACAATTGTGACGTTCCAAGGTTGGACACGTTTGTGAAAAAGGTTTTGAAATTAGCTGTCGAAAAGCTGGTCCAAACAAAAAGAACAGGCGATTCCGATTCGTTCAAGGTTGATAAAACGGACGAAAACAATTTATCTTTGCTAACTGCTGCAAAGGCGGCTCCGATTAAAGCTGTACTAGTAAATATGCGATGGTGCCCCCGAACAAAAATCTACTAAGCCAATGAAAACCGTAGCAAAGGCACCGAAAGCCCTAGAGTCAAAGGAAGTCGTTCCAGCGGAGAAGGTGCCCGAAAAAAACTGCTGCCTAGATGTAAATTTCGTTGATTTGCATTACTAATATCTGGTAGAAAACAGTCAGTTCTTTTAAGAACTACTGAATAAAAGTATACGAAGCAGTAAAATTGATTTTTCTCACATTTTAAAGTGATGTTGGCAGTTAAGTATGAGCGTTCGAAGTACGAGCCCGTCAGAAATTACATGTTTAAACTGTATTAAGACAAACCTTCCGAAGAATATTTCTGTCTTCTTTTTCCTATCGCGCTTTGCGGCCTTTCCACTGATTTTTGGCGGCATGAAGACGATGTCGATGCTTCATATTAGGTTGCTCTGCAGAAACTGGTAGCTCTTCATTAAGGAAGCACCGGACTCCGGACACCGGTTTTGTTCAAACAATGTACGGTTTCGTTGTACGTTGTACTTGTACCGCCTTTCTTTCGTGTCTATGATTCTCTGCTCTACGTTGATCCGCCTTTGTTACAACTTGCTGCCGTTTGCTCTGGTATATAATCAGAAGTAAGCCGGCGAACGGCATCATTTTCGCATTGACATCGGTACGGTACAGAGCAGACAGCAGAGAGTTGCGATTATATCTCCCTCACTGGACTCGGCAAACTGGCAAAACGCAGCGCAGCGGCAGCAGCAGCAGCAGCAGCCGATCAATGTTTGGTGTAGAGTGCGCAGAACGCGTTGGTACCGGAGCATCGATCTATTATCTGCTATATTAGAATATTTGGTTGCGGGAACGGAAGAGCTTGAATTAATGGAAAATGTTCTGCCCGGTAACCATTGTTACCATTGCCGTGGGAGGTGTTGTTTCAAACATTCAAGCCATTCTGCTGGCCGGATTTTCAACCTCATAAATTACCACAACCCGTCCTTTTTAGGACGAACGAATTTGTTAATGAAGAGATGAAAATTTTCTGTATACTAAATTTCTTTAATTAAATTTCCAAATGTCGCTGATTCTTTAAATCATGAAGAATTTCTTCTGATTTGATCTATAAAACGTTAAATATGTGGTGACTCACCATGCGGTCTTCTAACTCATGACGTTGCTTTAATTTTATTTTTGCTAAAAATTTTTGCCTTCCCACGCCAATACTTCCCTAACACGGATGACAGAAATATATAGGAGAAGAGCTATGGATTAAATTCCCTTTGAATCATAGGGATCAAAGTTTGATTGTATTTAATTTACGCTCTATAGAATCCGCTCGAAAATCGTTGAGCTTCAGCTGTTCCTCCCCGGAATAAGGCAACGAAGACATCCAAATTCACTAAGCGAGACGCCAATAAACCGAAGAGTCAACGGATCCTCGTTGCAAGCCGTCTAGAAGTATATGGCCGCCAGCTACAATTGTGACGTTTCAAGCTTGGACACATTCGTGAAAAAGGCTGTGAGGTTAGTTTTCAAAAAGATAAAGCTGGCCCAAACAAAGAACTGGCGCTTCCGGTTCGTTCGCCTACCAAACTTGCTAGCGAGAAGCAAGATTACTAAGTCAATGAAGACCATAGCAAAGGCATCGAAAACCGAAAAAAGCTGCTGCCAAGCAGTAAATTTCTTCGATTTGCTGGTAGAAAAAAATCAGTTCTTTTAAGAACTACTGAATAAGTATATGAAGCAGTTGAATTGATTTTGCGAACGGCATCATTTTCGCGTTGTTTGGGTTACAAATAATAATGAGAGTTACGATTTTATCTCCCTGTCCGAACCAAGGGCATGGTGTGTTGCTATCTCTTTCTCATGTGGGAGTGAAGAGAGCAACTTTCAAATGGTCCTCGGTAAAGGGGAATTCCCAGCAAATTTTTTGGTTCTTGTCAAAATTAACATTTTGGTACCTATGCGTGGGACATCGAAAATGTATGAATTTGACAGCCACTTCACCCCGTAGGTCCGAACGCGGCAAAGGTGGTAAAACTCGGCAGCAGCCGATTATTGTTTGATGTGGAGTGGAAATTACGCCGACCGTGTTGGATTCAAAACATCGATGTATTTAAAACAAAGCTGCCAGACTGGTGCAGTATTTTGCTTACGAATGATTAAATTGAAACTTGCATTCTTTACTTTGCTTGTTTATTATTTAGCTCCGAAAATAGTAAAACTTCTGCGACCTTGCCATTTCCAGCACACCACAGACGACCTTCATAGCAGAGATGCCATATTTTCTGAACAAAAGTCTGGAACTGCTCGAAAACCGAAAAAATCGAGCAGTTTTCCGGCTACTCGAATTTTCTGATTTGAAAATAATCTGCGAAAATCTGCACACTTTTTAGGAAGTCTGTGAAAGTTTAAAGAGCTTCGAACAAAAATCTGCACCAAAACAATAAAAGTCATAAAAACTGCAAATATCTGCAGATTTATAATGATCTGCAAGACCGTTCCAAAAATCTGGAATTTGCAGACAAATCTGCAAGTCTGGTATCCCTGCTTCATAGCGTAATAGCGAATTGCTGTAAATTACGGCATCACGAAACAAAATACAGATGCCAGCGGTCCAGTGCCAGTCCAGGCAGAATCGTAATCGTGTTCCCAACCTTCTTTAACAAAACAGCAGCGTGTCCATCAAGGGGTTTCCAACAGCAATGATTACTACGCACCTTCGAAAAAAGTTACTTTACTGATTACCTCTGATTACCAGTAATCAATCTCTTGTGATTACTATAAATTAATCATGATTACCAATGATTAGTTAAGATTATCATTGATTACTCTACTGATTACCATTGATTACCTAATTAATTCGTAAATGATTACAAAAGTAATCTCTGATTACTACGCACTTATACGCCTTACTGGAAACCCCTAGGTGTCCATGATGTAGTCGAAACCAGAGATGCCATATTTTCTAAAAAAGTGTCTGGAACTGTTTGAAAACCGAAAAAATCGAGCAGTTTTCCGGCTACTCGAATTTTTTGGTTTGAAAATAATCTGCGAAAATCTACATACTTTTTTAGGAAGTCTGTGAAAGTTTAAAGAGCTTCGAACAAAAATCTGCACCAAAACAAAAAAAGTCATAAAAACTGCAAATATCTGCAAATTGATAATGATCTGCAAGACTTTTCCAAAAATCTGGAATTTGCAGACAAATCTGCAAGTCTGGTATCCCTGGTCGAAACAAATCGTATCACATACACATGTGTTTATAGCTGCCTAGCGGAACCTGGGATGCCAGATTTTTGCAAAAAATAATCTGCATCTACCCGAAACTGTTCGAAATAATTCCCCAAATCTGCACCAACATGTATCACATGTAAGAACACAATTCTTTAATGCGCAACTTGAGTATCTATATATGAAATTCATACAAATATCACCGGCTTTAGCATTGGGAGACGAATTGCACTACATTCGTAGTCCTACTTCAAGCCTGCGCCCGTGCCACTAGGCATGGACCCTTGTACTTTTTTATTTTTAGGTTCTACCATTGAAAGAGCGCTACTGGAATCTTGCTTTTCGTATTATTATTAAATGTGAGGTTTTGAATCCACTAGTTATTGAAAACATTGAAAGGCTAATTGAACTTCAGCCTCAAACTCGTTTTATGACTGTTTACTACAATCACAACTGTTGTGATTCACAAGACTCAAAGTATTAATCCTCGCTTATGCCTCCCAAATCCCGCCATTTTGCCGAATTACTGCAATGTCTGTTTTGATACTTCCGTAACATTCCCGAGCATTTACGGATACCGGTACGTACCATTATAAGAGAATTTTATACCTTGATACAGATAATTAATTGTTTCGTTTATTAGTGGCATTAAATTTGAAACATCTAATTTGATTAATGTTTCTTGGAGCATTTTTTCTCAGCTTCCCGATAGTAAAAATTGACTCAAATTAAAATCGGTGGGGGGGGAGGGAGGGGGCAAGCGGGTTTTCATGGCGGAAACGGTGATTTATTGATAAAATACAATATGGCGGCCCAATCCAAGATGGCCGCCAAAAAATGTGTTAATGTATGGATAGGACCTCGTGTATAAGGAAGGTTTCAACAAGAATTACTCGTATGGAAATCCCCCACAGAGGGGTGGGGCGGTCGAAAAGGGGACTCACCATCCAGAGGGAAGGTCCAAATAAGGAAAAAAGAGCTTTGTTTGTCTTACATAATGTAAATTGCCGTACCGATAACAGATGTGCGAATGGATGAGAAACAAGAGGGAGATAGGGATTACCGAAAAGAAGATAAATCTACAAGTTGCTGAGAGATGAAGGGGACCCTGAGTAAGCACTCGAGCACTCAGCTAGTGCTACATAAAGCTGGCTTCAGATAGTATTGGAACAAAAACAATTGCGTGTATTTCAGTTATTTATTATTGAATTCAAGATCTTTTCTTACACAAATGTAGCATTTTCTTCATAGTTTTAAGAAAAAATACGGATAAAATTATTCGCCACGGGTTCGAAGGAATTCTCGAACTTTTCCTGTAATATGGCTCATTAGGCGGTGCACACTTTCTTCGTCCATGGTTTTGGCTATCTTATTCCACCAGGTCTTCATCTGATTGTTGTCTTTGACAACTTTTCCCTTTGCCTTGAGTCTCCTCTAGTAATGGGCGATGTCACATCGATAAATCGAAACATCGATGTTCCAGCATCGATTTTCCGATGTTTCGATTCGATGTGAGCTTACAGGAAAATCGGTCACATCGATGTTAGTTTTTCGATTCAAATCGATGTCCCGATAAAATTAATCCGTTGAAATCAGCACAACTCAGATTGGCGCAATTAACGCAGTTGATTGCGTTGCTATTTCTATAGTTTTTTTTGTGCTAAAGTCCTGCTTTTTTTTGTAAAAGTATGAATACTTTTCTAAATTTTATCGAAACTTTGCATATGTGCGAACCGACAGACCGGACTATTAAGGAGAATGGCGAGAAGGTACAACAATATATTCATTTAGTTAAAGTCAGAAAAAATCAGGATTTTTTCTCAATATCAGCCAAAACATAAGGATTTGTCAGCATATCAGTAGACACGCAAAAAAATCGGAATAATGCTGAATAAATACGAGCATCGGCCGTTCCATTTCCTTCATTTGCCAACATCGAACATCGATTCAATTAACATCGATGTCTCACACTCGATTTAATCGATGTGCCGATGTTTTTGAGACTATTGACATCGATTCAAAAACATCGATTATTTTTGTTTCGATGCCCAATACTAGTCTCCTCTCCATGATTGCCCAGAATTCCTCAATAGGGCGGAACTGGGGGCAATTGGGTGGGTTAAGGTCTTTCGGAACAAACTGGACCCTTTCTCTGCATACCATTCTTGAACGACTTTGCAGTTATGACAGCTTGCCAAATCATCACGGGATGGTGGTGGGATCGAATGAACGGCAAAATTCGTTTTTGGAAACACTCCTTTTAGTGTGGTTCCGACGTCATTGTGTTATTTGTTACGAAAACTTTCGCCACAGCTGCAAATGCCCAGCCAAATCATAAATTTTCGTGCAAATTTGTCGGCAAAAACAAATCTAAATGTGCTTGGAACATCCCCCCGAGCCGTTACCAAGCAAAATTTTTGACCTGGCTTTTGTCCGAAGTCAGCCTTGACATAAGTTTCATCGTCCATCAGAAGACACCCGTCGAACTTGGTTAGCACCCGGTCGTAGAGCTTTCGAGCACGGATTTTGGCCACACTATTCTGTTTTATGGTTCGGTTTGGCTGTTGATATAGCTGGATTCCTTCTCGGAGTCGAATTATCCTCACGGTACTATGGGCACCACAGAATTTTCTGGCCAAATCACGTACCGACAGATTGAGATTCCTCTATGTCAATATCTTCAAAATCTTACCACGCAGTTTCCGGTAGGCAGTTCCACTCTGATGATTAGCTTGAGACTTCCGAATCATCGTCAATGTTTCCTTATACCGTTTGATAACGCGCCTTACGGTATTTCTGGGCCATTTCAGCTGTTTAGCTAGCCTAGATGCAGACCACAATGGATTTTCCAAACAACTGTGCACAATTTTTTCACTGCTTTCGGCTTCCATGTTGTTTGTTTACAAAATACAGTCGTTTTGCGGAATGTCAAAAATACATAGGGTGAAACTAACAAAATTTCCGACACGTGGGCGCCAAGAACTTCCAAATCCGTTCACCAAGAGCGCCACAATTTGAGCAAAAGTTTGTTCCAATTCTGAATGAAACAAGCTTTAGTTCTAATTCCCATACTCGTCTAGCAAAAAAACAGTCAAACCATAAAACTAATATAATTATTAAGTAATGATTTTAAAATAGAAAGCGAATTACTGCAAAATGGAAATTTCATCAATTCAAAACATTATAGATAACTTATGAACTATAAACAGAGAACTGATTATTGTCTGTAGGTATTTCATACTTTAAGCGCAATAAAATCCATATCTTGTCTAAACTGATATTGACTTTCGCCGGAAAGTCAATTTCCTGTACTGCCATTTAACGTTTATGTCATTTAACGTTTATTGTTAAAACACCGGCGTCAAAAGCTCTTTCATTGCTAAAGTTAAATAAATCCGTATGCCAATCATTGGATAGAAATTATAATTAATAACTGAAGAAAACAAATCGTAATAAAGATATCTTTACACATGAAAATAAACGATAAATGTACACCAGATAGTTACGTTAGTTGCTCTATACTTATAAAAATCAAATCAGCTTGCAGTTTCACACAAGTAATTAAATTGTAGCAAAACAATCCATTATGTCCAAATGGTGAATAATGCATCCTAATGCCTCGCATTTTTTTTTACCTCGTTTCAACATTTGGTTTGTTTGCTAATGTTCGGATGACACGACATCCAGCCGGCAGCTGGCTGGCCGAGCGGCCAGCGGCCGCAAAGAATTTCACTCTGCCTACCGGCAGAATATTGCACCAGCAAATAAATTCATCAACAGCGCGAAAATATTTTCGCGAGAGCGCTAGCCATCTGTGGCAAAACGACGCGAATGCGGCGTTCTTTTTTTCATGACTTTTATTTTATTAGTTTTTTCGTATCCATCAAATAGCAACGTTGGGGTAGTAAAAGTGTATGATTATTTTTTTTTGCTTTTTCTCCGCTTTCTGAGAGTGGTTGGCTGACCCAGAAAGAGCACCATATATGCAGCACGTTACGGCGAAGCTAGAGGTTTGCAAGCCAACCGATGGTGAAGATAAAAATTGCGCTTAGCGCAACCCAACAGCAGCACGGTGCAGTGGTCAAACAAGTGCGCGCGCAATTCCAAAACAAGCTCGCTGCGTAAACTGGTATTTGCGGACCCCCCGTCCTCCGGTTTCGCCACGCGCTTGGAGTTTTGGAAGCGCTCCCTAAGGGGGCGGTTGATTACATGCCATTACTTACTTGCAACGACTTTGTCGTCGCGCAATAGCAAATTCTTCCCCGACAGGGGCTTTCTGACATACACTCAAGTCTTTTTTTACACGGTTTGTTTTTTTCAATTACTCGAAAACGGTGCAGCTAAGGAACTATTTACAATCTACGTGAGGAATGTCGAGCTCCTCCCAAAAGTATTGAGAAATAAATGAATGGTCTCTAAGTTTCCCCGTTCTTAATACTCAAAAAACTAAACCGTGTAAAAAAAGTACTTGAGTGTACATAGTTTAGTGTTCAGTCAGTCGCACGCAGCATCCACCAGCATCAGTGATCCGTGCGCGTACAGAAATTCTTCCACAAGCTAAAGTTGAGCAATTGCTTGAATCAGCAGTTTTCAGCCGTTCGTCAGCCGAGCGCGAGTCACCCCGGTTTAGAGCTGAAGTGAAAGTTGGCGACATTCGATCCAATTCAAATGACTCTACGCTGCTGCTCTGGCACTCTCAGGTTGGTTGCTGGTATGCGTGATTTGGTCTGCGAGCAGCTTAGGCCCCACCACACACGATCGCATCGTGGTTGAAGCGGAGTTGTTACGCAATCCTGATGCTAGGCTCTCGGTGCAATGCGTAATCGATGCCGTCAGCACCGAACTCCTGTGTGCATATGGAGACAGAAAACCGAACCAGTAAGCCGCAGCAACAGCCAGCAATGATTGGTTATTTATTTTAACACACAGGTTGAAAACTTGCGGCTGGCTTGCTGGCTGCCAAAGGCGGTCGAGTGGCAACCGGAGAAGGATATCGGTCGACCTTGCCGAGGTATTTCTGAAATAACTCTTGCTCACCCAACAGCGGACACACAGGTGAATTGACGGTTGATTAAACAGCCTGCGGTCGTGGCTATCTAATTGGTGACTTTTCAAGACCGGCGAGCGCGAAGCGCGACCGTTGCGAAATATCACTAACCGACGGACCAACCAATCCGTTTGAAACCGAAATCACCAGAAACGATGAGTCGTCTTCCACGACTGACGGTGCGGCGCAGTAGAAAAGCTTCCGCAATCCAGTCACGTCGGTCAAGATCCTTTGTCCCGGGCATGGAGTTTCACTACGCAGCGCTCAAATTAGTTATTCACGGGGGCACCATCCGGTTCGGCGACCCTCTGAACCATCTTCCAGCCGTAGGCTGGCCGACGGGGTCCCGTCGCGTCGGACAGTCGGACAGTCGTACTTTATGGACGACAGTGTGAAAAGGTCACTGACATGCCATAATCGTCATCCACCGTCGCTGCCGCCTTCGGAACCCAGACAGGGTCATCAACTCTCCTCGCATGCATGAACTTCTGTGCATTCGAAAGATGCAATGCACTGCCCGGGAGATTGGTATTCTAATCACGTAGTGACGGGTAATGAGCCTTCTTCACGCGGTTACCGGAGATTGGCTCGCTTGATGGGTCTGTGGAATGTATTACTTGAGTGTGTGATCTTCGGCACGGGTTACGATCCGATAAATGTTAGATAATGCTCTCCGGCGCGGCGGCCACTCCGTCGTATGTTAATCACAGCCAACCGGACGTGACCGAAATTTCAAGGTTCGGTTTAGCTAGCGTTTGACCATGGATGAAAGTTGTCGGCCGCCTGGACGTGATTTAGATCATTAAAATTATCTTACGGACGGAACCCTTTAACTTAACTCTCAAAAAGTCCGTAGGATTAATACACTTTTTTCTTTACAAAGCTTATTTTTGAATACATTATAACATCTCACAACTGTTCGAAGAAATGCGGTTTACTTTCTACATCACATTGGTCGGGGTTCCGAAGAAATGAACATTTGTCGATTATCAAGGGAAAATAAAATTTCCTGACTTTTATAGGTGTTAGAAAGCTGGCCAGTTGCACTGTACCATTTCGTGTCATAATTGGAATTGGTTTTCTTTTGTTGCTAGTTATGATTTTCAATTTCAGTTGAACTCAATTTCAACATTATGATTGACATTGACTACAGGGTTCAATTTGTTTTTGTACCCTGCGGAGAATTGGAAATAAGTTCCGGAAAAGTCAATAATCCGAGCATTGAATTGAAATGCATTTTTCGACATGCATGCAGTTATTTCGAGTTCCACAATACCAACCTTCGGTTTATAATTGGTCGGTGTTAAATCAGACCGAGGGGCTTGCGATGGGTGCCATGTCTAAGTCGCCAACATCTCAGCACATGCGAGAAAGAAACAGCAAGTCACTGCATACGTTTCACTCAACAAGGTTGGCAGCAAATTTACCTGTCAGGTGGGCGCTTTTTCTGCAATAGCGCCCTTCGTTAAGTCGACTGTCAAACACCGTTCGTTAAGATAGGGATAGCACCCCGCTGATCAGACCGGACGAAGTCACAAAATTAAAAAAAATTAGTTAATGATAGCAAAAGATCAAGAATTTCCTAAGCTACATTTTACTCTAATCAGATTACTTAAATGTTGCAAACACCGGAAAAATCGATAGCTGTAAATGTTACAGAATAGCAAACTTTGACTTCGTTTTTCTCGAAATCACATTTTTCTCATTTGGTTCAGTCTGACTTAATACCGACCAATTCATATATTAACTAATTTAATAGCAAGTTTTGAGGCCTGCTATTGAATAAGCAAGGTCAAACTGTTGGTTGGTAAAAAAGTAATAACAGCAGATACATAAAAGTACCAATTTTCGAAATAACATACACACGGTAATGTGTCAGTAGTTGTTAAACTTACTGTAAACATATACTTATTTTACTCCATTTTTCACAAATCGAGCTTCTTTAGACCTGAAACACATTTGTTTACCAACATGGTGCAACTATTATTAAACCAACCAAACCCGATACTGGTTATCGATTACAAAAGGAAAAACAAACAAACAAAATTTAGCAAATTTACGTGAGCGATTATTCACATTTTACAGCAGTGGTAAACAAGCTTGCTGTGTGTGTTACACGCTTACCCAGTACTAGTGATGAACGCGGGTAAATTCCACTCAGCGCCAGCCAGCGCTGGAATTTGAACAACCGCCTGAGTTGTACGTACATACAAAAGAGAAGTAAAATTATTGCATCAGCAATCAATAGCGGTCAATTTTGGCTGATGTATTTATTGCAATTTGCAGGTCAGACCGTCAGAAACAATCGCTATCAATAATGGTTCAAACTTGATGAATTATTTGTATTTGGTGCATTCGAAGTATAGAAAAATGATGCAATAAATCACTTATAGGCTTTCGAACCCATTGATTGTAGCAAGTTGTGCCTCGTGCCTTCCAGCTTAGCTCGAAGTACAACACTGGTTTAACAAGCCAGTTTTCATGCGTGTGAATCTCGTCTAGGACCGACTGTTACAGTCCATAAGCAATAAATAGCCATTTTCTCCCAAAGTTCGAGACTTTGAAATTTAATTAAAAAGAAAACTTTCCTACTAAATTCTACTATGTACATGCAGCGCCGTAGCGTGCGCTTGGCCAGACTGGCCCCCGCTAAGGGCGCAAGCTCTTAGGGGCGCCAAAAAGGGCCTGCCAAAAACGGCCTGCGTTATCAGTTGATTTGCATGCAGCAACCATAGTGAAAACTGTCAAACAACTACGCTCGATACTTTGTTCGTACTTCCAGCTCCACCCGTAGCGAAGAAGTTGGGCATGATGAAGCACTTCGTATCCGCCGAATAGAGCAATCTAACATTCGCAACATTTTTTCTAGCGAGAAAGCCGAAAGTGCTGTACGGAAGCCTGGTTCCGGCCGCCCGACAGTGCTGCGCGGCCGTCCAGCAGAAGCTAAAGATGAAGACCGAGAGCAATAAGGTTTCATCGTTCCGTGTCTTGGGCCGGGAGGTTAAATAAACCGGCTAAACGGTGAAAAAGTACTTGGCCAAAATGGACATTTTTATGCGGAAACGTCATTTGAGTCTGAGTAGCAGGCAATCGCCCAGAGAACGGCTAAAGGTGCTGATGAAAAACATCTTTCCGATGAACCACGATGTCGTGGTCATAATAAGCGACAAAAACTATTTGTTGCTGGACGCAACGTCTGGTAGAGAACCGAGAGCTTTACGTCTCCCACCAAAAACGTAAATGATGATGTCGAGTATATCTTCCGCCCCAAGTTCCCAAGTTCTGTGGCTGACGATCAGAGAGAAATGAATGCTCAAGCCACTGTTATTTAGTTCAGGGTTTACGGTGAATTACCGCCTTCAATAAAAAGTATCGCACAAAGTATGTGGTTTTTTGGCCAGACCTGGCCTTGGCCCATCAAGCCAAAAGATCACTAGAGCAGATGAACCGGCTGAAGATAAAAATTGTACCGACGATCATCAACTTTCCCAACGTCTCCCAAGTGCGATCAATAGTAAATTTTGGGATGAAGCTCAAACGGAGCACTTATTTCAATAACTTTGTGGCCAAAACGGAGCAGGACCTGATCGCCAATGCCACGAAAGAGTTGAATAATATGCCGACGTCTATCTTTTGATCGGCCATAGCGAAGATCCCGGAGAACAGCTGTAAAGCCACCTGGCCAGCCAGGGGGTCGAACCATTTTTATAGAAGGCTCAATAAACATAAGGTTTAAAACAAATTTGTTTCATGGAATTATCTTTTAAAATTTTTTTTTCATCGTTAAGCGCATCTAAGTATTGGATAAGGGGCGACTACGAAAGCGCCCTAACTGGCCCAACAAGCCAGTCGTCGTAAGTTCGAATCTCGGCTGGGAGCTGCTGCTACAGAGTCACTAGGATCGTTGCACTAGCCCCGTAACTGTCCTGTACTCTAATAACCGGCTGCGAAGTGTGTTGATAAAGAAGTGTCATGCTCTCAACAGGACGTTTATACCCATGGCTTTGCTTTGCTTTGCGAATACGAAAAAGTAATAAACCTGGAACGAGCACTGATTTAGAAAATGAGGGAGCGCCAAATTGGGTTTCCGCCAAGGGCGCCACGATGTCACGCTACGGCTCTGTGTATATGTATAGACGCTCCAAAAACTTCAGTCAATCGAGACTTTGCTTCAGTTTACCGATTTTACTGGTTTACCATGGTCAAAAGGGTTTTTTCGTTGACACCAATGGAACCTTTCCGCCTGCTTGCTTCACAGAAACTGACAACCCTGCCGAGTTGTAGGCCCTGTTTTATTCGAACAAAATACATCTTCGAAGGCCGTCCCCTTTTGACGTAGGACTACGTCTTTCAGGTAGGAATAGCTGGTACAGGGGGTCATTCCAAAAAGTAAAAAAATGCAAGCGCCACGAAAAAATGTTTAGCTTTGAGCGCTAATAACTAATAACTTTAATAACGTTTGTTTCCAGATAAATTTTCAATATATTTGCGTCGATCAATCGGAAAATCTTGGACGCGTCGACCCAAATAAGGAAAAATATGGATTCTTGAGGTTGAAAATTTTAAAATAATGATGTAGGTATTGTTTAACTAGAGTTCTCGCTTCGTGATTGTTTGGAAAAAACGTCATAAAGGTAATAATGTTTTACATGCTTATAATTCAGTCAATTGTCAATATATTTTAAAGATATTTGCGATGATCGAGCGAAAAATCTTTCCCGCATCGTTTCCGATAAAGAAAAGTGTTAGTATTCAAAACATGATCACTTTTCGAGATAGATTTTTTCGAATGACCTCCTATACCAGCTACCTTTCAATAAGACCTAATCTACCTCTTTGAGAAAGTTAAGAATGAACATCTATTGTTTCCGTTGATTACTCGACATTCAAAACTTTCACGTACTTAAAAAATGATTAAGTACAAGGAATTGACCGAATCATTCGAGCATTTCCTAATGACAGCATCTATCAAACAAAGAAATAGAAGACACAAATCAGATAGTAGGCGACGGCGTCGCTCTTCCGTGCGTCACACGCGGTCTTCGCCGCGGAACGGTTTGTTTTTGTTTGCATTTTAATGAAACGTTCAATTCAAGGTTAGCGGAAAAGCGCACTTTTAAACTTAAGCTGTGCTGGTTGCGGTTTACTATTATGGTGGGTCGGTGGGAGCATCTCCTTCTTCTGTGGGGCAAAATAAAACGCCAGTCAATCGAAGTGAACGAGTGGGTCGATGCCGGTAGAAGGAAACGATTGCGTTGCCAAGCCAAGCGGGTAAAGAAAAAATGACGATAATTCGATTCAGATTTTATAATCTCGATTATGAAACAATATACCATCACTTTTGTGGACCGGTTTCTGGCCGAACCGAGGACTGGTGTGGAAGCAAAATATTTAAGGTAAACGAACTGAGAGCCGTGTGGGAGTAAACATTTCTAATTTCTTCTCAATAACTTTCAATAGAAAATTATAGAATATGTAAAGAAATTATTTGAAAACAAAACAGATTATTTTGGTTAGTTCACTTCGATCGAAAATGGCAACGTTCACCTTCGGAAAAGAGTGCCAAAATTAAGGGGGGAAAACGAAACAATGCCTCATTAGTACTAATTCGTCCCAAGATTGTGGGTTTTTGAATCGCAGCTATTAACTCGAGGAAGGAACGTGCGTTCCGGCATCATTTAAAGCATGTAAATTTTCCAATGAATGCACTCCACACAAGACCAGAATGGTTTGCAAGCAATAAGGAAGATCTAAACTAGACTGTTTAGATTTATGATGAGAACAAATTAGTAAGTTTCAAATTGCTACCAGCTATTGCATCATACTTCTTCTGAATCATCCTGCTGAGTTTTGAAATGTATTCATCGACATCAAGATCGAACTAGGTTTGTCATTCAGTCTGTTTGACACCTCAAACTATCACGCACTAAAACCGTAACAAAATTGAAAGTCGCAGATCATTTTCCCGCATTCCTTCCCGTAAACATACATTAAATTTGCCCCCTTTTTCCGATGCTGTATGTACATTCATGCTATCCCCTCTCCCTAGCCCGTTCGCTATTGAAAGTGCCGCGCGCGATTTCGAAAGTCATCAGAATACAATAAGCCAACAACTACAACCAGCCATGACAGGCACAATCTTTTTCGACGTCGACATTCATAAGCGAGGCGAACGGCGAAAAACAATCACCATTTGTATGCGTCTGACAGCCAGTAACTTCACTCCGAGGCGCTGCATCCCCCCCCCCCCCCTTTCAACACAGCCAGCCTCTCCCCAACAACGGTCACACAGCAAAACTTCACAGCATTAAATGCGAAAATTCTCGCCACATTTGCAACAACTGGCCTGCCTTCGGCAGCCGCCCCCAGCAGCCCCCGTCAAGCTCAGCCAGGCCAGGCCCGTAGGCCGCAGACCGGTATGCAGCTCAGCCAGTATGGCTGAAACTGGATTCAACCTTTCTGGTATGCTAATCTCGTACATACATTTCGCAGCGATCGTTGTTGCCTCACTTGATGTTGACGACGACGGCGACGACAGAGCTCCTATTGCAGGGAATGCTCTCGTATGTACGTACAAAGTTTGATCCAAATGTGGTAAACTGCTTCATTTTCCTGTCAACAATTTGGTACCAGTTTTAGCAGCTTGGAACGGTGCTGCTGCTGCTGCTGGTTTCACTTTCATTGCGTTTGCGTTGCGATCTCCGACGCATAAAAGTCCTACGACGTGGAGCGGGTGTTGCAACTTATCCACTCTAATAGGAGCTAATTGAGATTCTTCGAATTTTCTGCAGCTGCTGCGACTGCAAAAAAAAGACGTTGACGTCTATTGTGTCAGTGTGCGAGCAAGCCTGGGCACCAACGCATGGACATGCATGCAACGCATGAGAGCAAATTCTCCCCGTAAGTCACCGACCGACCGGTTTGTGGTGCGGTGGAATGCTGCTGCTGCTGCTGCTTTGCAATATCAAAACCTCTTGCAGCAGCCAGCAGCAGCTTGTTTGTTACCAAATTTATGGCGAATTTGTTTGCTGGTGAGTTTCACACAACGCAACGTTAACGTTCTGTCAAGCAGGAACAAACGAGCGCGGTAGGCCATGCCAAATTGGATGAATCTCGCAAGAAGATACTCGAATCCGCTATTAGTCAGAGGCGGATCTTCTTCGCTAAAAATGAGCCAAATTATTCAAATTTTATGCAAGCGTTTCGCGCAGCATGGAAATCAGAAATTCTCGGGCGGTGGCTAAGCCAATATGCTTGCGACCACCAGAATGTCAAGGTTAGCTAGAAATCAAAAATAGACAGACAAACAATGACGGAGGCTGTGCCCCGGTCGGCCAAACCAAACTTGAGACTTCAAACGAGCGCGTTTTGCTATTTAGTTGTCAAACTGCAGCAGGTGAAGGCGACGTCTTTCGGCCGAGCAAAAAAAAAGTGACTCACAAGGAATCAGCACTGTCGATGGCACATGAAATCGGACTTTTATATCTTAAGCCTATTCTGAAACTGGAGAGATTATGCGTGTGATTCAAATGTTATCCATAAAAATGTGTTTCAATGGAGGCGCATGGCGCTCAACGATACTTCAAAGTCAAATTAAATAGCAGAAAGAAATGAATAAATCCTACAGATGATTGTTCAGCTTGCACAATAATTTTGCTTATTAAACATAGCTGAAAACAAAAGCAAGTCGATTGAAAACTGCAATTGCCCTCGTCAAGTTACATTATAGCAATATTAACATTCTTTCTTTGCTAAACAATCAAAAAATGTGTGTGTTCTAACCATCCATCGACTTGGGATTAATGAGATTCTCAATTTACACTATTTTGGGTCAAATATATCATCAATACTAGCATAATAACAGCTAGACAGGATCATAAAATCATCAAGGGTATGTTTTGGGCTAAGTCATTATCAGACAAACAAACAAAAAACAGCTCGTATATGGTATAAAACATTTCGAATAAAACCAATCATTTTTCTGCATTTAACTATTGGTTTAACGATTTATTAGGTGCGCCACCAAGTGCTTGCTGATGAATATGAAACTTTATTGCGCTGAAAAATGCTTATAAACAAACGAATCATTCCAGGTATTGCCCTGCTGGCTATTTCGTCTTTTGAGGCTACACAACGAATCAAGCCATTTTACGATGTTTTCATATGAGCTGCTGATGGGCCACATCATGGCCCATCAAACAGAACAAATAATAATCGTTGCAATATCTAAATAATGTGGCGTTTCTGGTAGGCCTTTCCATTTGGGTAGCTATCAAACAGTTTCTAACGGATATGGCAACATGAGGCCGAGCATTGTCATGCTATTGAATCACTTTTTCGTGTCTCTGCTCTACCGTGGCTGTTTCGGTTTCGGTCGGTTTCAGTAGCTCATAATAAATAACACCGTTCAAACGTTCAGAGTACGTGAGAATCTGCGACTTGTAGGTTCGCAGAAGCGACCGAAATGAACCCCAAACTGTATGATATAACACCTGCTGAGCATTCGAAGTGTTTAAAAATGGACAACGAAGCACACATATGTGTAATTCAACTATAAATCCTTGCCAAGGCCACAATATTCTACGGTTCGAGTAGGGCAAGTATTAGACCAGTCTGAAGCATCCATTCAAGTCGAAAAATTCGTTTACTTCTGGCCAGATTTAACGTTTTGCTATTACACAAAATCAATGGTATAGTGGTATACCACCAAGGATGTTACATTCGTTCCAAGAGACATGAATCTCCCTAATTACTGGATTGGAAATATAGTTGTCGCTACGTCGTCTGCGCAGTACCTCAGGAAGAATATTCACAAGAAGATGGACCAGCCTGTGCAATCGATGGATAGCAGAAATTGAGAATCCTGAACTCTTCTACTGATCTTATTTTAACATAGTAAGTAACGCCATTCTAATTTTCATCATTTGTTGGATGGATTTAATGAATACTTCAAATGTTCTTGTGCTGATTTGACTAAAACACACTTACCTTCCGATCCGTGAACTTTGAAATCATTGAAAAGCGATTATTAAAGCATGTTATTGAAATCACGCAACTAACTGCATTTCTTGAATTCGTCGTACCGTTTTAAAATCCGTCCATCAAAATTTTTCATCGTCCGAAATAAAAATCACAACAATGTTTACGAAGCTAACGCGCATGTATTTGTCTAGGACGGTATGACAAGTGTTATTCTGCAAAATTTCTGCAGGTCAGACAAGTTTTCCTGGCTGTAGAATATCGACAATGCCTTGCGTGAGTTATTTTCATTTATGAACGACGGAAATTAAAATGATTAGTCGACATTTTCTTCTTCGTCGCACGAAAAAAACGAAGGAAATTTGGCTGATAGGACTTCTTTAATGATAAAAAGCATTTAAACAGAACTCAGCTCACTTTGATTGATCGCGTATGATAGACAACAAACTAAAATATTAGGGAATAACTAGTTTTGCATTGTGTGTCATTAAAGGCCCAAACAGAATGCAGCGTTAACGCATCCGTCAGCGTCAATTTGACAGTAAACCCATGGGAAAACTGTCAGAATAACGCTGACGGACGCGTTGACGCAGCATTCTGTTTGGCCCTTAAAATGCTGATATTTTTAAAAATTTGTATTGGGAAGGACAGGAATAGGCAATTACGACGAAGTAGCAACATACCCTATAGCTCTAAAAAAATAAACTTTATAACATTTTTGCTTCATTTTTACTAAAACCTGGGTGCATCTATACCTAGTTACTGGGACAATCAAATCAAAGTCGGCGTTTGCTGTCAGAATAAGATCATTTGTTTTCATCGTGGCCAGGAATACCACTCTGTCTGCCAATTGCAGATTTATGGAGTCGTCTTGCAAATTATTATATTTGCAGTTTTTTTTTTCGAAGCTCTTAAACTTTCACAGACTTCCTGAAAATGTGTGCAGATTTTCGTAGAATATTTTTTAACCAGCCAATTCTAGTAGCCGGATTTCGAGTAGTGGCATCTCTGATCATGGCATAACTCGTTTGCAATGGGTGATGTGCTGTCCGGAAACGATTTGAAAAACGTCTGACTATCGACAGGGCTCCCAGAAGTGGCAGAAAAGTAAAGCCATAAATCCTAAAATTCATTCGAAAAAGGAACCTTCTTAGTCATCAAGTGTTGGGGCGAAAATGGCACTAGTTTTCCGATCCCATGTCCAGAGAGCTCTCATAGCATTCAACACTCACGCCGCTCGCGCAAGCGCAAGACAAACAACCGCCGTTACTGTGAAGCAGACATTCTGCTTCCTACACACTCGAGAAACTACAGCCACATACCGTTAAATAACTCGTGAGCAATATACTGCTCGTGAGGGCTAGTGGCTTGCTGAGATACAGATTTTGCATTACTTTTTCTTTTCTTCTTCATCTTCGCCCTCGATTTTATTCACGGGCGAAAGTGCGAGCCCTCGCGAGTGATCAGCGAGGTATCAGCAGCTCGAGCTGCAATGACGTACGAGAGCGACGGCCGTGCCTGTTACCTAAATAGACACTCAAAACTCGTTGCAGTGCATGGATAAATAAGAGCGAGAGTCCGAAAAGAGATGGGTATGCCGGTCTGCTCGTAAGAATGAGTACGCGTGTGTGAGAAAATTAGATCACACACAAGTGTGGGATTCGCAACACTGACTTGACATTTTATTTGAAAATTGGACTTGAATTTGGCCTTAAAATTGAACTTAAAACCAACGTTAAAATTGAACTTCGAATCGAATTCAAGTTTGGCATGAAATTAAACCGGAAACTTTACTTGAAATTAGACATGAAATTAAATTAGACTCAAAGTCGAGCTCGAAAACGCATATGAAGTTGGACTTGAAATCAGCGTTAAATTTAGACTTGACACTAAAAGTTTGCTTGAAATTTTTGAAGTCAAATTTTGGATTTAAAACCGGATCTGAAATTGGACATGAAACTTTTCTTTAGCTTAAACTGGAAATTGATTTTGAATTGGGTATTTTAGCGGTATATAAATTTTCGCATATTATGATAAGATATAATGTCACTGTATCGTCACACGAAGACTTGTTCAAATTTGACGAGTAATAAAAAAAGCATTTTTTTATTTAAAAAAAATTGGAACAAGGCGATAGCTTATTAGTAAACCACTTTTCTTCTCAGCTCGCCTTAGACAACACAGTTAATAGATAAACTATGGTCATCGGACGATCGGGTTTCATATGGGAGCTGTCAAAAGGTCGGTCAAAACGAAGAGCTGTATTAGAAACATAGATAGAAGAGAGGGAGAGAACTTCTGACTTCATGACAATCAATCGGCTTGGTTGATATCTGTCAAACAGCAAATCATTCTATTTTTGATGTTTATTATTTCATGAAATACTGATTCAATTGAAAGAAAAAAAGAACTGATAGATTCAAAAAACAACGGGCTATCAAATGAAGTAAAAAAGCTACTGTTTTGGGAAAATTAAAATATCCAATTGGACTTGAATTGAATTTGGACTTTTATTTGGACTTAAATTGGACATGAAATCGGACTTGAAATCGGATATAAGTGGATTCAAACATACTTTCGTCTGTGAACAGCATTACCATGAGCCTCCGGTGAAATGAATGACACCTCGTGCAGACTAAGCAAGTTCATTTTTAATTTGAATAATTGGAAACTCTTTTCAATAGGACGCCGCCTCTAGTTTCTGATAATAAAGAACAAAAGTTGGTGCTAGCGTTTCGTCATGCGCCATGTGTGAGAGTATGCTTGAAACTACCAATGTTTCCCTCTTGATTACAACAGATGTCGTCACTTTCGTAACGCATATTGTACATTTCGGAAGCTGCCCACTTTTGCGCGACAATGAATTTACGCAACGCAGTAACAGCCACAATGTAACGCAATGTAACGTTTGCACCTGAACCAATAAATAGTTGTTAAACATTGTTTTAATTTATCGCGCTCATGCTGCGAAATTTAATTTCTTCGAATTCAAATGTCGCAAACATAATCCGCTCCCGGCTCTCGAACGGTATCAAAATCTCTTTTCAGGGCTCTCGGGCGAATGGTAGTAAGATACTTTGGAGAGGTATAGGAAAAGCTTGTT
Source organism: Sabethes cyaneus (assembly GCF_943734655.1). Lineage (NCBI taxonomy): Eukaryota > Metazoa > Arthropoda > Insecta > Diptera > Culicidae > Sabethes > Sabethes cyaneus. Next base: position 149,665,467 of record NC_071353.1, on the reverse strand, counting down.
TTTTACAAAATTAGGCAGAAGGGGGAAAATTAAGTATAACAGGGTAATGTACCACCAATAAAATGTGATTAGTGATTGTTTTTTAGGTAGGTAAACATAGATAAGTGAGAAATCTCGATTTTACTACCACTAGAAAAGCACCATCTCTTGAAAAGCAACTGTTCGTATGGTGTCCTATTCCATCAAAAAAGTGATGAACAACACTAAAAACAGATATCAAGAAAGGGCTCAATCCCGGCGTAGTGTTTAGCATTCACGCCTCTCACGCCAAGAACCCGGGTTCAAATCCCAACCCCGCAGAAGTCACGAATGATCTACACACTTAAAAAATAGCACCGAGTTCGGCAAAATTATGCCGAAATCTCAACAGCCGAACGTTCGGTAAAAATGTCGATGGTGTATATCGACATGTAAAGAGACTTTAATAAAAGAAAAAAAAAAGATTTTAGGAAACGGTGAACAAACAACAGAAATACAATGAAAAGATGGCAAAAAGACCATGAAAACACAACAAAACTACAACAGCGAGGTGACAAAAATACGAAGAAAGGACAACAAACAGATGACAAAATGACGGCGAAACGGCGATAACAACAACAAGATGACGAAAACACTACAAAAGAATATCGAAAAGGCAGCATATAGATGACAATAAAATACGATTCTTCATCGTTTCATTGTTCATCGGTGGAGAAAAGACGGTGAAATGATGACAAGTAGGTGAAAAGACGATAAAAACAAACGAAAGACAACAACGATAAAAAGCCGCTGAAAAAACTAAAAAACGACGAAAAGAGTACATAGAAGCAGAAAAGGTAATGGAGCGTCAATCAAAAGATAACAAAACAGCGACAAGAAATGCCATAAAGACGCCAACAAGAGCAACCAACAACGATACTTGTGCATCCACTCTACAAAATAATCAATCGATCTCTATGCGAGAAAATGTTCCCAACAATTCGAAAGAAGTCTTTCGTCTTTTCCTGTGTATAGAAATGTAAATAGCATCGTTTCTCTCTAACCGTTTTCTATCGGTAAAACTGGAAAACTTCAGTTCCCAGGAGTTCCTGATAAGGTCCGGCGTGCCGCAAGGTAGCAATTGGGTCCTAAAATTTGTGATAAAAAGATGATTTTTTTAGAAGGAACGATAAAGCTTCCCATTATGACTACCAGAGTATAGTTTTTTCTTTTTTAAATAGATGCAGAGCATTAAAAAATTAAAAAACAAAAATATTGTAATTTATTCTCCCTTGACATTAGAGATCTTCCCTGACATAACGAAAATAACACGTTTCTGGCAACAATGATAACTTTTTGTCACTGGCAACTCTAGTTTGACATTAGAGCAGTTGATCGTTTTGACAGTTACAGCTTCGCAGTTGTCTCTTGTCCTTGTGCTTGCCTGCGTTTTGCTGGTCGTGAGGAAGTGGAACATCAAATTTGTACTAGTTATCGGATAAAAGTTTTGATTCGGGCAATGTATTCCAATCCATCGATTCACGGTGCTAGACTTTGTCCAAATCTAGTTTGGGCTAAGAACGACTAAACGATGTCAAACTGATGGCCAACAGTATAATCTCGGTACAATCGGCCCCGCAGAACAGAATGAAAAAAAAAACGCCAGTCGAAACTGACACCGTATAATCAGGGATACCAGACTTGCAGATTTGTCTGCAAATTCCAGATTTTTGGAACGGTCTTGCAGATCATTAGAAATTTGCAGATATTTGCAGTTTTTCTGACTTTTATTGTTTTGGCGCAGATTTTTGTTCGAAGCTCTTTAAACTTTCACAGACTTCCTAAAAAACTGTGCAGATTTTCGCAGATTATTTTTAAACCAGAAAATTCGAGTAACCGGAAAACTGCTCGATTTTTTCGGTTTTCGAGCAGTTGCAGACATTTTTTTTAGAAAATATGGCATCTCTTCGTATAATCAATCAGATTGGTATGTTCTGATGCTACTCCGACGTGCATCAGCAGTAGGGCGAACGGCTGACCAAAAATTTCTGTGCGTTTCTAACCAAACACGGTCGCATCTCGATGGCGGGTGTTGCATCCGAAAACTGACTTTTTGCAACTTTTGACCTTTTGATACACTATCACATGAACGTGAAGGTAAACAAAAAGTTTTCCGTGACATTTCAAGACATACTATGGTTTCTTTTTATAATTCGTGTTGTCTAGACATCGCTTGACACAACCATGCACAACTATAGTTTGTCTATACAGCCTGAATTCGTTAATTGGGCCACGACTGCACTCCAGCTGATTCGCTAATTGGGCCGACTGACAGTTGTTAGAAATTTCTAAACTCGAAAATTCCATACAATTTTGACATTCAAGTTGTCACATAGCCCAATTAGCGAACACCCAATTAACGAACCGCCCAATTAACGAACCACCAATTAACGAAACTTTGCTGTATAAGGTTGCCCAAATGTTTATTTTTTGTTCAAAATTTTACAAAATTAAAAAAAAAGGTTTTTAACGGCAATAGCCTAAAAATATAAAATTGAATATCAAAATATGTGTTCCTAACCCTAACCTCATCGATTCAAGCTAAAAACGATATAGGGCTTTAGGACCCAATTTGGGACCACCGTTATTCTCGCTTATCTTCAATGACGTCTGCCTAGCGCTGCCACCCGGATGTCGGATTATGTATGCTGACGATTTGAAAATCTTGTTCGTCGTACGGTCGAAGGAGGACTGCAAGCGGCTTTAACAGTTAGTTAATTTGTTTTTAGAATGCTGTTCGTGCAACCGACTTACTATCGCTACGCTGATAGCGTATAGTGATTACGTTTATCAGAAAAAAATCACCTTTGGACTATTGCTACACTATTAGTTGCCAGCCAATTCAGCGAGAAACTGTGGTGAAGTGCCTTGGAGTTTTGTTGGACACCGAATTGACTTTTCAGTGCCACTATAACCATATTGTCAGATGCCATGTTTTTGCAATCAACATCCAGCCATTTGCGTAAATGAAGCATCAGCATCGTTATTCGTTTCGTACGATTCACTCTGCATAGCCGATATGCTGGCAGATGGGTATTATTCTAATCTGATTTTAGCAAACAATTCCCGTACTGGCAATAGAGATTGACTACTGTCAAATAGAGTAAGGATAGGGTTGACTCTAACTCACCTAAATAAAATGTCAAAATCGACTGACAGCCCGCTGACACTGTCTGCCAATCTCGCACATGAAAAGCTAAATACGAAAATTAATAGCAACCTAAAGAACCCAAGTTTTTGTTGATTGCAACCCAACTAGAAACAAACTATTATGATTCTGATTGCCACATACGTTTGGCATCTGAAGGTCTTCAGCTTAAAAAAAGGATGAGACCAAACTCATCACGCGGAAATAGTAATAAAGTTCATCTATGACTAATTAAATACCAACAATTCGCTAGCTGTCAATACTAATGTTAAACCCCAATCTTATGCTTCCATTCGACCTTCTTCATAACAATTTAACCTTCTTGTAGACAGTCGAAATAAATTAGCCCACTTATTGCTGATCGGTTAGGCTGACAAAAATTACCCGATGACGCTGTTGTTGTTCATTCTCTTTGGCAATCCGGTTTTCTTCGCTTGTTTTTTTTTTTTTGTGTCACGCTATTTAGCCTGCCCCTGGCTACCAGCCAGTTGGGCTATGAGCAAGTCCAACTACATATTTCATACTTCGGTTATACATATGATGGGAGGACACCCTTATTTGTGCGGACGCGAACTAACCTTGGGCTACAAACAAACCAAAACGGTAGCCGCGGTGCTTCCCAAGCGTTTGTGCATACCAATATGTTATAGGTTATAATGAAATTTTGATCATTAGTCTTGTCTTTTTTTACTATGTTTCTTAGTTCAATAGTCAAGGTGGATGAGTTGTTGCTTTTTGCTTTGCTGTTAATCACAGTTTTGTTTAACAAATTTTAATGGATCACTTAACCTCAAAATTCCTGCACACTCTGCAGCATGCAGCTGTCTTATCTAAGAGCTACCTTCGTAACCGATTTTCCCACCGAACTGACAGGCAAGTGACCTTCACTAGTACACAGTTTTGCGAGCACCCAACCGCATCGCTACCGAAATGTCGCGGGCGCGACTGCCGTTCCGTTCCGATCCGGCAAACGGATCGATCCGGTGCAACCGGTTGATATTTAATACGAGCTTTCAACGGTGCACGATCTCGATACGGTGTGTTCTGCTTGCACGGCTGCGCCGTCTGGGCCAGACTGGGCGCCTTTCACAACCAGCAGAGGTTGCATCGACGGGCTCCAGTATCGGATTGCCGTGCCGCTTAACTTTCGGAATAATGACAAATTATACGAATTATTAAAATCGGTTCATCGACAGTGAGAAATGTGGCCGCTCGCTTCGGACCTCAGCTCGGACCGAGGGAGCAATTTGCGGAGAAGAGTACGAAATTTATTTGCTTGATCCATAACCCCAACGCGGCGGCACGCAGACAGTTTCGTCGTGACCATTCGTTGGTTTCCCCAGTTCCCCAAGTCCTACTCCTACTGGTTAGTTAGTCGAAAGAAAAATCGATTTAAAACCAAGCGAAACTAAAATGCTGGCGCGATGCGAATAATTTATTGTAATTTTCCAATCTATTTTAACGGCTTTATTTCTCAGCGCTTGGTTATTTCAATCACCTTTTCGCACAGATTATTTAATTCGGTGAAACCACCCCCGTTTCGCAACAATAATTGTTTGGCTTGGACATTCTGGTCACCCTGCTCGGTTCCAATCAAAGCAACCGCCCGATGGGCGGACGCAGCAGCATACTGCGCGCTGCGCTTGTTGATTGACAGCTGAAACCAAACAATGCGACAGGGGGGCCCAATCATGGTAAGTCTACTTTTCGGGTAGACAGGCGGACATTTTCGGAATGCCCGACGACGGAGTGACGCACCAAAAAAAACAACAACGAGGAAAAGAAACGACGCGGCTGTAATGTATAATAATAGCGGTGAATTATGACAGTGCGGACATAATAGTAAAAATGAGTACACAACGCACCGATTTGTTTAGACCGATAGCCGAAAAGTCGTGTGCGGATCGACCGAAGGAACGAAGCAAATTGGTGCAATACCTCAAAACCTCAAACAATATGCTGTGTATAATGGCGCGAAACGAGGAAACCCCGAACCAGACGTTTCGAAACCTCTATTTTAAGCTCGGTTGTAACAATGATTTTCACGGTTTATTGACCTCACGAATGGCTTCGCTAAAAAGTTATCTATTAAAATACTGATTTGCTAATACCGTGGACCCCCGTTCGTTTGACCGCTTTTAATCTGAACACTTTTTAATTTGCACCCCGTTGGTTTGCATAACGTGCAAATTAAAAATGGTTCAAATGTCATTCTCAACATGACATCATTTGCTTATGCAGACTATGCGCATAAACGCGATTTGTTTGTCCTGATCTAGCGTGTTTATTCTGTTTCACAACATTTGCGTTTTCCCAACGATTATGTTAGAAATCCGATCGGAGAATGAAATATTCGCTGCTTCCAACTTCCAACTGAATCAAACCACCAAAACAATAACAAAGAGCAGGGCGACCAGATCACACAAGTTCCTGCATATGTAGAGTTACCAGTTGTTTAAATTGAAAACTAACCCCGTTAGTTTGCATGAGGAATCGTTCAAACGAACGGGGGTCCAGTGTATCATCAATCGAAAACAAAAATTCAATATCTCAGCTTGTTAAGTAAAACAAAGCTACGAAAAACATCGTAAAAGTTCCAATTAACCCACATACGCCAAAAATTGTATCATATTGTATAAAACACGCCGTTGAAAGGTGAAAAAAAACTGACGAACAACACCCCATGCATAAGTGGCCTCTCCACTATGACTCTTGAACCGCGTGGTACGCAAAAGAGCCACTTGAGCGCACATCACTGACTGATGGCTGGGTGGTGGCTCCACCGGACCCACCTGACCCCAAACGAAATGTGTACCACCCCTCGTAACGAAACAACGCTGCTGTGCGTCAGTTTGTTCCACTTACCGGAAACATTGTTGCGTCTTTCTAGTTATCGCTGCTACGTTTGTTGATCCTCTGGGCCACCCTGTGTGTTTGACAGCGCACTTGCAGCCAGCCTACTGCGTTGTCTGTTTTTTTCTTCTTCTTCTTCTTCCACACACACACTCGCACACACTGTCTTCGCACTCACTGGTTCGTCTTCAATTGGATAAACACTGCTTTTCGCTAACTCACTCGAGTACCTTTCGGGCTTCTACGGCTCGCGTCAAACGGGATTCTTCCGCCCTTTTTTGATTGATTGAGTTGTTGCCAGTTAGTGATAGGGCCTGCTACTGACGCTGTTGTTGTTGCTGTTGCTGTTTGCTAGCCCACTTCAAACGACGTTTTCATTGGTCACCGGACTGGCCGGATGATGGGTTGAATTTTGAACACAGGTTCTACGCGTCCGCCTGGAACAAGGAAAGGAAAGGAAAGCATAAACATAAAAAACTTACTGTTAGATTAAATTCTTTTTATGGAAAAACGTGTTGCGCATTATTAGTAAGACATCATAAACACGCCTCAAGGAAGTCTACCCGTGATTGGTATGGCGATAAATATGGCAAGTCGCGTCAGATTAGGGCACCAGCAAGCACACATCATAATAAAAATAGAGTTGTTGGCCTTTTGCGGTTCGCGCGTGTTTTAAGTCACTACCGCACCGCCGACAGTGACTCATTGATCGTTTGTGGTGTGTCACATTTGTGTGTCTCCCCCCTTTCCCCGTCAAAGTCGATTCCGTTCTGGTTATGCTGTTCGATTATAAATTACATATTCGAATGCTTCGAATGCCTCTTTTTGTAATCACTCCAAAAGAGCCGAACATTTGACATTTATCGTACGATTTAACTGTCAAAAAACGCTGACAGATGCGCCGGAAGACAGAATAATTCGGCTTGAGCATTTCCAAAAACAAGGTTTTGGCAAAAAACTGCTTTTAAAATTATAAAAAAATCAATGACGCCTAACTCATCTTCAAAAACATTCGCCATTTGGCGTCGAGAGGAAATTTGAACGCAACGAAATTGCAGAGCCACAATTGACCAGCAGTCCTCAATCGGCCTTAGCTCCAGGGTATTGACCGAATTCTACTCCTAGGGAACCACAGTGACACCATTGTCGTTGTACCACTGTTCGGTTGAATTTAATAATTAGTGGCAGCTTGTCAAACCAGGCCAGAGAAGGCAAGCAGCCTCGGGCCAGGAAAGACAGCAACCTCTTCTGAAGGCACTCCCCTTGATAATTGTTTTTGGTTCTTGGTTTCAGAAATTAAGCATGCGTCACATTTCAGTACGCAACTGCAGATTATTTGTCAAATCTGTCAAAATTTGTCAATTTTTTATTTTGCAGTCTTCCTTAGCGGATCTAATAAGGCTTAAATGTCTTACCAAGGAAATTTTCTGAAAAAGATCTAGCAGAATGTATACAATTCTGTATACAATGTACCATCCTTTTCGATAATAAACTCTCACTCTAAGCGTTACGGTCCTAACTTATGCAATCGGAAACTTTCCAAACCTCGCTTTTACTGTTTTTTTTTTACTTTTTGGACATTTGATTGCGAAACTCCTGCTATGTATTTTCGCCGAGTTCCTCGACGATAACTTCGGGTTTCGTTTGAAAAGAACTTTCAGGTCTATTTTCAAGTCCGTTTTATGATTCAACATTTTGAAACGTCCATTGTAGGGTCCGTTTTGAAGCATGTTTTCAAGTTCAGTTAGAGATCCATTATTCTGCGTAAAGGCTTTTTTGAAACCCATTTTGAATCGCATTTTGATGCCCATTTTAAGGTTTATTTGAGCTTCATTTTAGGATCCATTTTAAGGTCCCTCCATTAGAGACCCGCTTTAAAGTGTAGTTTATGGCCCATTTTCAAGCGTTCTGTTGAGATCCATTTGGAGGCCCATTAATCCCAGTAAAGGTTCACTGTGAGTTCAATTTTGACGCTCGTTTTGTGGTCTATTTGAATGCCCTTTGTAAGATCCACTTTTCAAACATATTATGAGGTAGACTTTGAACTCTTGCTCTTCTTGCTCTTGCACCTGCTTCTACTTTTGAACTTTTATTTTGAGATCCATTTTGATTGGCTCATTTTGAGGCACGTTTTGAGACCCTTTTTGCGGTCCATTATTGTAAGGCAAATTTCAAGACACAAGGACCATTTTGAGTCCCATTTTTAAGCCAATTTTGAAGCTCATTTTGAGACCCATTCCAACCGCACGGTTAGCTTCGAGGTACGATACTGGTATAATAAGCCAGTCGTCGTATGTTCGAATCACTGCTAGGTGGTGCTGCTGCTAGATAAAGTCAGTAGGATTGTTGCACTAGCCTCGTACCTGTCCAATACTTCAGAAGTCGGTCGATAAAGAACGGTCAAGTCTTAGAAAGACACTTAAGCTTAAGGCTTTTTGAGACCCATTTTCACGGAAATCGCTTATTTCGAACATTACTTCCTGCATCAAGTATTGCAAAATAAAAGCTTTTGAATGAAAATGCAAGCAAATTTTGTTACTAATGGAGGAAAAATGTTCCCTGGAAAAGACTTTTCCGGAAACATTTCGCGGAGGTGGAAAACTCCAAAAAAAAAAAGATCAGAAGAAGTGTGTTTTACCTCATAGAAAACGTTTAAACTACTTTTTTTTTGTTATTTTTTGTCAATTAGTAAACCCTTTAATAATGGAAATTTTACGATTAAATTATTTTTCCTCCAGATCTCAGTAAAAGTAAAAAGTACAGAACACGATTTTCTCCGGAACCGCTCAACCGATTCCAATTAATTTGGTATCAAATGGAAGGTCATGCTACCGCAAAAAGAATAAAAAGACTTAGGGAGAGTTATAAACAATCATGCAGTACAAAAGGAATGCTTTCTTTTTTTTGTCCTGCGTTTCCTGTTTCACTGCACTTTTTCTTCGTATGCTATCTCATTTTTTTCAGTACTGTATTTGCTTATGTTATGTCACTCGGTTATTATTATTTTATTTCCGGGTTTCCTGGTTCTGTTTTTCCTCTTTTTGATACCCCGTTTCGCCGTCCTTTCTGTCACGTTATTCTCTTTTTGGTTCCCTTTACTTCCATTTCTCTCCAGTGTTCCTTTTTTATCTCCCGTTTTTCATCTTTTCCTCTTCTACTCTACTTTTTGCCTGTTGGGTCTGCCTTTCCTGTTTCTACTTATTTCTATTTCTGTCCCATCTTTATCCTTTTGTATCTCGTTTTAACTATTTTTCCCATTTTCTCCCATTCCTCTATCGTTTTTCTTTTTTCTCTTTCGCTATTCATCTTTTCCCTTGTTTTTTGATCCCTTTATTGCCCCGTGCTCCCTTTTTTTCATTCTCATCTTTCCTTTTCTCTGCTCCTTGCTTTCTTTTTATCTGTTCTGTCCTGTTTTTCCTCCTTTTCATCATTCTCCTTTCATCATCATGGTTTTCGTTGCCATTTCATCCCTACTGTTCTTTATCCGTTTCCTTTTTTTCTCCATTTTCTACTTTCCCTCTTCTCGTTTCACCATTATCCTGCTCCCGTATTTTCTATTTCTATTTTATTTTTATTGTTATTTTCTTAATTTTTTTACAGTGTGCCCTTCTTTTCTCTACCCTTTCTCCTTTTTTGCGTTCCGTTCTTAATTTTTTCATTTACTCTCTTCTTTTTTACCTCTGTTTCTCCTCTGTTTACCTCGTTTTCCCTCTGTTTCTCCCCGTTTTCTTCTTTCCACTTTCTCTTTTTATGTCCCGTTTTTCTTCTATCAGGCTTTCTCCTTCGTTATTCATTGTTTCATGCCAGTTTGTCATCTTTTTCTCTTCCGTTTCACCGTTTTCTTTACTACTCTTTACGTTTTTCTTTTTTGTCTTTTCTCCAGTCCTATTTTCTCCTTTTCTGTCCCTCCCCTTTCTCCTTTCATATCCCGTTTGAGCTCCCTGTTTCTTTCGGTTTTCTTATTGCTCTCGCTATTCTTTTTTCCCTTTTGCTTTCTCTCGTTTTATGCTCCCTTTCTTGTATCGTTTTCCTTGCTCTTTTCTCTAGTTTTCCTTTTATCTTTACGCTTTTTTTACTTTCTTTGTTTTTTCCGTTTTTCGCCCTTTTCCTAATATTTTCCTCTGTTTCGTTTTTCAGTCTGTCTATCCACTTTCCTTGTTCCTTGTTTTTAGTCCCGTTTTGATTTTTTTCCTTTCATCAGTCCCGGTTTTCGTCTTTTTACGCTTTCAAACTCCTTTTCTGTTCCGTTTTTTTACTGTTTCATTCATCCTATTATTATGTCCTGCCTTCCCTCCTTTTATGTAGCGTTCATCATCAAGTTTTTCATTGCGGTTTACCTCTTGACTTCCGTTTTTATTATTCTCCGTTTTTTCTATTCTCGTTTCTTCATCATCCATCCCGTATTATCCCGTATTTTCTGTTTTCCTTTCCTCCTTCTCTATCCCGTTTTTGATTTTTTTCTGATTAGTTTTTCCCTATTTTGCCAGCTTAGTACTATTCTCTTTCGTTCGTAATTTTTTCCATAAAATCTCCTCGTTTTTGCCACGTTTTTATTCTGTTTCTGTCCCGTTTTCTTCTTTCCACTTCCTTCTCGTTTTATGTCACGTTCTTTTTCGCTTTTCTTATTTTCATGCCAGTCATGTCATCTTTTTTTCTCGTCCGTTTTTCCCTTTTCTTTACATCGTTATTCTTTTTTTTCTTTTTTTCTTTTTCCCCTCTCCATGTCATTTGTCCCATTTTTCGCCCTGATTTTCAATTGTTTTAGAGTCCTGATTTTCAAATCCGGTTTTTCGCTTGCCCTATTTTGTTTATTACCATTTTCTGTCTCGTTTCAACTTTTTTCCTTTTTTCGGTCCTGATTTTCTTTTTACTCATTTTCCATTTTTTGCTTTCGACTGTTGTGTTATTCCTCTTATTATATACTTCTTTTTTTTGTTGTCTGTAGTGTTCACGATCATGATTTTCATTGCCATTTTTTCCTCCTTTCTTCCTTCTTCCTTTTTCTGTTCCCGTTTCTCCATTATTTTGCTTCCGTATTTTCTGCTTTTCTTTTCTTCCATTTTTATCTGGTTTTCATTCGTTTTCTGTCTTCCTATTATCCTTATTTTTTTGGCTTTACTCGATGCTTTTCAATCTTTTTTTCACCTTTCTTCTTCACTCTTCCGTTCTTCATTTTTCCAGTTTTTTCAAGTGTTTTGCCTGTTTTTCTTCTTCTATTTCTTTTCCGTTTTCTTCTTTCCACTTTCTTTCTCTTTTTATGTCAAGCTTTCCCTCCTATTCTGTAACGTTTTTCGTTTTTTTTCATGCCAGTTTTCATCATCTCTTCTGTTTTAACGGAGTAAAGACGTTTCCTGTTTTCCTTTCCTTCCATCCCATTTCCCCGTTTATTGCCCTCCCTTTTTCCTTTTAGATTTCCAATTTAGATCTTTTTCCCATTTTCGCTACTTTTCTTTTTGTTCCCTCTTGTTCTCTTCTTTTTTCTGCTCATTGTTTTCTCTTTTTCTGTTTCGTTTTATGTCCTTACCCTGAGTCCTAATTTTCATCTGTTCTGTTTTCGTAGTTTTTCTTCCAGTTTTTTGACATTTTCTGTCGTTTCGATTTTTTTCTCGTTGTTTACCACGCTTTCCCTCTGTTTTTCCCGTTTTCTTCTTTCCATTTTCCTTCTTTTTCTATGTCTCGTTTCACACCTCCACCACCACCCCCCCACCCCCCACACACACTCTATCACGTTCTCCTTTTCTTTTCCTTTTTTCATGCCAGTTTTTTATCTTTTTCTCTTCCTTTTTACCCTATGCTTTACTCGGTTTGCCCCGTTTCTTTTTTTCTGTCTTTTTTTCTTGTTTTATCGTTTTATTCTTGTATTTTCTGTCTTTTTTTTTGTTTTATGTCTCAACTTTTCAACTTTTTTCGACCTGTTTCCCTGTTTCCAACCTTCTGTGCTGTGTGTGAAAAGGCTTTCGCCATCCAACAAGCATCAAACCATCCTCTCGATCAAGGTGGTAGGACAATTCGCTTCGGTCATCACACAGTCCACATTCGCCCTCCGCTTGGCTATCGAAAACTCGCGATTTTCCTCTTTTTCTATTCCGTTTGCCCAGTCAGGTCTATCGCGTTTTCCATCGTGAGGAAAATATTGAGGAAAACCAAGTTTTTTGGCCATCAAACAACAACAAAAAAGGTTATCGTGAAAATTTGTTCATCGATTGACAAACAAGAAAAACAAATTTTCCAAACATTTCCATGTGACAGAACATACGACAGAACGTTTCCTTAAAAATGGAAATGAATTGGTTTTGCATTAGACATCAAACTTATGAACCAAACAACGTGGAGCAAACAGTTTAACAGTAAAATGAAAAAGGAAAAATTAGACCGAAGGAGAAAACAACACGAAGGAAAACATGACAAAAACTGGACAAACGGATTGGAAAAAGTAAAAAAAAACGAGAGAGAAAACAATAAATAAATAAAACAGGCTCAAAAAAAAGCTTAAACGAATAAAAAGAGAATAAATAATGGTAAAGAAGAAAGAAGAGAGATAAAGAGGGAAAGCATGGCAAAAAACTAGGAGACTGGACAGAAAAAGATGAAGAACGCAATATAAAGAGACAAAATGAGAGGAAAAAAGGCAGAACCCTTAAAAAAAGAAGAATATGAGGATAAACTGGACAGAAAAAAAAGAAAAAAACGAACGAGGATATAAACGGCACACAAACGGAGTAAAAAGGTAGAAAATACGGGAGCAGGAGAATGAAGAAACTGGAACAAAAAAAGAAGAAAAACGCGTCAAAAAAGACAATAAAATAATGAGAAATAATAAAAACAGAAGACAAAAGGGATAAAACAGAAAAACAGAACGTGACAGAAAAGGAGGAAAAACAGGACCTAATAAGAGAAAAAATGGAAAACATGAACGAAAAAAAAAACAAACAAAGAACAAACAAAAAATTGGATAAGGAGTTAAAAAACGCCAAAAGCTGTAAACCAGGACCGAGAAAAAGAAAGGTATCGAAATGGGACAAAAAAACGAGACTGAAAAAGAAGCGAAACGGGCTTGAAAATGGGGGGAAAACGCAAGAAGACAGACGAGAAAACAAATGAAAAAAAACAAATTCTATACCACACAAGACATAAAACAGCGGACAAACGGGAAAACGGGAGAAAAAAGAGGAAAAACGAGACAAAAAAGGGAACACAAAACAAGAGAAACCAAGAGGGAAGTGTGGTCATACGGGATATAAACGCAGAAATTTGGGACAAAAAACGGAAAAATGAAACATAAGAAATGACAACAGAAAAACACAGAAAAGGGAAAAACTAAAGAAAAGGGAAAAAGTTCTCTTTTTGCCATAGAATTAGAATAAAAGTGCAGAAAAGATAGAAAAAACGGGGCATTAAAATCGGAACAGACAAAGACGACAAACGAGAAGGAAAGGAGCTAAAAAGAGTTAGAAAATACGAAAACTGACAACGAAAACAGGGGACAAATAGCAGGAAAAATGAATAAGGGTGTTACAAATATTTTATATAGTGTTTGTCTTCCATATGTTGAGTGACTGAATAGGGAAGGGGACCAAAAACATTTCTACCTAAAGACTCGTGCTAGAAACGTTAACACACTCATCTTTCGAGTTCTTCAGACTGTAAACCTTACAGACAACCAATTTTATACAAAATTTTTTTACTCAAATTATACAAATTTTTTTGTCATCCGATTTTTAAAGCTCATTTTAAAGGGTGTGACAAAAAAGGAAAATGAGAGCAAACATCATGGAAAACGGTACAGAAAAGAAGAAAAAATGGAGCAAAAAGAGAAAAACGGGACTGAAAAAAGCAGAACAGAAAAAAGGGGTAAAACGTGTGAGAGAATAAGAAAAAGAAGCAAAGTATTTGTCATTTACCTTACTATGCACATTTTGAGTAATTGTTTTCACTTTCATTGTCTGCAGGAAATTTTCTATTTATTCTTTTTATTGAGGCTTTCAACCAGTGGTTGGTTAATTTGAACAATGATTTTACAAAGTAACTAAAGAAAATTGCGCTCCTGCTAACCAAAAGAAGACAAATGAAAAATGCGCAAAATATCGTTAGCAACCTTCTACAGGAATGTAAGCCATAATATTTTATGTTTTTCAAACATCGCTTTGTAGTCCATGATTTTAATTCTCCGGTTTCAATGTAATCAATAAACTTCGACTACATAAAGTTTTGTTAGCAAGAAGCTAATTTTTACGACTCTTTTTGACCTATATTTTCGTTAACGTAGATAAATCAAAAACAGCTGTGCTTTTTCTGTTTTATAATAGGTTGAACAGTGTCCATACAGAGAGAAAAAAACAAGTTATATAATTCTGGACAGTAAATATGAAGCTATATTACTATTTAAGTACTGTGAGTGAATAAGTATTTAAGAGTTAAAATTACAACATGAAAGATATTTCATTCAACAAATTCCAGCGTAATCAATCATCGCTGTTCGCAATTGGAGAAAACAAGTCAATTTTAAATCGTGGCACCTTCGGTTTCGAATCATACAATAATTTTTTATTCATCGAATTGTTTCGGAAGAATTTGCAGCTGCAAACCTCTGCTGTACGCCGCGCACAGCTGTGCATGCCAAATCGAAAGGAGACCTCCGCGGTCAGTAAAACTAAAGACTTGGTTTGACACACGAACCGGTCAGTAAGTGCAGCGGTGATGAACAACACGCAAACGATGCAAATTTGCACACCTCATTCGTTCGTTCGTTCGTTTGGAATGTCTGCCAGCCGCGCGTGTGTGTGGCCGTGTGGCTGGGCCGGCACGTCTTCTGAAGCCTTTGTTTCGGTTTCGGTCCACCCAAGCAACCGGACCATAAGGCGGCAGGAAAGCGGCAATTTGCGCACAAAATTGAAAAACTATCCAGTAAAGAAGCGAACATTGTTTGACTCATCGACCGACACGACGTGAGTGGGTTTCGTTATGATGAACAGCGAAACAAAAAAAAATCCTGGCCAGGCGACATTTGGCCAGCTGCGGTGGTTCCTACACGACACAGCTCAGCTGTGTGCTCAGCTCATGGTTAAACATGCCACAATCTGAAGCGATCAATTCACAACCGAACTGGTTTTTTGTTTCGAGAACCTACCAAATGTGATACGCGAAACTGCATAAGTCATAATTTGATCCTTACCTGAGCCGCTGAGCGTTTGCTCAGAAAGTCGGAACATGAAGACGACTTTTCCGTACACGTAACTTTCCCTCGCTCGCTACGCGGATCCGACGTATCATCAGCGGCAGCAATAAACCTAATCTCTTTTATCACCCATCATCCAAACCGATGAAGGCAAATAAATTAACGAGAGAGAAAAGTAAGTGCAAAATTTGAAAATAATACCGAACTCACTTCTTATTGCAACGTGTGGAAAATCGGACAGGAGGAAGTGTGCACCTGCCTGATACCGTGCATGCGATTTGCCGACTTTCGCCGGTCCGGCTTTGGGGGGAAGCGGAATCAACATAAGTACACCTAATATGCCACAGCATCAGGCTCCATCATCATCGTAAGTTATGGAGGGCTGTAGATAATTTTCCAAACGAGAAAGTACATCACCGACCGACCGGAGCAGAGCAATACGGGTACCTACCTAGTAATCTGCAAATGATTAAAAACTTTTATGGCTTAGTATCAGTCGAATCCGTGGGGGGTTGCGTTTTGCGCACATCTCGGTACAGCTTTAGATCCATTCGAACGGTTTGTTTCAACCGGCAACCGGGAAAGGTACCTACGCGGCAGGTGATTGGTATTTGCACATCCGACCGATACATTCCAAGAGTGTTTGCATGCGGAACACATCTGACGAGCGTGCGGAACGCACTACAGGCAGCTGCCACTCGCGGAAGGCAAACTTTTTCGGATAGGAAACAGCAGCAACAATCTAATTCGTGTGCCGCCGTGTTCACACGAGAAATGTTATGGAAACTATTTGGTTACATGAAGGTAGAAGAAAAAGTTAAATAACAACATCCGTCATTGCTACTGGGTTAGCCAAACAAATGAGAAATCATATGACCAAATAATGGCAAGATCTTCAAGGAAGTGACTCAGACATATAGACTCAAAACGGTTTTCAGGATCTGCTTCATTCTGCTTAATTTTTCTTGTTAGTCCCGTGTCCATGCGAGCATCGAGAATAGTTCAAAAGCCTAGAGCGCAGAGCGCCAGTTTGCTTTAAACTGTTTTTCGTTTCCAACACTTTTTTGGACCATCTTCAGGTTCCACTTGACGAAGACCGAATATTTCTCGTTGGGGCGGAGCGTTGGCATGTTGAGAGGCTTCTTGTCCCTGGGCACCACCTGCATGTGGTTGACGTTGTGCATACCACTGCACTGTTCGGCCTTTCTGGTTAGGTACTAGTTTTTGCTACCGCATATTTTATATTTTGTTATGCTCAAGAATAGGCATAGGTAAGGACACCGGAAGCCATCAAACGAGTAAGATTGCGAATTCGACCAGATCAGTTTGGATGTAAGACAGCCAAGGAACTGAGAATTTCGCAGTCAACCATGAAGAATACTTTGAAAAAATGACCTTTGATTGATTCGGACGAAAAAACGTTCCTGCTGCTACAGGACCACCAAAACCAACAAAATGATCGGATATATGTAGCACATGTCTCTGGTATTCCTCGGGATCGGACAAACTGACTGTTCAATGGTTTTAGAATGCTTCCAGGGCAATATGGTTCCATTGCTGTTCATTGAACCTGGTGTTGAAATCAACACTAAATATTATATCGATAGTGTTTTAAAGCGCCATTTGCTTCTCATCGTCAAAAAACACTACTATAGTCCTCCATACTACTTACAACAGGATTCTGCACCGTCTCAGCAGGTGAAAGCTACACAAGCTTTGTATGGGGACAATTTTCTTTCTTCGAAAGAATGGCATGGCTCCTCGGCTGATTTGAATCCCTTCGACTTCTAAGTATCGAGTTACATGCTAAGCAAACTAACGACGCCAAAGGCTTGACAGTGGATACTTTAAAGCAACGTTTGGAGAAGATTTGGGATGATATCCCAGGCAAGACTGGCGGTTTTCATGACCAATTTTGGTCTTAAATGCCATCATAAGAGGGTAATAAAACCGAAATTGTTACTTGGGATGCCTCAGGATATCGAGCGTGCCACCAACGATTGCGACTGGTAAATTGAAGCAAAGGGAGAAATATTTAAATTGGACTAATTTAAGACAAATGTTATGGATATAAAAAAGCAAAGCCTAAAGGTGCTACATTCCGTTATCGCAACTTGAACTTCTGTTTTTATACGACAGACTTCGCTGCCAGCTGTTAGAGTACAGGACAATTGCAGGGCCGGTTGCTACGATCCTATTGACTCTAACAGCCTCTCCCAGCCGGGATTCGAACATACGACGACTGGCTTATTAGGTCAGCATCATACCTCGAGGCTAGCTGGGAGGCTATTATGGACATACTTTACACGAAATACACTCAAAATTAAAATTTATGCAAGCGATTTATTTTTGTGACCATTTATTTTATTGACAGTTATTACTACTCACCCTGTAGATTCGTAAAATGCACATATAAATGAGGGTGTATCCAAACGATTAAAGGTATTTTATAACATGCTTCGAATATTATAATCAGGGCTTCGACCGATCCTTTTTTTCTACCGCAGTCACACCAACGCGCATTCAAGTTCACACCGTCCGTTTAGAGGTGGAATACGAACGCTATGCATAACACAACTGGCAGTTTGCTCAGTCAAACGCCGATTGCACGCAGCAGAATGAACGCGTTCTAAAGTTTTTTGACATTTTCGTTTCGATCAAGTTGCCTTTACCGTTTGGAGCAGCAAATGACTGCAAAACAGTCAAATGACTGGCAATCACCACGCTAACGAAAAGCAACCGCACAATCGTATGATTCAATACTACAAAAAAACAACCACTACATGTGCATGGAAGAAGTCGGTCGGACTCCGTCCAATATAAATGAATATTTTGATTGCGTCGGACCGACGTCCGGGTGACAAACTATTACTGTGAGCAGCCGATTTGGAGACAAAAAGAGAAACGAAAAAACGTCGCTTCCAGTCAGTTTGCAGTTTATATTCTCAAAGCGCAAAGCAAAACGGGAGATCGACTGTTTGCTTTTGCTGAGATGCCGCATGAATTGTAAGACGGCAGCAGCGCAAGCGGCAGATTGACTGGATTCAAAAAACAGTCAAATGATCGTTCAAAAAGCGAAGTTTGAATGCGAAAAGTTCGCATTAACGGCAGTCACATTCAACTTGCGATCCCTTTTCAAGCCCTGGTTATAATAGTTCATGATAAAAATAGTATAATACTGGCACCTATAGGAAAATAGCGAAAGCTCTTTACGGAAAAGAGCTGACATGATCGGGAATCAAGGTAGAGTTCGTAATATCGCGGTAATATAACGCGAGAACAGCCGACGACGCCGCCAACCACAAAATCACGTCGACAGAAGCTCATAATTGCACAAGTATGTTTTCACTTACATACAACTTTCGCAGACCAATCTAGTCAATACCGATTCCAGATAATAACTACGCATCGAATGCGTTCTGGTGCAAAATGTACTACGAATGTGTTCCGTACCAAATATTGACCATTCGTAATAAAGGGTGTTCCACATCCGCTGGAACACCCTTTATTACGACCAAAAACGCTGTAGAAAATTACCTTGAATAGACCGATCCTTTACAAACTTTCAGACAATAAACTATAACACATTAATAAGGTTTTGACATATTTATTTATGCTCGCACCTTACACTTAACTCCACTCATAAGATTCTTTACAACATCTGGCTGCAGCTTCTTTTGTACGGAAGCTCGCTTATTCTTCATGTCTTCCTTAGATTTGGTCCTCCTTTGGTCGTCGTGCCTGCTTCATAATAGGCCGGTATTTTTCATTGGGCCTTAATTTCGGTGCGTTTGGGTGTACAGTTTCCGGGCCCGTGACTTTCCCACCGTATTTTGCCGTTCGTCACGATTTAGAGCCTTCTGCACTTTGTACGTATGCAGTCCCTCCTGTTCCTTGGCTCTCTAAACGAAAGATTCAGATTCAGCTTTTTGGCCACATCCCTGACCGAAGCATTTGGATTCTCCTTGAACGCTTCCACGAGACGCTTGTGATCCTGATCACTAATAGAACATCCATTCTGACCGCATTTCTTTTTCCGTTCGATGCTCAGAGTTTTTTAGTAATGTTTAACCACACGACTTACAGTTGAGTGCACGATTCCGAGTTGTTTTCCGATGTCCCGATAAGATATTTGAGGATTTTCCAGGTGTTTGCGCAAAATCAACTAGCAACGTTCCTTTTCGGGTGACGCAATTTTTTCCAATTTTCGAAAAACTGACAGCAATAAAGATCAGTGTAAACAATACACTCTAAACTACGTCTACTTAAATTTTCAAGGGAATATATCCGATGGGTAATTTTCAAAATGAATCAAAAAATGCGTTACAAAGTGGAGCTCAAAAGAGACTCCAAAATGGACCTCAACATGGGTTTCAGAATAAGCTTCGAAATGGACCTTTAGGTCCAAAACTCGAAACTTTTAGATCCGAACCTCGAAACGATGGTTCTTAAAACGAGCTCCAAAACTTAAAATGGCCCTGAAGTGGACCTCTGCAGGGATCTCAAAATGGACCTTAAATGATCATTAAGATGAGTTTCAATATGGGATTTAATATGGACCAAAACGGGCCTCAAAATGGATTTCCAAATGTACCTCACAATGGACCTAAAAATTAACTTCAAAATGGATCTCAAAATGCATCATAAAATGGACCTTGCAATAGACTTTTAAATAAGCCTCAAAGAGAACCAAAATGTGCCTCAAAACGCGTTTCAGAGCGAATTCTAATTTGAAATTCAAAATAGCCAAACAAGTATCTCAAATGGTCAAATGGTAATTTTCTACAGCGTTTCTTCCGTTGTGCAATTTGATGTGGGACACCCTTTAGGATGGACCAAAGTGGAGTCACAAAGCAAAGTATAGCAAAGCCTTGGTGGTACATTCTGGTATCGAAACGAAACAACAACCTTCTGTTTTTGTACGACCGACTTCACAGCCAGCTGTTAGAGTGCAGGACAATTGCAGGGCCAGTTGCTAAGATCCTATTGACTCTAACAGCCTCTCCCAGTCGAGGTTCGAACACACGACTGGCTTATTAGACCCGCATCATACCTCGAAGTCAACTGGGAGGCTAGTGGAGTCACAAACTGGACCTCAAGAAGTTTAGGACTTCATAATTGGCTTAAATGGGCCTCAAAAATGAACCATAAAACTAACCGTAAAATGGACCTTTAAATGGACCTCAAAGAGAAGCTCAAAATGGACCGCATAAAGTGAAGTGAAGCTCACAATGGTGGACCCAAAATGGTTCTCAAAATGGGCTTCAATATGAAACTCAAAAATGGGCCGGTTAATAAATCAGTAAATGGACCACAAGATGGGTCTCAAAAGTCTCTTCTTGATAAATGAACCTACAAATGGAACTCAGCGTTGTGGGAAATCTCAAAATCAGCTTCAGAATTGGTTTCAAATGTGTCTTGAAATAGGCCTTCAAATGGATTTTATAATGAGCTTGCAACTGGATCTCTAAATGGGTCTCAAATTTAACATCAAAACGGGACTCAAAATGGTCTTCAAAATTAATCTCAAAATAGACTTCAAATGGCCTAAAAATAAACCTCTAGAACAGCGGTTCCCAACCTATTTTGGTTTGCGAACCCCCTGGCGAAATTTCCTATACTACTTTGCAGCGAATTGAATTTTTGGCGTACCCCTGGGGGTTCGCGAACCCCCATTTGGGAAACGCTGCTCTAGAAGAATCACAAGATGGAACACAAAATGGACCTTGAAATGCGTTCCATGGGATTCAAAAAGCAGCTCGAAATGTACCTGAAAATTTGGTTGAGGTCCAACTCAAAATGGACTCCCAAATAGGCCTCAGCTTAGGGAAACCAATATTAAAACGTGCCTCAAAATGGATCTCATATTGGAACTCAAATGGACCGCAATTTACCTCATAACGGATCCTAAACTGGATCTTAAAATTCATCATAAAATGGACCTTGCAATAGACTTTTAAATAAGCCTCAAAGAGAACCAAAATGTGCCTCAAAACGCGTTTCAAAGCGGATTCTAATTTGAAATTCAAAATAGCCAAACAAGTATCTGAAATGGACCTCAAAATAGATATCAAAAAATGCATTACAAAATTAACCTTACAATGGTTCTTCAAATGGACTTCAAAATGGGCCCCAAAATGGTCATCATAATGCATTTAAAAAAAAAGGTTTCAAACTGAGATTCAAATGAACTGCAAAACACACCACAAAATGATCCTGCAGTGGACATTCAAATGAACCTGAAAATGGACAGCAGAATGGCCCTCAAAGTGCCCAAAATGTTCCAGAATGCGTTCCAAAATGGGCATCTGTAACTGTGCCATCAAAGTCATCAAATAGATCCCAAAGGTGGAGCTCGAAATGTATCGCAAAATGGTTGCCTCCGAAAGGTGGATTCCAAATAAGCTTCAAAATAAGTTCTAAATTAGGTTTAAAAATGACATTCAAAGTGAACTTCCAACTACACCTCAAAATGGACATCATAATGCGTTTCAATGCGGGTTTTAAAATGGGCCTTAAAATGGACTTTCAAAGGTACCTCAAAACAAAACGGTCTTCAACATGTATCTCACAATGGACCTTAAAATTAACCTCAAAATGATTTTCAAAATGCAAGACCTCGAAATGGACCAAAATATGTTTTAAACTAAGAATCGAAATAGACTCCGAAATGGATCTCAAAATACATCACAAAATGGATCCCAAAATACTATAAAAAATTGACCTTACAATAAATTTTAAGATGGACCTCTAAATGGACCCCAAAATCAATGAACGTGATGTGATTCAAACGAACAGCAAAATGCACCATAAATTGATCCCACAGTGGACACTCAAATGAACATCAGAACGAGCCTCAAAATGTGTTCCAAAATGGGCCTGAAAATGGTCCTACAAATGTACCCCAAAATGGATCTTAAAATGCATTACAAAATTGACCATACAACGGACTTTCAAATGGATGGATGGAATCGAAGAGTGTCAAACATTCCCCCCCCCCCCCCTCCCAGTTTGTTTCGAGGTACGATGTTGGTCTAAAAAAGCCACCCGTCGTAAGTTTAAATTTCAACTGGTTGTGGCTGCTAGAGTCAGCAGGATCGTTGCACTAGCCCAGTAATTGTCATGTACTCTGCAATAATCGGCTGCGAGGCCTGTCGATAAAGATGGGTCTAGCCTTAAAAACCCAAGGTTTCAAAGCTAAGAAGAAAAACTCTTTACAAAACGTATCGTTTGGTGTGTTTGTTTCATAGCAAATTTTGGAAATATCACAATAATTATAAGAAAATTGTGAAACTTACTACAGTCTACAGATAATTGGTTGTTTAATTTAGTTAATGCCACTGCACACCTAATTTTATGAATGTTTCTTGTAGCATTTTTGGAGGGTTGAGGGGTTGGTGAAAACAGCGATTTCATGATAAAGTCTAATATGGCGACCAAATCCAAGATAACCACCAAAAAAAATTTACTCTATTTGAGAGCCCTGTTCTTCTACTTTACAGAACCATGTCATTTGTTAGTTATTTCATTGTTATTTTGGAAATAACACATAATATAGATCTCAAGGTTTGCTAAAAATTTCATCTTTTGGAAACTGTCGGTGTCGGACCTCTTAGCGAACGAGGGGTCCACTGTTTCGAGATATTCTGTCAGTAGTGACCACGTTTCAACGAGCATTTCGCATATTATGATTAAAGCAGAAGAGCGTTTTATGTGAAAAATGTTAGACTGAATACTGGCAAAGTTTCGATCTGCGGCTAAAAATATATTGAGTTAGTTTGTGGCAGTGGGACTCCAACCCAAAATTTCTCGGTTAGTACTCGAGTGCTTTACGCGTTTAAACTATACCACACACATGTATTAATTAGTCTCAGATCTAGTTTTGTCCCTGCCAGTCCAAGCATTCCATCTTTCGCACACATACGCTCCCCCGATGACGGTTATTATTTGTAATATGACTGCCTTTTGCTTCTACCACGAGAAAATAGACTGCATTGTTGTAGAAGCTAACAGTCTGGTGCCTTCTCATATATTAGTGGCCAATAGTCAGTGATGCCAGATCTAGGCATTTATACGTAATTTATACGTAACGAAAAGACCATATAAAGTTAGTAAAACTGTGATAAAAAATGGCAAAAAAAACTTCAAATAAACAAATGTTAAAAAGAAAACAAAAACCGAAGGGTCAATCTCGGTGTAATGGTTAGCATTCTCCCTAACCACGGCTAGGTCTCGGGTTTGATTGCATTTTGCCTCAGTTTGAAACGAAATTATAAGCCGTTCTTCTGTTATGAAAGCATAGATATGGTAAAACTACGGATTTTTCTTCAGCAATAAGCCTAGCATGACTGCTGGTATTGCGCTTTTTGCACAGTTTTAGGGCTGCTGTGCAAAACAATTCTGCACAGTGGATATTTTTGCATACTCACCTCTTACTCATACTTGTACTTGTACTTTGTAGCGCTTAGTACACTTGCAGTTATACTGTTTTAATCGGATTGCCTACGAATGGCCGAAAGAGCAAATGGCAGAATAGATCTAATGGCGGAATGTCATATTCGGCCGAAAATATTCACGGCCTTCAGTCTGCACATATGATAGGTATATGCAATCCTTACTCGCTACCGCTCGTTCGGATCCAACTTTTTTTGATAAAACAATTTTTAAAATGAAATAATTGTTTCGCGAACGTTGAACATTTTTAGGTTAAAAAAGAGGACATCTAGACTAGTATGATTATCCTCAAAATTATTTCTGCGAATAGTTTACATGCTTAATTTGAGTTTTATGATATATTTGATTAATAAAAATTCCTTGCATAGAGGGTAGAGCATTGAACAGATAAAATAATTTTTTATTGACTGTTTCTTATCTGGCGCTCGGCCAGATAATTATTTTCGCCCAGATAATGATCATTAGCCCAATCAAATCGTTTTTACGATGTTGCCTGTTAGAGGCGGGTTGATTGGGCTGAGTTGTTAAAGCTAGGAGTTTAAATGTTAATTCATTCCTTCAACAGGTCAGCCCAAGGAATGTCTTTCTCCAAATCGACTCGACTGCAAAATGGACTAAAATGGATTTTACAGTGTTATTAATTCGAACATAAGCTAATGAAGCTATGAACATCTTTTCTATGCATCCCTACGCTTACTAGTGCGGTGATTATCGTTATGGGCTCCGTGAAAGTAATAAGACTTTCTTCTATTACTTTACTGATTATCCTGAGATAAGCATTCAAATTACATAAAAACACTTAAACTTTTTTTCATCCGTTAAGCAACTTCGAAAACATAAAAAAAAGACTCCGGCCAAATGGAATTACCTCTAGAGATAAAATTTTACGCCATACCGATTGGATAGTCTAATCGAAAGAAATAAAAATTTCGAACACATTTCTTTCCTTCAGCGCACATAGAAAAACACTCCGATCCGGCATTATTTGGCTCATATTTCAATGAACAGCAGCAGCAGCACCAGGTTATGACCGTACTCGTAAAATCTAACATGATTACCGAACAGCGATCTTTCTCCCATTCTGTAGCCATGAAGGCATTCAAGCATTCAGGCTGTCAGACAGAGTTAGTTTTTTTTGCTCCTCTAAAGCACGAGCCATTTTACAACCAGTCGCGCAATGTATAATACATATGGCTAGTGCCAGTGAGCATAAAATCGCAGAAGAAATTTTCCGAACATTGTTCGCGGCGCTTTCAGTGGCCGAGGTTGGGCAGGGCTGGGTTGGGAAAGCGCACTGCAACGACGATCAACGACCGTAATCGCGACGCGAAGGTGATTTGGTCCATTCGACAATGCTGCTGGCTGCTGGCACCGTCGTTGTGGTCGTCGTCATCATTGGCCACATTTATTTTCATATCTGCAACAGATATATGTAACAAGTGCCTTTTCATTAAAACGTTCCACACGCTCAATGGCCGTTGTTGTTGTTGTCGGTGATCACCTTTCAGGAAGAGATGCAGCTGCGCAGCAGCAGCACCTGTATGGGATCTGGTTCGAGGGGGTGGGTGGTGCAGGCGATCGATTGAAAGTTGTTGAACAATTTACTGCTGCTACGTGGTTGGTACCTACGAACGACCAGCGCTCAGCGTTCGCTTTCATACGTCAGCTCCGTCCGTCGTCGTTCCGTACCTGCTGCACGGACAAACGATGAAAACCGGTGCACCGGAGGAGCATATCTTTGCTCGGTGCTGTGGCTATTGTGAAATGTACCCTCGCGCAGGAATCGCACAGGAGGAACCCGGCCCGGGGGGGGGGAACCCCGGGGGGCTGACCGAAAGGGGCATCCGATCCGGTTCGGCTTGTGTCACCTTCTCTTTTTTTTTATTTAATACATGTCATTTGGTGGTCGGTTGGTTGGTGCCTATAGCAACCAAGCAGGTATGCGCAATTGTTTGACACATGCCTGGCCGGTTGCTAAGTGATACCAATTAAGGAGCACCAACACCACAATCCGGCACCATAATACAATACGATCACGGGACGAGATTGTTTCTTTCGCAAGGTCAACTGCATTCGTCCGGTATCAGGCTTCAGGCTGCGAGAAACAAGTGTTGTGCGCCGATATGCTTATGATGACGACGTACGTGGCTTTGCTAAAATAATGTGGATTTCAGCTTTTCAGGTTCGTCGCTCGAGGCCGTTTCCCCTATACTTGTTCTGTGTTCTGAAGTCTGAACTTCTTTTTTCTCACTTGATTGCGTGCATCCCAGCCTGCTGGGATGGCGATTAAATTGTAACACCCTGAAAAGAGACAGGTTATGACCGAACCGGAGGTCATCTCTTTTATGTTGTAGGTACTGGTACTGGTTGATGACATCGGCGAACTTTCGATTTCCATTCAAGGCTGATCTCCGGTGTTCTCCGACGACTCCAGTGCCGTCGAACAGTCGATAATCGTGACATAAATGTTGATTAGCCAGTATGGAGTTTTGTTTTTTCCTGATTCGATCACGTACCTAGCGTTTTTTTTGCAACAACAACAAAAAAAACAAAACTACTTTCGAATATTTAACGGGACACTATAACCGGACAGTATCGGCGCGTTTTGTTCATCAGTTTTTTCAACTTTAACTTTCACAACACTGTGCGCAATAACTGCGAGAGCGAGCCCAATTGTGCCGGTGTGGTGCAAATGTGCGACTGACTATACACATTCAAAGACCCCGGTTAACAATTGATACCGTTTACGACTAACAATTATTTTTTTCGTTTCAATATATGCATGTATATTTTACGATTGTTTACTGCAAATATCAGCGTTCACGTTAAATGTGTGAATGGTTTGCAACATTATTGGGCGAACTAAATCTCTTCCTTCTTCTTTGTGATGCAACAGATCGATCACATTGTCTAGAAAATTTGCTCGTAGATTGGCAACAGTTTATTTCCCTCGCCTTCAAAAGCGTTTTTCTGCCCATTTTAAGCTTAGTATGGCATTTTTACTAAGCGGTTTTTCATTATTATCTCTCGTTTTTTGTTTTTTCGTCTTCCGTTTTACCTTTTTCTTTAGTCTGATTTTTTATTTTCTTGTTTTTTCTGTCCCACTATCCCGTTTTTTGTCCATTATTTCTCCTTTTATATTTCATTTGACTACTTTTCTTCTTCTTTCTTTTCCCTTTTGGTTTCTCCTGTATACTGTTCCGTATTTCCATTCTTGTCTCGCTTTTTTTTGTAACGGCAGACGATGTATAAACTTCGCAGCTACCCGTTGCACAGTGGGGCCATTCTGGAAAAAGACGGTCAAAAGCCTTTTCTCGCTTTTCCTGACGTTTTTGAGCTTAGGTGTCTTCGGAGAAGTTTAAGCATAAGCATAAGCATAGGATACCGCCGGTGTGCTGCTACTCCGTTATTGACCAGGACCGATGAAAAATGCAAAATGATGGCTGGAAAAAGCATACTTGGGACAGCACGCTATTCCTCATTGTGCAACCTTACCAGGTCCCTGCATGCTGATCAATACCGACGCCGGCCACGTCCGAATGCGGGTCCTGGTGGGATGGGAAAGAATGTTAGTCCAATACTTGTTGCTACTAAAGACCAGGGAATCCTCTGCATCTTCACAAGTATTTCGGGAAAGGAATTGTTGTTAGTAGATGGGGGAGCTAGATGGATAAGGTAAGTATGTAAGCACCAGCTATACGAGACTAACCTGGATATTCAAAAATTCTCTTGTAAAGCAAGTAATTACGAAAATTCAGATATAAACAATACCTTTTTAACAAATTTAAAGTAATGCCAATGGTGCTCATATACAACCACAATTTAATTTATATCGAAAAATACTATGCACATGCGAGATTTACGGCTCGAAAACTACGTGACAACTTGAACTTATTACCTATACCTGAAAATAAAAATCAGGGATAACGAAACGAGTCAATCTAGTCCCTAAGTTGATAAGCATTTCCTCCTATCAACGCTAATATGCAGAGATATAGCGCCCTACACGCTTGCTTTGTTTCAAAGTTTCTGTCAAAACTAGTATCTGAAAATGCATAAATTCATACATAGCGCATAGCACACTAGATCACCGCGTGCGAAGGACACGGCCTCACACCGATGAAAAACAATAACAGTAATAGCCATGTTTTCCATAAATTGAGGGTTCACCTTCACTTTTGCTAGCATAATCCTGCAAAACTCAAGCCACTAAGTTTTATCCGGTTCTTGAATCTGTAGCTCTACAGCTTCCACCGGGATTGCGCCGCATCTTGTCTAGTGCGTGTCTTGGGATCATTTTCCACGATCCGCCAAAATTTCATGGTGAATTGGTGACGCCATTTGTTGCTCTTCTCGAAGTGTTGTTGAAAACTACGCTTTTTAATCGTAAATGTCCCTGAATTAAAATCATTGTGTAACATGACAAACTTGCATTAGGTAGCCACGGTCGGAAAATCTATCATACACGTGCTGGGCTATCGTTGCTACACAATTAACGAAGCAATAGCAAAGGTGACTGTCCGCAAGTTCTACCGGAAAATACATTTTTATGCTGCAATCTGAAACTTCCTAAAGAGACCCGAGAAGCCTGTTTCGTTGTTGTTACCCATACTCGTCAGACCGTGTACGTCGCACGCGGTGGTCTAGTGTGCTTTATGTGATGTATGAACTCGTACAATTTTCCGATACTAATTCAGAACTCAGCACGATACGTTTAAAATTAAATTGCAACGAAACTAAACAGATAGACGTTTTACGTTTAAGAACGAATTGTAGAACGATACCCGAACTTCAAATTGGTAAATAAAAGGAATCAACTTTATCACACTTATAGGAGAAATTTAATAAAACACCTTTAGAAACTTACTAAGTTACTAAATTTCATAAAGTAAATTTTAATACAAAATTTTCTCAGCTTTCGAATGGAGGCAACAGAACTGAGCTAGCTAGTAGACTTTTTATTATATAGCTAATGTAATGCAAACAGAACCGAAAACTAAAAATGTTTAATAATTCTGCAGCGATTGAGATTTGACCATATGCGTAGAAGGATTTTTTTTCGCTAAACGTGGTCCTATATAACCCCCTGAAATATTTGCACCAAACTAATTTTGTTTTACTCCCCAGCTTTTAAAGTCAATTTCAAATAAATTGCAACGGCCTTCTTTTAAAAACTAATAAGCCATCAAAACGGTTAATATCATTTGTTGTGTATTGTTAACCTACACCTTTCGGCCAAATTTAAAAAGAAATCGTTGGGCAAGTTTTTGAATTACGCCTTATTGAAGTTTTAAAGAGCAGATTGCTTATTTCAATTGAATAAAAATATTTAATAACGCTTCCAAAATAAACCTATCGCAGCTGGCATTGATTTTTATATATACATTGGCACCCTTTTCGGGTAGAGTAAACATAGATCAGCGGATGCACCTTCTCGTAGAACTGGTAACGAAAAAAAACTACAATTCTTAAGCGTCACATATACGATATAATGACGTCATGCTCTTTTGGATACATGTTTTTACAGTTCGTTTGGATACAAAGGAACAAAGGATTCATCTTCGCTGCTCTATGTTTACTCTACTATCTAGAGTTTTTTTTTCACGCCACAATAGATCAAAAAACTGGTCGCAGTGGTCCAAGGTCCCCAACAAGGAAAAAAATCTATACCTTTGAACAGAATGGAGACTATCCGGAAATGTTCCGGATTAAGTTGCAGCCGGGAGGAATGACCAGTATTGAACTCGAATAAAAGCTCATCATGTGACACCTCTAATGTGTCGTTGTCGTCGTCAGCACAGAGCCGAGGCTGTTGCAAGGCGTCGTATCCATTCAACTCTATTTTGGGTCATTCATTCTGAATTTACATAGTATTTCAGAAGTCGCAAATCGCTGTCGGTTCGATCGAGCCATATTGCACGTTGGACTCCTCTGTTCCTGGTGTCAAAGGGGTTATTGAAGAGAATCGCATTCACTGTATTGTCATTCACCATCCTGACGACGTGTCCGGCACACCGTAGCCTAGCGACTTTCGCCAGATGTACGATGAGAATCTCTCCAGGCAGTTCCTGTGGCTCGTGATTTTTATGCCTCCGCCACTCTCCATTTTCAAACATCAACAATGAACCACGAAATAGACTTCATAATGTACTAAAGAATTTACCAAAACGGAGTCCCAAAACAGAACTCGCCACGTTGAATATCCCTCACCCTCATGTACCCAGCTGCACAGAGCTATTATCGTTCAAAATCTTTCATTTTTCCGTGACGCTAGCCTGAATCAAGATATTGGAAGGTCACCCTGTAATAAGAGGTAGTTCTACATAAAAAACGACGACCACAAGCTCAGCAACGGTGTGAAGAGCATTATCAAGAAAGTCCGTAGCCGCAAGGTTACCGAATCTGCTTCGACAAGTGAGTAATCGTGGGTTCGAATCTTGGTAGAATTAGGCCATTCGATGTCAACTTTAGCATGGGTTTATTCTCAGGCCCCTCATTTACCCTTCCTTCATGCTGAATTCTATATTACCCACTGAAGCCTCTAGACAGCGCCAAAGTCCCTCCTATAGTTAAGTGTACTGGTCAGAGGAACGAATGAGAGTCCTCGCCAGGGACGGCTATAAAAGGGGTAGTACTGGCAGCGAGGAACAAGTGGGTAAAGTAGATTAAGCTTTGAAGGAAGGGTAAACCCCAATACACACAAGCGCGCATAAAATTCACGATTATAGCGAAAAGAAATGCAGTGCAGGTTACAGCAATCACCCGAGCGATACCACAATAGATCAACTATACTGGTCGCAGTGATGAGTCCCCACATGGAAAAATATCATCAAGAAAAGTTCCCATAGAAAAAAACAATTTGTCAAAATCAAACGAATGTTAAAGCCCTGTCGCATGATTTCCAAAGATGTAGAGTAGGATCATCTTTTAATTGAGAAAGCTACTCTTGAATATTTTCAAAAAAAAAAAGAAAATTGTAATGTCTGATCAGTGATCAGTTTTGGTAAAAAAAATTGTGAAATATTAACAACAACGAACGGATGATTCCGAGCATTGTTTAAATTTCTTTACGTATAAAAATGTTTTTTTACGGCAGGATTTACGCACAGAGATTTACGTATGTATAAAATATGAATTCATTATTAAACGAAGCTGAAAATCCTCACAGTAGAGTGAAAAGGAAAGGGTGAATGTCAGTCGAATCATTCGAAAATACAACCACAGACAAACAGACGAGACTCTCGCGATAATTCCATCGTCCAATCAAAACCCACTCATTTTTCAAAAAAGCATGTTTCGCAACATGGCCACACCGCGGCTCGCGAGTGTTGCATTGAGTTTTCGATATAAAACCATTCAAATGTATAAAACCCTACAGCATAAAACCCAGCAAATACAAGCTACTTCGCAACATGCATAACAGAGGGTGCTAGTGTGCAAGCAAAATGTGCAGGACGATAGTTTTTAAAGGATTTTCTTCTAAGTGTCATGTCAGTTCGTCAGTGACTCAACATTCAGCAAGCAATTTGGGAACTTTTAACGCTTGCATATGTAAACTGTCAGCTCGGGTGGATTATTTTTTCAAAACATCGTGCCTAAAATTTAAAGTGCCAACTTCACCTTATTTTTTCCAACTTATTTTTAATATACCGTGGACCCCCGTTCGTTTGACCATTTTTAATCTGAACACTTTTTAATTTGAACCCCGTTGGTTTGCACGACGTGCAAATTAAAAATGGTTCAAATGTCATTCTAAACATGACATCATTTGTTTATGCCGACGATGCACATAAACACGATTCGTTGGGGGGCTCCGTAGCCGCAAGGTTACCGAGTCTGCTTTAACAAGCGAGTGGTCGTGGGTTCGAATCTTAGTAGAATCAAGCCATTCGATGTCAAGTGACTTTAGCATGGGTTTATTCTCAGGCCCCTCCATTTACCCTTCCTTCGTGCTGAATTCTATATTTACCCTCTGAAGCCTCTTGACAGTGCAAATGTCCCTCCAATAGTTAAGTGTACTGGTCAGAGGTACGAATGAGTCCTCGCCAGGGACGGCTGTAATATGGGATAGTGCTGGCAGCGAGGAATAAGTGGGTAAAGTAGATCAAGCTTTGAAGGAGAAGGGTAAACCCCAATACACGCAAGCACGCATAAAAAATTCAATAAGCATATCGCTCACTCAATAGCGATTATAGCAAAAAGAAATGCAGTGCAGGTCATACAGCAAACACCCGGGCGATATTACAATAGATCAACTATACTGGTCGCAGTAATGAGTCCACACATGGAAAAAAAACACGATTCGTTTGTACTGACCTAGCGTGTTTAATCGGTTTCACATTTCATTTTCCTAACGATTAAGAGAGAAATCCGATCGGAAAATGCAATATTCGCACTTGCAACTGCCAACTAAAACAAACCACCAAAACAATAACAAAGAGCAGGGCGGCCAGTTCACACAGGTTTCAGCATATTTCGGGTTACCAGTTGTTCAAATTAAAAAGTAACCCCGTTAGTTTGCATGAGGAATCGTTCAAACGAACGGGGGTCCACTGTACACAAGTAGACTTTCAAAATAATAATATACCTCACGGATTGTCTTCATAAATGTAAATGTAAGCGTTTATTTTTTCAAGAGAGCTTTTCCATTGCGTGTCATTGCCATATTATTTTCATTCTCCTGACATTTAAGATGAAACGAATCGTCATTAATTTCGTAAATTTCAAAGGTACTTTTTTTGTTTGAAATAGCAATTCTGTTTATGAAGATATATTTTCTCCGCTCAGATTGACAAGAAGAATGCAGTAAAATACGTTTTTGTAAACAGAACCTCTGTTTTGGGCCCAAAAACTGTTTCCAAAATTGTGCTTTCTAACGAAAGGTTTATGACTGCTCGTTTCCCGTTAATGCTATTTTATTTTCTCTATAGTATCATCTACGATTTAAAAGTAACAGAGAAAACACTTTTTTAACCCAACTATTTAATGTACAGCTCTAATCTCTGTCTAAATAAATGATATTTGTGAATGAAAACTTTCGAAATTTCACTGGAATCAATTAAAAGTGTACAGAATCGCAGTAGGCATTTGTTGCCAAGATAGAAGTTTATTTGTTTACAACTTACGGTCATCGAAACAAACTCTTTTGAATCGATCCTGAAGTTGGCCGAACTGTTGAACTACCCCAAATTTACGGTGCGTGATGTCCTATAAAATATTTTACAACCATCGATGAAGCACTCGGAAGCAGTGTTACCACATGCACAGATTATTCTGTGTTTAACAGATATTAGAAAGAAATCGCCTGTACAGAATCTGTATGCATAGAATACAGATTTTCGCCAAATTACACAGATTAAACAGATTTTTGAGCTTTTACATGAGAGTGACAGAGACGGAAATAGTCAGCAAAATGACTCTATCTCTTTCACTCTCATTGTTTTGTATTGGACAGATTTTTGCCCAGATATTTTTCCTCGCCGTACAGATTGTCAGATTTTGTCAACAAAAAACACAGAATTATATGTGGCATCCCTGCTCGGAAGTTGCAGAAAAAGCACAAGCAGCTTATCTTAAAAGTCATCCGAGTGCGGTTGCTCTTTTCATAGGCCGGAAGCAACCATTTATACCAGACCGTAAGACAAAGCAAACTTTAGAGAGAAAGGAACGTTCAAGGAATCTCAACGAGAGTTTGCTGATGGAATACGATTGCGCTGTTATAGAGTTTTGCGCAACCGCGCTTCTTTGACGTCTATCGGTGGTTTGTTTACATGTACTTAGAATGTGGGTTAACATTCAACTAACAATTAGTAAACAAACCACGAGTGGATGTCAAATGGGTGAATCGCGTTCAGTCGTGACGTCACCTTGCAAAACCTTATGGATGACGAAATGTAGGGGAGAGTAGTCAACAGGGAGTCCACGGAAATAGCTACGTCATAAAACATTCAAGATCCATGATATTTTCATGGAAAGTGAAGTTTGTGAACCTACATCGCATACCTAATGTAGTTTGAGAAAAATTTGTTGATTTTTTAAGATATTTTTCAATAAAAATCAGTTTGGGGAGGGGGTCAAAGTAAATTCTGTTGCAATCATTTTCAAGTGATGTTCAACAACAAAATAGATATTAAATTTAAATTACTGCTTAGAATCACATAGTAATATGAGTTAATATTTGAAAAAATATGACAATCGAATTTTGACATTCCTATTGGCAACGGAAAGACACAGAGACGTGGGTGACACTGAGACTTAGCTTTCATCATGCAAATTCTTTTGAATTTTTTTTGTGTTCAATTGCAAATTAATCCATAGTGATTGATTGCAAATGAATTCTGAAGTATAAGTTAAAAATCAGAAGTCCAGGATTTGTCTTTTTTATGACATATATGTAAAATAATCGGAATTTCCTATCATACCCAACAATAATATATCCTTTATAGACACAATAAACAGCACGACCTCTAAACTATTCTTTATTACCTAAAACTATGGCTTAAATTGATTTCAAATAGGTGTCTCAATATGTAATACCTGTTGTCTCACTCTTCCCACCTACTGGGCAACAGTGGGCCAAAAAGACACCTTTACACTTGTGGTTGTAACTAGTTTAGCTTATAACTGAAACGGCTGAAACTTTTTTTCAAACAACTAGAAGGATATACCTTTCAAATGGATTGAAAAGCTCATTGATAGCTATCCCGAAAAAAATTTAAAATTTTTTAGAAAAAAAGTGTCTCACTGTAGACGTCTCTCCCCTACTTCAAGACCATTTTCGGACAAATTCTTGGACTAGAATTTTAGACGTCGTTCGATCGGTCCAAAAGACTGCAAAATAAGAACGATGTGTTTGGCAGGCAATCAGCAGTTGCGAACCGAAAAGTCGTAACTTCTGGAACCAAGAACCAGGAAATTTATCAAAAGGAATGCTTCCAGAAGAGCTTCATGCCTTCTGTGGAGCAGCATTAGGTTTATTGCATTTTTTTTTCTGGTCCAACTTTTCAAGCTGTTGCTACCAATTCAAATTCGACCAAACAGTGGCCTAACGACTATGCCATCAATGAGGTTTCCAAGTACATAATGGAATTTCGTCAAAGCTTTAAGGTGGCGATCTGTGAATGGGAACTGGAGAAAAAAAGTTAATTTTATTTTTTCAATTTTCCAACTCTTAGTTCCTCTGGGCACCGTCTAAAAAACGATCCATTTTGATCAAAATTTGGTCAGTTCATTTATAAAATAAAGACCCTAATCTAATCAATTTCTTTCTTACTAGCATAACTTACCTTAGTAAGTTAAGTGTCTAATTTAATTATTTTGATTACCAATGAACTTCAATGCCACACACATCAAAATAAAGTGACGAACCCACACGCACCCCTTTTTTTTAATTTCAAGTTCCCCTATTTGTTTTGTATTTTTATTCGAAACCAACTATACCATTCCGTGGTTGTATTTCTTCCCTTAACCAATACAAAATGTGCAGACTTATCATTCTTGCTAGAACGATCGCCTCCTAGAAGTGCAATCGACAAAAACCGCTAATTTCCAACTAGTCACCCAGTCTCACACACATGAACATCACCGACACCAAGAATGATACTCGCTGGCTGGTCCAACCAGAGACCAGCCAACCGCCGCGCCGGCCATGTGCAATAGTGGCCAATACCAGCAGCAGCGTAAGATCTAATCCAAACCCAGCAGCTAAATTGCGCAACATCTAGAGACCTCCTTTTCATAGCTCTAGCACTAGCTATGAGCCGGCTGCTGGCTAGTACCTAGCCTAGGGCACAGCAAACTGGCCCGCATGAGCAGGGCGCTGGGCACCGGGCCGGTTGGCTGGCTGGCTGGGCTGGCAGCTAGAGGTAACACAAGATTGAAGTCATGGCCTATGTGATCACTCTCGGTTTCATGAGAGCAGCTTGGTTTTGCTTCTTTTTTTCTCGTGTCCCCTCGGACGGACGACGGACCCTCGGACGACGTCGCCACTTTTTGCCGCGCACCGAGATGTTCACCGAGATACGCTGGGTTAATAATAAACTAGACACTGGCTCTGTCTCTCGCTGTTTTCCTGTCCGGCCATCCGGATGGACGGACGAGAAACAAATACGCAAAGCTGGTTGATTTAATTTTTTTCCCAAACCAGTTTAAAACACTTGTTCAATGCAGGCTCGGCAATTTTTGCTTTATTTTCCGGAAATTCGACGTCGGAGCGTCAGCCAGCATACGAATCGATTAATTGGCGATAATCAATTTTCCGCTTGAGGTAGGTTTGTGTTATGGTTTTTTGAACTTACTTCACATCGATTCATTCGAGCGGGTTTTCACTAAAGCGTGGTTCTCCCTGGTCACGCGGGATCCTCTGAGCGATTGCCAAACTGCTTCCAACCGAACCAATCAGTCGATATCCTTTCGTAACTATCACCGCCGTTTTACTGTTCCATTCACTCAGTATTACGAAACTGTGGCACTCTCAGGGCAAGTTATCAGCGCACAAAAACACTGGTTTTCGATTTTACATTCACTTTACTACTTTACACCGTGCCAGGCAGCACAATTTCTCTACCCTTCACTAACTGGTAGTATTCCAAGTTGGGCCTACGGCTTTGTGCCCCCTCTGGGGACACTGGGGAACAGAACAAAGCAAAATATCACCCCTTCGATCAGCACTGAACCATGAAAAACCACTTGTTTTTTTTTTTGTATTTTTCGTTACATACTGCCCGTTACGTGTGTTCCGGGACTGAGCAAAAACCACCCACACGGTAACTGGGTCCAGCTTTAAAGGCTACACGCTATCAAATGCCAACTGGCGGGTCGGATCAAATATCCTCAACCGTCCGTCCTGCACTGCGCTAGAAGTGTTCCACTCTTCCTTCCTCAAACACACTTGGCACTCACTTCGGCTGTTGTCTGTGGCACACTACTATTTGCTGCCACCGGTTTTCTTTCGTCGGGAGCTCGCTGGAAAACGCTGCTTATCCAATAAAAGTCGTCGATTTACTGAACAGCCGTGGCTGCTGGCGAACGGCGGCAACCTAAAACCGCGAACCGAGCCGCCCCAAACAACTTCTACCACGGAGACGGAGGGACCACGGAGCAAAAACGATCACAACGATACATTTTTCTTGTTTTTCACTTTCTGTACGACACCTAAGTTGCTCACGCTCAGCTTAAACTCCGCAACAACCGCCGCACAGCGGCGGCCCCGAAGTCTTCACAGTGAGCGGGAGAGAAAAGCTCGAAGTTAGAGATTGAAGTTTTTGTGAAAAAGACTATAATCTCCGAAAGAAAAAGAACCCGCGAGGCGCGGGCGCGAAAACCGGCACCAGCACCAGCAGCAGCACGTGAGAGTTTCTGCGATGCGAGTTATGAGGAGTTATGAGATCGCAATTTTCAATTGAACCATATTGAATTACTCCTCAGTCGTCCCCAGGCAACCAGTACCTAACTATTTCGAAAGATCAACTAGGTAAGTACCTACGGTACGTACGTACGTACGTATGTATGTCCGCGATTTAACTCCTGCAACCACAGCCAAGCCGAGTTAAGCGTGTTATAACTACCACCCTGCGATGATTGCGGGGCACTTAATTTCAGAGCACCTTAAGATCTTGATTGGCGTTGGTCAGGGTTGCAAAAATTAAGAAAGAAAAAAAGTTAATGTCATTATTGCTGGTGTGCATGCTAAGTGGCCGAATACGGAGTTATTTTATTGAGTTTAAGTCATTTAATCTGATTTTGTATTCGATTCTGAAATGTTTTTGTTCGGCAAAAAACAAAATTACATGTGTTTGTCCGCTAAACTGGTAAAAATGTATCAACGAAATCTTGTTGAAAAAGGATTTTTTTACTACAACATTTTATAGGTACTTTGTCTTGAGTGTGATCTGGTAGTTGCAACTTGCAATATATCCTTCTCCAAAATTATGACTTTAGTAGAACTCTGGTTGCTGGCATAGATCTTAGCTTCAATTCACCGGAACATATTAAACTGATTCTTTTTGCACCGAAAAAATAAGCTTTAACACAAATATGGTAACTAAACAAAACCTTGTTGCATCAAAGCGTTTACAAACTTAAAACTTGCAACGCATTTTTGGCGTGCCCCATCCGTAACGTGCCGTGCTGCGTTTGGTGAATAACAAACCTGGCACGAAAATTAAATTTGGCACCTTGTTCATTTTAGAGAAAATTGGCATTATTGTGAATGGCGTGCGAAGCCCTTTCAACTGTTTCCTTACAAAATCGATAAAGTCAATGTTCCGCTTACACGTCGCTAGAAGCTTCCCGTTTTTGGACTTCCCATTGCAGAGTGGGCAAAATCGACCGAAAAAACGAAACTTGTTCTTGCCGCTGTTTTCAAGGGGTTAAAAGAGACTGTTCTTATGTAAAAAATCACGAGAAATCGATTAATGATGCTCTCAACACGCGGAAATGACGGGAAGTAGTCCAATTTGCCCCATTTACCCCTATTTTCTAATAGATTTGAAAGAATCATCTACAAACTCTCTCTAATTTTAAATTCTTTGGCAAGAAAAAAAGAAGAATGTTGTGGAAAAGGTATATGAATATATAATTTAATTTCAATTCAACATAATCCACAAGTGCGTTTTGTCCCATTTTACTCAAGGTTTCTGTACTAACGGTATAACGCCAATTCGATAGTTTTACCAGGGTTTTTCAAAAAGGCATGCCTGTTGGACAAGTTGAAAAAGTTAGAAGATCGAACGACAATTAAGTTTTTCACCAAAATTTCAGCCAAAGGAATGTTTTGGCTTGTTTTACCCTCCAACTTCTACAGAAATCTGAGAATGTATTGATGGGAAAAGGAGCAAATGTGAAAGGCACTGGGTCTAAAATTTTTCGACTAGGAAAAAACACACCAAATTTTAAAGAAATCAGAGCACTTTCACATTTGCTCCTTTTCCTATCAATACATTTTCAGATTTCATTAAAAGTTGTCGGGTTAAGCAAGGCAAAGCATTCCCTTACATGACATTTTTGTAAAAAGTTGTATCATCGTTCGATCTTCTGACTTTTTCAACCTTCCCAACAAACATGCCTTCTTGAAAGTCTCTGGTAAAAGTATCGAATTGACATTTTGCCTGTGGTACAAAAACCTTCAGTAAAATAGAGCAAAACAGACTACTAGATTATCTTGCATTAAAATAAAATTGTTCATATACCTTTTTCCTAACATTCTTCATCTTTTCTAACCACAGAATCTCAAATTAGAGAAAATTTGTGTATTATTCTTTCAAAACTGTTAAAAATAGGGGTGAATAGGGCAAAATGGGCTACTTCCCGTCATTTCCGCGCGTTGAGACCATCATCAATCAATTTCTCGAGATATTTTACATAAGAAAAGTCACTACCCCTTGAAAACAGCAGCAACAAAAAGTTCCGTTTTTTCGGTCGATTTTGCCCACTGTGCATTGTGTTGTCCGGTTGAAACATCTTCGTGCTAACCCAAACCAATGATTCTAACAAAAATATTATAGAGCTACAGGTCCAGTTGATGTTTCTATCACAGTATGTTATAAATGTGATAACTCGCGACACAGAAAGCTTGGCTAAAAGTAAATTTGGACGTCCCTCGTGCGTCACCGGAACATCCCTTGTGGTAGGAACTGGAACCATTTGACATAACTTTGTTTCCATGTTTATAAAGAACAACTAGTGCAAGTTTCGTCAAAATATTCCACCACGTTGCGGAGCAGTACAGAATGGAACCCGAACGACGTAAAAGAAAACCTTACACAAACACCTGGAAAATCCAAAATGGTCTGGATCAAAGTCGATGAAAGTGCTAAAAATGCCAAAATCAACAGTTTGTAATTTTCTAAAAGGTTATATGGGAGAACTTAGGTGTGGAAAGGGGGCAAATAACTTTTAAGAAACCTGGAACTAGGGACCAAAAGCTGAGGAGGAAGATATTAATGTGCGTTAAGTTCAATTCTGGTATATCCATCCGGTATATGTCTAGACTAGAAGGTACGATGCCAACTATCAAACCATAAGGAATATCCTCGCTCGGGAAGGCTAAAGGTCTTAAAGTGCCAGTAAATATCCGAATCGGCACTTGAAGCAGAATTCGGTAGTCAAGAAGCGTACTAGGCATTTGTATGAGCAAGTATTGACAAAATTTAACGGATGCATTTTAATGAAACCTACGTGAAAATGGATTTCAATCAACTTCCTGGTCAAAATTTTACATTTGGCAACTGGGCGTGGCGATGTACCAGCTACTAGGCAAATAAAATTTCGTGTTTGCTGATAAATTCGCAAAGAAGGCCGTGATCTGGCAAGGAATAGGTAACTGGGACTGAGCTTTTCATCATTTCCTCAACAATGACATCACCATTATTGTATAATGGTATGCAGCTGATGATTTCGATGTCGTGTCAAAAAAGATTAATCCTCAAAATTGTCTGGAGTTTCGATTCATTAAAAAATTGGTAACCTTGCGGCTAAGGACCCCCCCCCCCCCCCTAAACACTGTGCTGAATGACCCCTCCTGCCCCCTGAAGTGCCCCCTAAAGCTGAATGAAAATACTGCAATCCGGTCATTTGGGGGTTATTTCTGTAACATCCCAGTTCCGAGTTATAGATTGTTCTTTGCGTCCAAATTTCTTTTAGCCAGGCTTTAATTATACGCGAATTTCGGAATTTACGTGTTTTTTTACGCGCGTTTCGGAGTATTCGCATTTTGCATTTACGCGAAACATATCCTTTGCTTAAAAAGCGATTTAAAAGTAATAATTCTTTAGTCTATAATAATGTGCACTTGAATTAATAAGCAAATCTTTAATCAATTTCTATGGCAATTGCAATCGTAAATCCACGGCAGTCATTTGTTGACACATAACTAAGGTATATTCAGCAATATTTACTTTTTTTAACTTTTTCGGCGACAATCCGCTTATCGAATCCATGCCGAATTCAGGAGCCGTCTCCACATTACTCGGTCTTGGGCTGCCACTCTCCAGTCGCTCCTAACACCCGCTGTTCTAGCATCCTCGTCAACAGCGCTCATCCAACGGGTACGGGGTCTGCATCGAAGTCGTCGGCCTCTGTCGGGTTCTCTGACGTGGCCAACCCACTGTAGCCTGCCGTATTTTAGTCGCTTCACAATATCCGCATCTTTGTACACTTGGTATATTTCATGATTCATGCGCCTGCGCCACACACCTTCGTCTAATATGCCGCCAAGAATTGATCGCAGGATTTTACGCTCGAAAACGCCAAGAGCTCGTCGGTCGCTCTCATTCAAGGTCCACGCTTCGTGGCCGTAGAGTACCACCGGGAGAATTAGCGTCTTATAGAGCGCGAGTTTTGTATGGAGTTGTAGGCTACGGGACCTCAGCTGGCTACGTAATCCGTAGAAGGCCCTGTTGGCAGCCGCTATCCGCCTTTTTACTCCACGGCTCACATCATTGTCACATCCCGATCAGACAAACATAGCAAAATTATAACAAATCATGATATTTTGTTATGACGGTATTTCTAACATGATTTGCTATAATTTTGGTCTCGTTAGTAGTTAAAATATCAAAAATTCTATCAGAACTTCTTAGCAGCAGTAGCAAAAATGTAACAAAATCTGTTATGCTTTGAACAAAATTATATCAAAATTTGTTATGATATTTGTAACAGGGTTTGTTATAATTTTGTTCAAATATAACAAAAACTTCTTTGCCTTCACCTGCTATATCGACATTTTATTTCGGCTAAATTGCCAAAAATAGTACAACTGTTTATCAGGTCATTCACAAATAGCACAGAAAAAAACTTTAATACATTTTCAAAAATCCTTCCGGCCTCGATCGGGATTGAACTCACGACACATCGCACAGAATGCAATAGTCTTAACCTCTGTGCCAGAACTACTCTTGAATGAAGGAAGAGTAAATGATTATATGATTTAGCCGATAGCTCATTCGGGGTTGCCAGTTTTTGCTTCGAGCTGTCTATAAATAGAAAATAAGCGTTCAATCCAAAGCCGATATCAAGAAGACGAAGAAATCGAATCCGTTTTATCAGTGTTGCGCCACTTTAAGAATGTTGCACGAATTGCCATCACATATGATCGGTGTTAAGTCAGACTGGACCAAGTCGCAAATTCAAAAAAATGAGTAAATGACAGCTTGCGATCAACAATTTTCTAAGCTGCATTTTACTTTAATCAGACTATCAAAAATGTTGCAAACAGCCATAGTTATTAGATTATTTCTAACAAACTTTGAACGCGTTTTTCTTGAAGAGTTTTGTCACTAGATGCGGTTTGACTTAAAAATGACCATATATGATATATATCTGATTTAACAGACCGAACCAACTGACAATACTCGAAAAACGCGTTCAAATTTTGCTGCTGCTATGTAGTTTAAAGCTATCAATCATTCGAAATCATTTCATATCTTTGGCTGTTTGCCACATTTATGTAATCTGATTAGAGTAAAATGTAGTTTAGGAAATTCTCAATCGTTTGCTGTCATTAAAATTAAAATTTTGCGACTTGGTCCGGTCTGATTTAACACCTACCATATAAGAAAATAATGCCATTAAGATTTTTTGCAAGGACTCCTATGTTTCAGTTTTCCAGTCTGTAGACTTTTCTGCTCATTTTAGCAGAATTCAACCACAGAAAAGATTAAAAACAACCATGCACTTAATTATTTAAATGATGTGTACGGTTGAAAACCACATTAAAAAGTAAATAAATAAATAAATGATGCGTAGAATTTTTTTGTTTTGTTGGTAAAGGTTTGGAGAAATTTCAACTACTTTTGAACTTTGTAAACATACATAAACCGAGAATATAAAAGATAAGATTTTATTTTATCGTCCATCCATATTTTATATGTTGTTTTGCTCAGTTATGTTTAGTTCCAAGCATCTACCAATAAAATATAAGCGTGAGTAAACTAGACATTCTCGAACTGCATGCCATTAACTAAACAAACTGGTTCTCTCATATATGAAATTCTACAATGACATTCAAAAATGACTCTTTAGATTTTTTAAGCAAAGACTTCTGTCAATACGTTGTTTAATTTCTAGTAATAAACTGCATGAGGTTCTCCAAGCGTGACTTGACAGGAGCGGCTTGTTACTGCATCGAGTATGTTTCTTAAGGTGCATTTAGATTAAACAATTTTCTAGCAACATGTAGAATGCAACATGTAGAATGCGACATGTTGCTAGTTGTTGCTCGCATTAATCGTGGGGAGGACCAACCAGCACCAAATTTAGGATTTTTACATTCTGACCTAAAACAAACAATCTGACAAAATTTGGTTCAAATCCGTGAAGGTCGATTAGATCTCAGACACTTGGCGTAGAATTACCCTAATGCGTGATTTTTAGATTTTAAATGTGCAATAATTTGAGTACGACCTAAAAAAACGTTTATATGACATAATTTGTTCAATATTATGCGTAGAATTTGATTTTATTTTAGCTTTACAAAAACTTTTCATAGATTATAAAAATTCCGAAAGAACTCTTTACCTGATTTTAGAGTATTATTTGCGCTTAAAAAATCTTTAAAAAAAGACATGTTTTGAGATAATTCTCAATTTATGATTTTTATCACGTATTTGCAAAGCTTTTTCTTTAAGCGTAATTGTTTACTGAAAATACACTTGATTTACTACAATTTTTCCTTTGACGTAATTTTCATAAAATAAATACCTAGTTTTCGAGATAGAATTTTTTAAAAAAATAATCTCATTTCTAAATACGCTCTTTTTAAAAATTACTCTTGACGAAAAAATATATTTCATGGAAAATGATTCGGTGCGTGATTGTAATGTATTAGCAAAATTTCATTGCAATCAAAAATAGTTGAGACAAACCGTTTGCAAGCTGGAACAAGCTGAAATTGCTCTGTAACAAAGTTATAACATATTTTGATATAAGAACAAAACTTGTAATAATTCTGTTAGCCTCATTATTTTGTCTGATCAAAAATATAACAAATTCTGTTATTTCTATCTAATTGTGATACTTTTTTGTTATATGTTTGTTATAATCATTTACTCGGGATGTCACTAACGTATCAAGGTAAACAAATTCGTCGACCACTTCAAAAGTATCTCCATCTATCGCCACCGCAGTTCCAACACCCGAAGGGCTACCAGCCACCATATACTTTGTTTTGGTAGAATTTATGATAAGCCCTATCCTCGCAGCTTCCTCCTTAAGATGCGTGTACACTTCTTCCACAGCACCGATGATATCGATGTCGTCCGCGAACCCTAGGAGCATATGAGATTTGGTAATGATGGTACCGCTTCTCTGCACGCCGGCCCTTCGAATAGCACCTTCCAATGCAATGTTGAACAGCAAGTTCGATAGTCCGTCACCTTGCTTCAAACCATCGACCGTCACAAACGAGCCCGAAGTCTCACCCGCTATCCTGACGCTTGATTTTGAACCATCAAGGGTAGCAAGGGTTGGAAAACCATGTTCAAGCATAATCTGCCACAGCTCGTTTCGTTTAATTGA
Source organism: Sabethes cyaneus (assembly GCF_943734655.1). Taxonomy (NCBI): domain Eukaryota; kingdom Metazoa; phylum Arthropoda; class Insecta; order Diptera; family Culicidae; genus Sabethes; species Sabethes cyaneus. The sequence continues at coordinate 149,621,305 of NC_071353.1, read as the reverse complement.
ATCGTACGCCGCCTTGAAGTCTATAAACAGATGATGAGTCTGCAAGTTGAATTCCCGGAATTTATCGAGGATCTGTCGCAAGGTCAACATTTGGTCCGTCGTGCAGCGTCCCTCTCGAAAACCGCACTGGTATTCGCCAATATAGGTTTCCTGTTCCGGCCTCAGTCTGAGAAACAGGATGCGGGAGAGAATTTTGTATGCAGAATTGAGGAGAGCAATACCTCGGTAATTGCTGCATTCGAGTCGATGGCCCTTTTTGTAAATTGGGCATATGAGACCTTCCAACCAGTCCGTAGGTAATTCCTCCTCAGTCCATACCTTTAGTATAACCTGATGGATTGCACAATACAGCCGTTCGCTCCCGACTTTCAAAAGTTCGGCGGGGATGCCGTCCTTTCCAGTTGCTTTGCCGTTTTTCAGCTCTCTCGCTGCTTTCCTAACCTCGTCCAAAGTTGGTGGATCCACAGCTTGTCCATCATCCTCAATCGTTATCCTGTTTCTGTTGACCGTTCCATCTTGTTCACCATTCAACAATGCATCGAAATATTGTTTCCAACGCCTAGCCATCTCCGATCTTTCGGTAATTAGGTTCCCCTCCTTGTCGTTGCACGTAACACGAGTTCGAAGCAATTCTCCGCCTCCGCAAGAACGCGATCCCAGTGCTGACGTTTCTTACGACGGTGAAGTCTCTTTTCGGCATCTCTAGCATCTCGGTATCTCTCTCTGCTCTGGCGTGTCACAGTTGCAGCCAAAATGTGACTTCTGGCTCGATTCTTCTCTCGCTCGAGTCACTCGCTGACACTCCGCGTCAAACCACTCACTGGAAGTGACTGCAGCAGTAGTACCCAACACTTCCCGCGCTTTAGTACTGATCGCGTTGTGGATGTGTCTCCACTGTTCGTTCAGGTTCTCTCCGAGAGGTTCACCGATCCGCTCATCAGTTTTCCGAGAGTACTCTGCAGCAACTCCCTCCGCTGATAACCGCCGAATGTTCAGTCGTATCTTCCTCGTTAGCTTCGATTTGAAAACCAGAACGTGGTCGATCTGAGAGCAGGCCTCTCCATTAGGGTGTTTCCAGGTGTGCTTAAGAATGTTTCATCGTGCAAAATGGGTACTACAGATAACCATTCCTCTGGCTGCAGCGAAGTTGATTAGCCTCAGGCCATTGTCGTTTGTGGTAGAATGGAGGCTTTCTCTACCAATAACGGGACGACCGCCCTGTGCATTTGTATCCCCGATGACTATCTTTATGTCATGTCTTGGGCACTCTCCATATGTTCTGTCGAGAAGAACATAGAACGCCTCTTTTACGTCATCGGGCTTGTCGTTCGTCGGTGCGTACAACTTTATCAGACTGTAGTTAAAGAATTTGCCCTTAATTCTCAATACGCATAGACGGTCATTGATAGGCCTCCACCTAATGACACGCTTCATTTGTTTTCCATGTAATACGAATTCGACTCCATGCTCTGCTTTATCGCTGCCACTGTAGTAGATGTGATACTTGAATGTCGTGCCCACAATAGGATCTACTGCGCGGAATTCGCGTTCTCCCGTCTTCGACCACCGCACTTCCTGGATGGCTGCAACCTCGACCTTCATCTTCTGCAGCTAGGATGCATGAACACCCGCGCGTGCCGGTTCAAGTAGAGTCCTGACATTCCATGTACCAAGTTTCCAATAATCGTTGTCCTTTTTCTTTTGCCTGGGTCCATGCCAATTATCCGGTTGTAGTCCCTTTCCTGAATTTCTCCCAGCGGAAGTTGTTCAAGCATACTGCCTTACTGGGGCTTCGATGCCTAGTCTCGCGGACATGGCTGGTGTCTTGGGTATAGCTGGCGAGACACAGCGTTTCATAAGTCAGCCGTCTACTCCGGATCAGTCACTGTCGTATGCCGCCCCTAACATGGGATACTGCCGCATATCTGGTACGGAAACGGCGATTCACCGTGCAGTGGAATCACCGTCGCGAGCCGCCCCTAACCTGGAGTCAGACGCTCACGGCTGGCAAGGCTGTTCCTTTTGCCTTTCCATGCAGATGCATGAGTGCCTCCTTCCATGTCGGCATACGACCTTAGCTTCCACCGGGGATGGTTACCCGATCTCCACCAAGGTTACTCGTATTCCGGCTGGTACCACAAGGAGATAAGGAGAAGAGTTGCTGGATTAGAGGCTAATGATCAAACTTTCTTTGCTTCGGTATTCAACATCTCGACTTGTTCCTCATCCGAGGCTCAACTTGCTGCTGCCGATTTCCCTATTCCCTATTTCCCTATTGCCGATGCAATCGATATGGGGATATTCTATGTAATTCGTGAAATGGCACTCCAGGCCGCAAAAAAATTAAAACAGTCGTTCTCACCAGGACCAGATAGTATTTCATCAGCTGTATACTGTCGCTGTATCGATGCTTTAGCCAAACCATTCTGCTTGATTTATAACAAATCGTTCGCTCAGTGTGTATTCCCTAGTGCATGGAAAACATCATTTATGATCCCCGTGTTCAAAACCGGTGATAAGCGCAATGTAAGAAACTACCGAGGTATAACAAACCTTTCGGCCGGATCCAAGCTCTTTGAGATCATTGTGGGCAATGTATTCTCTACTAAAATTAAAAACTATATTTCTCCGGAACAACATGGATTTATGCCCGGCCGCTCAGTTACCACCAACTTGCAGCAGTTCACATCGACTTGCATTACACACCTCGAAAACAAAGCCCAGGTTGACGTCATATACACCGATCTGAAAGCTGCTTTCGATCGAATTGATCATGTAATTCTGTTGTGTAAATTAAAACGACTGGGAGTATCTGATGATATGACCCGTTGGCTGCAATCTAATCTGGTCGGTAGAACACTTAGTGTACGATTGGATACGCACAGGCTTGGCATACACTTTTCGCTTTGATTTTGCTCTTTTGATTACTGCTCCTCAGCCAAGCAGAATTTGAAAAAGTGGTGTATGGGACATATGTAGAGCTAGTAATTATCTATAATATTGCTGAAGAAAGTGAAGTTCTATCTTTAGTATTTACGGCGCTGTAGCGCAGCAATGCCGTTGGTAGCAAAAAGAGCGCTCTTTTTGCTACCAAGAGGGTAGCAGCCTTATAGCGTCATAAATACAAAACGCACAGTAACGCTTACTTCAGCAATATTGTAGATAATAACAAATTCTACAAACGCCCCATACATCACTTTTTCAAATTTTGCTTGGCTGAGATGCAGTAATCAAAAGAGCAAAATCGAAGTGAAAAGTGAATGCCAAGCCTGGATACGCATACATCGGAACCATTCGTCAATGCATCTGGTGTGCCGCAGGGTAGCAACTTGGGCCCGCTACTATTTATTCTCTACATCAATGACATTATACTCATGCTTGACTCAGGTTCCAAGTTAGCATATGCGGATGATTTGAAGATGTTTTATGAAGTTCGTTCATTTGATGATTGCAGGCACCTACAAGAACTTGTGGATAGCTTCGTTAACTGGCGCAGACGAAATCGACTTACGATTAGCATTCCAAAATGTGTCGTCATGACGTACAACCGCAACCGTTTCCCTATTATATTCGACTATAGAATCGATGGTGTTGTACTACAAAGGGCAGACCAAGTGAGCGATCTAGGCGTGGTTTTGGATCAAAAATTGTCATTCGATCAGCATCGATCTGCGATAATTGCCAAAGCGAATCGGCAACTAGGATTTATATCTAAGCTCTCTAGAGACTTTACGGAGCCTTACTGCCTAAAATCGCTGTATTGTGCACTAGTTTGACCAATCCTCGAAAATGCTTCTTTGGTTTGGTATTCCTATCATCTATCTTGGATTCTACGGCTAGAACGTGTACAAAAACGGTTTATTCGTCTCGCTCTCAGGAGCCTGCCATGGAACGACCCCGTAAATCTGCCGCCGTATGGCGATCGCTGTCGGTTGTTGAACTTGGATACGCTTGAAACACGACACAAGATTCAACAAGCAACTTTTGTAGCAAAATTGCTCAATGGAGAACTCGATGCCCCATGGCTGCTATCGTCATTGAATTTTCGAGCACAGCAGCGACCTACGAGGTCAACAGCGTTACTACAGCACAACTTTCATCGCACCTCCTATGGGCAAAATGAGCCGATCACATCCATGATCCGCACTTTCAGCATGGCCGAAGAATTGTTTGAGTTCGGTGAACCAGCACGCATTTTTAACAATAGACTAAAAAGATGTTCTGTTTTTAGTTTTAATTCTGCTTAAGGCCATTGCAAATAATTTCAAAAGTTTTTGTCAACACCCCCCCCCCCCTCCCCCCTTGGAAAATGGCTTGAAAAATCGGGGGGCAAAAAAATAATTTGCAGGGTACGAGTTAATTTTTCTTCATAAAATCAATTGTCTGTGGGTTCTACAGCCTGAAAAACTCAAAAAATGCGTGTACGAGTTGAGTTAATGCTTCTAGCACGAAACAAAAATGGAAATTCGAACAACGAAATTTTCGAAAATCGGCCGAAAAATTTTTCTTTCTTTTTTGTCTTTTTTCGTAGATTTTTGCATGGAAAATAATAACGTATATTTTAAAAGCAAGAATAGATTTGGGTTTCACGTTTAAACTTTACATAAAAATGCCTAAAATCCTTATTTTTTTTACTCGATTAAAAAAATATCTTTGTTTTTTTTTCGCCCCCCCCCCTTCAGTGACCCAACACCGGAAGGACAAAAACTTTATAAAATATTTGTAATGGCCTAATTAAGTTCATTAAAGCCACTAGGCTGGATGGAAAAAGATTAATAAATAAATAAATAAATAGATAAATAAATAAATAAATAAATAAATAAATAAATAAATAAATAAATAAATAAATAAATAAATAAATAAATATGAAATTGACCAAACTCGTGATTTTAGTCATGACCTTGAAATGTGGTCAGGCATATATTAATATTTTTTTTGAAACGATGATTCTAAAATTTATGAAGGGACGGTAAGGGAAAGTAATGAAGAAGGATTTTTAGGGAATGAAGGGGAAAGAGTGGAAAGGAAGGGGGGTAATACGTAGCTATGCTTAACAAGTTGCCGATGTGACTCCTATCTTTTGTCCAATGCTGGAAGGTGCATGGGTCGAACCAAGCTATAATCAGAGATTTCAAATCCAGTTATAATCTCTGATTATAGCTTCGTTCGACCCATGCACCTTCCAGCATTGGACAAAAGATAGGAGTCACATCGGCAACTTGTTAAGCATAGCTACCTATTACCCCCCTTCCTTTCCACTCTTTCCCCTTCATTCCCTAAAAAATCCTTCTTCATTACTTTCCCTAATCGTCCCTTCATCAATTGTAGAATCATCGTTTCAAAAAAATATAAATATGAAATGCCGATAAGCTACGGAAGAACGCTTTGATCAGTCGAGTCAGCTTGTCAAGAAAACCGTGTTCGTGCATTATCGGCCATAGCTGGTCGCGATCGACTATATCGTATGCTGTTTCGAAGTCAATAAAGATGTGAGGTATGTCGAAATTATCACCCTTTTGTAGATGGGATAAATCATTCCTTCCAGTAGCTTCTCGTCCTCCCAAATCCAGGCAAGAGCCGATCCGTTATCCGATCTGCGCTAAGATTGCTCGTCGTTCGGCTGATATCACCAGGACAGGTTGGGGACGAGAGCTGCAAGCTACGCTTTAAAGCTACGTGAGGCACCAACCGCCCGCATTGTTTAGGTTTAATGGTCTAAAAGTGTCAAACAAATTGCCCGCTGTATTTTACTGTAATATAACTAATAAAGTCGGTTTGGATACCGAGGGAATGGCAGTCCTTTGTGGACCATAAACTTTTTGAATTAGCTGTTAAAAATTAATGTTTTTCTAATGTCGAATATTCAGTTCCCATATTATAGTTTCCAATTGTTAGTATCCTGTATAAAAAAAGTCTTTGTGGAGGGCTCATTGGTTCATTGAATAACCGATCGTTTTGTATCCGATTTATTTTTTAAACCCCAATAAAAACATCAATGTAAGTAGAACACTTTTCTTAGATAATAGGTATCACTGCAAATAAATTCATAGCCCAATTTAGTTCACGGTGTCAAGTTGGCCGTTTTGGTACCGGTTCGAATTACGAACAAAAGAGCATAATCGATAGGATCAACCGGTTTTGGCTGATGCTATTCATTTCAATCGAACGAAGATGACACTCGCCGCCTGATAGTAGGTAACATAATCGATCGACGTAGATAGACTAAGGGTAGGGTGCAGTAGGGTGCCGAAAATATTAAAGGTAGGTACCTGTCGTTGGTTGGCAGCATAATGCTGCCATAGCCGCCGCGGCGGGACGGCTTCGTTTTGGTTGTGAAATGCTCATCTTTTGTGGAGATGATTTTTTTTGGTGTCACCATAGTCACCACCGCCGCCCCATTCCGACGAAGAAAAAAAACAACCTGCCCAGTAAGAGACGACGCACAACGCAAAGTTATGCAATCACTTCGCATCGCCATCGGTGTCCATGGTGATGGCATCTCGCGTGTTGTTGTTTTTAAACTGGCATTCGCAAATTTTTTTGCGAATTTATGAAAGGTTAATTTACTTGCAGTGGCGGAATAAAACCGGGTTTCTGTTTTTTTTATCAAAGGTAGAAATTTTACTTATTCACTCTGTGGTGCATCCTAAAACGAGTTTAGTTTCGCTGCAGCGAAACTGACTGCCAAAACGGGAGATTCGTTTGGGGCTGTAATGCGATCAACCCGCCTGCCTGTCTGTTTGTGTGGTGGGCCCAACCCGACGAACTACTTTCACTTTCTTGCAACTGCAACCCGACGACGACGTTTTGAATGTTTGGTCGGTTGAGCCGACTAAGCTGGCGAAATTCAACTTGCTTCAGGATTTTTTGCTACATATCTCCGGCTGTACTGTACGAGAATTTTAAACTCTCTGAGAAAAATCGGGAAAAACGAGTTTCGAAACAGTATCTGGCAAAAAGTAATAGAAGCGTCTCCGTTTAGTTCTAAAAAGTATCAAAAATTGTAATTTCATAATTTATGAATTACCATACAAATTTCACAAACATATGTTAAGCAATGCTTTAAGACTACTTTGAAAAATCAGACCAACTTAAGATAAACAATACTGGTTGGATAACCAGTTCTACTAGGACTAGTTTACATATTGTTCAACTAATGTTACCGCATCTGTCGTAAACGCAAGCGATGTTCCTCGGTTGAACGAGAGTTGACGAGAAAAATGGTTGCAACTGGTCACAACATTAAAATTTCTCCAATTTCTCATAATCGAATCGAAACAGCCTAAAAATTTAGAAATGGAAAGTGAGCACGCTCCGTGAGTGATTGATTATCACTATCAACCTCTATCTCACGGGAGCCCAACAAATGATAAAGAAGCGACAGAATCCCACATATTTGTCCCCTCAATATGTTACAATCAATTGATAGCATCTGTTGAATAACATATCCGCATTGTCAACCTGGGTACACTGTGAAAAAAAAAACATTTGGAACCAGACATTGACTCTCTGGTTCATGCGTTGAAAACAAAAACCGTTTTTTTTTTACCACATTGTAAACCGAAAAATGACCAAGACCATCATTCAACTGACCGTGGACCGTGGCTATGCAAATCACTGTCCCCACAGCGGCACAGCGGTAATCTTCAAATTCGAAACTTCCGATTCGTCCGTACCACCGCCTACCTAGACCTACCTGCCGGCCACCTGAGCCTAGCTTGACCTCAAAATACACCTTCCCTATTACCATTTCACTCGGTTACGTAAAGGCCGTTCCGTCGTCCGTCGTCGCTTCGATCGTCGGTCGACTGGAAAAAGTTCGTCCCATCAGTTGGTTTGTCACGTTCGGCGCATTTTGGGCATTTAGGGGAGCAGCTTTCATCAACATATTTACTCATCTGTTCGTGGTATTGACGTTTGAATATTTGTTTGAATCCTCCTCCGTGAAAAATTTACATACAAAATAATTATTCAATTTGTTTCTTCACTACAAGGATCGGAAGTTGTGTAAGAAAATTTAGTGGAGTCAAATTTTACTTTTGAACAATTCCTTTCACTTAATTCGAAACTCATCTTTCTTCGCAGATTTTTCTAATTAGTATTATATTTTTACGTAATACATATGGACACGCATTTTTGCTACGCAGTTTTATCGTTTTATGGTTGGTTACACAATTTTAACAATTTTGAATATAACCATCTCACCGTCCCATTTACATTATCTAGTTTGTAGGTTTGAACTGAACTGAACGAAATGACAGATGCGACGTTTCCTTCTCTTTTGGATTTTGTCATGCTGAAATTCGGCTTGACGATTGAGTTCCTTATAAATATTAATTGATTGACTAAGGACAGCATTCATCCGTCCTTAGAACAGACTGTTCGCATGAAGAACTAGATTTTTAAAGCAACACTTATTTTTCAACTTCGTACAATTTAACTTTGCAATGGCCAACTCTTTTTTGGTTTTTATACACTTTAGTTGGTTTGTTTTGATTCACTTCCAGACTGGCAGACCATATAAAGCAGCTCAAGACGATGAAAGCCGCTCCTGAACAACTACTCGAATCCAACCTTTTCGGTTCTTGCCTGCTACAACGAAGACTAGATTGTCCGCCTTCGACGGCTCCTGTTCTTTGAACCATTTCGATCTTTGCTATATCTTCTAATCAACGGCTTCATCGCGTCCTTCACGGTTATCACCGTCCGCTCCCATATGCCACCCACGTGCGGTGCTGCTGGTGAAATAAAGTGCCACGCAGTTTGGGCCCGATTTTCAGTCCCATTTTTCTCCCTTTTCAGTTCTCTGTTCTCTGTTCTGTTTCGTTTTTCGTCTATTCATTCCCGTTCTGGCCCATTTTTCCTCTTTTCCAGTCTCTTTTTTTATTTTTTTTTTCTCCTCTTCTTCTTGTTATGTCCTGCTTTTCCTCTTTTTCTGTCACCTTGTGTGTGTCGTTTTATTCCGTATATCTTTTGTCCCATTTTTGTTCTGCTTCTGTTTTGTCCCACTTTTCCATATTTATTTTCCCATCTTTTTATCAAGTTTTTTCCTTTTCAGTCTCGTTTTTCTTCCTTTTCTGTCCTGAATTGCTTCCTGTTTTTCTCTTCTCTGTTCTGCTTTTTTTCGTTCTCGTCTGTTCCGTTCTTACTTTTATTACGTCATTTTCCTCTTTTTCTGTCTTCTTGTGTTTGTCGTTTTATCACGTTTTTCCTCCATTCTCCTCTTTTTTTGTTTTCGTTTCTCAACTTTACTGCCTCCGTATTTTCACCTTTCCTTACCTTCCTTTTCTATTCCAATTTTTATTGCTCTTTGGTTCCGTTTTTTCTCCTTTTCTATTCACTTTATCCGGCTCTTTCCCTTTTTCAGTCGGTTTTACTTTCTTTTCGAAAAGAAGTTTTATGGGTTACCTCCGCGGTTTTTTTATTTCCTGTTTTTCGTCTTTATCTCTCCAGTTTAACCGTTTTCTTTGGTCCGTTTTCCTGTTTCTCTTTTCTTCTTTTTCTGTCCCATTTCCATTTCCCATTCCCATTTGTCCCATCTTTTACCTGTTTGGAAACGAAACGAATGGAAACGAAAAAGACGGAGAACGTGATAAGAAAACGGAAATTCTTATCACGTTCTCCGTCTTTTTCGTTCCCATTTTCCCACCTTTTCTGTCTCGTTTTTTTTCTGTCCCACTTTTCTCCCTTTTCAGCCCTGAGTTTCGTCTTGTTTTTCACTTTTGGAGAAAGTCGGTCCGTTTGTCTTCTTTTCTAGTTTTAGTTCTTGTTCTGTTCTTATTATGTCCTGCTGTTCCTCCTTTTCTGTCCTTGTTTTTACCGCGTTTATCTTCTGTCCCATTTTCTCCTCTTCCCACGCCAACTTTCTCCTGTTCCCATACCAACTTTCTCCTTCTTTCCTCCTTTCTTTTCTGTTCCGTTTTCCCTTTCTTGTCAAGTTTTCTCTCTTTTTCTTACCCATTTCCGCACATTTTCTGTCAAGTTTTTTTTGCTGTCCCGTTTTTTCTTCTTTTTCAATTCTAAATTTCTTCAGTTCTGTTCCGTTTTTCGTCTTTTTTTGTTCCTTTTCGGGCTCGTTTAATTTCTTCTCTCCGTTTTCCTCGTTTTTATCCTCGTTTCTAAACTACCCTGCGCCTCTGTTTCCTCTTTTTCTTTTCCTTTATTTCCATCGCATTTTTCTTCCGTTGTTTCTCATTCACTATCTCTTTTTTCTTGTTTTTTTTTATTTTTATGAAAGGTTTTGACTCCCTTTTTTCTGGTTTTCCCGCTTTTCGTCGGTATCTCTCCAGTTTTACCGTTTTGTTTAGTCAATTTTTCATGTCCCATTTCCATTTTCCATTTTCCATTATGTTCCATTTTCCTTCTTTTACGTTCCCATTTCCCACCTTTTCTATCACGTTTATTTTCTGCTTCTGTCCTTTTTAATCCCGTTTTCTGTTTAGTTTTAATTTCCTCTTTTCTGTTTCGTTTTTCGTCTGTTTTCTTCTATTTTGGTCCCTTCTTTCCTCTTTTCCAGTCTCGTTTTTTGTTGTTTTTTGTTAGCGTCTGTTCCGTTCTTCTTCTTTTTTTGTTCCTTTCCGGGCTCGTTTCATTTCTTCTCTCCGTTTTCCTCGTTTTTGTTCTCGTTTCTAAACTTCCCTGCGTCTTCGTTTCCTCTTTTTCTTTTCCTTTATTTCCATCGCATTTTTCTTCCGTTGTTTCTCCTATCCTGCCTACTTTGTCTTCATTCATTCTGGCCCATTTTTCCTCTCCCATCTCTTTTTTCTTGTTTTTTTTTGTTTATATGAAAGGTTTTGGCTCCTTTTTTTCTGGTTTTCCCGCTTTTCGTCGGTATCTCTCCAGTTTTACCGTTTTCTTTAGTTAATTTTTCATGTCTCATTTCCATTCACCATTCGCATTTTATCGCATCTTTCTACCGTTTTATGTTCCATGTTTCTTCTTATTCGTTCCTATTTCCCACCTTTTCTATCACGTTTATTTTCTGCTTCTGTCGCGTTTTTCTTCCTTTTTGATCCCGTTTACTGTTCCGTTTTAATTTCCTCTTTTCTGTTCCGTTTTTCGTCTTCCATTTTTGGCTCCTTCTTTCCTCTTTTCCAGTCTCGTTTATTCTTGTTTTTTGTTATCGTCTGTTCCGTTCTTCCTCTTATTATGTCCTGCTTTTGGGTCAACTTGTGTTTGTCGTCTTATCCCGTTTGTTTCTGTTTTCATTTTTTCTCTTCATTTTGCTCTCTTTTTGTGTCCTCGTTTCTCAACTTCCCTGCCCCTTTTGTTTCTCTTTTTCTTATTTTCTTTTCTATTTGTTTCTTTTTTGTTCCAGTTTTTCTCTTTTATAAAGTGGACAAAAAAGAGAAAGAGTCTTCTCTTTCTCTTTTTTTGTTTTTCTTTCTTATTTGAAAACAAGAAGAAATGAAAAAATGAATGAAAATTTTGTTATTATATGAAAAAAAAATTCAAATTTTTCCTCTCATTTTTCTTATTTTTCTTCCATTTTTCCACTTTTTCTGTTCAGTACCCTTTTTTAGTCTTGTTTCCCATTTTTTTTTTCTGTACTCTTCTATTCCACTTTTTTTCCCTTTTGACGTTCCGTTTTCCTTCCCATTCTGTAACTATGATTGATACAATTATGATATAAATTGATTTTAAATTGGGCTTGAAACTGGATTTGAAATCGGACCTGAAGATATGAGGTACCCCGGGACAAAAACGGAATAAGTAAAATCAAAAGCTATAAGAGTAGCAAGAGAGACAAAAGAAACCCGATAGAGAAAACGAGGTAAACGGGGAAAACAGGTCAAACGGGAAAAAAAGAGGAAAAACTGACAAAAGAAAATGGTAAAAAGAATAAACAAAAAAAAACGAGAGATAAAAAAGAAAAACTGAAGAGCAAAGAGAGAAAAGGGACTCGAAAGCAGAATAAATGTGACAGAGAACAACGTAAAACGGAACTGGCAAAGAGAAAAACGAGAAGCTAGGAAGATAAAAACAGTTAGAAAAAGACGAAAAACGTGGCTGGAAAAGAGAAAAAACAAAAGGGAAAATAGGTCAATTTTGTGAGATAATAAAATGGAAAAAAGTAAAACTTCGTGTCTAATTTCGTATTCAAATTAAATTTCAAGTTCAATTTTAGTTTGGTTTAAGTGCAATTCAAACTTTAATTTCGAGTCCAATTCCATGTCTAATTGCGAATGTAATTCCAAGTCGAATTTAAAGCCAATGTACGTTCAATTTCCAGTCTAAGATCAATTAGAAACTTCAAATTAAAACTCGAATGAAACATCCAATTCGAATTATTCTAAATTAAAGTCCAATTCCATTGCTCAATTTTAGTTACAATTTACGGTTCAATGTGAAGCAAAGTTTCAATCCCAAATTAACCCAAATTCAAATCTAATTTACTGTCCTATGTTATGTCCGATTTCAATTCCAGTTGCAAGTTTAATTTCTAGTCTACTCTCAACTTTGATTTCAAATCCAACTGCACCCGAAAGTCCGGAGTTTTCAACCTAATCGTCCGATATTTTTGTGATAAGAAATAAAAGATACGCCATCTTACGAATACTCAATTGTTCAGGCCAAATCATTCTTCGGGTGTTCCACCGTCTGTTTATGGCTGGGCGCGCTAGTGAATTACACGAATTCGGTGAAATTCTGCAGGCAGTAGCGAAACGTTTGAGTACGTTAGTTGGCTTGGGATTCAGCAAATATGAAATCAATATTACTCCACCGAAATTTTTCAAATAAGAATCATCTCAAATACCATGTATAAAAAAACATGTATAAGCATTTTAAATAAATTACGAAAAGATATTGTACAATTCAGGTAAGTTGATCGTAAATAACGGAACTCTTTCGAATAAATAAAGCAAACTGCACGCGATTGGCACGCTTACCAAACACCCCACTGGAAAGGAAAGGAATGCGAATTCCCACCGTATTTATTTTTAAACTTATTTGGACGGTGCCGACATCGGTACAGGTAACTGAATCTGAGACCGTCAGCCGATTTGCTGGCTCCGCAAATTGTCATACAAACCCCTCAGAGTCGTCAGAGTCGCGTTTACGTTGAAGCAGCTACACTAAATAGCAGAGCAAAAAGGTACCTGTTTAGCGCGCGGGAATTGTGGTTTTTAGCATATCTTACTCACGCCGATAGCCGATCGATAGCCACGCTAGATAGACCGCCACCGACGACGACTTGCTGCTGGTTTCTGGTTGCGTAACCCAGAAACACCGTCACACCAAGCCGAAGCCAGCAACGCAATGCAATGCAATGGGTGCCGAGCGGCTTAACTTTATAGTTGCTGCTGCGGTTGCAGCAGAGTTGTTGTTTACCTTCACGCGATGGATTACTACCGATAGTGGATTGTAGTAGGTACCTACCTAGTGGATACATTGTCGATGTTGAAGCGCATCTTGTGGTTGTGATACTCAGCCGAAGCCGACGATGAAGAGCCGTTTGGTGTTGATTAGATCCGTGAAGCATGGGATGCTGGAAAAAGCAGTCAGTGAAGAAGTGAATTGGTACCCCCAGGCATCGGAGTAATTTGGCTGGCTTTGACCGTTGATTATCACCGGTGACCTTGTGTATTACGCCGCAAGATATAGGCTGGGGCTCAAGAGGGCTTTTCTTTTTATGGTCAACACGATTTTGCACTTAGCTTTTCGGAAAGATCATATGATAAATTTGCAAAGAGATGGGTATGAGTCGAATAGAAGAAAGATGCACCAAACTATCACTACTATTTATTAAATTTTCTCCTTTCTCCTTTCAATTTTTTGTTGTACAGAAATCTTTGCGGACATATTAATAATAACATAATTAAATTTTAAACATTAAAACACAAAATAACCATTGCATTCTTTTTGAAAACGTCACTTTGATCGTATATCAGGTGGATGGGAGGTGTCTACTATGATGAGTAGTAGGCCGCGAGTGGAATCGTACGTCAGATTTTATCACATGCGTCTTTTATAAGCAAAAATACAGAAAATTCGTGGAAAGTTATTAAGTACCTACCTATTTTTTATTTCTCCTAATTTTCGTCACTGGATTGTAACAACTTTTGATGTAGGAATACGTCTTATGGGAATGTAAAATAAAAATCTAGAAAGTGAACAAATGATCAGATTTCAAACGCTTACAACTCTTTTATCTCTTCTTCACGGACTGACGTGGTTTTTGCGGTATCGACCAAAAATTCTACGAGTTCATTTGCATGAAAGCATGCAAGTTGTACTCCCGGAACTTACCTAGTAACCATCTGATCCGTCGTGGAGCTACCTTCAGTCTGTAGAACAAGATACGGGAGATCGGCAATGTAATGCTTTGATGGTTTTTACACTCGAGTCGATGGACATTCAACCACTCCTCCGACCATTATTCTTCTACCCAGATCCTAACCTAGACCGTTTTTCCTTAACCTCTTTCTGTGTTGGTGGTTCCACAGCTTGGTCATCGCTCGCAATCCTTAGCCTCTTCCTGCAAATCTTCCTGTTTATCTCTTCTTTCAACAGTGTTTGGATCTGGAGCGCTCCTTCTACTTGGCTGCTACAGCCATTTTGTTAGTAACCCAGATAACACAATATCGTAATAGAAAGTCCACATTAAGTCGAATGCATGACAATTTTACATTGGAATTGCATAATGATAAGAATATGTCAAAGCGAAGTGTACAATAAGTTGTTTTGCAGTCGTGCCTGTCGCCATATACAACTTATGGTTGAGAATTATAAAGCAGTATAGATGATTGTAATATTTAGTTATATTTTAATTAATCGTATAATGGGGAGCATTGAGTTGCGAACTCCAAAAATTGTTGTATAGAACGCAAGATATCGAAAGCGCCTTCATTATAAAGGAAAATACAAAGTGCCATCTGTTGATATTTCAACAGTTTCTCAATTAAAGTCACAACGCAGTGCTGTGCAGCTCCCTTAGATTTACCGTGTTGGAATGCATGTTGATTTCCATGCAACAGAACGTCCTTTTAGTACCTTTGCTCTATCAACTTGAGAAGCGTTGATATCAGGTTTATTGACTGAAAGCTTTGCATCGTTTTCTCTTTTTCGGAAATCATGCAAATATTTCTAAACAGCCAGAGATTTTCCACTGGTCCACTAGTTCTTAACATTTTTCTCTAGTCATCTATGGGCACGGGGCCCCCCTGAAGCGCGAGGCTCCGTTCCACCGCACGAGTTTGCCGGGTTTGCCGGCCCAAACACCGGCTCAGCTTCACATCTCGAGTGACATCATTGTCGCATGTTACCAGAGTTTTCAGATATGTGAATTCGTCGACAACCTCGTACCATTTCCCATCGATTTCCACCTCAGATCCAATATCATTCAGACTTGCACGCTCTCTGCCAGCAATCATGTAGGGTACGGGAGGGTATTCCCATCACGCTACTAATTTCGGCATACATTACCTTTTTTGGCTACACTTTCCCAAATAAAAACTTTGCCGCTATATAACAATACTGAAACGAATGTAGCACCCATAGGCTTTATTGTGTTATGACTATTTTCATCAATAAACATCAAAACCACTGTTTTTCTACTAGCACGTAACCAGGCTGAAAAAGCCAGCAGCAATCGCTTACGCGTATCCGCTCTTGATGATGGTTTGGAAAACACACAATTATGATCACGTTTACTTATTCTAGAAACTAAACAGCTGTGAATATGCTATTACAGAACAATTCTACTTCTTTTTATCACGGAAGAACACAAAAATTCCCCTCTGATATGAAAATATAAATCAATTTTCATTCACTAGCCATTAGCCGCATTTTGTTTCTAATTCCAGCTACTACCAACACTACTACCAATGTATGAGGCCTGAAACGCCTGAAATGCTTCTATCGTGTTGACATAGCTGGTATTTGAGAGATGACTGGCGCTAATGTATATGAACGATTCAATGATACACTAGCGCCAGCAGCAAGCTGTTGTCACTGCAAAACTAATTATCTTCAATGAGCCCAGAATGTAGGCAACAGCGACAAGTTATCCATCGGTCTCTCTTTTCTTGTCTCTTTTGATCTGTTTTTGAAAAGAATTTAGCCCCTCTAAGGTCACCATTATTTTTAGCACCGCAAAATTCACTAAAATGGCCATAACTTTTTTATCTTTCAATATTTTTTTACCAAATTTGATTGAAATCTGTTGATTTTTGTAAACATATCATCGACTGTGGACATATCAGTTACCTTGCCGCAGTTATGAGCCATGGTGCGCACCATCCGGATCCGAGGGGACACTATAAACCCGGAACCGGTTCCCATAAAGGGACATTTCAGCATCAGTAAAGTATGTCGTGTCGCCTATCAAAAAACATCAGCATTCGATAAAATAGCGATTGGTGATCATCTGATGTCTCTCAGAGGCCATATGGCCGATTCCAGGTCCCGGACAAGTTCCTCCGAAATCCGTTCCATGCTTGAATCAGAAAAGAAACCATCCCCAGGCCCGGAACCGGTCTGCGGCAAAGTAACTGATATGTCCGCAGTCGATGATATGTTTACAAAAATCAACAAATTTCAAACAAATTTTAAATATTTGGCAACTTTATCTAAAAAAGCCGAGTCTCGGTCCCCCAAGGAACTCCGGAATAACTCCGGGACCATATGACATATGGCCATTATCTATAGATATTATTAAAATAGAAAATATTTTCGGCAAAATTTCCAAAGTTGGTTAAAAATATTTAGAGATAAAAAAGTTATAGCCATTTTAGTGAATTTTGCGGTACTAAAAATGATGTAGACCTTAGGGGGGGTAATCGTTGTGCTGGCTATTTCGACCTGTCGGATTTAAAAAACACAGACACCACTATAGAAAATGGGCTCAATTAAGCCGCAGCTACTTCATCATTTCTCGCGACTATAACTCAAATTCAGTAGCGTGTTATTAATTGTTAGTAATTCCTGAATATTGTTCAGGCTACCGCTTAATGGGCTGGAAATAGCCACCCGTACCGTACTTCGTTTTGGTAGTGTTTATGATCAGTCCGATTCTCGCATGTTCGCTTTTGAAAGGTACCAATGCCACCAACAATGTCGATGTCATCCGCAAAGCCTAGGAGCCTGTGCGATTTAGTGATGATGGTTCCATTCCTTTACAAGCCAGCTCTTCGTATCGCCTCTTTAAGTGCTATATTGAACAGTAGGTTAATAACAGTGGAGTGAATCGCCTTGTTTCAATCCGTCTAACGTTACGAATGCATCCGATATTTCACTAGCTTTTCTGACGCTTCATTTTAATTTGTCTAGCGTTGTACGACACAGTTTTATTAGCTTGGTCGGTACACCGTATTCGACCATATTTGCCATAATTCATTTCTTTTCACTGAATCGTACGCTGCCTTAAAATCCACAAACAGATGGTGAGTTCGCAAGTTGTATTCTCGACATTTGTCAAGGATTTGACGCAAGGTGAACAGTTGATCCGTAGTCGATCTTCATTCTCGAAAACCACACTGGTAATCGCCGACAAAGGATTCTGATAACGGTCTCGATCCGTTGAACAGAATACGGGGGAGTACCTTTTAGGCGGAATTTAGAAGTGTTATGCCCCGATAGTTACTACAATCGAGTCGGTGTCCCTTCCTGTAAATCGGGGAAATTAGACCATCAAGCCAGTCTGAAGGCAGTTCTTCTTCCATCCGTTGCGCATCACTAGCACCGGGATGATCTTATTGGCCGTACTGTTGACTATTTCATAAAAACTCCTCGCGTCGTTCGAGGCAAAACAATCTTCTGCCTCACTGAGCGTCTAGTCAAGAGAGTAAGAGTCCAAAATTCCAAGGATCCAAAAGTCCCAGGGTCCAGAATAAAAGTCCAAGAATCCAAGAGTTCAAAAGTCAAGAGTCTAAGAGCCCAAGAGTCCAAGGATCCACGGGTCCAAAACTCCAGGTCCACGGGTCCAAGAGTCCAAGAGTCAAGGGTCCAGGGGTCCAAGACCCAACAGTCCAAGAGCCCAAGAGTCCAAGAGCACAAGAGTCCAAGAGTCCAAGAGTGAACTCCAGGCCAAAATGGACACCATTCCAAATGTGTACGAAAAATTGAGAGTAGAGAGTAAAGAGTAGAGAGTAGATAGTAGATAGTGGGGGTGAAGGTGGTGTCCGAAGGTGAGAAAGTTGACAAAGAAGATTCTGTAGATGCTACCAAGCTGCGGGCGTTGCCGGAGTACACGAAAAACTGACGTTAAAGTGTACGGCCGATATTGTAAGAGCTGAGAAGGGTTCCAAACGAATTATCCTATGGGTGGCAGATGTCGGAGAGCACCGCACTGTCGCGTCGCAGGGTTTATCAAACGGATCTCGACCGGTAATTCAAGTACATGCGAGGTCTGCCTATTGCATCATACAATGAAGGATAGATATTTATAAATCAGCTTACAGCCAAGATCGGAGCAGTGGTAGATCCGATAGGCGACGCGTTGCAAGCTTCGATGGACGGTCTATGGACGTGGGATTGTCCAAAAGTCCATGAAGTGTCCAAAAACGAATTTCACAGGTCGCTGAAAACTCAATGCATGCTGGAAGAATTCTCGCGTAACTTTTCAAAAGGACCTAAATAACATTGAGAGACTCTATTTTGCATCCCCCTATTCCGATAATACGATACTTTGGTCCTGCTGAAAAGTTACGCGAGAATTGGTCATCGGCATTCCACTGGAGTCTGCCAAGCGCAAAAGAGCTCATAAGACTACAAAATGAATCGACGACCGCTTCAAAACTGGCCTATCATGGTGAACGGAGGATCCAGAGTTTCCGGATCGCTACCCAATGGCGTTGCGATGGCTGCAGCAGCTGGAGAAGTTGGAGAAGGATCTGTAGCTTCGCACAAATGTTTGCAAGCAGGCCGATGAATGTCAGAGGAAAGAGTACGCACGTTTGACCTCTTCCGTCGAACTTGACGCGGCCACAAGATGTTGACAGAAAACAAAAAACGGAACTGGGAAAGAAGAAAAACGAGCCCAAGACGGAAGAAAAAGGACGAAAAACGGAAAAGACAAGAGAAAAACAGGAGGAGGAAATTCAGGACTGAAAAGAGGCAAAACAGGACAGAAAAGGTAGGAAGACAGAAAACAAACTGGATAAAACGACAAACATAAGATGTCAGCGAAGGAGGAAACCAAAACCTAATAGAAGGAACTGGATAAAATAGAACAGACGAGAACAAATTGACAAGGTAAACAGAAAACAAAAAAAAGTGAGACTGGAAAAGCGAAGAAATAGGTCCAAAAAAGGAATTAACAAAAACTAAAAAACGAGAGAGAACGAGAGAGGAAAAACGGGCCCGAAAAACTAAGAAGGAAAACGAAAAACAGAACAGAGAAAAGAAAAACAATCCACCTTTTCGCGAGCCCATCGGTGGCTAGTGGGTACAACCTTCGGAAAATATTAGCATGCTTTTGACATCTCTGTTCACGTGAAGTTGACATTTCCTCCCATGATTGTTGTTGTAAAACTGTCAAGTGACGCGAGCAGAGTTGCCAAATGCATTTAAATAAATTCAAGACTAAAAAAAGTGTAAAACGGATAAGAAAAAAGAGAAAATCGTCCATATCCCCCCATAAATAGAAAATGAGTCAACAGAAAACAAAACATAAGGCTGGTAAAAAGGTAAAAATGGGCCGAAAAAAGGATTTAACAGAAAACGAGACTGGAGGAGAGGAAACACAAACGGAAAATTTAAGAGGAAATTCAGGACTGCTAAAGGGGACAGAAAAGTTGGGAAAATAGGAAAGAAAGAGTGGGGAAACGTGACACTATGAGAAAGACGAGACAAAATGGGACAGAGGACAAACGGGATAAACACAAAGTGATAGGTGAAAGGAAGTAAGGCAGGGCAGTACGGAACAGACTAGAGCAAAAAGATAGAAAAGGAGACTGGAAAAGTGTAAAAATGGGCCCAAAAATGAAGCTAACTGAAAACAAACAACGATACTGAACGGAGAATCAAGCCCAAAAACGGAAAAAAAGGAAAAACGGAATAGAAAAGAGAAAAACCGGAAAAAGGGAGATAACCAGGACAGGAAGAGACAGAAGAGGAAAAACATGACAAGAAAGAGAAAACGGAACAGAAAACTGAAGAAAGATTGGACGACGAAAACCGGGAGATGAAAAAGGAAAACCGGAGAGTGAAGGGAAAAAAGGGAGCCTAAAACAGAACATAGAGTAACAAAAAAAGTAAAAAACGAGGCATCTAAAATAGAAAAAACAGAACAGACGAAGACGAAAGAAGGAGAGTTAGAACAAGGTAAAAGCTAGAAACGAAAAGAGGTCTGTTCCCTTTTTCAAACAGACAGAAAACAGGAAAATTTTCTTTCCCGTTAATTTGCAAAACAAGAAGAAAAACAGGAAATAAGAAAAACTGGGACAGGAAACGAAGCAAAACGGAACAATGAACCAAAAACATAGGACCGAAAAAAGAAAAACGAGAAAAAGAGCAATTCCGGTTTTCCGAAAAAGAGGGAGATCAAAAACCAAACCAAACCAAAACGGTACAGAAACGAAGAAAAACGGAACAAAAAAGTTGAAGACCGGAACTGGAAAAGAGCAAAAAAGGAACAAAAAAGAGGAAATACGTCTGAGAGAGGGTCCAATCCCAATCCCCATGATTGTGAGGAACGTGCTGCTCGAGCCAAAGATGCAGATACTAATCCCATATACGATTTTAAGCTCAATTTCAAGTCTAATTTAATTCCAAATTAAATCAAATTTAAACTCTGATTGCAAGTCAAAGTATTAACAGAATTTGAATCCCAATTTCAAGTCTAATTTCTAATCTGAAAAAGTCTATTCTCAATCTTGAATTCAATTTATATCCAATTTCAATTTCAGTTGTTGAATTCCGAGCTTATTTTCAAATCCAATTTCAAGTCGGATTCCGAGTCTAATTAAATTCCAATTTCAAATAAAAATAAATAAAATTTAAATCCATTTTCATAATAAAAATTTCAAATTATCTTTTAGGTTCGATTTATTGTCTAATTCCAAATATTTAAAACTCCCAGTCCAAATTATCCCAAATTTAAGTCCCATTCCAAATCCAATTTTAAGTCCAGTTTTCAATTTAATTTCTTTATTACAAATTCAAGCTCAAATTAGTTCAAATTCAAGTCTAGTTTAATGCCCTATGCCAAGCTCAGATTTCTTCTAATTTCTAGTCCCTTTCCCGGTCTAATTTCTAGTACAATTTCAGCTTTGATTTTAAAATCAATTGACCCCGAAAGTTCGGATTTTTCAACCTAATCGGCCGGTATTTTGTGATGAACATTCTTCCGAAAGGTCGGGTGCCCCACCTTTTGTTTATGTCTGGGCACACTAGCGATTGTGGGCTTGGCAAATTTCAATCGCGAAATATTGATGCCATACTAACCAGCCAAACTAACGTTGGTATTCATTCAGTACCTGATTTCACCGAATTGCATGAATACCAAATATCTACCTTACGACATCCGTCAAAGGCGAATAGCAAAAATCTGCCAAGCCCGCCCATGCTAGATGGCATGGACTAATGACAAACATTTGTCGGAGGACGGAATTATTACAGAAGCTTTGTTTGATGACTCTTCTGGGTCAGCCGGCCGACAGTTTTAAAACCGCAGGAACCACAACCGACTCCATTCATGTATAATTATCTTTCTCCTTCTCGCTGTCACACTAAGACCGCAATCATTCGGTGGTGGTCAACCGTCTTGAATGTTGTAATATTTGTTATTTTCCTTTATGTTTATTTTCCACAACAAAAATTTGTACGGTCACGCTAATTCGATCTCGTAATCGATCGCTCGGTTCCGTCCGCTCATCCTCTTTCGCCGCACGTCGGTCGTTCTCCGTCCGAATCCGTTGTTTCACATTATTCAATGACCCCACGGATTCGAGATCGAATGTCGCATCGGTGATTCCAATCCGAAGATCAATGTTTACATTTTACGTAACCGTCCCGTTTTGGGTATTTGATTGAATCCACGAGTTCCGGCTTCTTGAAATGGGATTTTTTCGCTGTTGTTTTATCGTTTCAATTCTTAGGTTAGGACGAGATCGTCTCTCATTCCACAGACTCGTCGATTTATCTCATAATATCGTAAAATTCAATCGCTATAAAATTATCGAAATTTACATGAGCTATGCTGTAACAGTGAGTGCCATACCATCCATTTGGGACAACGAATCAACCGCAGTAGGCCACCGCACAGCCTGAAGGCGCTCCACGCGCACCAGCCAAACCGGACATCTCCCCGGAGGAACTCGTTTCGCGGGAGACGAAAGGCTCTGCCCTTTTTGCCTGTGCGGCCAGACCGATAAACGGCGGCGGCGGGTCCAAAACCGCACCGTCAGCCACTAAACGACCGACCGGTGGTACGAGAGATGTGGTGTGTTGTAAGATCGAATCGATTATGAAATCGGACAAAAAGAAAAGGTGTGCGCGTTCAGGTCCATCACATAATTCCGGATCGAGCAGATTGCGGTGCGCGCTGAGCAGCGCCAGGCGGGGGGAAACATCGAGAAGGAAGCTGGCCACTTTAGCCAACTATTATCACACACATCTTCGAATCGAAATCGAAAGTAAAGTGAAAACCGGTCGTCGTCGTCGTCGTCGCCGTCGTCGCTAAAATCGTCGTACAAGTCGGTGCACGGTGCCACACCTGGACTGGACGCGAAAAGAAGGAGGAACACAAAAATGTGCCGGCGAAAATCGTTCCGTGCTCGCATGGTCGGCATTGGGGGTGCGGATCAACTGGGTGGTAAACATGGGAGAATGTAGGACGTCGATTGAATGGTGGTTTATTAGAGCCAACATAATCTCTCTTTTCCTATCGGATGATAGACGGGTGTAAAGAGCAGCAGAAAATGATATTCCATCCATTTAATTCTGCCTTCTTTCAACCGATACTGCCATGTGCAATCATTATTTTCTTCGATCGTCAGAAGCTAATGAAGAAAATTACAGTCAACCTTCTCCGCTTCGGCTTCGAATTTATATACATCCATTCACTATTATTAGCGAATTCCTCAATGATTCGAACATGAACCAGTTTTGAACAAAATGCTCTCAAATAGCAACAAATGAACATAGTTTGGTTATCTAGTTGCAAACCAGCTTGAACAAATGAGTTCGATATAATAAACAAAACTGAACCGAATTGTCATTTCGAATTCGCTTGCCACGGAAACGGTTTTTAACGAAACAAGAGAAAACCCGATACCCATTTTCAGTTTCTTTGAAGACTTATGTCATGCATCACACCTGACTAGTCAGTTGGGTCAGCTTCTTCGTGACAATTCTAGAAAATTGTTAGGAACGGTTTTGAGAGTTTTTCGAAATTTTTGCACGAGTGCTGTCGCGACGACGGTCCTCCGGTGATACAAGGGGTTGGTGCAGACCTTACAAGCCATCCGTAACAAATACTAGTAGACTAAGCAAGTAATGCGGGCCCGCAAGTAGCCGACATTGTAGCTGTTCTGTTCTAGCACCAGAGAGCCGGGGTTAGTCTTGCCGTATCGAGAATTCCTCTCCTATGTACTCGATCTTGGGCTACTCATCCGCAGTTTGTTGAACGTCTCGGTTGAAGTCGGCTTCAACATGGTCGAGCCACCTAGTACGTTGGACCCCTCTATTTCTGATGCCGGTGGGGTTCTTGAAGAGAACGGATTTCAGTGCACAGTCCTCCGGCATCCTAGCGACGGGGCCGGCCCATCGTAGTCTCCTAACTTTCACCAGCTGTACGATGAGAATCTCTGCAAACTGTGTCTAAAGCTCGTTCATACACCATCGCTTCTCCGCCTTCCCTTTGTGCACTGCCAAAAATAGTCTGCAAACCCAACAGCAAACTTACAGTCTCAAGTCCGTAGAGGACTACCGGTTTGATTAGCATTTTGTTCATCGTCAGCTTTGCTCCTTGATCGAAGTATCTTACAGAAGGAAAAGTACGCTGGACTTCCAACTTGAATGCGACATTGAATCTCCTTACTGGTATTATTGTCGGCAATGACAAGAGATCCCAAATATACGAATTCATCAATCACTTCCAGTTCATCGCCATCAATAATTACTATCCGTGGGTGGCAAACGTTGCTTTCTTTGTAGCCTCTTCCTACCATATATTTGATTTACCACACCTTGATTTCTAACCCAATCCTCCGAGCCTCCGTTTGTAGTCTGGCGTAGATTGCCTTCACCGTCCCAAAGTTTCTAGTAAGGATATCGAGGACGTCTGCGAAGGGTAAGAGTCGGCTACTTTTGCTGAAGATCGTTCCTCTCGTTTCTCACCAGATCACTCCATCAATAGCGATGTTGAATAACAAACAGGACAGTCCATCGCCTTACCATCTGCGCGATTCAAAGGGATTCGAGCGTACCCCCGAAACACGCATGTAACACATCATTTGCTCCAGGGTAGCGTTGATCAGCAGCGTCAATTTGTCCGGAAAACCATTTACATGCATTAACCGTCATAGCTGTTCGCGCTCGACTGTATCGTATGCTGCCCTGATATTCACGAAAATATCATGTGTGGGCATGTAGTACTCCCTACATTTCCGGAGGATTTGTTGGATAGTGAAAATTTGTGACGAAGTAAGACAGGCTCCCATAAAGCCAGCCTGATACTGCCCTACAAATTCTCTTGCAATTGAGGATAGACGACGTAACAAAATCTGGGAGAGCACCTTGTAGGCGACGTTGATCCGCGTAATGCCGTGGTAATTACAGCAACTGAGCAGATCGCCCTTTTTGCCTTTCTACCTTATAAGTATATAATTAAGAGGTGTAGGAATCACTCGGAAAACCGGAAATGAAGATCCTGCGGGCCGAATGATACCATTCGACTCAGTCTGTTTCTGTCTCTGTCCGTCTGTGTTTTTTTTTTTTTTGCAGTAAGGAGAAAAAAAACCTTTAAAAGGCTGACCTGTAGTGTGTTGGGATTCCCAATTTGTACTTTGTGCCTAACCTCAAAAAAAACTCTTTACTTTTTCCATCCATTTTCCACTCTCCCGGAACTACCGGCAAGTATTATTTCGGGAGGAGGATGTGCCTGTGCCTTCATCGTTGCCTATCGAGACGTGAACCCATTCAGAGATGGCGACCAACATAAAATCCATCCTTTCACAGACACCCTCGCAGGGTTACTGTTCAAACCTCCGACGCGTCTGCCGAGACGTGCTTACCGGCGTAGGTAATTTGCTGGTCATTTCTCCACTTCTGTTGCAGCTGCAGCATAATCTGCGCTACCACACTATTGACGGCATTCCACGTGCTCTCGTCTAGGCACATTTCATTCACAATGTTGTCCACGTTCAGGGGTGGCATCCCGCTTCGTATCGCGGCAAATCTTCGACACCGTCCCTCTGCATTCCAGACAGACCGGTGTCACGGCGTGCCCGAACCGGTGCAGGTATTGCCTGAAGTAACCGTGACCCGACAGAAATTGGGTTAGGTGAAAGCCAACTTCTACATGTTTCCTGTTCAACCAAGGTGACAGAACCGCTATGAGTTGGGGCGTCCATCTATCGTTCTCCGCCGTATCCCAGTCTTGCTGCCACTTGGCCAATTATTCTTCCCCTCCAACTTCCTCAAGTGTTTCGTCTGTTACCGATAACATGACATTGTAACCGGTGGTTCCTATTTATACGGTCTTGTGACTCCATCCCAAGAAATCACTTTTTCTTTGCCATAAAAACATCAATCCCAATACCCTAATTACGCCTCTGACCGGACTGACATTGATGTGAGAGTGACGAGTGGGTATGTCAGACATCGCTCTGCTGTGTACCGCAAGACCCATTCACACTGAACAATCTTCATGAAGAGGGTGTGAACGCACTCCACCAAAGTACTTATCCAGCTTTTTACAAGCCATAATGGCGGACGCGTTCGTAATATTTGAACAGCATTTTTGACATTTCCCTAATACATCGCACGTTTTCTTTCCGCGCGTTCACGGTAAAACTGATGGAATGTACGGAAAGACAACGTGCGATGTATTAGGGAAATGTCAAACATGCTGTTCAAATATTACGAACACGTCCGCCATTATGGCTCGTAAAAAGCTGGATAGTTAGCACTAGGGGGACATTGATTGGCAACGTCACCAACAGTTACGGAACCAAACGGATGTGGCCAGATCTGTCAAAATTCAACAGTTGGTTGAAGTGAGGCCCATCTAATAAAGTTTAGCTTATTAAACTTGGCATCTGGTGGATGCTTGCTTTCCGTTCTCGACTCCTGAGCAGAGCAGAAGTGCGCGTCTTGAAGTAGTAGTTACTAGTAACAGTAGTTAAATTACTAGTCAAGTTACAACTAAAGATTAAGTACTCAAATGAAATTTATTAAGTGCTAGTTAGGACCAATACAACACGTTAAAAGCTAAAATTGTTAGTTAAACGGAAACGAACAACACGTGTAAGCACTACGAGCAAAAATAAGAAGTACGAAAAAGGTCCACAAAGGGCCTTTTTCTTTACATCGGATCAAAATCTCCGACTTTTCTTCGTAGTAATTCAACAACCCCTGACTTTCTGCTCAATCTGGGACAGTCGGTTCGGAAGTGAATCCGCTTTTGGATATTTAATGACGCAGAACGAGAACTTCCTGTAACCCGGTACTATCAACACGAATACGGGCTATCTGGTCAAGGCTTTCACAGGTGTACATTGGATAAAGTCACCTCAGCTACATCAACAACTTTCTCCCGGCCGTTTGCGGTTAACCGATTCGATCAATGAGGCATCGTGATTAGAATGTACGACCATCTTCTCAACCTGTGAGCGATTAACCTCAACGAGGTAGGCTGCGTCGCGCTGGAACCTACCCGAGGATCTGACGATGAGCGATTCCGGCAACATCAACGTTCCATCCCTCAGGAGGGATGTATGGTAATCAAAAACATGCCCGTGAGTGTATAGACTTAAGTTCGCAAACATTAAATTAATGCCTACTCTAGATAGGACACGTAACGTTTCGTATATTTACCTTGCCACAGATTTTACCTCCGTTAATCAGAACCCACAAAAGGGGTTGTTAATTCTCGCTGGTTTCGAGTCACGCCGGAACAAAAGTATTCGCGGCTTTTGAGTCCTCCCTTCTATTAGATTTCGTTCGATGAAAGTAGCCACAGGGGATCGCGAGTGAATGTTCTAAAATTGTATAGGGATAGTTCCCCTCCCGTACCGTGAAGCTGTTCACTGCCGCTCACATATATGGTCAGCCGTGTGTCAGTATGCGTTAAATAGACCCTGAGATTCCACCCCCTACGGAGCATAAAGCACCCGCGAGTAGGGGATACTGGGGTACGATACCCCGGAGCTACAACATCATTACCAAAACCAACGATAACTACACCTCTGGGCAGCTTCAGAGTTAGTACACCGTTGTAGATACCGTTCCAAAGCGTAGGACCGAGGATGGAGCCTTGCGGTACTTCCGCCATAATGTCCATCGTCTACCGCCCCTCGGCAGTTTTGTAAACAAGCGTCCAATTCTGAGAGTAACTCCTCAGAATTCTGCATAGGTATTCCGGGACAAGCATCCTATGCAGCGACTCGGTGATGGCCTTCCAGCTGGCACTGTCAAATGCGTTTTTTACGTCGATCATTATAACGGCGCAAAAACGATCTCCGCTTCGTTTCTGTTTGGACGACTTCTCGGCTCGCTCGACTATCTTACGAATAGCATCCACCGTGGACTTTCCTTTCCGGACCCGAACTGCGTGTTTGACAGGCCATAGTCCACTTCCGTGTACCTCGTCAACCTGTAAAGGATAATCCTGTCCAGGAGTTTACCACATCTGTCCAGCAGGTATATCGGCCGATATGACGCCGGATCCCCGGCTGGTTTCCCTGGCTTCGGTAACTGCACCAGCTTTTGGATCTTCTACCTATCCAGAAAGCTACCGTCTTCCAAGTATTGCTGCAACATTATCTGTGTGTGTGTGTGTGTGTGTGTGTGTGTGTGTGTTTTTTTACCAGGTTTCGGAAAACTAATGTTCTTATCCGGAGCCAACCCGGACGTTGTGTGGGACTCTCACCCACCAAAACCTCATCCTTGCCCTCTGCCTACATCCCCCCGGTACCACAATGAAGTATTACATCAGGGGGAGGCTGTGCTCTTGCACTTTTCCAATTATCACGCTTTCTAGCGATTCTCCTACAGGCATATCAAGAGGATGCCGTGCTCATGCACTTTGCAGTTATCAACGCAGGCTAACGTTGCTGGTCATTTGCGCAGCTAGCTCGCAGTACCCATCGAGACGTGTACCGATTAGAAGGTGCCGACAGTCATAACGTGCACCCCGTCACAGCCACCCTCGCGGGATTTCTTTGCTATGCCTATTTCAACAAGCACCGATCTGAGTATTGGGACTATTTCGGGATAAATCCCATCCCCACACATATGAATCCAGTCTAGGGTTTTACCGCGCCCCGAATCGCGTTACTTTGGGGCGTCATATGCGGCTCAGAGAGGTTTATTCCCTAGGCCACCTTTCATCCAAAATAACTTAACTGACGATGCTAGCTCGCTGCTCCGCTCTCCACTTACGCTGCAGATCAGACATGATGCATGCGATTGCGCTATTGACAGCATTCCAGATGCTCTCGTTGCGACACATTTCCTCCACCATATTTTCGACGTTAAGACCGGAAGGCAGATCATCCCTCCATGCTGCAAATCTGGGGCAGTCAAAAACCACGTGCTCTGCTGTTTCTTCCACGTTCCCACATTCCGGGCATAAGGGTGACCTGGCGTGCCCGAACCGGTAAAGGTATTGCCTGAAGCAACCATGACCAGACAGGAATTGCGTTAGGTAAAAGTTTACCTCCCCGTGCTTCCTATTCACCCAAACCGAGAGAGTCGATATGAGCCTGTGGGTCCATCTACCTTTCTGTGCCGTATTCCACTCCTGTTGCCACTTAGCCAATGATTCTGCTCTCATCAGCTTTCTGATTCCTCTGACCTCCTTTTGCCTACAGCACTCGTAGTCCTCCATCAGGGTGATGTCGATAGGAATCATCCCAGCGATTACGCACACAGCTTCTGATGAGATAGTCCTATACGCGCTCACAACTCGAATGGCCATTAGTCGGGCCGTACTTCTCAGCTTCGCTCTGTTGCGCTGGGTTTGGAGCGCTGTAATCCAGGCTGGTCCGCTATACCGCAGTATCGACGATGATACACTGGCTAAGAGGCGCCTCTTGCTACTGCTTGGTCCAAAGTTATTCGGTATAATCCTAGACAGTGCACTGATGGCTTTCGCTGCCTTTTCGCATGCGTAGTCAACATGACTGTTGAATTTTAACCGATTGTCGATCATCACGCCCAGGTGGTTCACCTCGCGTTTTGAAGTTATGGTATGTTCGCCTACGGTAATCCCCACGTGTTGGACTGCTCTCCGATTACTCACCAGTAGTATCTCCGTTTTATGGTGCGCTATTTGCGGTTTCGCGTTCTGCATCCAACTCTCCACCCTGCAGATTGACTCAGTCGCCAACGCCTCCACTTCCTCTAGTGATTCGCATGTAACCGTCATCAAGATGTCGTCCGCGAAGCCAACGATTTCCACTCCCGTTGGTAGCTCTAGGGTTAGCACGCCGTCGTACATACTGTTCCAGAGAGATGGGCCGAGTATTGACCCTTGTGGAACGCCCGCCGTGATCACGGTCGTTTCCTTTCCGAGGTTCGTCCGGTATACTAGCACCCGATTCGTGAAGTAGCTCTTCAAAACGCGACACAGATAGTCGGGGACTCTCATTCTATGGAGCGCTGCTGCGATGGCTTCCCAGCTGGCGCTGTTGAATGCATTCTTAACGTCGATAGTGACCACTGCGCAGTAGCGGTTTCCTCTACGTTTCTGCTTGGACGCCTTCTGTGCTGTCTCGACGACAGTCCGGATCGCATCTAGTGCGGACCTTCCCTTCCGGAACCCAAACTGCCTTTGTGTCAGTCCGTAGTCGCCCTCCGTATACAGCCTGAATTCGTTAATTGGGCCACGACTGCGCTCCAGCTGATTCGCTAATTGGGCCGACTGACAGTTGTTAGAAAATTCTAAATTCGAAAATTCCATACAATTTTGACATTCAAGTTGTCACATAGCCCAATTAGCGAACGCCCAATTAACGAACCGCCCAATTAACGAACCACCAATTAACGAAACTTTGCTGTATATGGATAGCCTGTTCAGGATAATCCTTTCTAGCAGTTTTCCCAGTGTGTCCAGCAGGCAAATTGGTCGATATGATGCTGGATCCCCCGGCGGTTTTCCTGGTTTTGGCAACAGTACCAACTTCTGGATTTTCCACTTGTCTGGAAAGTGTCCCTCGTTTAGGCAGTTTTGCATCACCGTGCGGAACATGTCTGGAAATGCATGGATTGCCTCCTTAAGAGCTGCATTGGGCATCCCATCCGGGCCCGGCGCCTTCTTCATCTGCAGGTCTTTCGCGATTGAAACAAGTTCGTCATTGGAGACTCTTCTCTCGTCAGCGTTCTCATCCTCTAGCACCCGGTAAGGGGTAGGGGGCCAGGACGTTGGCTCGTGTTCCGGGAAGAGTCCTTTAACTATTATTTTTAGCTTATCTGGGCATCCTTCGGCTGGCATTGCTGGGCCCCTGATCCTTGCCATCACTATTCGGTATGCATCGCCCCAGGGGTTGGAATCGACTGCTCTACAAAGCTCCTTAAAGGCGTTTGTTTTGCTCTGCTTAATCGCGTATTTCAGTGCGGCCTTGGCAACGCGGAGGTCACTTCTTCTTTCCTCTCTAGTCTCGGTACTTCTTGCTCTCTGGAAGCACCTTCTAGCTCTGTTGCAGTTAGCTCGTAATGCATTGAGTGACTCGTTCCATCAGCAGACCGGACGCCGTCGGTTTCTAGGCTCCACCTTCCTTGGCATGGTTGTGTCGCATGCTCTGGTTAGCGCCTCGGTCAGCTCGTCAGCATCACCATTCTGGGCTTCGCTGTGTGGTCGTAGTGCCTCAACAAAGAGGTCCTTGTCGAATGCCTCCATTTTCCACTGCCGCTCTCGAATTCTTCCTGTTTGTGTTGCCACGGGGTTCCGTTGGCCAATAGTGTACCGTACAGCTTGGTGATCACTGTACGTGAACTCTTCGCACACTCTCCAGTTAATGTCGGTTCTCAGCGACGGGCTGCAGAAGGTGACGTCGATGATCGATTCTCGGCCATCTCTGCGGAAAGTGCTGGTGGTTCCAACGTTGCTCAGCTCTACTTCGAGCGTTGCCAGTGCTTCAAGTAGGCTGGCTCCTCTGGCGTTCGTACATCTACTTCCCCATTCGGTTGCCCAGGCGTTGAAGTCACCTCCTATGACGATCGGTCTCCGTCCAATGAGCTCACCAGTTAGTTCGTCCAGCATGCGGCAGAACTGTTCCAGCGTCCACCTTGGGGGAGCATAGCAGCTGCATACGAAGACTCCGTTAATTTTGGCGACCACGAAACCTTCGTATCGGTTTGTAACCACCTCCTGGATGGGATATCTGCCCGTCACCAATATCGCGGCCATTCCTGCTCTGTCTGCTATCCAGTTACCGTTATCGGAGGAAATTCGATACGGCTCCGCTATGATTGCAACGTCGCACTTCGTTTCTGTTGTCGACTGCCACAACAGTTGCTGTGCAGTGTCGCAGTGATTGAGGTTGATTTGAATCACCTCCATTATTGTAGGGCTGCCTTTGCCTTCTGGTACACCGGGCATTTAAAGCCTCCCGTCACGTGGTCGTTTGTCTTCCTTGCACAACATACACCTCGGTTGCTTATTGCAGTCCTTCGCAACGTGCCCCTCATTGCCGCATTTCCGGCACAGCTTCTATCTGTCAGGTCCCGGACAATTCCTCGCCTGGTGACCAAAGTCCATGCATTTAAAGCATCTCGCCATTTCTTTGGGTTCTCGTGGGATGGCTCTAAAGCTAACCACCGCCCATCCAATTTTGACTCTGTCCACCTTCAAAAGCCGGTTTGCCGCCTCGATAGATAGACGAATCGACGCCGTCTGCGTACTGCCGTATGCCTTCCGCAGCCGAATAGACATTGGAACGTCGCCCAGGTATTCCGCTCTTGTTAGCACGGCTTTCACCTCACTTTCTGTTGTGACCTCGACCAGGTTTTTCGCTTCAACGATCGTCTCCTGAGACAAAGCTTTTACTTGAGCTTCGCTACCGAGCGCTGTCTCGACTAGCGCCTTGAAAGCCGCGCTCTTCACCTCCGGGTCTCTCTTGAGCTCGAAGAGCAACTCGCCGCTCTGGGTTCTCTGGGTTCTCCGGGTTTTCACGACCTTTCCCCCTAACTCTTTCAGCTTCGGGTCGTCCCTCATTCTGTTGAGGAGATCGGCATACGTCGTCTTCTCGCCCTTCACTCCAACAATCAGAGCATCGCCTCTGCTCCGGATCCGGCGAGGTTGGGGTCTCGCCCTATTCTTCGCCTTTTTTTCCGCTTCTTCGCGTTCATTTTTTCATTTCATTTTTTTCTTGTTCTGTGTGTGTGTGTGTGTGTGTGTGTGTGTGTATCGCTCATAAAAGTGCTATTTTGCATTAAATCGTTTCGGTATCTTCGGCACACTTTTTCGTTGTATTCCAAGCAATAAGTGCGCCGAAGAGACCGAAACGATTTAATGCAAAATAGCCCTTTTATGAGCGATCTCGCACTTTGGATGGTACGATTTTCCTTGCAATTGACAATATATGAATGACGGAAATTAAAACGATTAGTCAACATTTTCTTCTTCGTCGCACAAAAAAACGTAGGAAATTTGGCTGGTAGAACTTCTTTAATGATAAAAAGCATTTAAATAGATCTCAGCTCACTTTGATTGATCGCGTATGATAGTCAACAAACTAAAATATTAGGAAATAACTAATTTTGCATTGTGTGTCATAAAAATCGCTGATATTTTTAATAATTTGTATTGGATAGGACGGGAATAAGCAATTACGACGAAGCAGTAACATACCCTACAACATGTCTTTTGGAATCCGTCGGACGGTGTTTTTGACTGGCACCAAATTTCTTCGCGATGTCATAATCTCACAGATCTGGGTTTATTCTAGTTCTGAAGGGATGTTTGCAAGCAATCCGTCTTCTTTCTTGAGAGTACTTAGTCCGTTCGAATGGTCTTTCGCAAGAGTCTTATAAAGTCTTTCTAAAGCTCTATTGAACAATTTTCGTTTTGCGAAGCCGTTCAAGCCTTGTGTTCCACCAGGGAACATTTCTAGTAGAAATAGAAGTAACCTTTTTAAGTGGTCAGTTACTATGGTACGCTGGAGACTATCGTTTCCTTCAACACCTTTGATACCGACTTAAGTTGTTGAACCTACTTTGTTTCTTGTAGTGAGGCTTCCCTAGTAGCACAGTTGTTATAAACTAGTTGTGGTAACCGATTAATGACTAATTTCAGTCATAAATATGTTGAGGCGACCAGAAAAGACAAAAGTGTGCTACTAGGGTTTTCGATTCAAGTTCAAGCTCATACTGATCCCATCTCTTAGACCCAGGATTGTTGAATCAGGGCTAGGTCCACAGCGTAATAAACCTAATAAACCTAATAATCCTGTAGGAAAGTACGTCCAATGCTATTTGCGATGCTGCTCTGCACTTTTGTAAATTTTTCACTCGCTGGTATTTGGAAAAGACGGAATTCCCAGAGGTTTAGGCCTCATGGAGGCCACAGTTTTCTTATTACTAGTACTAGTACGTACTAGTAGTCGCTTTGAATCTGGGGCGGTGGTTTCACTTGGTCTCGTCATTCCCACAAGTTTTGCTGGTATTTTCTGGGCCACTTGTGGAAACCACTATTTTGCTACCATTCGGCCCTGATACCGACAGATTGTCAAACTCCATGGGCTTGGGAGAATCACCTCGATGAGTCTTCGCTTTACCAGAATTTATCTGTGCATGTTGTGGAACCACTGGTTTGGTACGACTGGCTTTGGACTGTTTTACCTTTGGAACAATTGTGATCCGACAAATTCAGCACCTTTGAAGCAAAGTTTGAGCAAAAGGTTTACGTGGTAGGAACTTTGATTATTTTCGTTATGAATTGGAATAAAGGGCTGATCGCAACACAACTACATAATTGAAATGTTCCTATAGACCTATGGGTGGTCTAGAATGTTAGACTGTTAGAAAAACCATCTAACAGGGCGGAACCACGCGACGTCGCGTCAATTAAGTTAATACACTATCATTATCCCATTTGACACATTAACCTACCCGATCGGTTTACAGTTTGACTATTTGATCGGCTCGACACTCGGCAACGGGCGCGGTAATCGATCCAAATGACATTTTTCTTTGGCCAGCGTAGACGGATTCATTTGATTTTTGCCAGTGCCAGTGGATCAATTTGATACTCCATACGAAACCGGTGGTGAACTAACCTAAAAGCTATAACCATATCGATACTGCTGGAGCTACATTGATTGGTAAGGTTGGAACCGTTGAGTGTCCAATCAGGTGAGATTGACCGGGCTCTGTCCAGGTTTTTTTTTTCAAGTAGATAGGTACCTGCCAGGCCAACTCAAGCTGCATGCCACAGTGTAGCGCAGGTGTTACGCGCGCGCGCAAAATGGTTTGTTGCAAATATGACTTAATCGTAGTGATTTTCAATAAAATCGTGCGATGTTTTGATAAATTGTGCCGGCTCTATTACGGACAAAACCAGCAAAGCGCTATACCCATGTAGCTATCTACCTGCCTACTGAAAAGAGAGGTGCGGTTTTGTAGGAATAAGGAGAAATTGGAATTACTTTTCGCTGCTCGCGATTGGCATCAATGGCCGCGAAGAAAAGGCGCACTAGCAATGCGAACGAATAATAATAATGCTGCCGAACACAACCGTCCCGCGTTCACTCAATCAGTGCTAATGAGTTTCAAATTAATTGGTTCCTCTGGGATTGGCCCGAAATGGATAATTTCGGTGCGCGTAAGCGTTTTACATGTGCTATAATCAGACGCGGTTTGAAGGAGACAAACTATAGGCTGTAGTTTTGCTGTTGCCAAAATGTACTTTTATTAATTTATTCAATGGATATTGAAATGACTTATTTATATTGGGTACTTACTCGCTCATTAGTTGAGGCAAATATATAATTCAATATAACACAAAAAAAGACAGGATAAAATATGTTTTATCAACAAATATGTTATGAAGCATATCAGTCGCGTCGCTTGCTTAGATGACTTATTATACCAACAATTTGTCAATGTGGTAATTTCAAAGTTGACGTCATAATTTCTTTATAAAACAATTCTAAATGGGTCAGTCCCGGTGTAGTGGTTAGCATTCATGCCTCTCACACCGAGGACCCGGGTTCAAATCCCAACCCCTCAGAAGTCACGAATGACCCAAGCTGTTAAAGTGACTATAATCTAACAAAAAAACAATTCTAAATGAAATAAAAAACAAATTTCAAACCAATTTGCTCAGATAATACGAGATTACTGAAAAGCCCATCATATTTTATCAAAACATTCCAAACTTACTTAACCCTTAGCCTATGACATAACAACGCACTCATCAAACCTGCGTCATCTGCTTCGACGACACGACGTCGACGACGACGGCGGCAGAGAAAAGTGATAATTTCTCCTTTGAGCGAGTCCACAGTCCACTACCGCCGGCAAAAACCTGTAATCTTACTTAGCTTACCACGCTAAACATTGAGCAATCTTTTATGAATAAATAAAAGAAGAAATGTAAAGCTAAAGTCGGCTTACTGTGTGTAAGGTGTTTTACCAAAACAGCGCTCAATCAAATGAAACCCGTATTGGAATTCCGTTGGCTGGGTGACCCGCCGAAGCTGGGTGACAGCTCGGATTCACACAGTAAGCCATTTCTCGTCTTGATACCGGTTCGCTAATCAATACCGTGAATTACTTATTACAACAGCGCAGCGCTGCGCTGTTGTCTTAGCAAATATTCGCCATTGGAGTAGCTCTGTAGTATAGCTCTCTATGGTAATTATTACCGATCGTGCGACCACGGATTGAACATTTTTGCGATCGTGAGAAATCAACGATATCTCCGCGCCCGACTAAGTGACGTGATCGAAAGAAATGAGTATCCTCACGTAATGTTTTCACGCCATCAGCATCAGATTCAAACAATATAGGAAAACTGTCAAATTACTGTCAAGGGTTGTGTTGTGTGGTTGTGTCTGCACCGCAGTAATCCATTTTCTTTTTCTTATTTCTATCGTCACGTGAGGAAGCGAGTGGGCATGCTTACTGTAATTATGACGTTATAATTGAATAGGTAAGTAATCCACTGTTGTTCTAAAACAAATTACTTTCTACTAAAAGTCACTGGATCGCTCAGTAAAAAACAATGAAGCAGAATATCGATGGCATAGATAGGAGCTTACGCTCCTAACCTAACTGTAACAGCCTCATTATAATTCAATCGTAGGCGGCGTGAAATCTTACGCATTTTTCGCTCGCAATTATTAGTTCGCTTGCTGCGGTTATAGACAGACAACTACCATACTAGACAGTCACATAACATCGGGGTGAGAAAATTGGAAACTTTTCCGCCATAACATAAATACACACTTTAGTTTAACAGTTCTATTCTTTTACAGCTTACTCTGAATTAATATTACCAAATGCTCAACCAATGGGGCGGACAATATCTGATACAATTGGTATAAATAAACAAATAATTATTTTTTTATTTATCGTGTTACTAATGTGGTACTAATAGCAGCACCTATCCAGCTTTTTGCGAGCCATAATGGCGGACGTGTTCGTAATATTTGAACAGCACTTTTGACAATTCCCTAATACATCGCACGTTTTCTTTCCGTGCATTCTGAACTTTCCGTGTAATATCTGAACAGCATTTTTGACATTTCCCTAATACATCGCACGTTTTCTTTCCACGCGTTCACGGTAAAACTAAAGGAATGTACGGAAAGAAAACGTGCGATGTATTAGGGAAATGTCAAAAATGCTGTTCAGATATTACGAACACGTCCGCCATTATGGCTCGTAAAAACCTGGATACTCTACGTATGCAAGGAAACCTTCGCAAGGTATGCAAGAAAATTAGGAAATTCTGATCATTTGTCAATTCTAAAAAAATTAAGATGGCCTGCCTGTAGATCTGTTTCTGAACGATCGTGAAGCCAACGTTGCGCACAATAAATGCAACCTCTTGGCAACACACCTCATGCAGGCTTTTAATCGATTTCCTGCTTCCTGGCAACAAATTGTGTCCGCTGTTAGAAACATTCCTAACGAAGTCGTCAACTTCAACGTTTTGCGGATAACTGAGGAGATTGTCGAGAATGCCATAGGAAAACTAAAATATTCGTTAGTGGCTGGACCTGACGGTATTTCATCTCGTTATTTTAGTCTCGTTCGGCCTGCGCAACATGAATGAAGGGGTGCAAATTGACGCAGTGTATACGGATCTGAAAGCAGCGTTTGATCGGGTGGATCACGATATCCGGAATCCACGGACTTGAGAAGCTGGGAGTTTCCGCATCGTTCTGCAAGTGGCTGCAATCGTACCCGACACACCGTAGGCTGACTGTGAAGATCGGGTCCGAGCTTTCCGATTCGTTCTGTAAAATCTCTGGCGTACCACAGGGGAGTAGTCTTGGACCACTGCTCTTTTCTCTTTTTATAAATGATTTATCAATTATCCTGCCACCCGACTGTAAAAATCTACAGGGTAAACAGAATGGATTTTGACTGTATCAAACTGCAACGCAAGAAGACAAATTTGAAGATCGATGCTCGAGTAACTTACTTACCGTCAGCAGCCCAAAGTGCTTCGCCATCTCCTGGTGACATCGTCTTAGTGTATGGTGGCTTTCATGATCGATTATCGCACTCCAATTCGTCACAATTGCGAGTGCTGCGCTTCTTGACGGCATGAATGTTTTGAATATGCGTCAAGCAAATTTTCATTTCAAACATCTCGACCGTGTGCTCGATTTGATTTTTAGTTCGTCTGAGCAAAACTGCGTGGTTGACACTTGTGACACTCCTTTTGTTCCTATCGATCCGCATCATCCCCCGCTAGTGATCTCTATATTAGTTGAAAGCAGTAGTAACGCAACACACGTTTTGCCGACAAATAGCACGGGCGCTTTAAATTACCGTAAAGTTGTTTTTGT
Organism: Sabethes cyaneus; assembly: GCF_943734655.1. Classification (NCBI taxonomy): domain Eukaryota; kingdom Metazoa; phylum Arthropoda; class Insecta; order Diptera; family Culicidae; genus Sabethes; species Sabethes cyaneus. The sequence continues at coordinate 149,583,173 of NC_071353.1, read as the reverse complement.
AGCATTAATCGATTTCTTACGAAACATCGATTGGAATTCTCTGTTTGAAGTTAACGATGCCGATGATCTTGCTAGGATATCTAACGATACGTTATACCAGCTTCCCCTACGTAGAGTACCCCTCGCCAGCATACTTTGAAGCGAGTGCGCAACGCTTGGCAGCGGAAATATCGAAAATTTCGTACTTATGAGACTAGATGTAACTTTCAACGGACTAGTGCCGACTATCGACGGCTGAACGCTAGCTTATACAAGAGCTTTGTTATGCGGGTGCAAACTGACCTTCTCAGGAACCCAAAGCAGTTTTGGATTTCGTGAATTCGAAGCGAAAAAAATCTAATATTCCCTCGAATGTTAGCCTTGATGGTACTGAAGCAACGTCGACATTGGATTCATGCGAATTGTTTGCAAAATTTTTCGCTTCAGTTTTTGCCGACAGTACTGCTTCTGATTTAGATGCGTAGTAGCTTCCGAGTTTGTACCGTTCGACTTAGTTGATTTAGACACCTTTGAAATCACTACGGATATGATAGTTCTCACCGCAAAAGAAACTAAAGGCTTCGTCTTCCGCTGGCCCGGACGGGATTCCAGCAATTGTTTTTCCCGCAGTGAATCTGTAGTGGCGGAACCGCTATGTCGAATATTTAACAGGTCGTTTGAGCAAAGAAAGTTTCCGGCGATTTGGCAGTCCTATATGTTCCCAGTTTTCAAATCTGGTGACCGGCAAAATTTAAGAAATTATCGTAGCCTGCCTAGCCTGTCTGCGGCGTGTAAGCTGTTTGAGATAATTGTGGGCACTGCTGTTCTTGCTCGTGCAAAAAGCTATATTTCCTTCGATCAGCACGGATTTATGCCAAGTCGTTCTGTTTGTACGAATCTTCTGGATTTCACATCGACTTGCATCTCGCATCTTGAGCAGAAAGCTCAAGTTGATGTGATTTACACAGATTTGAAGGCCGCGTTTGACCGAATAGATCATCGAATACTTTTACGCAATCTTTTCAGACTTGGCGCATCGCAACACTTTGTCGAGTGGTTATATTCTTATTTACGTGATCGAACGCTACGCGTGCAGCTCAATTTATGTCTCTCCTCCCCATTTACAAATAGATCGGGGGTACCACACAAGGCAGCAATATGGGCCCATTGCTTTTCTCGTTATATTTTAATGACGTTGCTTTACTTGTTGGCGATGGACGTAAGTTGATATACGCGGACGATTTGAAACTATATCTCGCTGTTCGATCCATTCAAGATTGCCGAAATTTGCAAAAGTTGCTTTACACTTTCGTCAATTGGTGTCGCAAGAACTGGCTCATTGTCAGCACAGCTAAATGTCAGATTATGACCTTCCATCGAACTGTCAGCCCTATATTGTTCGAATATAATATTGATGGTCAAGTACTTAAGAGAGTTGAACATGTTAACGACCTGGGCGTCGTTCTCGATACCAAGCTATGTTTTAATCAGAACCGTTCAAATATAATTTCAAAAGCAAACTGGCAGCTCGGTTTTATCACAAAGATAGAACGGGACTTTAAGGATCCGTACTGTTGAAAGTCCTTGTATTGCTCTTTGATGAGACCAATATTGGAAAACGCTCGTCTGATCTCCTCCTTATCAAGTAGCCTGGACATTGAGAATTGAACGAGTGCAGAAGAGATTTATTCACATAGCATTACGTGATCTCCCGTGGCGTGATCCTGTGAATCTTCCTTCGTATCCTGAACGATGTCGCCTTATCGGTCTAGATACTTTAGAACGACGCAGAAAAATCCAGCAAGCTGTACTTGTCGCCAAGGTGTTGAACGGAGAAATCGACTCGCCGAATATTCTTTCGTAGCTTGGCTTTCGTGCTCCTCAGCGTTCTCTTCGTTCCGTTGGATTACTGCAACCTGAATCGCATCGTACAGCATTTGGATTCAATGAACCTATCACTGCTTGCATCCGTACGTTTTCTTCAGTGGAATATTTATATGAATTTGGTGAAGCCTCAAACAAATTTTATCGAAAAATTGTTAATTGTTGTATTATATAATGTGACTGTAATTTTGTAATTAGTTCAATTAGAATTAAGTGATTGACCATAAAATGTTGACTTTATGTAAATAGCTGTATGAATGTATCAATTGTAAAAAATGGTGGGGTTTTTATGCCTCCAAGAGGATGGCCTCTACTTGGCTTTTCCCCATCCAATCCATTAACCCTCTCTGTCCCATGGTAGCACAGGTGCTCCATGACTTCCGATACTAAAATTGGCCGATAAAATTTTTGAGGCATTCAAATATGGATATTTTGATTTTATAACGCAGTAAAAATATTGTTTTACAAGCTGTATAGTTGCGTTTGACGAATTGCTAATTTATAGCTTTTTTGCATGATCAAAAACTGTAAAACACCAAAACACCTCTGGGACAGAGAGGGTTAAGACCAAACAGGTCGGATGGATATAATCGAAAAATAAATCCTACATACATTCCTTTAGTTTTTCCGTGAACGCGCGGAAAGAAAACGTGCGATGTATTAGGGAATTGTCAAAAATGCGTACAAATATTACGAACACGTCCGCCATTATGGCTCGTAAAAAGCTTTTTACGAGCCATAATGGCGGACGTGTTCGTAATATTTGTACGCATTTTTGACAATTCCCTAATACATCGCACGTTTTCCTTCCGCGCGTTCACGGAAAAATACAAATCACGGAAAATCATACAAATAAAACAGAAATTTTTGCGTAACTCAAAAACTAATCGAACTCGAGAAATTTTAGACTCTTTCATAAAACATTAATCAATAACAAGACCACCAAAAACTATCATTAGTAACATTAGATAATTCAGCGCGAGACTGCCACAGGCCGCGAGTGTTGCCGGCGACCTGCCGTCGGAAGCGCCGGCCACTGCGGGAGGCAGCCCCCCGTAGAGATCACTTCTATCTAGGTTTATTTATTTTCCTAGATCTACTGACCTCTATTACTTTCCTTCAGTTGGGTCACCCCTGCGAAATAGTACTTTCCACGAAAAGATTTTGCGTGAAATGGTACATCCCGCGTAAGGTTTTTCGCGAAATGGTATTCTGCGAAATTCTATATTTCGCGTTATGGTCAACCGAGAATTGGTGTTCCGCAAAATGGTATTCGGCGAAATGGTTTGTAATGATGGCGAATATTTAAATGCTATCTGCTTTATTTTATCAAGCTAAGCAATGGGAGGAGTTGTTTGCTACTTTACTGTGAGGAAAATTTGTATATTAAAACACCCATGAACTCCCCAGAAACTTGCAAACTCAAGATTGTGACAAAGGTCATCCGAGATTCACGATTTATGTACATACAGCATAATTTAATGTGTGGCAATACGAAGTTTGTCGGGTCAGCTAGTAAATAAATAAATAAATAAACTACAACATGGCGGGACATGTGTTACAACGTGTTCAACATATTCGTAGTCTTGGTGCCGTCCTGATTAGCGCACTCACTTTACGTATACACTATAACGAGATTAGTTATCGTCAGAACCTATGAGTAACTTGAATTTATTTTTAAAATCGCGAAGGAGTTCCGTGACGCGTACTGTTTTCGATCATTGTACTATTCACTTGCAAGGTCTATTTTGGAGTTCGGATCTGTGATCTGGGGTCGTTGTCAACAAATTTTGATCGCCAGAATCGAAGCAGTACAGACGGTATGTTTGAACAGTCTTCCATGCCGTGATCCCAGAAACCTACCACAGTATGAGAAATGTTGCCGGTTGCTTAATATGGAGACTCTGGAAAGAAGATGTGCCAACGCTGAAGCCATGTTCCTGGCTAGAATGGTTTCAGTAAATATTGACTGCCCCGTCCTTCTGAGTCAACTGCACCGCGGCATTACGCTGATTAACGCCGCCTACAAGGTGTGCTCGAATGATCAGCAAATTCTGTCCATTTGTTATGAGGGTCAAAAACTTTGCTGTGGTTCGTTTTGCACACACTTAGTCTCATTTTACCCCTAACGAATCTGAAAACAAATTTTCGAAGGCCTTATAAAATTTCTCGTCAACGTGTTTTGTTGATTTTTGTGCTTCAGGACGAGCGTGATAGGTGGTACAAACTTTTTCTGCTTTTGGATTTATTGTCTATATTTTCTTAAAATGCATTCTGCTTGAACGAAAATGCGTTGGTCGGTAAAAGTGGTTAAAGAGCTATGCTAATGCTTACAGATACGGAAGATGCAATGAAATCCATCACTTCTTGACTTGTTGACTTGACTCGATTCCAAATCCAATGTCACTACCATAACAGAACAGCTAATGAACGACAACGGTAACATCATAGCTACCCAGTTAACAATTTGGTCTGTATATCCATAGATATGCGAATATATATGTAACATCATACTATCGTATAGAATGCAGAAATCGGCTATATGCGTACCAATTTGGAGGCCATATACGTTAATGCAGACTAGCATTCAAAAACTTTGATTTGATTTAATGTTATATATGACTAATTTCGTTCATTAATAAAACGATGTCAAGTCGCTTCAATTAGGATTTACTTGGTGTGTATGTTTCTTACTGTGTGATGTGAATTTTCATCATTATGTTATTATATGCGACTCCTATTTTGGTTAATAATAAATTAATTAAAAATAAATTTTTTGACAATCGATTTATGATATGTATATTTTTAATAATTTCATATGACAAGTAGATGTCTAAGTATTCAGAGCGTATTTAATGCATTTTGTTATTTTTATTTAAATAAACTAGAGCTTACAGCTGGATTTGAACCCCTGGCGTCTAGAATGTTGATTCCATATCGTACCGCTACGTCAAATCTGAAATATAATCGAGAGCTAGCTTTACCCTAAGATGTGCTTGCCAAGTACAATCCCTAAAATAGCTTTGTGTGATCTAAAAATAGCCCACGACTATCCTTATATGATATTAAATGCGCTCTTAACAGCAGTAAATACACTGCATTTAAAATACTATCGGAACTGTTTGGTCGAGAACTAGATTTTCAATCGTATTTAAAAAAAATATATATTCATCACTAATGCGATTATTTTTAGTCATCCATACGATTGAATATGAAATAAAATCAACATACTTCTGACATTTTTGCGACAATACTAGCAATGACGCCAGTTCTTCAAAAAACATATATGTTTGATTTTATACTTTCATTATTTATATGCGTATATTGCGAATTAATTAAACAAATATCAAAAAAATTATTTTTTGTTTATTGTTGGTTTGCTTAATCAAAAATACTACCGCTACATAAATACAAAACGAGTTCTAACAAACAATCTTTGAACAACTGTTAATGCCAAATTCACTAAATAACAATGGCAACACTGATACGTCAAATACAGCAAAACAAACTTGAGCAGAACCGCGGCTTACGCAAGTGCAATCTGTAGTTTTCCGGCATTGTTTTTGTTTTATTTAAATTGAATTCGTTCTCAAAAAGGTAAGCAATATTACTTATTTATGATGTAGCATAAAGTCATTGATTTCTCTTCATTCTAGATGTATACTGTCGTTCAATTCGTTGAAAATCAAAAATTTAAAGTGATGGCTGTGCCGTCAGGATGGGTAAAGAAAAATTATTTATTTTGGCCCAAACTATCGAATGTAAAGATCGAAGCCTTGCGTGTCAGCGGAGATGCTTATGATGGCCCCACAAAAAAAATACCCATGATTATATTTAAAAGGTTCAAAAACCTTTTACTAGCGGAAGAAGCAGCCGAAGACCTTTCGAAACGGGAAGTTTCTGACGTAGACAACAAACGAAAGCGTCTCAAAGGGATGAAAAAACCGAAACTAGCCAGCCAAAAGGACTACAACTTGATGATAAAAGGTAAGATAGACTTTTATTTTGTTGCAGCATAAATTTATTCAAAGAAAAACGTATTTTTAGATTGCGGCAACATGACGCAAAAAGTTTTTTTCGAGGCCAACAACAGCAAACCTGAAAAACCAAAACTGCTTTCACACGGCGGTGATCCTGTTGAAAATCACAACCCACAGCTGGTGAACTAGTGAAACAAAATAGTATTTCAGTGATTGCGCAAACGAGTGATACTTCGGATACTCCTTTTGAACGGGATGATGCTGCTACGGTACAACTAGTCCAATCCATGGTGAGTATAGACATGGTGAAACGCAACTGACAAACAGTAGGCGAAGTGGAGTAAAAGCTTTTGTTGTGCAGGCAGGAGACGCACGGTGCTCTGTGACGTAGTAAGTTTGCAGCTTTTTCTCGTTGCTTTGGTTTTATAAACAGCAACCAAAGCAACGAAGGTTTGTTACTGATTGTTTGCTAGCTGCTACAACGAACGGTGACATATTTGTTCTGTTGAAAACTAAAACTAAGGTAAGTAATACCGTTATAATATTTCTAAGCGGTTCTAATATTTTCTTCTTAGATGCAAATTCACCCAAATGCCGGCCAACCAGTACGCATCTAGGCTCGCATTCCTTTTTCTGCCTTCTAGTGGGATGACGAATGCGTCATCTCCGAGCTTAAAACCACTGCAGCGGAGTAGAATTTAGGTGTTGGAAGCGGCCACGAAAAACTAGTACAAATTACCGCCACCTTCATTACTGGTGCTTCTAGCAGTAGTAATGGACCGTGCGTTACCCTCGCTACCGCGCATCCGAATGCGGCGTCACAGCAAGTGTAAATTTTACGAAGCCATCGTTACAGAAAGGAACACTTCAGGAAGGCGTCGTTGCCGTTGAGACAGAACCCCAAGTTCAAACCGTTTAAATTGTCTAGAAAATCATCCCCGTCGAAACCGGAATATGTAGAAATGCCTATCTAAACAACCCACCCTAAAGCCAGGTCGGAAAACTCTGATCCCTCGGAGGCGAGAATAAAGTGAATAAAAATGGACAATGATCAAGAAGCAGATGATTCGTACTGTTATACATTATTATTAAATGATACTTAAATAGAAACATTTGATAGAAATAAAAATTTATTGGATAATCCAATTTCTGATTTCTTTTTACAGCATACAAAAGAACTGTATTGTAAAGCATAGTAATAAATTGTTTTAAATTTTCATGCAGCAAGAACTGAATGTGTCTGATGCTGCTGAACCTGAACTTTACGTCTGATGCTACGTGGAATGTAAAACTTTGTTTCAAATTTAATCAGGCGATTACTCAATGGAGATTTGCACTTATGCTCCGTGTCATAATCTCTATGTTACGCTATGTCAAGAACGTCACCACTAGAAAAGCGCCCTACGCCTGCCATGATGTTGTTGTACATATAGCACAAGCACGTGCTTTAGACTATAAGCTTTTGTAAAAAAAATTCCTACGTCACAGGCCTTCTTGGCTTTTTTCAATATGACTGCTTCTACTTTTTGCCATATCGTTTCACCATGCTCTATACGCCATGGTCCAATCAAGTCTCGCTTTCACGCAGCATGCAAAATCCGATACCGTTGTACTACCATGTTCAGTGCAACATTTAGGAAACAGCCAGACCTCAAGGGATCAACCACCGATCACAGCAGATATATTGGAAGGTACATATTTCATAGTGATATCTACTCTAAGCATAATTTCAAAATTTGTTTTTCAGCAGAACTGTCTCCAACACAATTTGATACTAAACCATTATATATAGATCATGAAGGGGTCATGTACTACGCACCAGTTGTCGAAAACGAAACCGTGGACAATCCTCAAATAGCAGGTATGCAATGTAAAGCTATGTGACGATATGATTATTATTTTCTATCGTTTCTTGTATAAACGGAATCGTATCATTTGACACTAGCACAGTACAACAATCTTCCGAATAAAGCGGTAAGGTGTTGTGTTCTTATAACAATTTCTCAATACCTATCACTAATGAAGCTGATTTCTGTTGTTGACAAGTTTACAATAGAGCCTAAGAATGTATGAAAATATACTTCATTGGTTACAGGACAGCAATGAGCGCGCAACACCAACACCACCTTATTCGGGGAATTGCTGTACATGCAACATGCAATGCGACAAAAAGTAGCAGTTTCGATAGCATTTAATTATGTGCAACGAAAAGAGTGATATTTTTTTAATTTTGTAGAAACGATGAGCTACGAGCAGATGAAAGTAGACTTAAAGAAGTTCATGGAATCGGCTGTCGAGGAAGTTGTTGAAAGATGCTTTCAGACTAATTTTGCCCGGTTTGCTGCCTTATTGGAGATTCAGAGAAAGGATGATTCTATTGAGCCACAACCTGTGGATGCCGTGGAAAAACATGCTCGTATTAGCACCGAAGACGAGCTAGCTGACTGGAACATAAAGCTTAACAGCAAAGAACTATGTCGAAAATATGTAAGTGTTTTGGTCTAGGAAAAAAACTTGTCAATTCATAAATTGTTCGTATATTTCAGTTGGAGTATTTCTCAAAAATTATTATCCCCAGCGCCTATAAGGAGAAAGGTGACAATGCTTGTTATACCTTAGTGGATTGTTTGTTTACGCGGGATTTTTGGACTAAGATGACGTGGACCGGAATCAGTCGTGGCAATAAAGCAAAAAGGGGATTTCGTGAATACGGAAACGTGACCCAGCTTCTTTGTAGCATTGTGCAAATTGGAGACCCATCATATACTGCACGTAAACTGGAGATGTTTTGTCGAAATCGCCTTTTCAGATATTGCAAGTCTCGGTCTACCAATCGTCAGCTTAGAAGGTCTGCATGTAGAAAAAGACGTGGCTACAAATCACCGAAGGAAACGGAAAAAACGCGCGATGAGGATAAGAGAACAGGAAATTCGAATGAATCAATTTTTGCCGAAAGCATGGAGAATGATTCTGAATTTAATTCAGACGACGATAGCGAGGATGCTGGAATGGAGTCAACCGATGATGAAAATGAATTTGAGTGCAGTGCCGAAGACGAGTAATTTCGTTAAAATTTTATTAATTTTCAACAAAATTACAATTCAATTTAATTAAATACTCGAACGATTGCATACATTTTCAGAAATTTTCACGAGCTCTTTCTAAATATTTCAAAATTGCCTTTGTGTACGATTTTTTTTGCAAGTTATTACTTTTATTGAAACGATTTCATGTATGTGTATTATAGAATTAGTAAATGATTCAAAAAGATATGTTTATGTCATAACAATTTCGTTTGCTGTATCTTTAAAATTGAAATGAAAATAAAAACAAGCAAGTAATAAATGCTAATAAACAAATTGTGTTAGTATATTATTTGATATATTAATGATTTAACAGTTTTATTGAATAGTGTGGATTAGGGGTACAAATACTGTTCCTTCTTTTCTAACCAGAGCAACTAGCTTGCAGAAAACGTGTTTACTCTCAAAATAACTTGGCGATTTTGAGATGTTTTCTGAATTCATTTTTGCAAAATATATTTGAAGAAGAGATGATTTGAACGGCTTATGGAAGAAGTCACTTTTGAATATTACTTTCTGACCTTCAATGAGCCATACTGTATCTCTCTGTATAGCTCCTGAGACTCCTATAAGTTCGAATCGGTTAGTTAAAAACCATTTGTCTTTGAAATCAGTGCTAAGAGTGAAATCTGGAAATAGTATTTTAGTTTTAGTGCCTTTTCTTTCGACTGATATTTGAGATAGGTTCTGATTTGGTAAGAACTTTACTTCCTTGGAACCATCAGATACTGTTGCTTCTGATATTCTAGCTGCAACTTGTGCCAATGGATTGGGCCCGGTTTGAACTAATTTTTTTATATAATGCATGTAGTTTTCAAATGGATACGCAGACAGATAGGGCAACGGCCCAAAGTACTCAACCTCGTCGACTAGATGGCATAGGTTATGAATATTGCTCGTTATGAATTCAATCCCATACAGTGATTTATAATTCTCAATGAAATCTAGCAACAATGATCTAGCTACTGGAATGAGATATGCGTATTTCTTAGAAGAGCAAATTCTAACTGCACAAAAAAGGAATAGAAAGTGATCGTAATACTTTTCAGGAAGGTAATCATTAAGAAAAGCTATGCCCACATAACTCAACAAATTTCTATACTCCAACCCTTTCCACAGAGCGACATATTCCAGGGATCTCATCTGGCGATGGATTTCCATCGGAAACTTGATATCAAGTAGAATTTCAGATATTTCTTTTTTCTGGTTACAACTCCACTTTGCCTTCATAGACATTGATCCCGTGCGCCATGAGGTTAGTAACTTCTTCATTACTCCGAGTTCCAGTAAATGCAACGAATCTCCTACAATAACGTCTCTAATCATATCAATCGGTAATTTTAACAGTGGCGTGCTATTTCGCTGATGATCCAAATATTCCATCGATCGGAATTTTTCGTCGGTTCGCTCAGGTGCATTCAACTGTGGATACGTCATAGTTCTAGAGATATGACTGTACCGACCTTTTGTAGTGCATTTTATGCATCCGTACTTTCCATTGAAGTTTGTAACCCCTTTAATAAACGACCTGGCCGGAGTGTCACAAATAAAACAACGGATTGTAATCGTTAGTTTGTATCCATTGATGGTGATTCCGGACTTCAACAATGGGAGGAGTTCGTCAACAAAAGGGTTTAAGAATTCATTAACATCTTTAGGTTTTCCAGTCCCATAGTATATTCCTACTGCGAATGGTTGAATACTAGGGTACTCGTGGATATTGCATAGTATTGGCCAAAAGTTTTTCGTTGTACTTTTATAGATAGGTAAACCGTCAACGTTTACATTAACAGAAACAGTCAAATGAGTAGTAATATTGCGAAATATCCTCTTGACGCACGTCTCGAATCCCTGGTGCCAATATTGGCCATTTTCATGCATGATATGAATTGTGACATTCCTTGGCGTTTGCATGATTGTACGTGGGTCTTTTGGAAGATCTAGTCCAAGGTTAATGTTGAGCACGTTTATTAATGACTTTAGTGCCAGCTGCGAAATTTGATGATCGGATGACCACTTCCGGATGTCTGAAATGATATTCCTCTCACCTACTATTTGATGTTATTGACATGATCAAAACAGATATATTATAAGTTTACCTCCTTGATTAAGTTCGTTTGTAATATTTTCCTTTCGGTTATCAATGTCTACAGCGTAATCTACAGCAAATTTTGGTTCTTCTGGCTGGTCAATGGTTATGTTTGTGCCAGTGTTTATTAAACCTTTGTAACGATCGCGATATTTTTTTAGCAGTCGACTGTAAGTTCCACGTTTTCGTATTTTTTTAAATTTATTTTGTGAGATTATGTTAAACATTTTTAAAATCTGTACATTTACGCGTACCAAGTACCAACAGTAATGAGCGTTATTGTTGACAATTTTTATTTTACAACCAACCTCAATCGATGTAATCAGAGAAAATGTAAACTTAATTGGGATTATTACTATATTGTAATACGACGTAGAATGCTATTTGAGCTAAGGTTGTATATCATTCATTAAACGATTGACTTAGGATTTAATGAGAATTTTTATGGAATTCAATTATGCATTTAAGCGAGAAAATTTATGAAATAGTTTTGAAGTCGGATATGATCGCATGCTTGATTTTTTATGACAATGCGACGTAAGTCGGTTGGCGGAATATACGATTTTGATTTAATGTTTATTTATATGCGATATCAAGCATACTTTGATATACGATATCTGGTTATCTGGGTACAGAGACAACCAACAAAACGGTAGCTGCACTCATTTGGTATCTAAATCATTAATCTATAACTATTAATTAGCCACTGTGAAACTACCAACAAATTTAAGTCCATTAAACACGTCACCTTACCTAATGCTTCGCAACAACCGATTCGATCTATTTGTCAAAGCTTCAACTAAAAGTAAAGTTTACCAGCAGCAGCAGCGGCTACCTACCCTACCGTTTGACGGCAACGAAATTAGTTTTATTCATCTCCTCTTATAGACGCCGCCACCGCCGGTCGCTGCAATGTGCATAACCCGAATTGAGCGCACTGCAATTAATCTACCATGCCAACCGAACCCTAGCTAGCGGCCACGGCAGATGCACTTGACGCCAACGTGCAATGCATGAGTCGATTCGTCACCATCGTCGCTCGCCGTCGGATGACTTGAACGCGCACCAAGCGTACAGAACCTTAATTTTTAATTCGAAAATTTCCCTCACCTTCCGATAATTGCCGTTCGATTAAACCTTCGTAAGAAGAAAAAAAAGCAGAGAGACCGATCTGGCGCGGTAGCGCCAGCAGTGATTGGGCTTTGTCCTGGCTGTCGTGATTACGTGGTTGATGTTTTTATTAATTTAATTTTTTTATTCCTTTTGCTAGCGCAACATTCCATCTCTCGACATGAATGGGCTATTATTGAAAACTCAACTCATTTCCACGGAGAGTAGGGTTGGAGGCAAAAAACTAATCAAAGCGTGAATATGAATTTCTCTGCTCTAAGCGACATCAAGCGGTTATAACTACAAATACTCTAGCAGCTGCAACCTTGAGCAATTTCCACAATAAAGTGTTTTAATCTTACCCTTTTTTCGCATAGCCGTCGATCGCATTGGAAAATAATCACCAACAGCTGCGAGTTGTAGCAGAGTTGAATTAGGTGTCAATACGGAAATTTTTCCTTTCAACATCTGCCTTCGACACTGTCGAATGCTGATGCTGACCGTTTGACATTTCGACAACGCAGCGAGCTGCCTCATCCGTGTCGCCATCGCCACGCCAGCAGATGAGTAATTCGCGCAACTCACCCCTTTGCTGCCGTTATCGTTTCCATTCGCAGTCTGTGGGATTTGATTAACAGGTTTTTACCTTTCATCGCGCAGACAACGGCGGCCGTTGGCTGGAATGCGGTCGTCCCCTAGCTTAACAGCTTACGGGACGTTATTTATAGCAAAAGAAGTACCAGATTAAACCTAGCCATTTATTCACTGCACTAAAAGGGTACATTTCAATTACAATCACTCTGGGTTGCCTCCCGTCGCGGAGTAGCCGACCATCGCCACCGCCCCCGCCGGCATCTGTGCTTCGGCGGCGCTTTCGCGCATCGCAAGCCACTCCACCGGGTGCATCTTTTTCCGGTGCGAGTGCATGTTGGCATTTGAGTTGAACGTTTTCGGACAGAAGCTGCAGGTGTACAGCATATCGCCGGTATGCCGCGATGCCACGTGTTCCCGTAGGTTGATATCTTTGTTAAAGCACTTGCCGCACCAAGTGCACTTTTTGTTCCTTACACCGTGCGTATTCTTAACGTGCGCCCGGTGGGCGCGAAGATTCGGCGACATGCGACCGCATTGCTCACACTTCACTTCACCGACCACGTGCATTCGGACGTGCGCCCGCCAGTATTCGCGGTTCTTGAACCTGCAAAAGTAACGAACACGAACAAACACAAGAAAAATGATTAAATAATCGAGGACGCTTGACCCCGCGTCTCCGCCGCCGGCGGTTAACCACACTTACCATCGTAGACAGTGTTGACACTGCATTTTAAGCTGATCTGGATTTTCGTGCTCGATTTTGTGCCGCTTAAACTCGGACTGCAGGTGGAAAGCCTTGGCACAGATGTCGCACACGAACTGCGGCTCCCGGTGTTTCTTGCGAACGTGCATGTACAGGATGTGGTGGCTTTTGAACCTGGACGGAATGGGAAAGAAAATGCTTGTTACTGAAGCACAGTTAGGAGTTTTTTCCAACGGGATTTCAATCCTATTTAGTCTAGAGGTTTCAAATATACCAGTCAATACTTATTACTGCTTAAATAATTAATTTTTAAAAGTATGGGAACTTAAAAGATTCAGCCTCTAGATAGTTGATTTTCTTTTTATTATTATTTAACATACTGTTTCAAAACAGAATCTAACAAGTTCTTTAATACGCTCTTTATTTGCCTCTACATTTCTTGGCCTATCAGTCATTAGCTTATCCTTCTTTGCTGTAAGCTCTTTCACTTTCCGTTCCGGTTTCTCTTTCACTTCGTTCGTTTTCTTTATGCTTTCTATCATCATTTTTCTGTGTCCGCAATGTTGATCCATATTTCGTTCGTACGTTACCAGCATATTGTACATTTACACGATATTTACATATCGTGTAGCATCACTGACCTTTCCTTTATTTGTTATTGCATCATAAACAATTCTTTACGACGTCAGACTTTTTTCCGTTTGATTCACAATCAAACACTTTTGATTAATTGAAAACCCTCTCTCTAGGCTCGCGTTGAGATGCGAAAGAATCAGTGTTTTTGTAACAAATAAACATACATAATTTTGAAAGTTGTTTCTTGGACTGATCAATTAAATTAATCTGGAAAGCATCCAATCCATCGAATCCACAAAGCATCGCTGCAGTTGCACAATTTTGTTCAGTGTTTCATGTTATCCTACTACAAACTCACTACAGTCAGCCAGCATATTCACTATAGTTCCATAGTTCAATACGAAGCAATGCCATATGTAATTAAATGGCTCGTTTTTGCCCTTCCCCGTTCTATGCGGTGTGCTATCTCCCGATCGGGAAATATCTTTATGAAAATCAGAACATCGGTACCTGAACTACAGTAAGAACTGTTAATAAAAATGGTTTCTAGAGCCCGTATAATTTCAGCTGCAATAATCTGTCGATTCTGGTTTTGACGAATGTAGATGATTTTGTAGCAAATCATGGAGAAATCATCGATTTTTAAGCTGGTCTGCCGGAATTCAAATTCGTGTTGATGACCTTTTCCTTGCTCGTGACTAGAAAAGGATGCTGTTTCCACGCAGTTTATCCTGAAACTGCGATTACACCGCCACTTACAACGAACTGAACCAGAATCTTTTGGTTCAGAAGTGCACCATAAAGCCTGTTCTTCATGCCGCGATGGGCAGCTTGTCGTTCGTTTTCGTACTTGACGTATTTAATTTAATTACTTTCCCCTTACCATCCCTGGATCAATTCTAGAACCACCGTTTCAAAAAATATTAATAGATATGCTTGACCGCATTTCAAAGTCAAGACTAAAACCATGAGGCTGGTCTATTTCATAGGAACGGAACCTTTGCCCGAAAA
This sequence comes from Sabethes cyaneus, assembly GCF_943734655.1. NCBI lineage: Eukaryota > Metazoa > Arthropoda > Insecta > Diptera > Culicidae > Sabethes > Sabethes cyaneus. The sequence goes on along the minus strand of NC_071353.1, from coordinate 149,568,164 downwards.
CCCGCGCTGAGAATCGCAACTAACACACTGACAGATGAACAGCGTCACGCGCAGTACCTTGTAAGTCGCAAGGGCCTGCATAGTGTCGTCGTCCTGCCAGTAAAAACAAGTTAGATTAAGCGGGTGTTGTGGGCTCGAATCCGGTTATAATCTCAGATTTTAGCTTGGTTCGATCCATGCACCTTCCAGCATTGGACAAAAGGTAGAAGTCACAACGACTATTTGTTAAGCGTAGCTACCAATAATCCCCGCCCCACACCTTTCCACTCTGTTCCCAACATTCCAAAAAAAATCATTACTTTCCCCTACCGTCCCTTCATCAATTGTAAAACCACCAAAAGATAAAATTCAAAAAATATTAAGTACCTATGTAATTCGTTTTGATTTCTTTCAAAAAATGAATCAATCTCGACGTGAAAACGAAAAATTACTTGTTTGAGAAGAGAAAACAATGCTTAGACTACCGAGTGCGAATTATTAGTGTGATATTTTTTCTGATTTACCGACTAAGGGAGATATTTTTTGTCGACTAAGGGAAACAATGAAGCGCGGGACTGTTCGAGGTGCTTAAGCCACGTAACAGTGGTGAATTGACATGAAAGGGTTGGCCGCTCAGCGAGGCTATCCAGCTTTTTACGAGCCATAATGGCGGACCTGTTCGTAATATTTGAACGGCATTTTTGACAATTCCCTAATAGATCGCACGTTTTCTTTCCGCGCGTTCACGGTAAAACTAAAGGAATGTACGGAAAGAAAACATGCGATGTATTAGAGAAATGTCAAAAATGCTGTTCAAATATTACGAACACGTCCGCCATTATGGCTCGTAAAAAGCTGGATATGCTCGAAGCGTCCCAGTAAACCATTTGGTTTGTATATCTCGATTGCAACTGAGGTATACGAAATCATATCTGAACGAAAAAGTTATATTTCACGCCATATAAGAACATATATGTACCAAAGTGGAGGCGATATATGTGCGAAAATTTTGACAGCTATTTGTAATTCTATTTTGCGCAGTTTTTATAACACGCAACTAAATACTCCTGAATATATGATATCCAGCTTTTTACGAGCCATAATGGCGAACGTGTTCGTAATATTTGAATAGCATTTTTGAGAGTTCGCCAATCCAGCTTTTTACGAGCCATAATGGCGGACGTGTTCGTAATATTTAAACAGCATTTCTGACATTTCCCTAATACATCGCACGTTTTCTTTCCGCGCGTTCACGGTAAAACTAAAGGAATGTACGGAAAGAAAACGTGCGATGTATTACGGAAATGTCAAAAATGCTGTTCAAATATTACGAACACATCCGCCATTATGGCTCGTAAAAAGCTGGATATGAAGACACGCACGACTGCAAAACAACTTATTGTTCACTTCGATTTGACATACTCTAATCATTATCCAGCTTTTTACGAGCCATAATGGCGGACATGTTCGTAATATTTGAACAGCATTTTTGACATTTCCCTAATCCATCGCACGTTTTCTTTCCGTACATTCCTTCAGTTTAACCGGGAATACGCGGAAAGAAAACGTGCGATGTATTAGAGAAATGTCAAAAATGCTGTCCAAATATTACGAACCCGTCCGCCATTATGGCTCGTAAAAAGCTGGATACAATTCCAATGTGAAATTGACATGAAAACGATTTAATGTGAACTTTCTATTACGATTTTGTGTTATCTGGGGTGCCAGACTCTCTCATAAGAATGTCATTAAATGAAATTAAAATCATTAAATTTTGTTGACAAACAAAGTCCCCACGCGACGGCCAAAAATGTATGCGCGAGAGGTAGGCTCGACGAACAGCGCGAGGTCTGCCGCTAGGCAGAGTAAGACGGAGCTACCTCGAGAAGGAGGAGTTTCCTTAGGGAGAGGGACACTTTTAGCGAGTAGGAAATAACCTTGTAGATTAAGTTTGAATAAATGATGAATGATTCGGTTTTGACACGCCGACCCGTCTGGTCGGTGATAGGAAAACGTTTTTGTTTTAATTTAATTGAAAGAAAGAGAAAGGGGTACACACAGAGACTATCAAGTCTTTTCCGAGCCATAATTTTTGAAATAGACTGAATACATCGCTAGTTTTCTTTCCGCCTGTTCCTCTTGTTTAACTCTTGTCTTGTTTAAGCTGGATAGGAGATCGAGGTACTACCCGACTAAAGGGCCACACAATGCTGCATCAACGCGCCCGTCAGTGTTATTCTGACAGTTGTTCCATGGGTTTACTGTCAAATGTCGACCAACATTTGAAAAGGGCGAATAAGCCAACTATCAAACAGACAGAACGAGGGTTATTTTTTGCTGCAGCAGCATAGGAAATAGAACTCTCACTCGTTCTGTTTGACAGTTGGCTTATCCGCCCTTTTCAAATGTTGGTCGACAAATTGACGCTGACGAATGTGTTGACGCAGCATTCTGTTTGGGCCTTAACACCGTTGTTATTAAGTTGTTATGGTAACTGATTATATGACTTCTTCGGGTTAGAAAACATGCAATTATGCTTTGCCCAGCGTTCGATTGCAGCGAGATCACGGTTAACACATGATATGAGTCTGTCTACTTCTGCGATTGGCCCTTAGATATCCAGCTTTTTACGAGCCATAATGGCGGACGTGTTCGTAATATTTTACAGTATTTTTGACATTTCCCTAATACATCGCACGTTTTCTTTCCGCGCATCCACGGTAAAACTAAAGGAATGTGCGGAAAGAAAACGTGCGATGTATCCAGCTTTTTACGAGCCATAATGGCTGGTTCATATTTGAACAGCGTTTTTGACATTTCCCTAATACATCGCACGTTTTCTTTCCGTACATTCCATTAATTCTACCGTGAACGCACGGAAAGAAAACGTGCGATGTATTAGGGAAATGTCAAAAATGCTGTTCAAATATTACGAACCCGTCCGCCATTATGGCTGGTAAAAAGCTGGATACATCGCACGTTTTCTTTCTGTACATTCCTTTAGTTTTACTGTGAACGCGCGAAAAAAACGTGCGATGTATTAGAGAAATGTCTAAATTTCTGTTCAAATATTACGAACACGGAACACATAATGGCGCACGTGTTCGTAATATTTGAACAGCATTTTTGACATTTCCCTAATACATTGCACGTTTTTTTTCCGCGCGTTCACGGTAAAACTAAAGGAATTTACGGAAAGAAAACGTGCGATGTATTAGGGAAATTTCAAAAATGCGGTTCAAATATTACGAACACGTCCGCCATTATGGCTCGTAAAAAGCTGGATAGTGGGGGTTCTGTACCTGATTTAGTTGCTGATGTACGCCAGATAGAAGCAATTCGTTTGAACGAGGAGTACTACAGTCAAAAATTCATTCAACCGGAATCAACTGTCATCGCTCCTGTCAGAGCTGATTACCATAGAAGTCAACCATCGTACAACCGTTTTAATCCTCATCAGCGAAACAAAACGACTCGTCAGGTTTTATCAGGGCGTCGGCCCGTGTACAACTCGCGGTATAATACATCTGTTGGATGGCGTAACACTAATCGTGATTAGTCTGAATCTCGAGACATGCAACCGGAACGATCGCGCATAATGAACTGCTGGCGATGTGGCAGGCCGTACCATTCTTCCTTCGATTGCCCGGATATTGACAAAACGTGCAAGAGTTGTGGTCAAGTGGGCCACGTTCAGAGAGTCTGTCGTTATACCAATGAAACTCAAAGCCATGGAGAACGCAAGCTAGAAGCAATCAAAGCCAGACCCCAAATGGTAGCTGCCGTTGATAAACTAGAAATGGAGGCCAAAGATGCTGAGAATGTAAGTCAAACCACAGAAAAATAGTTTGTGAAATTGATTGACAATACGAGATTAATTTGTTACTGTTCGCCTTATGTTGATTAGTTGATAAGATGTTTAAACTTACATTATATTATTCAAACCATTAAATAAATATTTTTTTGATCAAATCTATTTTATTAAGAACCAGTAATAGAGAGAAATAATCTTCCGCTGTTTTTTCCTCTAAGCGTTGCAGATCGTTAATCCTGTTATGCAGGTGATCGACGTGTTTCGTAACCTTGGCTTTGATAGCTGTCACCTCTGAGTTTGGCTCAGAAAGCTGAGCTGAGAGTTCTCAAAAACTAAATTCGAATTATCGCGAAACCTTAGTAGTTTTGACGCCAATCACGAAAACGATTATTAATTATTTTTTTTACACAAAAAATCCGCGATATTACACTTGTTTCTACATAGATTTCTCGACGTTTTCATAGCACTAAAAAATACTGCACTCGCTTCCGAAACGCCATTTTAAAAACTTTTACACTTTTACTTTTTTTCTGACGGTTGGAAAAATAATTGAACACTAGTGGATGAATATACAATAATTCGATACAATTATTTGTGGGATAACCACCAATCCAGTTTTTTACGAGCCATAATGGCAGACGCGTTCGTAATATTTGAACAGCATTTTTGACATTTCCCTAATACATCGCACGTTTTCTTTCCGCACGTTCACGGTAAAACTAAAGGAATGTACCGAAAGAAAACGTGCGATGTATTAGAGAAATGTCAAAAATGCTGTTCAAATATTACGAACACGTTCGCCATTACGGCTCGTAAAAAGCTGGATATCGAGCTGCAGTGAACGTCAGTGACAACATGTCCTGGGCTCAAAATTTGACAGCGGGCCCAGATCAAGCTGCTGGCAGTCGAGTGAAACGAAGTGATGAAATGCTTTTTCATTTTCGCTCATGCTGAGATGTTGGCGTCAAAAACATGGTTGCCCGTCGATGGGGTGGTTAAAAGTTATTCAAATCTGTGTCATGAAATTTATTAATTTTGCCACTTTCAGAATCTCCAAAAACAGTAACGTCACATTGATATTACCCCTCATAATCAGAAACCTCAAAAACATCGCACAAATACTGACAGTACGCGCGATGTTCTTTCCGTTTTGCTTTTCCTTAGCGCCTTTCAGCCTCAGCGTACTCGGTAAATCGTAAACAAACTTTACTTCCTATCAATTAAAATTATCAATCGGCACAGAAATTACGCGTTTATTTGCCGAAAACATTAATCCTGTGTGCTCCGATCGGAAGAATAATGGCAGCACCCGAGGACAGTAGATGTTTAACGTGCTTTCGCGGAACGGAAAGCGGATATTTTGTGGACATTCAAAACGAGGAAAACAAAGTTGTGCCGGAGGCTTTGAGCAAACATTTTTGGTTTACGGTGAGTTTGTTGGGACCAAAATCTAGACCTAAGCTTAAATTGTTTATTTCGCTCGCTGAACGAACAGGTTGAAGATTTCGACGGTGCGATACTGTGTCAACCGTGCTGGGATCAGTTGGATAGCTTTCATCGCTTCTATGGTTCCGTCGAGGAGCTGTACCGAGTGCAACAGCTCAATTCGGTGGACGTTAAACTGGAAGTGGAAATATGTCAGGCTGAGGTAGAGGTAGAAGAAGCCGACAAAGAACAGCTGTTACCGGACGCTTTTGAAACAGTTTTATCGCCTGAACGTAATGAAAGTGAATTGGAGATTGGAGAACCATCGGATTACGATGAGCCATCGGAGGAGGAAGAGGAACCACCAGAAGAAGAAAAAGAAGAAGTAAAACCGTTGAGAGGGAAACGAGCTAGCACTTTAAGGGCCGTCCAAAGCAAACCAAAAAAGAGGACCTACACTAAGTCGGTTCCCAAAACGGCCGAAGAGCGCCAGGAGGAAGACGAGATCATTCGGAAGCACGTTAACTGCACGTGCGAACAGTGTGGCCTAACGAGTGAAACCTTCACCGGGTATCTGAGGCATGCGCTCGAAGCGCACGGCAACCGGTCGGCGTTTTTGTCCTGCTGTGGCCGAAGGTTCTACAAAAAGATTCGCCTCTACCATCATGTTCAAACGTTTAACGATCCGGAAACGTTTCGCTGCTACGAGTGTAAGAGAAATTTTACCAATGAGGAAGGTATTCGGAGGCATTTGAAGGAATATCACGCACCGGAAGAGGAACGCAAATATCGGTGCGAGCGATGTGCGAAAAGTTTCGTCTCCGAGTATAAGTACCGGAAGCACATGAATGATCACGAAGATCATGACAATAAAAACTGTCAATGTGAACATTGTGGAAAACAGTAGGTGATGTTTGAGTTAGTTAGAGAGTAGTTTAACGCATTGTTTCTGTAAATTTCAGCTACAAGTCCCGTCACATACTGGCGAATCATATAAAGCTGAAGCACACCGAACCAACGGATTTCATCTGCGATATTTGTGCGAAGGGCTTTCACTTGGAGTCTCAATTTTTAATTCATAAAAAGGAGCATCTCAATCCAGCTGAGCTGAAGATGCAGTGCGAAATTTGTCTGCAATGGTAAGCAAGCAGCGTTTGATTCGATAAAAGTCGATTAATTTATGACTCTTTCCCTCTTAACACAGGTTAAAAAACCGCCCAAATTGGCGACGGCACATGCAAAGCCACGTACAACCGGAGGTTAGTTGCGACATTTGCGGTCACGTGTCGCCCCATCCGCGCGCTCTGATGGGTCACAAGCGGCGCCAGCACGGCAGCAATAACCTGCACAGCTGCAGTTACTGTCCGAAAACGTTCCGCAAGCCGATCAGCCTGAAGGAACATGTGGCCGCCGTCCACATCGGGGTCGTACTGTACACCTGTCCGTTCTGTGACAAGACGTTCAATTCGCATGCCAATATGCATTCGCATAAGAGGAAAATGCACACCACCGAGTGGTTGCAGGAGCGCAATCAGAAATTGTTGCGCGGTAGAGACTGATCTTCGTTTTTTTTTTTTCGTTTTCACGTATTTATAGCTTAGAATAGGCCCAAGTTTGTGTAACTTTACATCGTATTTGGCTCCCAAATGTTGAAAAATAAATGCAATGAGCTTTGTCTTTTTGGAAACAGCCTTCAAGAGTCAACAAAATAAACAAAAACTGAATGTACTTACATTTTCCCGCAATCCTCGCACTTAATCCGCTCGGCATCGCAATCCTCGTGATCCTGCATGTGCTTCTTGTACTTCAACTCACGCACAAACACCTTCGGGCAGCGATCGCACTTGTACTTCAGGTCCTCCTCGGTCGGGTGCATCTCGAACTTGTGCTTATTCTTAGCGTACTCGTTCCGGAAGCAACGGAAACACATCTCACACCGGAAGGCGATCGGATTTTTCAGCGACTGCACGTGCTGCAGCAGCCGCTGCCTCGAATTGAACCGATTACCACAGCAGGTGACAACCGGTTTACGCTTATGCTCCTCCCGAAAGTGACCGAACAGTTCCGCAAACGACCCGACACTCACCCCGCACGGGACGCACTCGAACTTCACATGTTCCAGCATCAGCTTATCCTCCCGCTGGCGCTTCTGGCGCCGTTCCTCCACTTCCGCCTCCTTCTTCAGCTGTTCCTCCGACTTGGCGAACACCCCCGTCTTCAGCTTCAGCAACCGATTGGCATTATTGTACGGCCGTACCGGAACACCCTCCCCGTGTTGCACCCGAAGATGTCGCTTATAACTCAACCCATTATTACACACATAACCGCACTGCTTGCACTTAAATGCCTCCGGATCGAACACATACTGCACATGTTCGAACAACCGAATTCGCGTGTGATATTTCGTTCCACAACAAGTAACCGAATTTATCTTGATCCCGTGCACTTTTTCAACATGAGTAAACAACTGCTTGAAGGTGAGATCCGTTGCTTCACAATGTTCACACGACAGTGTGATATGCTTCCTGATATACTCATCCGGGTAACCATCACCCCGCTTTAGGCGGGGCCGACCAAGGCCAAGGCCATCAGACTCCGACTCCGTCTCTTCCTCCGACTCATAGTCCAGCTCCTCCTTAAAGCTGTCTGCCGTCGCTTCATCCAACACTTCCTCTTGTGTCGTCGCCGTCGCCGTCGTCGTCTTTTCAATCTCTACCTTTGCCTCATCAGCGCTATCTAGTTCTTCTTTAATGTCCGCCAGTTCATTCGCGACTTCAATCAACAGCAATTCCGGTAACATTTCCCCCTCTTCCTGCTTCAGCGAGCATTCCGATCCAAGCAACCTATCCTCGTAAAGCTTCTCCACTGAAGCATAAAATTTGTGAAACAAATCAATACTGCTCCAGCACTGTTCGCATATGCGTGCATCCCTTAGCTCGGGATCCTACGAAGAAAATCCGCATCAAATTACCATTTCGCGAAAAATTATCCCAATCCTTTTAAGCTTACCGTAAACCAAAAATGCTGTTTGACGATAGCGGCGACCGGTCCCTCATCAGTGGTGAAAAAACCACAATTTTCGGCATCGCCGAAACAAGTTAAACAGTGCGGGACTGGCCGTGCCACGATTTCCATGGTTGGGTTTGCACCGAATTTTTCCTTAAACCCGATTTAATAATAAGCCACTAAAATTCCGGATGTCCGTCCATTCGGTCGGTATACGGTGGCAAAACAAAACAAACCTTATTTTTACGCTTTTTATATACACCTTCTGCTGTCGTGCTTTTGCTTTGATGTGCTGCATTCGGTGAAAATTTTGACGTCTCGCGAGCTTCCCACTTTCAATCGATGGGTAGCCCCTCGGCAGCAGCTGATTGAGGATATCACCCCACCCCATCGGCAGGCAACCATTTTTTCGCCGCCAACATCTCGTGTGTGTGAAAATGAGATAGCATGTCAGCATTGCGTTTCACTCAACTGCCAGCAATCTGATTTGGGCCCGCTGTCAAATTTTGAGCCCAGGACATGCTGTCGCTGACGTTCACTGCAGCTCGATACAGCCTGAATTCGTTAATTGGGCCACGACTGCGCTCTAGCTGATTCGCTAATTGGGCCGAATGACAGTTGTTAGAAATTTCTAAACTCGAAAATTCCATACAATTTTGACATTCAAGTTGTCACATAGCCCAATTAGCGAACACCCAATTAACGAACCGCCCAATTAACGAACCGCCCAATTAATGAACCACCAATTAACGAAACTTTGCTGTATAGAGATGTCGATGGGCTGGAGGATATCGACGATTTTTTCGTTGTTGATCTTGTTGATGGTTGTTGGTTGTTAAAGGTTGTTAACAAGGTTAACGAAATGGATCAACAAGTTTTCGTCGAATGAGGGGTGGATCGGGTGGATCGGAATCCGGTAAATCAAAATCCCATCATCAGAAAACCAATGCGGGCAAAGGCATGAATGACCATATTTTTTAGCACAATTTTTCCTTGTTTTCTTTGGAGGTTCCATAGATTGACAAATTGTGCAAATTAGAGAAGAAATCAACAGCTTTTTAAAAATTTCACATTTTGGCATATGCTTAAAGAAAGGGCGCAGCCAGAAATGTTTCCTGGGGGAGGGAGCTTACAAAAATAAATCAGACAGCGTCTGTTTCGTCAAGAAATGGGGAATTATTCTCGGTGAAAAGCTAGTTTGTTTTAAATGGCTGGTAAACGGCTGAATAATGCGTACCGTCGGTGCTTTGTGCACGTGTAGGCATAAAATAGACCCTACAGTGGTTCATAGTCTCTTATTCAGCAACTCCTATTCGTACCTCCTCGTCGTGGTACCAGCCGGGATACGAGTAACTTTGGTGGAGATCGTTGGCTCTCCGGAGAAACAGGGGGTTGGTGAAGCAGGCTTTGCAAGCCGTCACCACGAAAAATACTAAAGCACGGAACGAAGAACAAGGAAATTGTTACTGGAAAAATCGGAATAGACTAGACCCACGCGACGAAAAAGAACTATGGATTGGAAGCTCGGGACTTGGAACTGCCCGTCGAGTGCTCTCCGACGTCTTGAAGAGCCGCAAGTTCGACGTCGTAGCGCTGCGGTGCTGGAAGAGCTCAACGGTACGTACGTTCAGAGATGCGGACATAGCATCTACCAGAGATGCGGCAACACACGAGCTGGGTACAGCTTTCATAGTGATGGGCGAGATATGGAAACGAGTGATTGGGTGGTGGTCAACCAATCCTCGAATGTGCAGGTTGAGAATCAAGGGCCGATTTTTCAATATAAGCATCATCAACGTGTACAGCCCTCACCTCAGAAGTACCGATGACGACAAGGATGAATTCTACGCGCAGTTGAAGACTGAATACGACCGCTGCCCAAAACACGATATCAAGATCGTCATCGAGGATTTCAATGCTCAGGTCGGCCAGGAGGAGAAATACAAACCAGTCATCGGAAGGTTCAGCGCATACCAGCGGACCAATGAAATGGGCCTAGAACTTATCGACTTTGCCGCCTCCAAGAACATGGCTGTACTTACTTACTTACTTATGTGTCCATGTCCGTCGGTCCGGCAGAACAAAGGGATGAAATCAGAGATCTCCACTGCTGACGGTTACCCGCCATGGTTTTCACCTGTCGCCAGGACAGGTTCTCGTCTACAGCCCGGATGTCGTTGGCTAGGCTGCGTCGCTAGGCTAGGCTGTCCTTGTGGATTCCAGTCGAGTGCTTCTTGGAAAGAGTTCCTCATTGGATATCCAGTTATCAGGCCACCAGGCACGAATGATGTATCGCAGGCACCGGTTAATGAATACCTGCAGTTTTTGCGTTGTCTCCGCTGAGACGCACCACGTTTCGCAGGCATACAGCAGTACGGATTTAGCGTTTGAATTAAAGATTCGGGTTTTCGTACGTAAAGTGATCTGGTTTGAGCGCCAAATGTTTCGCAGACCAGCAAAGGCACCCCTGGCCTTCCTGATCCGTGTGGCGGTATCAGTCTTGGTACCACCTGTCTGTCGTATCCGTCGGTAGTTTTGAGCTGAATCCCCCCAACACGATTTAAACGACGTCCGTTCCAGTCTACGTTAGTCCAAAAACTGGCTCTTGTTTAGAGAATGCTATATATCATGCCCCAGTATTCGTATGATTCATGATTTGCCTTCTCCTTGCCTCTTATCGTTCGTACGACGAACTCTTACAACACATGCAACGGAATTTCTGTTACACTGAAGCAAATAAATCAGTTTCATTAGATTTATATTTGCGCTAATTCATCAGGCTTGGCTCGTTCCCTACACCACCATCGGGCGTGGATTGGCTACCAAGATATTTAAAGGCGTCAACCTGCTCAATTTGTTGTCCCGCTACTGTGAAGTTGGTGGAATTGTCAGTGTTCACTACCATAGACTTAGTTTTCGCTACATTGACTGTGAGACCTGCTGCCTGGGAGCTCTCGGAGAGGTCATCTAACTTGCTCTGCATATCGTTTCGGCGTTGTGCGAGCAAGAGAATGTCGTCGGCTAGGTCGAGGTCATTTAGCTGCTCCATCGTTAGAGGATTCCAAAGCAGACTTGTTATAAACACCGCCCGGTGCGACACGGTTGCCACCCGTCCACATACGCACGGCAATGGGTGCTTTCGATAATAGAACGCACTGGCGTTGCTACATACTGGCACGCTCGCCGACAACGCGAAAACCCGATCGAAGTGCCTTGCCTTCGGTTCGGGCACCGTTCTCTTGCCGTGCTTTTGCCGTGTTTTTGCGGTGCTCTAGCAAGTGCCGGCTGGTGTAATGGTACGCCGTTTCGCTCGCGAACTAAATAACCTATCCAGCTTTTTACGAGCCATAATGGCGGACGTGTTCGTAATATTTGAACTGCATTTTTGACAATTCCCTAATACATCGCACGTTTTCTTTCCGCGCGTTCACGGTAAAACTAAAGGAATGCACGGAAGGAAAACGTGCGATGTATTAGGGAAATGTCGAAAATGCTGTTCAAATATTACGAACACGTCCACCATTATGGCTCGTAAAAAGCTGGATATAACTGCTTGGAGCGATACGGTAAAAACTTATGAACGTAACGTAACGATGTAACGCTTATTATGATACCTATCCAGCTTTTTACGAGCCATAATGGCGGACGTGTTCGTAATATTTGAACAGCATTTTTGACATTACTCTAATACATCGCACGTTTTCTTTCCGTACATTCCTTTAGTTTTACCGTGAACGCGCGGAAAGAAAACGTGCGATGTATTAGGAAAATGTCAAAAATGCTGTTCAAATATTACGAACACGTCCGCCATTATGGCTCATAAAAAGCTGGATAGGAAAACATTTAGAAACAAGTTAATTTTTCGATTCAAGGACAGTTTTTCTAACTAATTGTTAATTCGTTTATACAAAGCATCAGATTGTGTTTTGTTCCGGAATATTTAATGTGCGAACCTGCATGTCCCATGCGGGTTAAAAGCTATCCTACTTTCTTTTATCCAGCTTTTTACGCGCTATAATGGCGGACGCTATAAATTGTGTTCGTAATATGTGAACAATTTTTTTGACAACTCTGCATACATCAAAACTGGGCACTCTTCTCCTGTACGGCAGTGTTGCTCTTTCTTTCGTTTACGCAAAAGAAGGAAGGCAATAGTTTTGTTTACATTTCGCACAGTTTTGCTTTCCTTCTTTGACGTAAACGAAAGAAAGAGAACGGTACACACAGAAAAATTTCATGGTAAATTCTACCATTTTAGGGGTAAGCTTGACCAGAAAAATATGGTGGTTTTCAACCGACTGGGAAAACTGGTCTAGACAACATTCTCATAGTTATTTCGACTATAAGCTTGAACAATGGACGCATGGTACGGTTGACCACGCATAGTAGGCATAACTATAATCTGTATACCATAAAATTGTCATCATTACAATGCTTTAGTTATCTTAACCACTTTTTGTATAGTTTTACTGACAAGAAAATAGTCATCTTGGACAAAAAAATAAACGGAACTAGCTGGTTGCAGTGACAATTTTATGGTAAAAATGACCATGTATGGTTGGGACAACTATAATTTAAAACTATACAATTGTCATCATGACAATGGTTTTGTTATCATGACCAGGTTTTGTATGATATTGCTGACAAGAAAATAGTCATCTTAAACACGCAATGAACGGGACGAGTTGGTTGTCGTGACAATTTCGTGGTAAAAATGACGTTATTAACTATTGTTGAAATAACCATGAACGTAGTCATCTCAACTATAAATTTTATAGTTTTTATGATCATTCACGTTATACTTACTCCGAATGAATCAAACGAATCTTTTGCAATAAATGAATGTGGTGCACCTGCAGGTATACTTGCAGAGAAACTTTCAAGTATACTTGCAGATGCACCACATTCAATTATTGCAAAAGATTCATATGATTCTTTCGAAGTAAGCATAATGTGAACGGTAATATATAAATAAATTAGACGGATTTCTCATTATTTCACAATCCAAATAACAAACAATCGGTTATGTCTATACATATATATCGTAGATTACTATAATTTTAACAGGAATTTTACGTACGTTTTTGGTGTGGCTCTGCAGTGTAGGTTTGCTGACTGTGGTTACCTGCATTCCGAGTATAGATTCATCCGCGGCTAAAACCACAATTTGCGATGTTCAGCCTGCAGCAGAGCCGGTCAGATCTGGCATATTTAGCTGGAATATACTGAAGTGAAACCACTGGCTACCTATTAGTTTGAACTGCCTGAACATTAATCGAATGTGGCATAGACTTCACGTTATCCTATTTGGGATGAGAAGCGGTTTTAGACGTGTGCTAAACTAACACATACCAATATTTACCTCAAAGTTGTCGAGCCCGTGTAGCTACTACTCTAAAAATCCTTATCATGATGGCACATCCAATGACGATCATCGGTTATTGGGACTTCGAATAAATTGGAAACATCTCCCGGGGGCATTATGCAGCAGAATCCTGTACGGATGGGAAAATCGATAATCCTGGAAATAGTTTTCTGGACATATGCCGTATTCTTGACTGCAGACAACACGTCTAACTTAAGCCTATCCATGATGCCAATTAACTACAGGATAAGATTCTCCACCGTGCACCATGCATTGAAAATATTGTTATTTCAACTGTTATAAACGGCAAGCAAAGGTGATCTCCGTCAAGTGATTTAACAATTGGTTTCTGATCAATTTCATCAGAACAGGTTGGTACAACCGACATAATTAGCATTTTATATATGTTCGGTTCTAAGGGAAAGTCTGTCATACGGCAATCTAATCATGCCGGCTGTCTTTCGTTGTCTAATGCAGATAAAGAGTGCAATAGGTCTGAAGCAGGCAACAGTAATTCAACTAGCGGAGCATCCATAAAATCAAACTGCAGGAAATCGTTAATTCCCAGCTGAAATATCATTGTGGTCAAATCGGTACGCTAAAGTTTTGGAACCAGCATCGGAAGCGTTTTACGTTCCATTCTAGTTTTTGAGATGAAGACTTTTTGCTCAACAAATCCTGGATTAACCACATAATAAATACCATCGACTGTGAGCGATGTTTTCGTTATGTCCGTTCGTAGTGTGTCAGCAACTTGAATAACAGACGACTGAAATGAACAAAATTGAATAAACATTGAAATACGACAAAAATTAAATACTCACTTCGTTCGTTCGTTGGATATGCCGTAGTTTCGGGGTAGTTTAAAGGCCGGCCGAAATCTTCCGATCAAGTAGGACGTCATAACTGCTGGTAGAAGTATAGATTTTACGATTGAAATATTTCAAAGTCTCGGAGTTGCTAATTGTGACTCTGATCGGTTTTAGAAGTCTATTGTGCTCCAGTGTCTGCTGACGGAAATAGTTTGACGATGGTCTAGCTCAGTGGTGGCCACGGTACAAGCATATTGCGGGCTAAATCAGATCTCCCCAATAGATCCGCGGCCCTAAATGACTTCTGACATTAATAAATTCAACCTATAGTGTCCGTCCGCCATCTATCAAACCAGTTCGCGGGCCGCAAAGGCCAAATTCAAGAGCCGCAGTTTGGCCATCACTGGTCTAGCTGGTGTTACATAGGATGTCATTTTGAATTATTCGACTGAAGGTACCGAAAGTGTAATCCTCAATTCCCGACACGAATCAGCCATCGTTGGCAGTTCCAGAACCTGCTTTTTGTTTGTACGTGTGGCAGGATGTTCGAACTGGTTTGTCTGATCATCTGGATGCTACGCTTGTTCCGCACCTGCCACTCTACCGGTCAGGAAAAATATGTACTAACTTTTGATTCCTGTCGGTCTACTATATTGCCGCTTTCCTCTGTCGAAACGTATTTAGGGGAAGGGCGGTAAAGACGGACACCTTAAGGTAAAGACTCAATATCTACTCAAATATAACTGTATTGATCCCAATTTTTGTATAAACTGAACCTTTAAGTCTCTGTCTAATAAAGTTACAACGTGTGCTGGAAAATTTCTTCCAAAATTTATGCATTTTTAATATTATAAACATCATGTATAAATCAGAGTTTCTGCGCATGGGCGGGAAAGACGGACACTTGATATGGGAAAGACGGACACTCGCAAAAAGGTGTCACGCGTCGTTGAATTATCAGTATTAAGAAAAATTAACATATTTCATAATGTATTTAGGAAAGGATTGGTTTGGGAAACCCCCTTCCCGATCCACCCTTTGAGCGAGAAAATAGAAGGGTTCCCTTCAATATTTTAATTGGTGACGAATTAATCGTTTCTAAAAGTTGGCTCATTCCAACTGCTATATGACTTCTGGTTACTTTTACATATATAATATGGAAGTATTTGCAATGTTAAATCGTTGTTGGGCGTTGTTGTGAACCCATTTTGTTCAAAATCTGTGTGTCCGTCTTTCCCTACCGTTGGGTGTCCGTCTTTCCCGACTTGGATACCATTTTTTCAAACTTCAATAACTTTTTACTGAATATTCAAAAATTCACTAGGTTTCCAATGGATATTCAGTGAAAGATCAAACTAACGCAATGTCGTCGGTTTAGCATGAATATGTTGTTTTTTAACGATTTACCGGGCTATTTTCTTCACGCACAAAATTACATCGGTTAGCGTATATACGCATTTTTTCTTTGTTTTGCTTATAAATTTGTCAGCTACGCTGCTAAAAATCGACAGTTTAGTTCAAAAGTGTTAATTCAATCTATAGAAACATTTCCCATCATTGATTTGCTTCAAAAAATTATTGTTTATGAAATATGACAAGTGTCCGTCTTTACCGCCCTTCCCCTACTTCTGTTTTTTTTGCTGAAATATCCAGTAAAACACTGTACCTGGAAAACAACATATTAGCCTCAACCGTTTGAAACAGTCCTAATCGAGTTCATTGCTGGTCCTAAAAAGAGTTATTATGGTGTATTTGAAGATAATAAAAGATGATTTTTCTATTTCTTTACCTAAAGCACAAATGGTGCTTCCTGTAGTTCGTACGGTATGGAGTTATGATGACGGCGATTAAAACTTTGGATTGATTCTTTTTTTTTCACTGGCCTAATAAAATAAAAAGTTTCACTGGCCTGTGGATTCCGATATAAAACATCTGTTGGTGAGCAAACCGTGATCATTGTATTGTATTTACGACGAATTAAGAAGATCTATGACGTGGATCTTGGACCCGGCAACAATACCGTTCGCACAATAGAGGCTAAATGTTGTGATTGCTGGATGGTGTTGGCTCATTCTTAGTTTTTGTAAAGAGCTGCAATCCGGTTATGTTCGATATTTCGGAAGCAAGTAACAGATGCAAATTTTCTTAAAAATATGTTGCGGAAAATATAAAGAAAAAGAAAATATTGTACCCAACAAATATTTTTGTTATATAACAACTTATCAGGCGTTTGCTACTCGGTATTAGCTATACAATGGTTTTAATAAGGTATATACGAGGGGCAAGACACTGTTGAAAATATATTACTTTTCCCTATGGAAATATTTTTTCAACCTTAATATATTGACCCTTCCCACCCATAATATAACCTAAAGCCCTATAAAGTTACATTTATTTATACATTTATAGGGCTTTAATGGGGCGTAATATATTAATATATGATAAATATTATGAAGTGTCTTCCCCCTCGGGTATATACTATTAAACAAAAATGTTTGTTGGGTATACAGAAAAATGAATTTTGTCTGTTCTGCATGTGCCTTATAGACTAGGAAACTACTAAACCGATTGGAGTGAAAATTTGTATGCGGTTTTTAGGGCCAGGGAAGGTTCTTATTGTACTAGCTAGTGCTGCTAATGAAAATACGTCTGTGCCGCCCAGTTGTAAAGTTTGTACTTCCCAGTATGTATATTAATTAGCATATCCAAGAATCTATGTTTACTAGATCAACGGATAATAGAGTTTATAAATATTTTACTATACTACACAGAGTGGCTCCCATACAAATAAAACCCAAATTTTACATATCTCGAGAACCAATCAAGCAAATTGAACCAAATTTTGGATGAGGTGGGGTTTTCCCTTCTCTGGAAGGGGTTGTACTCACACAAATAAAGCGGATATTTTTGCAAAACTCAAAAACTAATTGAACTCGAGAAAAATTCTTCCATAAACATTAGTCAATATCAAGATCACTAAAAACTGCTTATATACACTAGATGATTCAGGGCGAGATGGCCGCAGGTCGCGAGTACTGCCGGCGGAAGCGCTGACCACTACGAGGGGGGGCAGTCCCCAGAGAAAACACCTCTGTCTAGGTTTATTTGTTTTCCTAGGTCTACTGCCCTCTATTACTTTCCTTCAGTTGGGTCCGAGCGAGCGACGGCGGGTAAGTGAGGATCGCACCCGCGAAATAGTACTTTTCGCTGAAAGGGTTTTCGCGAAATGGTATTCCGCTAACACTATATTCCGCATTATGGTCAACTGAGAATTGGTTTTCCGCGAAAATTCGGCGAAATGTTATATAATCACGGTGAATATTTAAATACTATTAGCTTTATTTTATCTGCCGTAATAATAATGGTGGGAGCAGCCACGTAGCCAGGGGGCCTGGCGGCCTTGGCCCATCCCCCGAAATATTTTGGCTCACATTTTTATCGCGGCACTGCAAGAGATCTGTCGCAAAGGCGAGAAGGTGTGGAGGATCCGTGGCGGTAAAGCCAAATTTTTCCAG
The DNA here is from genome assembly GCF_943734655.1 of Sabethes cyaneus. Classification (NCBI taxonomy): domain Eukaryota; kingdom Metazoa; phylum Arthropoda; class Insecta; order Diptera; family Culicidae; genus Sabethes; species Sabethes cyaneus. The sequence goes on along the minus strand of NC_071353.1, from coordinate 149,550,248 downwards.
AGCGGTGGAGCGATCGACGAGCTGGGAACGGGCTTCGTAGTATTGGGAAAAATGCAGGATCACGTAATGGACTGGAAAGCGATCAACGAGAGGATGTGTGTGCTGAGGATAAAAGGCCGTTTCTTCAACTACACCATCATAAACGAGCATTGTCCATACGAAGGTAGACCCGACGACGAGAAGGAAGCGTTCTATGTGCAGCTGCAGGCAACGTACGACAGCTGCACACGACAGGACATCAAGATCGTCATCGGCGATATGAACGCCCAGGTCGGCAGGGAAGCAATGTATAGACCGGTGATCGGGTCCCATAGCCTGCACACCGATACGAACGACAACGGCCAGCGATGCATGATCACCAGCGATGGTGATCAGAAGCACTTTCTTTTCCCACAAAGATATCCAAAAAGCCACCTGGAGATCACCTGACCAATGAACTTCGAACCAAATCGACCATATTCACATCGAGGGCCGGTTTTTCTCGAATATCACCAACGTACACTCCCTACGGGGTACGGATACCGACTCGGACAATTACCTAATAGCAGTACACGTGCGCTTAAAGCTAGATGCTTCGACCCTCGAAAACGGGTGGAGTATGATACGCTCGGCCGTCAACGGGGTCGCAACCTCGGCGCTAGGAGTGGAAACCTCGAGCGGAACCAAAAAAGTGGTCTCTAGGAAACTCCGGTAATATACGTGGGAAAGGCGAGACCACACGAAGCCAGCTCCCCCTCGATCCAAAGTGTGTTCGGCTACTGGTAGTAAGAAAACTACGGCCTCCATGAGGCAAACCTCCGGTAATTCCGTCTCTCCTAAATGCCAGTGAGCGGAAAAATCACAAAAATACAGTGCAGATAACCTTCCACTTGCGAAAGCTGTTTCGGGCGTAATTTTCGGGAGGTTTATCGAACACGGTGTGGACCTGGCCCTGGGGTGACATTGCGATTCTCGTTTCGAGTGATTTTGGTTCGTTTCGACCACGTTAAATGAATGGGCGAAACGAACTAAAATCACTCGAAACGAAAATGGCAATACCACCCCTGATTCAAGAGCCCTGGGTCTACAAAGGAAGAATACAAGGTATTCAAACAAGAACATGTAAGTTCTTCTATGATGACAAATATGATCCTCCGAGAGCTGCTGTCTTGGCCAACGCAAACATTAATTGTTTGCCCATTACAGAGTTCATCAAACGAGACATAGTGGCGATCAGAGTTGAGGTATCAATCGCCAAGGGAAATCCGATATTATCGTAGCATCGCCCCATTTTCCTGGAGACGTTCCTAAGGTTGCAACTCAAGAGGTTGCGGCGTTCGTCAAATTCTGCATAGAAGTCAACAAAGACTGTATTATCGGCTGCGATGCCAACGCTATCGCATTTTGTGGGGAAGCACCGACCAGGGGTGTGAAATTGTCAAAATTTTGCGGACTAAACATCCATGAATGGCGACAATTTGGAACCAGCCAGCGTATCGAAAATAACAGCTAATAATAGTTAAATTATAACTAAAAGGCTACGTTTAATTGCTTTCTAATTAATTTCAGTTGTTTTAAAACGAATCAACCTTTAAGTAGGTCCCAGCACCAAAGGTATTAAAACCAATGAGTGGGACATGGACAATGTATGTGATTTGACAGCCACACCACCTCGCTGGCACCGACATCAACAATCGAGATGAGTGCCTTTTAGAATTTCTCTCGTTAAACAATATCGACATTGCTAATAAAAACAATGAACCTACATTCATGAATGCTATGAGGCAGGAACGAGGGGGAAGACACTTCATAATATTTATCATATATTAATATATTACGCCCCATTAAAGCCCTATAAATGTATAAATAAATGTAACTTTATAGGGCTTTAGGTTATATTATGGGTGGGAAGGGTCAATATATTAAGGTTGAAAAAATATTTCCATAGGGAAAAGTAATATATTTTCAACAGTGTCTTGCCCCTCGGGCAGGAAGTCTTGGACCTGATCTTGTGAGAAGCTAAGAGGCAAAAGGTTTCGAATTTGTGGGTTTTGCTGATGATTTGGTCATCATGTTTCTTTGAAAATTCGACGACGTGATATCGGATAGAATGCAGAGGGCCTTGGTGTAGTAAAGAAGGCCTGGGCATCAATCCCTCTATAACAACAATTGTTTGTGTTGTTTCACTAGGAAGAAGAAACTGAAATTACAATCTCTACACCTTAAGGAAGAAATTAAATGTAGAGTCTCGTCTCAGGAGTAATCCTATACGCTAAACTATCTTGACACGCACACTTAGATTTAATAATTAGCAAGGCAGACTGCCTTATGGGTATGTTCTAGACTGGTAGGAAAAAAATGGGTCCTCAAACCAAAAATGGTGATGTGGGTCTATACCGCCGTTGTGAGACCTAAGATAGCTTATGCCTCGTAGGTATGGTGGCCAAAAACTAATAAAAGCCACAGCTATTGAAAATTTGAACAAACTTCAACGATTATCATGCATGGCCGTAACTGGAGCAATGAAAAGCACACTTTCAAAGGTTCTAGAAGCTATCCTCCACTTACTACCCCTGTACCAACATGTTAAGTTAGAGGCTAAGAAAAGTGTCCTAACACTTAAACGATTGAAGACAATACTCGACGGAGATAAAACCGGTCACTTGAGTATCCTGAATCTTCTACCTGTTTGTCGGTCCAGCTGCGGAAATGAATAGTGATTGGATGGAAGCTAGAACCAACTATGACATCCCATACACATTAAACGAACCCTCACGTTCGGTATGAGTTGGGGAGGGACCTAGCCTCCACAGTGGTTCAATCAAGTTCTATACCGACAGGTCAAAAATGGAAGTCAAAATGGGTGCTGGAGTGTACGGTCCCAGAACAAGAATATCTGTAGCTATGGGAGACTGGCCCACAGTCGTCCAGGCAGCGATAACAGCTATAATAGAATATAGGGTCAGGTGGAGCAAGACGGGTCACCTAAGGAAAGTACCCGATGCGTTTTTCTACGAATTCAATTTTAAGCAGCTTATCATTTATTTAGATAAATCACTAGTAATATAAATCCAAAAATAACCAAAATAAATAAAACGAAACAAAATAAAAGTTATATCAGACAAAAAGTGAAATGTCGGAAAACTACCCTTTTGCCGCATTAACTATTTTGTGGATAAAATATATGCCGGGCCAGCTAAAAACTTATTTAATAACAACAATAAATAAACTCAAAAATATAGATATATGGACAAACATAGAGTGCCACACAAGTCTTTTTCAGTCTAACCCATCTTGCCCCTATTGAGCTGGTAGAACAAAATACATGTTTATTTAAAACTTTGTAGTATATAACAAACTAGCTGACCCGACAAACTTCCCCCATTGCTTAGCCTGATAAAATAAAGCGGATAGCATTTAGATATTCGCCATCATTGCAAACCATTTAGCCGAATACCATTTTGCGGAACACCAATTCTCGGTTGACTATAACGCGGAATATAGAATTTCGCAAAATACTATTTCGCGAAAAACCTTACGCGGGATGTACCATTTCACGGAAAATCTTTTCGTAGAAAGTACCATTTCGCAGGGGTGACCCAACTGAAGGAAAGTAATAGAGGTCAGTAGATCTAGGAAAATAAATAAACCTAGATAGAGGTAATCTCTACGGGGGGCTGCCCCTCACAGTGGCCGGCGCTTCCGACTGCAGGTCGCCGGCAACACTCGCGGCGTGTGGCCGTCGCACGCTGAATTATCTAATGTTACTATTGATAGTTTTTGGTGGTTAATCAATAACAAGATTAATGTTTTATGAAAGAATCTAAAATTGCTCGAATTCGATTAGTTTTTAGTTACGCAAAAATTTCTGTTTTATTTGTATGAGAGTCCTTATCCCCCTACCACAGGGGTGAGGGGTCTCAAACCATCATTAAAAGAATGCTGGCTCCAAAACCCCCCCACATGCCAAATTTGGTTCCATTTGCTTGATTACTTCTCGAGTTATAAGGAAATTTGTATTTCATTTGCATGGGAGCCCCCCCCTCCTAAAAACCGAGAGGGGTCCAATTTCATCATAGAAAAAATTCATGCCTCCAAAAACACCCACATGCCAAATATGGTTCCATTTGATTAACTAGTTCTCGAGTTATAAGGAAATTTGTATTTCATTTGTATAGGAGCCCCCTCTCCTGAAGCGGGGAAAGGTTTCAATTCATCATAGAAAACATTCTTGTCTCCAAAAACACCCATATGTCATATTTTGTTCCACTTGCTTGATTAGTTCACGAGTTACGAGGAAATTTGTGTTTCATTGGTATGGGAGCGGCACTAAAAGCCTTTAAAGTTTTTAAGTGCTCCTCAGAAATTGTCTGGGATTGCAATTGCTTCTTACGGCAACTAAGCCAAGTGAACTCGGTAAAATTGTACTAGGTTCCTGGTCATTGCGCTATAGAGTGGAATGAACTTGCAGACGAACCAGCCAGATGTGGATCTAACCCTCCATTCACGGTTCCAAATCCATTTCGCTGCATCCCTGACTGTGTGCTGAAAAGTGAGCTGACACAACGGGAGAGCCGAACAGGCATGGCCAATTGGATGGCCGTACAATCCCTCAAACAATCAAAAAAATTATAACGCCGTGTATTAGGGTTACTCAAAAGTTGACATCAAGAAATCTCAGCACGCTTACCGGTCTTGTGACAGGACATTGTGCGAGTAAATACCATCTTCGGAATCTCGGTTTCGTACAAGATAACATTTGTCGCTTGTGTAATGCCGAGCGTGATACCTCGGAACACTTGCTCTGCAATTGTGAAGCACTAATAGGACGTAGAGTGCAGTATCCCAAAAATGGTCTACCAGAGCCAAGGGAGATCTGCTTTGCGTCGCCGATCAAGGTAACAACGTTCAAAAACCAAGTCATCCCTGATTGGTACCTGTCTCGCTCCAGCTACGAGCCTATTACTTACCTAACAAGTGATAGGTAAGCTTGAAGCGTACAGTAAAAGGAATAAACGGGGCATAGCACAATAGTTCAAAATAATGGACGCAGTGGTAAGAGTACTCAACAGAAGAGGGAGTTTCATAACGCAATTCTTGACAGTTATTCAAGATCAGTGTTATCGCTCAGAAGTACGAAAAATCGAGCAGAGCAATTTTTCTCGGTGACGGTAATTGCGGCTTTTAAAAGTAGAGAGTGTTGGTTATTGGGTTATTAGGTTAGGTTACATGCTATACATGAAACTAAAACTGGCGGTTGCTGAAGGACTCAACAAACCACCTACTCATGGAAGAGAAATTAATGTATCTAAAGTAATTGCTCAGATTGAGTAATTTTTATAAAAGAGAATTTGAAATCAAAGCATATTAATAGCTAATACAATAAAAACATTAAATGCATACCTGTCTGTAAGATTCTTGTGTTTCGCAACTTTTGATGCAATTTGCAATCTATGTTCAGTAATGATTCTCTGCTCAATCGCTTGCGATAGTGCTTTTCCACTCGCGCCTCCACATATTGCGATCTCTCTAAGGCCTAACTCAAGAGCATGTTTGTCGCTTAAGGATTACTCGATCTGTATAAAACATTTCAATTAAATTATGACTATTAAATTTTCAACCGTTACTCACCAGGTCATTGACTAATTCACAAGGGTATATTTTACGCTCAAGGATTGCAATTGGCAATCGTAAAGCCATAGCTTAGCCAGTACATTTCCTAAAAAAGTTATTTATCACAATTTGCTCCTAGTAGTTTGCGTCTCATGTGTAGTAATCCAAATATACCTGACGAATATTAAAGAAAAGATAATACCAATAATTCATACAATCAAAAAATATCGAATACTACCTATAGATGATGGTCTGCATGCAGATAGGATATATAAATTGCCTTTATTACAGTTCCAAATATACGTTTCCAACAGTCTATCCCGCAGCTCCCTCGCCGCAGTCAAGTTAAATGGAAATATTTGGACATCATTTCGCGTTTTATCCAAAAACACTTCACGGACACGTCTAAACCACCGATTGAACTGTTTAGAGCGGAAGTCCAGCACCATCCGCAATTAAAAAAATAAAACAGACAAGCTATAAATAACACCGATTACACCATAACAGTTTAGCAGTTTGTTTTTGTTAGTACACTACACAGCAAAATAATTCAACCTGTTTTCACGTACACAGAAAATAATTTAATACAATTTGTCACTTAAAGATTAGATTTTTTTTATTATTTGTTTTGCACTAACAAACTGTTCATAATATCAAAAAAATTTTAATAAAAACAAAAAAACTCACAACTAAGCACATCACTCGTGACTCAAATTTTTCGTAATGGCGGTGCGGTTTCAAATGACAGAAAGAAAAAGGGCAAAATAAACATAAAATTGTCATCAAGAAACGCGTTTCTATAGTCGGTTGAAAAGCACTAAACTTATATTGTTACGATAACCCATAAAAATGTTAAAACTACCATGATATTCTTACAGTTTGTAAGTTACCAATTTTATGGTCCTGTTGACAATTCAATATTGTTATATCAAGCTGCAAAAATATTGTCATTAGAAGTATGAGAGAAAAGTCAATTTAACCACGGAAATAGTCAGCGATTTGCTTGTTGTCATAGTAGTTTTAACCACGAAACTTCTCAAGTTGACAATAATCATGGTAAGCGCTACAATATTGCAATATAGTTAAGATGACCATGCATACATGTTTCGCATTACCATGGTTTTTTTCTCAGTGTAGTGTTGCAAGAGAAGAGTGCCAGATTTTATGTATGCAGAGTTGTCAAAAAGATTGTTCGCATATTACGAACGCAATTTATAGCGGCCACCATTATAGCGCGTAAAAAGCTGGATAAATCTTGATTTGGTTAAATTACGCATTTCAATCGAAAACGGGGTTTCAATTGAGAGATGTGAATATAATATTCAAATAAAGTATGGTTTAAAAACTCGTTAATTTAATCTTTAATCGTTTTAACTTTCATGTCCATATTATTCGCTAAACGAAATGTACAGAATGTTTTCGGATAGGTAGATAAGTGCGCAGCGCAGCACGAAAGAAAGAAAAAAAGCAGAATATGAGTGGGGTGCTCGGCTGTCGGTGTTTCGCCCGGTGCCGCTGGGTGCCCACTCAACACATATAAAACCGAACCTAACAAAAAAAATCGGCACCGATGTGCGGAGTCATATTTGTTCGTACGAGAGTCGGCGAAGTGCACTGAAACCGGGTGCGTGTGATGTATGAACGAAGGAGAATGTTTTAGCACGGCGTGCGGAGCGGCGCGTGCCTTCACATGTTTGTTCCAAAGCAATCCTCGATTTGGTCTACTGTCAATTGCTCCAACTAATATCTCACCCATAACGATGAGAAACAGAAGCGGTGAGAAAATGCAGCCCTGTCTCACGCCAGCAGTAACCCTTATGGGGTCGGACAAGACACCGTCTTGCAAAACCTTGCACGAGAACGCCTCGTGCTGAGCCCCGATTAGATGGACTAGTTTATCTGGAACTCCTCTACGCCTAAGTGCGCCCCCGTACATGGCCGTATGCAGTACCTTTTTCCAGCACAGAAGCCATCACAAGTACACCTGGAGGTCACCAAATCAGACAGAACCACAGATCGACCACGTTTTGATCGACAGTCGGCACTTCTCAGTCAGATCCTATCGAAGTGCTAACATTGACTCGGACCACTATACCTAGTGATGGTTAAGATGAGTCCAAGACTCTCCGTGGTGAACAACATTCGGTGCCGACGCCAGCCTCGGTTAGATCTCGCGCGGGTGAAGTAGCCAGACGTCGCCGTAAACTACGCGCATTCACTCGAAGCTGCGCTGCCGGAAGAGAACTAGCTGGACGAAGCCCCTCTCGAGGACTGTTGGAACACTATCAAAACAGGCAGTGTAACGGAGAGCTCCTTCGGGCATGTGGCCCGGAATAAACGAAACGATCGGTTTAGCGATGAATGTAGGAGGGTGATGGATGAGGAGACGCTGCGCGGGCGACCAAGATGCGCAGTGCCACACGTCAGAACGTGAAAAGATGCAGCGAAACCAAAACTTTCGGGAGAAAAAGAGCTACCTGGAAGAGCAGGAATATGCAGAGTTGGAGTGGCTGCATCGTTCTCAGGAAACGCGAAAGTTCTACCAGAAACTGATCGGATCCCGCAAAGGCTTTGTACCGCGAGCCGAAATGTGTCGGGTGACCGATAGGTGGAAGCAACACTTCGACGAACATCTGAATGGCGCCCAGGCGGAGAATTATGGCGGCAGGGAAAGTGATTTCGACGGTGCACCAAACGGGGAAGGTGGCAGCCTCAACAATAGGCGAAGTCAAGGAGACCGCCATCATGCAGTTAGGGAACAACAAGTCAGCTGGGAAAGATGGCATCGGAGCGGAGCTTATTAAAATGGAACCAGAAAAGCTGGCCGTTTGTCTACACCGACTAATTGTTAGAATTTGGGATACGGAACAGCATCCGGAGGGATGGAAAGATGGGGTTATCTGCCCGATCTATAAAAAGGGCGACAAGTTGGACTGTGAGAACTATTGAGCGATCACCTTTCTCAATGCCGCCTATAAAGTGCTATCCCAAATCATTTTCCGCCGACAATCGGCAATTGCGAACAGATTTGTGGGAACCGTGCCGAGCCGTGCATTCCCAACTAAGCCAAATTTGAGATGACGGTTTAATCGGTGCGAAGAATAGAAAACGAGTGTTATGTCTGTTTGTCTGTGCTATAATGGTGGTGATGGTAGCATATTAAAATAAGTGATTTTAATTTGAAATTTTATCCAAGAATTCCCGAAAAATTTGTTCCTGGTTGTCCGTTCTCTGTGGTAAAAAGTAGCGTTAGGCAGTAGGGTAACCAACCTATTTTGGACCCCATCAGCAGCTGTACATAATTTGGACACTTGCATTTGATTTTGCTGCAAGTGTCCAAACTATGTACAGCTGCTGAGGGGGTCCAAAATACGTTGGTTACCCTATCCACTAAACTAAAAATTGCCAGATTATTAAATAGGATTTAAAATGATGAGTAAATAGTTTCACTGTTGATTTTACCAGTTCGATGCAAATGTTAGATAAGGTCATTTGAAAAATATCCCGAGAAATGATGTTTCATTTTCGCACACACGAGATGTTGGCGGCGAAAACGTTGCCTGTCGATGGTGTGGTTTTACGTGCTTTTCATGCTTTCGTTAAGCACTTTTGCCAAAGAGTGTAATTCGACGAAAATAAAAAAAAAGAAAAGTTTGTTTTGGTTTGATCGTTTTGACCTGACGGGATTCATAAAAATAGGTTCACTGTAGTTTATATTTTGCTATTTTGCACTGATGGACGTATCCGGCTCAGTAAATCTTTTAGAAAATGAATCTATACCTTGTTTCACTTGCTTTCGCGTTGCACAAGATAATTTATCAATTCTAAATAGTACCGATACAAGCGCCAATGTAGCGGATTTATTAACGAAACATTTCTGGTTCCAACGGGAAGACTTCCATCAGGATCAGATCATCTGCCGACAATGCTGGGCTCAGTTGAGCGATTTCGACCGCTTCTATCGGGAAGTGCAGCGGAACTACGACCAGTTGCAGTTTGTTGGAATTAAGTTGGAACCAGACGATGAACTTGGAACAAGTGGACCGTTGGTTGAAGTTCAACTGGATGCTTCGCTCGATGGTAATCAATTGAAGCAGGAATGCCAATCAAATGATGAAGAAGAGAACGAAGCAAAATTGGATTCCACGATAGATTCGGACGATTCCTCCGAAGAGGCACTAAAGGTAGCTACTAATAAACCTAAGCGAAAATATACGCGGAAAAAAAATGACGACAGTCCTAAAAAACCCAAAACAAAATCTTCCTATCCATTGAGAACCGCGGAGCAATTAGCGGAAGAGGATGAGATAATCAAAACCCACGTACAGTATCTGTGTGAAACTTGTGGAATAAATAGTTCGACGTTTACCCAATTCTTGAAGCACAGTTCAGAAAAGCATGGACCCAAAGGTAAGGAATGCTGGCTAAATTATCCCTTCAAATTCTGAATTCTCTTTTTTTAGGCTTCATTGTATGCTGCGGTAAGCGCTACTTTAAAAAAGTTCGTCTTCTCGAGCACGTTCAGCAGTTACAGAATCCCGGCCGGTTCAAGTGCGATATTTGCTTTAAAAGTTTTATCAGCAATCTTGGGGTTCGAAGGCATAAGCAGGAGATTCATCTGCCGGATGAGTTGAGAATTTACGGTTGCGAACGGTGTCCTAAACGATTTGCTCGCGAGCGGCAACTTCAGACGCACTTGAAAGGTCACGAGACATTGGACAATGCTACGGTCAAGTGTGAAATCTGTGGAAAAGCGTAAGATTTGTGATAAATTTTATTACAAAAATGGAGCTGACTACTCGTTTTTAGGTTTCCAACGGAAGCGTTGTTAAAAACGCACGTCAAAATCCGCCACACACGTCCCACCGACTATATCTGCGATGTGTGTGCAAAAGGATTCTATTCCAAAGCGGAATTTCTGCGCCACAAACAATCGCACGAACTAACGCCGGCTGAACTGCGCGTCCAGTGCGACGTGTGTAAGCAATGGTTGAAGAATCAAACCAGCTTTCGAAAGCACTACCAGCGGCACCAGCAGGGGCCGGCCAGCTGTGATTTGTGTGACCACGTATCGCCGAACAAGGCCGCCCTTGCCGGTCACAAACGGCACCGTCATCGGGAACCGACACAGCACGTCTGTCAGGAGTGTGGCAAGGAATTTCGCAAGGCACTGACCCTGCGGGAACACATGGCATCGCACACCGGAGAGGCCCTGTACTCGTGCAGTTTCTGCGAACGGACGTTCAATTCCAATGCGAACATGTTCAGCCATCGAAAGAAGATGCACCCGCGGGAATGGTTGGCAATGAAAAATAGCCAGAAGCTGGCACAGCAGGGTATCGCCGAGGTGGCATCCGCAGAATAGATTTTTTGTTTGTTTGCAATGGTTGCGTCTTATTCGATCCGAAATGTTTAGAAAACAGCTTAATGCAATGGTTGCTTTACACGAAACAGAGAAAAAGGCAAGGATATTGGTCTTCTAATACCAACAACTTAGGGAAGAACTTCAAAAATCGTCGCTGTTAATCGTAAACGTGACCGACAAGGCAATCATCTTGACCCGTTCATCTCGTGTTATTATAGGTATTTCAACGATGTAAACTTTCCGCTGACTGGCAAAGAGTGAATATGTGCTGATCTACCGACACTGTTCACTAATTCCTATCCCTAACTCCACGCGGTGTTGGCTGGGGTATGCAACCTTGGTTGTCGGGGAACAGAACTAGCTGTCGGCTGGAAAGTCTGTCGATAAAGAAGTGATGTCTTACAAAGACGTTTAAGCTCAAGGCTTTGCTTTGCCCAGCAGGGCAAGCTGGCTCAATTGGCAAGAGAAGCTGGCCGCGTGAAGCTTGAAATCCTGGGGCTGAGCGAGGTCCGCTGGCCGGGCACTGGTGAACACAGGACACAATCCGGGGAAGTCTTGCTCTACTCTGGAATACTCGAGAAAGCGGATTTGGATTCCCACTGAGCCTGCTGAACACCGTGGTTGAGAAAAGACATTCAAATCCACTTGGGCGACTTTAACGTGAAAATTGGGTCAAACAACGCGGACCTTGAACGCGTCATGGGACGCCCATGGTCTAGGAGAGATCAGCGAAAACGGGGAGCTGTTTACAGAGTTTTGTGATGAGTAATAACAACATAGTCATTACTGGGCTACTCTTTCCCCATAGACCAGTGTATTAAAAATCACCTGAGTTTACCGCGACGGCCGAACAGAAAACTAAATTGACCACATCTGCATCAGCCGAACATGGGGAAGGTGCCCTCTTGAGATACTCCGACCACCATCTTTTCAGCGCTGAGATAAACTTGCGCGTCGCACGTATCTAACGACAGAAGCACAGAGTTGGTTGCCGTTACGACGTCCGCCGATTAGAGAATCCGGAGGTGAAAAGGGCCTTTGTCGAACAATTTGAATCTCGAGTCTCAGAGCTACCACCTGATGGTACCGAAAAACTAATAGACCGGTATCAAGAACGCCGTCATCACGAAACCCTCTACAAAGTATGCAGCGGAGAAAAGCCAAAGCCGGCATTGAGCGAGCGCGAACCAAAGCGGTCAAGGCAGCTGTCCGTCAACTATACGCCGAACTGGAGAGGGCTTTAAACGAGTTTGTAAGCAGGACGAGTCTGTACTAATTCCCTACCAGGGCAAAGCATGGTCATTTACTGACTGACCGTAGAGATGGGCGAAATGCGGAAACGGGTGATTGGGTGGTGGCCAATCAATTCTCGAATGTGCAGGTTGAGAATCAAGGGCCGATTCTTCAACATAAGCATCATCAACGTGCACAGCCCTCACCTCAGAAGTACCGATGACGACAAGGATGAATTCTACGCGCAGTTGGAGAGTGAATACGACCGCTGCCCAAAACATGATATCAAGATCGTCATCGGGGATTTCAATGCTCAGGTCGGCCAGGAGGAGGAATACAAACCGGTGATTGGAAGGTTCAGTGCACACCAGCGAACCAATGAAATGGGCCTAAGACTTATCGACTTTGCCGCCTCCAAGAATATGGCCGTACGTAGTACCTTTTTCCAGCACAGAATCCATCACAAGTACACACGGAGGTCACCAAATCAGACAGAATCACAAATCGACCACGTTTTGATCGACAGTCGGCACTTCTCAGACATTATCGACGTCAGATCCTATCGAAGCGCTAACGTTGACTCGGACCACTACCTAGTGATGGTTAAGATGCGCCCAAGACTCTCCGTTGTGAACAACATTCGGTACCGACGCCAGCCTCGGTTAGATCTCACGCGGCTGAAGCAGCCAGACGTCGCCGCAAACTACGCGCATTCACTCGAAGCTGCACTGCCGGAAGAGGACGAGCTGGACGAAGCCCCTCTCGAGGACTGTTGGAACACTATCAAAACAGCCATCAGCAGTGTAGCGGAGAGCTCCATCGGACATGTGGCCCGGAATCAGCGGAACGATTGGTTTGACGATGAATGTAGGAGGGTGATGGATGAGGAGAACGCTGCGCGGGCGGCCAAGATGCGCAGTGCCACACGTCAAAACGTGGAAAGACACAAACAGAAGAAGATGCAGCGAAACCAAATCTTTCGGGAGAAAAAGCGCAACCTGGAAGAGCAGGAATATGCAGAGTTGGAGCGGCTGCATCGTTCTCAGGAAACGCGGAAGTTCTACCAGAAACTGAACGGATCCCGCAAAGGCTTTGTGCCGCGAGCCGAAATGTGTCGGGATAAGACTGGCAGTATTCTGACGGACGATCGTGACGGATAGGTGGAAGCAGCACTTCGACGAACACCTGAATGGCGCCCAGGCGGAAAACCATGGCGGCGGGGAAAGCGATTTCGACGGTGCAGCAAACGGGGAAGAGGTGCCAGCCCCAACGATAGGCGAAGTTAAGGAGGCCATCATGCAGCTAAAGAACAACAAGTCAGCTGGAAAAGATGGCATCGGAGCGGAGCTTATTAAAATGGGACCAGAAAAGCTGGCCGTTTGTCTACACCGACTAATTGTTAGAATTTGGGATACGGAACAGCTACCGGAGGAGTGGAAAGATGGGGTTATCTGCCCGATCTACAAAAAGGGCGACAAGTTGGGCTGTGAGAACTATCGAGCGATCACCGTTCTCAATGCCGCTTATAAAGTGCTGTCCCAAATCATTTTCCGCCGTCTATCACCAATTGCGAATAGATTTGTGGGAACTTATCAAGCCGGCTTCGTCAAAGGTCGGTCTACAACGGATCAAATATTTACACTGCGGCAAATCCTCCAAAAGGGCCGTGAATACAGAGTTCCCACGCATCATTTATTCGTTGACTTCAAAGCCGCATATGATTCCATCGACCGGAAAGAGCTATGGAAAATCATGGACGAGAACAGCTTCCCCAGGAAGCTCATCAAACTGATTAAATCTACGATGGATGGTACGCAGTGCTGTGTTCGGATTTCGGGTGGATTGTCAAGTTCATTCGAATCACACAGAGGGCTTCGTCAAGGTGATGGTCTTTCATGCCTGCTGTTCAACATAGCGCTACAAGGTGTTATGAACCGAGCGGATATCAACACGCGGGGCACGATATTCAACAAATCTAGTCAATTCGTCTGCTTTGCCGATGACATGGATATTATCGGCAGAACATCTGTGGCGGTGGCTGAACAGTACACCAGACTAAAGCGCGAAGCAGAAAAGATTGGGTTAAAGGTAAATACGTCTAAAACAAAGTACATGCTGGCCAGCGGAACCGAGGCCGAACGACACCGCTTGGGCAGTACCCAGATAACACAAAATCGTAATAGAAAGTTCACATTAAATTGTTTTCATGTCAATTTCACATTGGAATTGTATAATGATTAGAGTATGTCAAATCGAAGTGAACAATAAGCTGTTTTGCAGTCGTGCGTGTCTTCATATACAATTCATGACTGTGAATTATAAAGCAGGATAGACAATTGCAATATTTGATTATATCTTTATCGTATATTCAGGAGTATTTAATTGCGTGTTATAAAAACTGCGCAAAATAGAATTACAAATAGTTGTCAAAATTTTCGCACGTATATTGCCTCCACTTTGGTACATATATGTTCTTATATGGCGTGAAATATAACTTTTTCGTTCAGATATGATTTCGTATACCTCAGTTGCAATCGAAATATACAAACCAAATGGTTTACTGGGTAGTATATTGATCGACGGCGATGAGTTTGAGGTAGTCGATGAATTTGTCTACCTTGGCTCACTGGTAACGGCGGACAATGATACCAGCCGTGAGATTCGGAGGCGTATTATCAGCGGAAGTCGTGCTTACTATGGGCTCCACAAGCAATTGCGGTCGAGCAGACTAAGTCCCCGTACAAAGTGCACCCTGTACAAGACGCTTATTAGACCGGTTGTTCTCTACGGGCATGAAACATGGACAATGCTCGAGGAGGACCTGCGAGTGCTCGGAGTTTTCGAACGACGAGTGCTAAGAACGATCTTCGGCGGCGTACAGGAGAACGGAGTATGAACCATGAACCATGAACTCGCACAGCTCTATGGCGAACCGAGTATCCAGAAGGTGGCTAAAGCTGGACGGATGCGATGGGCAGGGCATGTTGCAAGAATGCCGGACAACTGCCCTGCAAAGATGGTGTTCGCCTCAAATCCGGTAGGAACAAGACGACCAGGAGCGCAGCGAGCAAGATGGTTAGACCAGGTGGAGCGAGATCTGGCGGAGAGTACTCGGTGTCGGAGGAATTGGAGAGCGGTAGCCCTCAACCGAGTTACATGAAGAAATTTTGTTCAACAGGCTTTGTCTTAGGACGGCAAGCCACCTAAGTAAGTAAGTAAGACCGTAGAGAACAGCTTAAACGATGGACTGAACATTTTGAACAACTCTTTCGAGTTTCAAATGTCAAAGACCAGCAGCGCATGACACGAATAGTTCAACACAATCGCGTCAACTCTGAAGCACCATCACCGGATGAAATTCATAAAAAGTAAGTGTGAAGAAATCCAACAGCACGTCCCAACACACATTTTTGTTTAAGAATAGCTTATTCAGCTATTGTACATCTAACTTCCGTGAAACAAGTGCTTGATAAGCTTTTATACAACAAAATTGTTGCTTGGGGTTGCTCTGTATTTATTACCACTGAAGAACTGACATGACACATAGAAGAAAATTCTTCAAAAACCATCGTCCTACACATTTTGCTTGCACACTAGCGCCCTCTGTTATGCATGTTGCGGAGTAGCTTGCATTTGCAGGGTTTTATACTGTAGGTTTTTTACTTTTGCAGGGTTTTATACTGCAGGTTTTTTACATTTGCATGGTTTTATACTATGGAAACTCGAAGAAATACTCGAGCGCCGCGGTGTGGCCATATTGCGAAACATGTTTTTTTGAAAAATAAGTGGTTTTTGAATGGACGATGGTGTCTCGTCTGTTTGTCTGTGCTTAATCATATATTCAGGAGTATTTAGTTGCGTGTTATAAAAACTACGCAAAATAGAATTACAAATAGTTGTCAAAATTTTCGCACGTATAACGCCTCCACTTTGGTACATATATGTTCTTATATGGCGTGAAATATAACTTTTTCATTCAGATCAAGGTTCAGATATGATTTCGTATACCTCAGTTGCAATCGAGATATATAAACCAAATGGTTTACTGGGTAGCTGAGTTCTTCGTCGGCGAGTATCAAGCTGGTTTTCCCTGCGTCTAGTAACTGACGAGTTCCGGGAGTACAACTTGCAGACTCATCATATTTTTATGGATTTCTAGGCGGCATACGATTCAGCCAAACGAAATGAGCTGTGACAGTTAACGCTAGGGCATAGTTTTCCCACAGAACTAGTTACGTTGATTCGTGAGACGCTGGATGAGCAAAAATTATGAGTCAGAATAGCAGATGAGACCTCACGTGCTTTTTGATTTTACGGATGACGTCGATATCACCGAAATCAAAAGTAGAGCAGCGAAAGAAGCCTTTACCCAGATAACACAAAATCGTAATAGAAAGTTCACATTAAATTGTTTTCATGTCAATTTCACATTGGAATTGTATAATGATTAGAGTATGTCAAATCGAAGTGAACAATAAGTTGTTTTGCAGTCGTGCGTGTCTTCATATACATACAATTCATGACTGTGAATTATAAAGCAGGATAGACAATTGCAATATTTGATTATATCTTTATCGTATATTCAGGAATATTTAATTGCGTGTTATAAAAACTGCGCAAAATAGAATTACAAATAGTTGTCAAAATTTTCGCACGTATATTGCCTCCACTTTGGTACATATATGTTCTTATATGGCGTGAAATATAACTTTTTCGTTCAGATATGATTTCGTATACCTCAGTTGCAATCGAAATATACAAACCAAATGGTTTACTGGGTAGGTCATTTATTGAGAAATTGGGACTTACCATTAACACCGCCAAAACGAAGTACATGGCGTGGAAATCCAAATGGTGTTGTTGTCGAAGAGGAACTGAATATAATTTGCTATGCTCGTGACATGTGACAACGATGTAAGTCGCAAAATAAAACGACTAATTGCAGCTGCGAATTGGCCTTTACGCAGGCATTACATTTTGTAGCTGAAGTCCCGTAGCTCGCAATTTCGCATAAAACTGATGCTCTAGAGAACACTAATCCCTTCGGTGGCCCGTTACGGACATGAATCATGGACGCTAAAAGAAGCTGATCGACGAATGCTTGGGGTTTTAACGTAAAATTTGGCAAAATCCAAAATGGAGCGTAGCACAGACGCATGAACCACGAGCTATATTAAGAATGCAAATATGCTGTTATAATGAAGATAGTACAGTGTGGCAGTCTGCGCTGGGCTGGTCACGTGTCTAGAATGCCCGACGAAAGAGTAGCCAAAATTATTTTAAGCAGAGAATCAAGAAGAGACCATAGACTTCGGAGTAGACATCGCACTGATAGATGTGCGCTATCGAGGATGATGCACGTTCAGCTGGTGTTCGAGGGGTTTGAAGAAAGGTAGCCCAGGATTGAGTACTGTAGGATTCATTCGGCGCAGGATCGATAACGGACCGTCGCCAATGAAGTAAACTGAGTATGGAGCTTAAGCCGACAGTTCAATATTTATAAGTAGTCAAATAACTGCGGATGAAATACTAATTCTACTTTTAAATACTCAGAATTGAAGCTGCTTATATTTTCGGAGCTTGGACCCCAACAGCTCAACTTAAATGATTTCATGAATCATGGGGCCCCAGCAATTGAACATTCGTGAGTCGTAGAAAAAGTTCAATTGAAAGAGAAATTTTGGTTCAAAGTTCGGGGCCACAACAGTCCCATTTGAAGCTGAATTTTCAATCATCAAATCGGTTGATTTCATAAATCATGGGGCCCCAGCAATTGAACATTCGTGAGTCGTAGAAATAGTTTAACCCTTTATAACCCAAGTAACAATTTCAGGCTGATCAAACGCTTTTATAGCTGATTTTATTCAACCTGTGACTGAATTATGGTTTAGGTTTAGAAATAAAAACCTTTTTTCAGCCCCTAAACATCTAAATCTGGTGATTTTATCAAGCTTCAGACTTGTTAAAAGCCGCTTTCGAAGCTGCGATGAAGCTTAATAGAGTTTTTTGCGCGCTTTTAAATAGCCAATTTGCGCAATGCTGTCAATTCTATTTTTAGAACGAGAAATAGTTTTGCAACATGCTCTTCCAGCCGCTTAATCAACGATTCATCAACCTGTATGCAGCCAAAAAAAATCTATTTTTAAATTTAAAAAAATGGAACGCGTCATTTTTATTTTGCCGTGAACATTGTCGAGCGCGATATTTTTAATTTCGAATAACTTTAATTCGTATAAGTAAGCTAACTAATTAAAAATGCATGTCATTTTTTCCGGGAATTGAACCCGCCATCTTTTGATCCATAAGCACTCACCGTATGATCCGCCCCATTTGCATCTGCAGAACAGACAGTGAAAATATCTTAACACCTGAAGCCTAGCCCGCCTAGCGTGAAGCAGTCGATAATGTCGATAACTGACAAACTTTTGCTGTCAGCCGAATTGCGAAATTCTATGATCTGACAGTATGTGTGCTGTGAGCCGAAAGAAAACTTGGTAGAAGTTTATAAAGCCACTTTAACACCCTTAAGCAGCCTTCAAGTAGTTTGAAAGCTGCGAGTCTAATGAAAGCTCCCACTCTACACTTTAACACCTTTAAGCAACCGTAAAACGATTTGATGTTTATGGCTGTTTAGAAGCAGATTTTTTAGTGGAAAAATCCGCTATTAAGCTTGTTTATCAGCTTTTGGAAGAGAACTAGTTTGAAAAACTTAAAGTAGCTTAAACATCGCTTATTTAAACACCATTTAAGTGCTTACTTTATGCAGCTTTGATCACCTTAAACCAACCCGTAAACAGCCATTGCTCTTGCAATTCAGCTACCGTTGTTACTTGGGAAGGCAGTGGCAACTATATTGCCACCAACAAAAATTTTTTATTTTGCTTCTATAATTATATTGATGTCATTATAGACGCAAAACAAATATTTTTCGTTGGTGGCAATTTTATTGCCACGGCCTTATAAAGGGTTAACTGAAATAAAAATTTTGGAAAATCTCATTTTGCGTAACAACGAAATTTTTACTGGGGCCCACCGGGCATTTGCCCGGTTGCCCGGTGGGCCAGTCCGCCCCTGCATTCGAAACGCTCGTCCAGCATAAATAATCGTTACTTTTTTTTGTAAAATAATCGTTATTTACACAATCCCGGAAATAAATTTACTGGTTTCATCTTTTTAATCGGTTCTGTAAAGCCATTTTTTTTAATAATCCGGCAGCACTGGTCTGTCACCGAACGCGCCGAACGCCGACAAAGAAAACAAAAACAAATAGTAAGTAAATAACAAACAAAGCCAATTTTTGTGTTCGCAGTTCGCACGGTTCGCACTTCGCACATCGCACAGCAAGGGAGAACGAAAGCCGAAACAGTGGTCGAATGGATCTTACAAGTATAAATTCCGCTGATATTCCACAAGTGCCAGCAACTGCGGCCAACTGTTTCACCTGCCTTGGCCCATCGCGAGAATCGTTACCGATTGTTAGTGAGGACTGTGATGATGATTCGTTTGCCGTGCTGGAACTTATGTTGATGCATTTCTGGTTTCAACGTGATGACTTCCGAGCGGATCAAGTAGTGTGCCGGTCCTGTTGGACCCAGCTGAAGGTTTTTCATCGGTTCTATTTGGAAGTTAAACGAAACCACGAGCTGCTCGCAGCTTCTTCGGTGGAACCGGCAGACGTTATTAAACAAGAGCAAAATGACCAAAACGAGGTGGAAACCTCGTCGCAAACGCCAATAACTGCTGAACCGCAAGTCTGCCATCAGGATGATGATTTGAAATCCGAATGTCCTTCCGAAGGTGGTGGTGATGATATAACTCCCATTCGGACGGAAAGTGAATCAGAATCGGAAGTCAGTTCAGTCGAGCTTATCAAAAAGAAACGGAAAGGGGTTAAACGAAAAGCCACTGGGAAACCTGCCATCAAGCGGGAACGTAAAACGATCACTTACAAGGTTAAGACAGCGAAACAACTAGCGGAAGAGGATGAGATCATCAAGACGCACGTCCAGTACACCTGCGAGTTGTGCGCTGTTATTAGTCCAACTTTTACCGGTTTTCAAAGGCATGTTAAAAACAGCCACCCTGGCAATAAAGCTTTCATCGTCTGCTGTGAACGGAGATATTATCGGAAGAACAACCTGCTGGAACACGTCCAACAGCTGGGACGGAAGGACATGTTCAAGTGTGATGTTTGCTTTAAAAGTTTCATCAACACCCACGGGGTGAGGAGACACAAGCAGCTGATGCACTTGCCGGATCACATCAAAATCTACCGCTGCGAACGATGCCCGAAGCGGTTCGCCAAACAGACCCATCTGGCCGTGCATTTGAAGCATCACGAAAATCTGGATAACGAAATCGCTAAGTGTTCGGAGTGTGGAAGAACGTTAGTTGGGTGGTTTATTTGAATGCTGGAAAGTTCTAATGTTTTGTTTGATTCACAGATTTCCATCGGAAGCCGTGCTGAAGCAGCACGTCAAGATTCGCCATACCCGCCCGACGGACTTCATCTGCGATGTGTGCGCCAAAGGGTTCTACTCGGAGGCGGAGTTTCTGCGGCACAAAATCGAACACGAGAATCCGGCGGATTTGCGCGTACAGTGCGACATCTGCCAGCTGTGGTTCCGCAGCCGGATTCATCTGAACGACCACAAGCGACGGCACCGGCAGCCGCCGGTAACGTGCGATCTGTGCGGGCACGTTTCACCGAACAAGAAAGCCATGGCTAGCCACAGGCGGCTCCGCCACGGGCAGTCCAGTCTGATCTGCCAGGAATGTGGGAAGGCATTTAAACGGCCGATCACCTTGCGGGAGCACATGGCATCGCACACCGGTGCCGCTCTGTACACTTGCAACTTTTGCGAGCGGACGTTCAATTCCAGTGCTAATATGTTTTCGCATCGCAAAAAGATGCACCCCCAGGAGTGGCTTAAGCTCCGGAGCGCTCAGCTAGCGGAACGGCACGGCGTGAGTGGGACAAGTGAGCGGTAAGTGTTTGGGAGGAATAAATTTGTTGATTTCTGGCAAATCAAGTGCTGTATTGTTCATCCAGCGGTCAGAGAAGAGTGAACAGTCCTCGAAAAACTTAAAAAAGCTCACTTTATGTTCTTTAATTATTTTATTAGTACGAATTGTTTAACAAAACAAATTTTAGCTTGTCTTAATATCCCTTTTTCTTTTGCAGCAGCTAGTGTCTTCAACTTCCTTGTGGCGAATGATAAAAGGTAAGTAAAAATGCTTTAAAACCCTTCTAAAGTACGCCGCTTCTTTCTGTACTTGTCAAAGAGCTATATTTAACTTAGATCTTAGCTTATTTTTGTTTAATTTTACCGGAAATATTACACTGTCGAGCTAAATTTGCTTCTCACACACCCTCCCCCTTTACAGTGAATGTTGCGGTTGCATGTAAAGGCCGGGAAACTTTCGCAGCTTATCCTCAAACCACTCCTTGGGGTGCATCTTTTTTCGGTGTGCCGCCCGGTTGGCTTTGGAATTGAATGTCTTATCGCAGAAATCACAACTGTACAGCACCTCGCCAGTGTGGGTTGTCATGTGCTCCTAAAATTATCATTTTCATTTTTGAATTCGATTCAAATCTAACCAGACCCAACTTACCTTCAAGGAAAGCTGCTGTTTGAACGTCTTCCCGCAAACCGTACACTGTATAACGGCCGCTCGGTGCTGTGCCCTGTGGTACCTTAGCGCCATAATGCTCTTACATTCCTGGCCACAATGTTCACACGTTCGTGTGCCCGAATGCACGAGCATGTGCTTTTTAATATTATTTTTTAGAATCCTAAAATAATCGTGGAAAATCAATAACACATCTTGACGGGATCGTCCCTTACCACCTACCAATTATTGCACTGCGTGCACTGCACGCGCTCAAAGTCCGCCGGCGTCCGGTTCTGCTTCGAACTACCGTCGTGCGTCGCCATGTGCGACGTGTACGACACCTGCGTGTGAAACCCTTTCGCACACACGTGACAAACGTGTTTAAAGTCCTTGCTCGAATGTTTCCTCTCGTTGTGACCCTGCAGAATCGACTCGTACGCAAAGTACTTATCACAAATCGCACAATGCCACTTGTTTTCCTTCAACTTCCGGTGATACTTCTCGTGCACGTAAAGATTCTTCTGTCGCGTGAAAGTTTTCGGACAAAAACTACACGTCAGGACCGTCTCCGCTTCCTCATGCGTATGCGTACGTTTGTGTCGTTTCAGCGATTCCCGGTTCTGGAACTGCTTCGAGCAAACGTCACACTGAAACTGGCCCGGGTTCATGTGGTACAGCAGGTGATCGATCAGGCGAGGTTTCCGGCAAAATTTAAAATCACAGCAGAAAACGTACGCCAGCTTGTCATGTTCTGCCGTCGAATGTCGCTGCAAATCACTGAACGTATCGAACTTGTGCGAACAAGTATCGCACTCCAAATTAATGTACTGAGCAATGGTTTGTTCGCTGATGGGCTGCGGTGGACGCTTCCGAGGACGAACGCGCCTGCTACTGGCAGGGAGTTTCGGTTCCTCCCAACCAATGGCTTCACCGTCTGCGGTATCCTCCTGTTCGTCAACCATTTCGTCCGATGCATTATCAAGGTACTCGGAAGCAGTCGGCTCCGGTTGTTCCTTAACTTTAGCATCCTCATCATAAAAGCAACTAACAAATGCTTCGGCTTTTATCAACGTTTCATCGGTAGATTCGTCCTGCATTGGTTGTTCTCCGAATTGAGGCTCCAACTCCGGGTCGAAAGCCTCCTGCTTCAACGATTGCAGCTGCATCGTAAGATTGTGCTCCTTATCGAAATGAATCCTCTCGATAACGGTGTAGAATTTGTGGAAATCATCGATCTTATACCAACATGTTTGACACAAAATGCTGTTACTGCTTTGGTTTTCCTAAAACGTTTCCCATGAAAAAAAGACCTTTGCTTTCTAAAATTACTATTGAAAAACTTACGGTAAACCAAAAGTGTTTGGTTAAAGCCATCCGTACGCTTTCATTTTCATCAACCGACGTTGCCAGAATCGGGTCCGTCGTTTGCGTACAGGTCAAACAGACGGGCGAAGCCATGTCCTCCTGCCTGGACTCAAATGCAAATGACCAACAAATGCCTCAAAGAAATGCTGTATTTATTTAATCTAAAATTAAATTAATATGGATGCTTTGAATCTATACAGTTTCAAACAATTCACGATTCACACTATGATTCCAGCAGCATCCCATTAATGACGTTGTAACATCACAGTGATAACGTTTCGTTCCATGTTATATTTTAAAGGTCTTCCGCCAGCATAACCTTGGTCCAACTTATTTACTCACCTGCTTAATTACCAAAACCTTCACACAAATTCACTCGGTTCTACCGTGATCGAAGTTATTTTAATTGTTTTTACAAAGTTTTTATCAATAAAAACAGACTTAAAATTATTGTTATGTTCTTCTTCTTCTTCTTCATTTCTTTCGTCATGTTTGAATATTTTTTGACATTTCCCTTGACATTTTCTGATACAAACACGTCTTACACGGAGAATCAAAATACCTGAAATTAGGTGTTATTTACACGAATGGACTGTTTTTCAGTTCCTGCGTGCGTTTGACCGATTATAATGTTTGAAACCGTCTGCAACTTTGCAGACTTCGTTCGCTTCCCTCCTCAACGTGTTGTCCGATTCACTTCTACCTTCTTCTATTAGTAAAGAGACGAGGTGGCTCTTGCCGTATCAAGCAGTCCTCTCCACTGTATTCGTTTCTGGGCAACTCGGCGCCAATTCTTAGTCGGGTCACATAGCTCGTTGGGCCCCTCTATTCCTGGTGCCGGCGTGGTTCTTGAAGACAACGGATTCCACTGCACAGTCGTCCGGCATCCTTGCGACGTGACCGGCGCACCGTAGTCTCCTAACTTTCGCCAGGTGAACGATGGGAATCTCCTGACAGAAAGCCATGCTTTTGTGGCTAGAATCACACCTCGCTTCCCACACGCTTTACACGAAGCTAAAACACCGTAACACCGTAGCACCGTAACTACAAAAGATACAGCAAAACTTTGTTCAGAAACATTGTAGATTGGAACTAGTTCTACAAATGTCCCATATGTAACATTGCCATATTTGACTCGGCTGAGACGGTGCTGTAAAATGAATTAAAATTGAGTCAAAGTGATCGACCCATCCCTGCCTACCTCCTCGCAGTACCAGCCGGGATACGAGCAACTTTGATGGAGATTAGGTACCCAACCCGGGTGGAAGTCAAGGTCGTATGCCGACAGGGAAGGAGGGCTCTTTCGAGCTTCGTTGGCCCTCCGGCGAAACAGCGAGTTGACGTAGCAGGCTTTGCAAGCCGTCACCACGAAAAATACTAAAGTACGGAACGAAGAACAAGGAAATTCTTACTGGATCAATCAGAATAGACCCACGCGACGAAAAAGGACTCGGGACGAGGAACTGCCGATCTCTCAACTTCCAAGGGAGCACTCGAGTGCTCTCCGACGTATTGAAGAGCCACAAGTTCGACGTCATAGCGCTGCAGGAGGTGTGCTGGAAGAGCTCAATGTACGTACGTGCAACTATCTACCAGAGCTGCGGCAACACACATGAGCTGGGCACAGCTTTCATAGTAATGGGTGAGATGCGGAAACGGGTGATTGGGTGGTGGCCGATCAATCCTCGAATGTGCAGGTTGAGAATCAAGGGCCGATTTTTCAACATAAGCATCATCAATGTGCACAGCCCTCACCTCAGAAGTACCGATGACGACAAGGATGAATTCTACGCCCAGTTAGAGAGTGAATACCACCGCTGCCCAATGCTATCAAGATTGTCATCGGGGATTTTAATGCTCAGGTCGGCCAGGAGGAGGAATACAAACCTGTGATTGGAAGGTTCAGCGCACACCAGTGGACCAATGAAATGGGCCTGAGACTTATCGACTTTGCCACCTCCAAGAATATGGCCGTGCGTTGTAGCTTTTTCCAGCACAGAATCCATCACAAGTACACCTGGAGGTCACCAAATCAGACAGGTTCACAGATCGACCACGTTTTATTATTATTATTATTATTATTATTATTATTATATATTATAATTCATCGAACACATAGGTCTACATAAATTAACTTACAACTATTTAAATCGTCAAAATTGAAACAAGTACAATCGGTTTCTGAATACATTGATATCAACATTAAAGTCAAATTGGCCAAACACAAAATTAAAAACTACACACATTCCTCTAATGGGTTCGTTCTGCGCGTACGCGGTTCGATGAAAGTCTAACCTGAGAAATTGCCGAAGTTTCGGGGAACAGCGTTCACATTAGTCTGCCTCAAAATTTCAGGAGCATCTATGTCGCCTTTCAATAGTTTTCCAATGAACACAGCTCTTGCAATGTCGCGCCTTTTCTCCAAAGTATTCATGCCAAGCAGAGCACATCGACTTTCGTAAGGTGGCAGGTCGTTCGGACTATCCCAAGGCAAAAACCTCAAAGCGTAGCGAATAAATTTTTTCTGAACAGCTTCGATCCGTTTGATCCAGATATCATGATATGGACTCCACACCACGGCTGCCGTTTCGAGTATTGACCGCACAAGCGAGAAGTACAGTGACCTCAGACAGTACGGATCGTTAAATTCCTTAGAGATCCTGAAGATAAATCCAAGGTTCCGATTAGCCTTTGTTACAATATAAGAGCAGTGGTCTCTAAACGAAAGTTGTATGTCGAGCAGGATTCCGAGGTCCTTGAAGGTTGAGACTCTATCGATCAACTCATTCCCAATCCTGTACTGCCAGTGTAGTGGATTCTTTTTACGAGAGTAAGAGATAATTGCACATTTTTTCACGCTGACAAACAAGTCTATCATCCATTGTAGCTGCTTGCAATCCTCAATAGACTTCACCCTTAAGTAAATTTTCAGGTCATCAGCGTAAAACATCCTGCATCCAGTGGGTATAGCGAAATAAACATCGTTGATGAATATAGAGAAAAGTAGCGGTCCAAGGTTACTCCCCTGTGGTACACCAGAATCACTTCCAAAATCATTCGATTCGTGGGATCCCAGTTTCACACGCATTCGTCGATTGGCAAGATATGATGTTACCCACTGCACAAAGCTAGCTGAAGCACCTAACCGGTCGATTTTGGCGACTAAAATCTTATGATTGACTCTGTCAAACGCTGATTTCAGATCCGTGTAGACGGTATCAACCTGGATGCCTTAGTCCATATTCACCATACAATGTGACGTGAATTGTACTAAGTTTGTGGAATTAGATCTTGCAGGAAAGAAGCCGTGCTGATCGGTTGAAATATACGATTTAACGGCTTGTATAAGCTGCTTACTGGTTAGCGTTTCTAACAGCTTGGATCCTGCGCTTAGTGATGTTATGCCACGGTAATTAGAGATATTCCGCTTTTCTCCCTTCTTGAACACTGGAAACATGATCGAGCTCTTCCAACGGTCTGGAAATGTAGATTGGCTTACTGAACAGTTGCAGATGAAACGCAATGGTTCGCAGAGAGCTCCCGCACATCTTCTCAAAACAAGCGTAGGGATTCCATCAGGCACTGCAGCAGCGGACGGTTTAATTCCTCTGATAGTAACTTCAATATCCATGTTGGATAACTGACCCACGTGGAAGTCCAGCACATCAAAGGGCGTATTTTGTAAAGCGCTCTCAACTTGTTGATTGCTGATGATTTTCCCGTTAAATACGCTCGAAAAGTGCTTTGCAAACAAATTGCATATGCTGTCGACTGAATCTGCATGCTCTTCATCAAGAAACATAGTGGACGGGAGACCACTTTCCTTGCGTTTGTCGTTAACGAATGCCCAGAAAAGTTTTGGGTTATTTTTGAGATTTGTTTGTGTACGTCGAACATACCTAGCATACAGTGCACGGTTATAACTTTTATATCTAGTGCTCGCTGTCGCGAACACATGTTGAGCAAAGGCATTTCGATTTCTAGAATATCTCCGGAGCGCGACGGCTCTTTCGCGTTTTAATTTTCTAAGTGTACCGTTTGACCAGGGTGGCTTCCGTCGTGGTCGGGGAGGCGGAACGTAAGTTCGAAACAGTTGACTAAGAATTGATATCAAAAGTTCCACAGAATCATTGACCTTCGCCGCTGCATACAATGGAGACCAATCAACAGCTGAAATGGCTTCGTTAAGAGATTCGAAATCAGCCCGTTTAAAATCGAATTCTCTGTCGTCGTCTAAATCCTCGAAATGAACCGGAGCGACACACGAGAGAGCAGCATAGAGAGGAGGATGCTGCGGATCGATGCGGGTTAAGGGCTCAACGGTTAACACTCAACACGGTGCAGCATCTGCATCTACGAAAAGAAGATCCAGTGTTCTACCATTCACATTTTTAACCGCATTCAGTTGCTTGAAATTCAGTACAGAAAGTCCGTCTACGAGGACTACGCTGGAGGTTGAGAACGTTGATTTAAGCGGATCTGGGAACACTATGTAGGCGGGACCCGAGTCGGACCATGTTAAACCGGGCTGATTAAAGTCACCAAACAACAAGTGCATATCAGTCATTCCAGAGGAGTTTACAACAGCGTCAACTGAGTTAATAAGCCTTCTAATTACGTCTACTTCAACTACGAGATCAGGAGGGACGTATGCTACACCAACATGTATTGTTCTTCCATTTCCATCTACGTTTATCCACAACTGCTCGATATCTTCATCAACTCGAACTGTAGAGCGAGAAAAGATTAGCCGATTACGGAACCAATCAAAACCCCGCCACCTCTTAATTTTCCAGAGCGTATGGGGTCACGATCTTTACGAAAAACAGTGTACTCCTGACCGAAAAGCTGAGCTGATTGAAACTCACTATTCAGCCAGGTTTCCGTTAGAACGATAACGTCATACTGTGGAAGCAGCACTTCGACGAACACCTCAATGACGCCCAGGCGGAGAACGATGGCGGCGGGGAAAGCGATTTCGACGGTACAACAAACGAGGAAGAGGTACCAGCCCGAACGATAGGCGAAGTTAAGGAGGCCATCATGCAGCTAAAGAACAACAAGTCAACTGGGAAAGATGGCATCGGAGCGGAGCTTATTAAAATGGCACCAGAAAGCTGGCCGTTTGTATGTACCGATTAATATTAGAATTTGAGATACGGAACAGCTACCGGAGGAGTGGAAAGATGGGGTTATCTGCCCGATCTATAAAAAGGGTGACAATTTGGACTGTGAGAACTATCCAGCGATCACCGCTCTCAATGTCGCCTATAAAGTGCTGTCCCAAATCATCTTCCGCCGACTATCACCAATTGCGAACAGATTTGTGAGAACTTATCAAGCCGGCTTCGTCGAAGGTCGGTCTACGACGGATCAAATATTTACACTGCGGTAGATCCTCCAAATAGGCCATAAATACCGAGTTCCCACGCATCATTTGTCCGTTGACTTCAAAGCCGCATATGATACCATCGACCGGAAAGAGCTATGGAAAATCATGGACGAGAACAGCTTCCCCAGGAAGCTCATCAAACTGATTAAGTCTACGATGCATGGTACACAGTGCTGTGTTCGGATTGTCAAGTTCTTTCGAATCACAAAGAGGGCTTCGTCAAGGTGGTGGTCTTTCATGCCTGCTGTTCAACATAGCGCTACAAGGTGTTATGAACCGAGCGGATATCAACACGCGGGGCACGATATTCAACAAATTTAGTCAATTCGTCTGTTTTACCGATGACATGGATATTTTCGGCAGAACATCTGTGGCGGTGGCTGAACAGTACCCCAGACTAAAGCGCGAGGCAGAAAAGATTGAGGTAAAGGTGAATACATCTAAAACAAAGTACATGCTGGACAGCGGAACCGAGGCCGAACGACTTGGGCAGTAAAATATTGATCGACGGCGATGAGTTTGAAGTAGTCGACGAATTTGTCTACCTTGGCTCCTTGGTAACAACTGACGAACGACGAGTGCTAAGAACGATCTTCGGCGGCGTACAGGAGAACGGAGTATGGAGGCGATGGATGAACCATGAACTCGAACAGCTCGATGGCGAACCCAGTATCCAGAAGGTGGGTAAAGCTGGACGGATACGATACGGGCAGGGCATGTTGTAAGAATGCCGGACAACTTCCCTGCAAAGATAGTGTTCGCCTCAAATCCGGTAGGAACAAGACGACCAGGAGCGCAGCGAGCAAGATGGTTAGACCAGGTGGAGCGGGATCTGGCGGGGAGTACTCGGTGTCCGAGGAATTGGAGAGCGGTAGCGGTGTTTGTAATTCTATCTTGCATTTAATACAACGGTTTTTATAACACGCAACTTAATACTCTTGAATATATGATTAAGATATAACTAAATATTACAATCATCTATACTGCTTTATAATTCAGTCATGAGTTGTATATGAGGACATGCACGACTACAAAGTAATTTATTGTTCACTTTGTTTTGACATACTCTAATCATTATACAATTCCAATATAAAATTGACATGAAAACGATTTAATTTTAGCTTTCTATTACGGTCTTGTGTTATCTGGGATCTTAGGTACACGACGATCGATTATATGCCCAATTATGTGCGAAAGAGTCAATGCTGCGTTGTTGGCATCATTTCCATCGAGAACACCAGTCGATAGTGCCAAAGAATTCGGCAATGCTTCGGTGATCAGCATTCCGAAAGTCATTCAAAACAGGCGGGATGATTTTCAGAGATCCAGACTGCGATTGTTCGCGTTGATCACATGGTTGATCTGTCGCAATGTGGCAGTGCTATAGCAATCGAGAAGCCGTAATGCTCCGAGGTGTACAGCGGAGAAAACCGTTGCTGGATGGTTGCCACGGAAGTCCTGACAGGTTGAAATCCCCGATAACAATAAGCTCGTCGGTTGAGCTTGCGGTAACCAAATTGATCACCGATATAACCGACCGGGAGTAAACATCGATCAGACTATCGTCGCGTACTCCATCGGGCTGAATGTAAATTGCTCACAGAAAAAGTTAGCTGTTTACAGTCACCGAATGCAGCCGAAAAGTGGTCCCACGATTGTTAGCCTAAGCTTCCTATTCTGTTGATGGGACTACCAGCTTAGAGGGGACGGAGACTGCTGTTCCTTTTCCCTGTGTTCATACGAAAGTCAAGGTTGCGTACCCTAGCCGGCACCTACTAGCTGACGAAACAGAGCATTCCGTTAATCAGCCAACAGCTTCGCTGCTCCTAACTTAATTTTGTTCGGTCGATTATGGTCATATTGTGATTAACGGCCGATTCTGGTCAAACTAGATTTCTAGAAATATCTAGAAACAGCAAAAACTGGTCGATTTTGACCCGAAGTCCACGCACGTTTTGATAGTGGATCAACGGGATTGGACGAATTATATTACGGATCAGCCACAGAACTGGAAACAGAGTACGCATCTGTAGAAGAATTATTGTTCTGTTCACCCTTATTTCGAACGAAATGAAATGCGCACTCCCACAAATTTGAGCCTAATTAATATATTACGTTTCGTAAATTTGCGTTTCTAGTACATTTGAACTAAACTATCCAATATGTAGAGTTCAGAGAGTTGACAGTGTTTTCCCATTCGGCTGCAGATTCGGAACCTCTAAGTGGAATACTCTGGCTTCGGCCATGGTGGTAACCGGGGAGCTTTCTCCAGCTGTAAATGGGGATTTTTGCGCATTTTATCCTCCAGCCACTCTTTCGGGTGTGCTTTTTTCCTGTGCGCGGACCAATTGGCATTCGAGTTGAACGTTTTCCCGCAAAAGTCGCACGTGTACAGCACTTCCCCGGTGTGAGAGGCCATGTGTTCCTTTAAAAAACGCGATTAAATGACAAGCTTTCTTATAGTAACACTGTCTTACCTTCAAACTGATTTCCCGTTTGAAAGTTTTCTCACAAACCGAACAGGCCAAATCGGCTTTTTTGTGCTGAGCCATGTGATACTGTAGGGTTACTATGCTCTTGCAGACTTGCCCGCAGTAGTCACACGTCTTACTACCGGTATGATTGCGCATGTGCTTTCGTAAACCTCTTTTGAATACCCTAAAATTTCGAATAATACTGATTTGTTATGGAGTTTGAAGCCCTCCAACAACTTACCAACTCTCACAAACGGTACACTGCACCCGTTCCAGCTCCTCCGGTGCCTTTTCCCGTTTGTAGTTTTCATCGTGCGAAGCGATGTGCATCCGGTACGAAGTCGCCGTATGATAACCCTTGGCACAGATGTGGCACACATGTTCGAACTCCCGGGCGGAATGTTTGATGCGATTGTGATGCCGCAGGAGCGTCTCCCAAGCGAACGATTTGTTACAACTTTGGCAGTGCCATTTCTTTTCGCTCAGCATTTGGTGGTACTTTTCGTGCAACTTCAAAGACCGCGTGAAGGCGAACGTTTTCGGACACATACTGCACTGCAGCGTTTTCTCCATCTGCTCCTTGTGCGATAGATCTTTGTGTCGCTTAAACGATTCGCTGTTCTGGAACTGCTTCGAGCAAACCGGACACTGGTACTTGGTTGGATTTTCGTGATACTGCAGGTGGTCCATTAGGCGGCACTTGCGGGAGAATTTGTACTCACAACAGTACACGTAGATCTTTCTTTCGTGCTCCGACTGGCCATGCTGTTCGAACTCTTCGAAAGTGTCGAATTTGTGCCTGCACACCTCACACTCTAAACTGATATACTTGGCGATCAGTTGCTGGGCTTTTTTCGCCCAATCCGCCGGTCTCGGGGGTCCCTTGGTGGGTCTGTTACGTTTTCGACGCTTTTTCTTCGGTGCTTCCTCAACGAGCAAGTTGTTGTCCCCGGAGCAGTCGTTATCTGAGTCTTCTTTTCCTCCCTGGTTGGTGCTGGAGTCCTCCAACGACATCTCCTCTTCGGCTTTGACCTCCTCCACTAGCAGTTCCGGGTGGAACGTGCTGTTGTGTACCCTCAGGGCCCATTTACTCGAATAATATTTGTTACATTCCTCGCAATGCCACTTCTTTTGGTGCTGCTTCTCATGACGACTGAGCGCTTCGCTGTTGGGTAAACGTTTCGGGCACTTGCGACACTTGAACTCATCCGGATTCACATGGAGCCGAAGATGATCGACCAGTCGATACTTTCGGCAGAACTTTAGTTCACAGCAAAAAATGGAAGCGCGCTTTGTGTGCTCCTCCAGCGAGTGCCTTTGCAGCTCATCAAACGAACTGAACGCTTGCAGGCAGGTGTCACACTTCAGCTCAATCCGCTCGGCAATCAATTCATCTTCTGAGATGGTTTTCGTTCGACTCCTTGTTGCGACCTTTTTCTTACTGCGTTTTCGCTCTTCTTCCGCATTCGTCGAACGATCACTCTCATCTTCCGAGGTTGGTTCTGATTTTACACTTTTGGCCTCATCATCATTACGATAATCATCATCATCATCATCATCATCACTGGAATCCGATTTCACACCACCGTCTTTGTCGTCGTCGTTGTCGGTTTCGCATTTCAGTGGTTCAAGTATTTCCAGCACATCCGGTACACTTGGTGGCGCACTGGCAGCATCCACCAGCCCGCCGCCGCCCGGTGGTTCATCTTTCACCACCATGAACTGGGTGGGTATTTTGTACTCTGCTGAATGGCCGTGTGCCCTCTCAACTTCGCAATAGAAGTGATGAAAATCTTCAATTTTACGCCAGCAGCCCGGACACAGGAAGCTGTTGTGGGTTTCGGTTTCCTAAAAAAGGGCGAAAGTATCTTTATGTTATTGGGTTCGTGGACAACTACTAGGGGGTCAGTTTTACTTACGGTAAACCAAAAGTATTTGCCTAACGCAACCTGAACATTGGCATGTTCTTTAACAGCCACCGAGAGCGGTGGTTCGGTTGCGTTCGTACAAGTCAGGCAAGTTAGCTCGGCCATCTGAGATAGTAAAATAAATTATTTTAGGCAGGTGCCCCGGAACAGGTTAGTTACGGAATAAAGAACTCATAGTTTCTTCGTTTTGTTATTGAATTAAAGATGGGCTAAACATCGTAGACTTTTCCAAGCACTACACACAATGTAGTCAGACTTTAAACTAATCAAATTGAGTAATGATAAACTTAACAAACTGCATTTTTGTCAAGCATTTGCATACCTTGTTAAAATCAAGCTTCACAACTTTTAGATCATTTAGAAAAACCCTTTTAAACTAGTAAATTACATAAAATAAAAAGGAAAACAAAATTTACTATTTTCAACTTTCAGCTTTTTTTCTCTCCTTTTTCAACAATTCGCAGAACGAACGACGCAAACGCAAATGTCAAAACATGACAGCGAGCGATATGATTACAGGGTTACCAGCAATGGAGGGTTTAGCTCGATTTATTTCAATTTGTAAATTCGAGCAGTACAGTGAGCGTAATTCAATTCGTCTGCGTTGCATCACGGTCTGCATTCCATCAGAAAGCTGGCAGGGCTCGGCGTATGCTGGTAACTGGAATCGATTATGCCATGGGAGGAAACGTAAAACATTTCGCACGAATTTCTGCTGCAGGGATTCTATTCTTGACATGCACTTAACGTTAAAACGACACCAAACGACCGAGATGGTCTCAAGAAGAGATCGCAACAGGCAACAATAAAGCGATCGCAGGCACATAAGGTTTTGCACGGGCGAGCATAACCTCACTTCTTTGACGTCTATCAGTGGTTTGTTTACATGGACTTGGAACATGGGTTAACAAGTTGGAACTGAATATTGCTTAAGGCCTTAACGGCAAGTCAGAAAAGCACAAAAACTGCCATTCCGAGTAGTTTGGAGGGCGACACTGCTGGATAATATGCTTTTAAAACGTTTAACTCCAATTTATGCATATCGCGTTCGCCTAACAAATAGTAAACAAACCACGAGTGGATGTCAAATGGGTGAATTGCGTTCATTCCGGTTCATTCGTGACGTCACCTTGCAAAACCTTATAGGATCGCGAAATTACTTCGCTGTCTTACACATAAATCCAAGTTGCCGATTTGCTTTGGCGATTATTTTATTTGAAGTGTGGGCCAAATGTAAGTGAGATTAGACCCAAGTCACTAACCAGGTTTACTCTAGCAACTGCCTGATGACACATTGTATAATTGAATATCGTGATTGATTTTAGCAGCCGAGAGCCGGGGTGGCTCTCGCCGTATCAAGAATTCCTCTCCATTGTACCTGGTCCTGAGCTACTTAGCTACTCGCGCCTCGACACACGCAACTCGACTTCAACCTGGTTGAGCCAACTAGTACCACGTTGGGTCCCTCTATTCCTGGTGCCGGTGGGGTTCTTGAAGAGAACGGATTTCACTACACAGTCGTCCGGCATCCTTGTGTCGTGGCCGGCCCACCGTAGTCTCCTAACTTTCGCCAGACGTACGATGGAAATCTCTCCAAATAGTGCATGTAGCTCGTCATTCATACGCCTCCTCCTCCGGCCTATGTTCCTTGATCGAAGCGTCTTGCGGAGGGAAAAGTAGGCTCGATCTCCGGCTTGAATGCGTCGTTGAATCTCCTTACCCGTTTTATTGTCGGCGGTGACCAGAGATCCCAAATATACGAACTCATCAACAACTTCCAGTTCATCGCCGTCCATATTCACTGTCCGTGGGAGGCAAACGTTGCTTTCTCTGGAGTCTCTTCCTACCATATATTTGGTTTTCGACGCATTGATTTGTAATCTTATCCTCCGAGCCGCCGTTTTTAGTCTAGCGTAGACTGCCTCCGCCGTCCCAAGGTTTCTAGTAATTATGTCGAGGTCGTTTGCAAAGGCTAGGAGTTAGGTACTCTTGCTGTAGTAGATCGTACCTGTCGTTTCGATGCCCGCTTGTCGTAACCCTCTGAGTTCAAAAAACTCGAGTCTCGGGGACTGGCGCACGTAGCACATCACTCGCTCTAGGGTAGCTTTGTTCAGCCGCGTCAGTTTGTCCGGAAAACCGTACTCGTGCATTATCTGCCATGGCTGTTCTCTTAGCTGTGTCGTATGCTGCCGTATGAAATTCACAAAAATATGATGCGTGGACACGTTGTACTCTCAACATTTCTGGAGGATTTGTCGGAGAGTAAAAATTTGATCGATATCCGCACCCCATAGGGAGCGTACGTTGGTGATGTTCGAGAAAAACCAGCCCTCCATGAGAATATGGTCGATTTGGTTCGAAATTCATTGGTCAGGTGATCTCCAGGTGGCTTTGCGGATATCTTTGTGGGGAAAGAAAGTGCTTCTGCCCACCAAGCCACGGGAAGCTGCAAAGTTGGTGCATCGCTGGCCGTTATCGTTCGTGTCGATGTGTAGGCTATGGGCTTCCCTGCCGACCTGGGCGTTCATATCCCCGATGACGATCTACATGTCCCGTCGTGAGCAGCTGTCGTACGTTGCCTTCAGCTGCGCATAGAACGCTTCCTTTTCGTAGTCGGGTCTATCTTCGTGTGGAAAATCCACGTTTAGGGTAACCAACCTATTTTGGACCCCCTCAACAGCTGTACATAATTTGGACACTTACAGCAAAATCAAATGGAAGTGTCCAAATTATGTACAGCTGCTGATGGGGTCCAAAATAGGTTGGTTACCCTATGATGGTGTAGTTGAAGAAACGGCCCTTTATCCTCAACACGCACATCTTTTCATTGATCACTTTCCAGTCCATTACGCGATCCTGCATTTTGCCCAACACTAGCAAACCCATTCCCAGGTCGTTGGTGGCTCCATCGCTCTGGAAAAATTGGGCTTCGCTGCCACGGGCCCTCCACACCTTCTCGCCTTTACGACAGATCTCCTGCATTGCCGCGATGCCATACTTTCGGGGTTCTAGCTGATCGAGCCGCACCCTATCGCCACCAACGAATGTCCATGTCCTTATATCGTCACTTTAGTCCATGCCGAATGTTCCGAGTAAGATTTCCTCGATTCTTTTTAGCTTTTAGGGTTTAGGTAAGTAGACGTTCCAAAGCCTATGCTACCGAGTCTCGTGATGGGGCTATCATCTTGCAGTGTCGAGACACACTGTGCCTCCTTCCCTGTTGGTATATGACCTTAGTTTCCACCACCACATGTGGTTAAAACCACATTGAAATAAAAAATAATAGGCGCCAAGCGAACACATTTCTTAATTCAACCGTCGGCACCGGATAAGACGTTATCGTTTGCCGTTTCTTACCTGGACTACTACCACGCACTTAGTTGAGGAATCGTCAAACCACCAAGAGCCGCTCCTGACAGACACTCAAAGCTGACGTTGACAAAGCATGACAAAGCATTGTTCTAATTTTTGAACTTTTAATAATTAAGGAAAACAGCAAGCCAGGCAAAACATACTGTATTTTGTGAAATCTTCCACGGTGGGGGAAAACTCCAAAGTTTTATTTTACCATAATTTTTGAGTTAAGAAAACAGAATTTAAAAAATTTCCATGAGGTAGAATATAGTTGTTCAGACTATTCCAACACCGTGGAACATTTTGGTTAAACTTTTTTCTTCTGGAACTTCTTTGATGACTAATAAAACTAACACTCATTTTTATACATAAATGTAGGCTTTTCTGTTATCGTATTTACCTAAATTAAAAAAACGATAACTCAGGAATAGCTAGCTTTTTTAAAAGATTATAAATTGGCAAACATAAACATTATTTTTTTCAAAATTTTGAGAAAGCTTTTTCCTACTGATATTTTTTCGGAATTGCTGAAAACATTTGCAAAAATATTTATTCTATGACTTGATTGTCCGTGTGACATTGCCCGAGAAAATCGAAATGAGCAGTCATTAACTTTCCCCCGAAAGCCCAATTTCGGAAGCAGTTTTTGGGCACAAAAAAGGGGTTCTGTATATAAAAATGCATTCACTGCATTCTTTTTGCCAACTAGAAATATATTTTTATGAACAGAATTTTTGGTTAATCTAATCTCTAATCTAATCTCACACTAACGCAGCCAATTCTTGAAGGCATCCTGGAAAATGACGATTACTTGAATCAATCATTTTTCTTGTCAACGGCCAGGCCAACTGCACAGCATGTACCGCAGAGAGAATTCCAAGAAATCAAGTGGAACCAGAAAAAGTACCTAATTCCATTAAACTCCTTGAAATCAGGGGGAAGGAAGAAAGCGTGGACCTCCCGTACCAAACGCTTCCCATATACATAGATAATGATTTATTTACAGACGTTGGGAGTATCTTTGCTAATAAAGGTTAAGTGATAGTCCGGACCCTCGGGGATGAACTAATGGCATTTAGACCAGAAGCCAGGGTGCAATTGGCCAAGGATATAGCGCCTTATTTCGCTCTCTGAAAATAGATTAGTTTGCCAAAAATATTGGTTTTAATCATATATATGTATATCATATATACCGTGTACCCCCGTTGATATGACCTTCTTTAATCTGAACATTTTTAATCTGTACCCCGGTGGTAAGAATGCGTTCACATTAAAAACCGATCAATCGTCATACACAATTGACGTTAAAGTGGACCGGTAAATTAAAAAAAAGCAAAAAATCTTAATGCGTTTTCTCTTGCTCAGGAGCTTTGGCAATATAGCTCATATGCAACTTACCTCTCTCCAGCACTCAAAATAGACCATTTTGGTCGAAACTGCCGAGCCAATTTCGTCTTATACAAACCGAACCTTTAGAATTCGCGCATGTTTGAAATGTTTTCAAAACGTTTGTTTTCGTCAAATCAAAACAAAGAGTTCATAGGGTGCGCGTCTTGCGCGTGTGTGAAAATGGATAGAGTTAGCAAATATTCAGATTAAAAATGAACTCGCCCAATCTGAACGAGCTGTTTTTCATATTAGCGGGGGTTGAGTGTACCTATTCTCGAGTTTTTTGACAGTACACAATTTCCACTATTATAATATTTAGCTTTTTATATTAACAATCATTAAATCGTCGCGCACTACTTGTTTCGAGTTTGGTCTAGACGAAAGTTAGCCTAATGTAGGCGCTGAGCCCTATTTATAAAGTACGGTTGTGAGCTCACACTTTTGGGTCAAGTTATTCATTTCAACAACATACGTACACGGTCCCAATGATGGATTAATTTCTTAGAACTGGTTAGGCTTGGCATACACTTTTCGCATCGATTTTGCTCTCTGCGAAAGCAGAATTTGAAAAAGTAGTGTATGGGGCATTTGTGGAGCTAGTGATTATCTATAATATTGCTGAAGAAAGTACAGCTTTATCGTTAGTATTTACGGCGCTATAAGGCTGCTACCCTGTTGGTAGCAAAAAGAGGCATTTCAGCCCTACTGCGGCGTAAATATTGATATCGACGTCATCCGCCAAACCAAGAAGCATGTGAGATTTCGTGATGATAGTTCTATTCCTTTCCACGTCTGCCCTTCGTAATGCACCTTCCTAGGCAATGTTGAATAGCAGGTTAGAGAGTGCATCCCCTTGCTTCAGTCCATCAAACGTCACGAAAGCAGCTGAGGTCTCACCCGCTGTTGTAACGCATGATTTGGATCCGTCCAGCGTCGCACGAATCAGCGTAACTAGTTTCGTCGGAAAACCATGTTCTAGCATTATCTACCACAGCTCATTTCGTTTAACTGAATCGTACGCCGCTTTAAAGTCCACAAACAGATGGTGTGTCTGCATGTTGTACTCCCGGAGCTTGTCTAGCAACTGACGCAGGATAAACATCTGATCCATCGTGGAGCGACCCTCACGAAAACCAGCTTGGTACTCGCCGACGAAGGACTCCGTTAACGGTGTCAGTCTGCAGAACAGGATACGGGAAAGCACCT
This sequence comes from Sabethes cyaneus, assembly GCF_943734655.1. Lineage (NCBI taxonomy): Eukaryota > Metazoa > Arthropoda > Insecta > Diptera > Culicidae > Sabethes > Sabethes cyaneus. The sequence goes on along the minus strand of NC_071353.1, from coordinate 149,511,335 downwards.
TGTAGGCAGAATTGAGCAATGCAATTCCTCGATAGTTTTTTACACTCCAGTCGATGTCCCTTTTTGAAAATTGGGCAAACGAGGCCATCCAACCACTCCTCCAGCATTTGTTCTTCCTTCCAGATCCTGACAATGATCCGGTGGATTACTTCGTACAGCCGCTCGCTCCCCGCTTTTAGAAGTTCAGTCGGGGGAAAAAAAGGTTTTTATTTCATAGATTAAACCATGGTTCAGTCACAGGTTCAATAAAATCAGCTATAAAAGCGTTCGATCAGCCTGAAATTGCTATTCGGGTAACACGCTCAACAGAGAATGAGAGCAGTGAGTTTAACTCTCTCCCTCGCTCAGTTAACATTCTTGGTTCAATAATCCAGATTTTTCAGCACATGTAATGTTTCATTTGTCACAATACATGAAGCATTTACTCTTCCTAAAAAACAAATAAAGTTCTCCAACGTTTTTAAAACACATTTACTGAAAAATTTTCGAATTCGTCAGAAATCGCAAATAAACCCGGAGTGATTTGCGATAAGGGCGCAACTAATAAAGTGTAAACAATGAGGAATATCACTGTGATAATTTGCCAGTACATTTTCAAGTATTAATTTAAATAAAAGCTACAAAAATCAAGTTTAAGACATAAATTGGTGTAGAATAAATCTATCTTATAATTTCACAACGATACTGCATAAAATTTGTGCATTCAAGCTCAAAATCTAAGTTTTATATAGTTGAACCCCTTGGAATGAACCTCAAAGCATTTTGACAATGAAATTCACCCAGCCTTGTTTCGCCTTGTTTTGATTTTTTTATTTAGTTTCGCCTGTTTACAATAAGGTTTTGCAAGGTGACGTCACGAATGAACCAGAATGAACGAAATTCACCCATTTGACATCCACTCGTGGTTTGTTTACTTTTTGTTAGGCGAACGCGATATGCATAAATTGAAGTTAAACGTTTTAAAAGCGTATTATCCAGCAGTGTCGCCCTCCAAACTATTCGGAATGGCAGTTTTTGTGCTTTTCTGACTTGCCCTTAAGGCCTTAAGCAATATTCACTTTTAACATGTTAACCCACGTTCTAAGTCCATGTAAACAAACCACTGATAGACGTCAAAGAAGTGAGGTTATGCTCGCCCGTGCAAAACCTTATGCGCCTGTGTTTTGAAAACAACGCAGTTTCCCTCTTTACTATCGCCTCTTTACAAAACGATTTACAAATAAGCCTGGAACTTCATAACAAATGCAAGGGGCTAAACTGCAAATTGTCTTTTGTTTTGATTAAACACTTCTATCGCCCATCACTAAAAACTTGTTTTAAATAATTCTAACGATTAAAACAGAAGAAAGGATTCTCGCCAAGGATATTATCAGTCTTTTTAAGGCTGATGGTGTAATATATTGATTTGTTTACGATTCGTCAATTGAGCCCCAATCGCGATTCACTCCGGAAACCTTTGGAAAAAGTTTTTAACAAATTAAATTTCCACGATGATAAAATACTTCAATGAAAAGTTTTTAAAGTAATATTCTAATTTTCGGAGCAGTAAGCTTCCGTCTTTTTACACGAAAAAGGCAAGAAAACACACTCAATATAACTGTACCTATAAGGTTTTGCAAGGTGACGTCACGAATGAACCGAAATGAACGCAATTCACCCATTTGACATCCACTCGTGGTTTGTTTACTATTTGTTAGGCGAACGCGATATGAATAAATTGAAATTAATCGTTTTGAAAGCGTATTATCCAGCAGTGTCAGCCTCCAAACTACTCCGAATGACAGTTTATGTGCTTTTCTGACTTGCCGTTAAGGCCTTAAGCAATATTCAGTTTCAACCATGTTGACCCATGTTCCAAGTCCATGTAAACAAACCACTGATAGACGTCAAAGAAGTGAGGTTATGCTCGCCCGTGCAAAACCTTATATGCGAGAGCATCTTGAGGTTTGGAAAAGACAGCAAATTGGAAATGACAATCCTGAAGGGCGTACGTTTTACAACAAAAATCAAACAGAAGTGCACCTTTGTTGACGCTTTCCATCGGCTCTAGTTTTTTTTTGTTAATGGCATCGGGGGAAAAGTACGGATTCGTTCGATATATTAAAAACCATTTCCACGGCCTCGGACAACATGAGTGAAGTGAGGCCCTGTTTGACCTGCTTCCGGAAAACGGACAACTATCTCCGCATAGCGGACGACACCAACGCAGACGATGTGGAACGAATCGTGACAACTCACTTCTGGTTCTCGGTAGGTTCCGATCGCTTTTGGTGTAATTAGTCGTGTCCCTAGAATCGGAAATTCATTGTATTTTTAGGAAAACCAATGCGTCCAGAGTGTTCTTTGTACTAGTTGTTGGGAGAAAATTGATGATTTTCACAAGTTCTACAGTGAGGTCAAAAGAGCTCATATGGAGCTGACCGACACGATTGAGGTGCAAATCAAGGTGGAACCTTTGGATCAACCGTTGGATTCGGTTAAACACGAAGAAGGAGTGGAAGTCGTTGCCGATGTACTGGAAGTCGCCGACGTACTTGAGACGGACGAAAAGCGTAGAGAATCGTCCTCCGCGGAGGTGAAAGACGAACTGAAAGCCGAAGCAAAATCACCTGCTGAAATTCCGTCGAAAGCCAAAAGCAGGCGAGGAAGGAAAAGGAAAGTTTCCCTCTCCGAGTCTGAGGAGGAAAAGGAGCAGCCGGAAAAGGTCTCGCAAGAGGAACCGCCGGTCGCTGTCCAGGAAAACGACTCACTTTGTACGTCGGATGATTCCGATTGGGAACCCCCGCAGGACGACGATTCCGGTGAAGAGCTGAAAAAATCCAAACAAAAGAGGACTCGTACGGTTAAGCAGCCCAGAAAGAAGTATGCCCCGAGAAAACCTCGAAAGGCCAAGGAAGAACGGGCGATTAATTGCAAGACGAAAGAGGAAATTTCTAAGGAGGATGAGTTTATTCAAAAATATTGTCCTATATTTTGTCATAAGTGTGAGTTTAATTCGAACACTTTTGGGGAATTGCAAGCTCACACTAAACGGGTGCATAATTGCAATCCGATGATTGTTTGCTGCGAGCACAAGTTCTACAAGCGATCGTTTCTCTATCAACATGCTCAGTATCACGAAAACCCGGACATGTTCCGTTGTGAACCGTGTAAGAAAACATTCATCAGTGGGCTGGCACTGAAGTTGCATATGGATTATACCCACGTGGCCGAGGAGGAGAAAATCTACAAGTGTGAAATTTGCCAAGCAAGCTTCGCTAAGCACTATCATTTGACCTCACACCGGATGAAGCATACGTCGATTGCGGAGAAGCGCTTCTACTGCGAATCGTGCGACATAGCTTTCCGGACGAATCAATCCTATCGGACGCATCAGCACTCGAAGCACGGAGCTGCGGCGAAGTACGTTTGCGACATTTGTGCTCGCGGATTCCGGCAGCGGTCAGATTTGGTTACGCACCAGTTGTCGCACAGTGCCGAAGGGTTGGAGCAGCTGAAGATCCAGTGCGAACACTGCCACAAATGGATGAAGAATAAGAAATCCATCTGGACCCATCGGAGGATCTGCCAGAGCTCCGGACCGGTTGCGTGCGACATCTGCGGTAAGATGGCTCCCAATCCGGAGCAGCTCAAGAGTCACAAGAAGTTTATGCATCAGGATCAGCGCGTTCACCAGTGTGGCTACTGCGAGAAGGCGTTCAAGCGACCGATTGATTTGAAGGTTGGTACAAATTGTTAGTTTGATTTTATGACCGATTGAATCTTTTATCTTCAAAAAACACAGGAACACGAAACGATTCACACCGGTGAGGTGCTGTACACGTGCAACTTTTGCCCGAAAACCTTCAACTCGAACTCGAATCTGTACTCTCACCGGCGGAAAATGCATCCGATCGAGTACGCCGAATGGAAACTTGCGCTGCAGCTAAAGAAACGACCGGCCTCGCAGATGCCACCCGGTATAACGGCGAGCACTGTGGTGACGACGTCTGCCGCTGCAGTGGCAGCCGCTACCGCAGCTGCTGCCCTGGTCGACATGCCACCGTTTCTGCCAGCAGCGCTGATGCCGTCCGAGGGGGGCGAAAACTACGTTTGAGCGAAACGTTGTGTTTAAATTATCTCTCGTAAGTAAGTAGCATTACAGAATTGAATTGTGCAGGCGTTCACATTTTATGTAAGATATCGTGCTTAGAATGATAACGGAAAAACGTTTTACTTTCGAGTGTGTGCTTTCTGAAACGCTCCGAAGGCAATGAGAATGTCATGCTACTCTCAAGCACCATTCAAGTGGTTCTTTGTGTAATCTTACTGGTTCGGCCAATCACGGAGTGCAATTGCGGGCAGTTTATTGATTTCAAAGCGGCGTGCGAATCAGTCAAACGAAATTAACTATGGCATATAATGTTTAAACATTCGAGTAAAGCTGAAACTATTGAGAATCAGAGCAGAGGCTCGAAACCCCAAAAGGGGAAATCTTGACGGTTTCGTTCGTGAAACACACATTGGAATAGCAAAGACCGAAGCTGACCCCTACTCAACTTCAAGAACCAGAAAAATTCGGACTAGTTGAGTTCGGACTCCGAAAATTGATAGCTCTGAAAGAGTCTCAAAATTCCAAAAATCCTCACAGACGCGGGAAGCTTCCAAACCCGTTCTGATAAATTAGAGGCTAACGCTGTTCGCTTTGCGACGTCCACAGGCTTTGGAAAACAAGCGGTTGATCCAAGCTGCTCCGCGTTGCCGGCTCACGATATTTCAGGAAGATGTAAAAACCTCACGGAATCCCACCAGTAAAGTGAATCTAGGTATTTGCCAAGGACTAGACTCGTGGGCCGGCCTTCAAATGCTGAGTTGACAACCTGGAAGGAGCGTCAAACACAGCTCTAGTCCTCAAAAGCTCCCGCCTCACGCCTCCACGAGTCATATGATACCAAATGCGTCGAAGCCTGGGCAATGTTGTCAATCTGACAATAGCGAAGTGAGGAGGTGCGACGCGAATACTGGCGCGGTAACCATAGCATGGTGGTAGAGGAAATGCTTCGTCAAACACGAGCGTCTGTTCACCAAGGGGGTGCGACTCAAACAGCGTCTGTTCTCCATGTTAGGGACGGCTGGTTATTATACTCGTCCTCGTGCCAGCAGGGACTCTAAACAGTGCTGTGCACGATGGTCCTCCGGCGAGACAGAAGGTTAGGGGCGGGCCCAACAAGCCGCCCTGGAAAACAAAAAGTTAACAACAACGAAGAAGAAAATAGGGATCGGAACAATCGGCGTCGACCTACGCGACGAAATAAGACTACGATTGGAAACTCGGGACATGGAATTGCAAATCGTTCGGCTTTCCGGGTTGCGATCTATGACGAACTACATCCCCGAAACTTCGAAGTCGTAGCACTGCAGGAACTTTGCTGGACAGGACAAAAGGTATGGAAAAGCGGGCATCGAGCGGCTTCTTTCTACTATAGCTGTGGCACCACCAACGAACTGGGAACCGGCTTTATAGTACTGGGAAAGATGCGCCAGCGCGTGATTGGTTGGCAACCGATCAACGCAAAGATGTGCAAGTTGAGGATTAAGGGCCGTTTCTTTAATTACAGTATCATCAATGTGCACTGCCCTCAGGAAGGGAGACCAAATGTCCGCGACGGGACGTGAAAATCGTCATCGGTGACATGAACACTCATTTAGGATGGGAAGCTATATATAGACCGGTAATCGTAAATTTTGCACCTTCCCGCGGTATGCTAGTCCGAAGTACCTTCTTCCCCCGCAAAAATATCTACAAGGCCACCTGGAGATCACCAGACCAACGAATAGAAAACCAAATTGACCATATTCCAATCGACGATAAATTCTTCTTTGATGTTATAAACGTTAGCACCTACTGCAGTGCGAATATAGATTCGGACCATTTCCTAGTTACAGTCTACATGCGCTCAAAACTCTCGACGCGTCGAAGTCGTACGCCGCAACCAACACCGCGCAGCTACGAGACACCGGAGTTGCCCAGGAATACGCGCGGCACTCTTGAAGATGGCTGGAATGGCATTAAGACCGCCATCGGTAGTACTGCTCTAGCGGCACTAGGTACAATGAATCCGAAGCGAAAAAACGATTGGTTTGACGGCGAATGCAGCACATGCGAGAATGCTGCAACACCGTACGAGGGCGAATGTGGAGCGATATAAACAAGCACGGAACAGGCAAAACTCGGTCTTCCGGAGGAAAAAGCGCCAACAGGAAGATCGGGATCGCGAGGCGATGGAAGAACTGTACCGTGCTAACGATAAACGGAGGTTCTACGAGAAGTTAAACCGCTCGCGCAAAGGCCATGTGCCGCAGGCCGATATGTGTCGAGACTCAGACGGTAATCTTCTCACGAACGAACGTGAGGTGATCGAGAGGTGGAAGCAGTATTATGACGAGCACCTTAACAGCGATGTAGCTGAACATGGAGGTGACGATATGGCAATAGATCTTGGAGCACGTGCAGAAGACGACAGAATACCAGCCCCTGATCTCCAGGAAGTAGCAGAAGAGATCGGTCGGCTGAAGGACAATAAATCAGTTGGGGCTGATCAGCTACCCGACGAGCTGCTGAAATACGGTGGTGACGCACTGGCTAGAGCGCTGCACTGGGTCATTGTCAAGATTTGAGAGGACTCCCTACTACCGGAGGAGTGGACGGAAGGCATCGTGTGTCCGATTTACAAAAAGGGCGACAAGCTGGATTGTTGTAATTACCCCGCAATCACACTGTTGAACGCCGCCTTCGTTGAATGCCAGCGGGATTCATGGGTGCCCGTGCCACCACGGATCAGATTTTCGCGCTTCACCAAGTGTTGCAGAAATGTCGCGAATACGACGTACCCACGCATCATTTATTCATCGACTTCAAATCAGCGTATGACACGATCGATCGAGATCTGCTATGGCAGATTATGCCCTACTACGGATTTCCGGATAAACTAACGCGATTGGTCAAGGCGACGATGGATCGAGTAATGTATGTTGCTCGAGTATCAGGGGCAGTCTCGAGTCCCTTTGAATGTCGAAGAGGGTTACGGCAAGGAGATGGGCTTTCATGTTTGCTGTTTAACATCGCTTTGGAGGGTGTGATAAGACACGAGTGGCACGAATATTCACGAAGTCCGTCCAGCTTCTTGGTTTCGCTGACGACGTTGACATCATTACACGTACCTTTGAGAGGATGGCGGAAACGTACATCGGACTGAAAGCTGAAGCCAAACGGATTGGACTTGTCATTAATGTATCGAAAACAAAATACTTGAAAGGAAGAGGTTCTAGAGAAGTGAATGCTGAGGCGAACGAAACAGGAATTGCATCAGCTGCTTAGGGAACCACCCATCGCTCACACCGCGAAAATCGGTCGCCTGCGATAGACTGGCCACGTCGTGAAGATGTTGGACGACAGCCCGGTTAAAAAAGTTCTCAATAACGATCCGACTGGAACGAGACGGCGGGGCGCGCAGCGAGCAAGATGGATCGATCAAGTGGAAGGTGACCTGCGGACTCTACGTAGACTGCGTGGCTGGCGAATTGCGGCCATGGACCGAGCCGAATGGAGACGACTTCGTACAGCAGAGGAAACCACGGCCTGGAGCTGATTAAGTAAGTAAGAAGCAATAAACCGTTACTCACGAGAAAAGAAAGAAAAACGATAAAGAAATGAGAAAGCGTCATTTTCTTGCTGGACACGAAAAGAGGGAAAACGGGCTAGAATACGAGGTAAACGGAAGAAAAACACAAAAATCAAAACAGAGGTAAATCAGGACTAAGGAAAAGGGTGAAAAAATGAGACAGCAAAAGAAGTGTGAAGTGAAAAGGAATAGAGAAAACAGAGAAATGAGAGCGAAAAAAAAAGGGAACACGAGACAAGAGAGGGAATATGGAACAGAAAATTTAGATTTATTTACAATCGTTGGGAGTATCTTTACTAATAAAGGTTAAGTGAACTCCGGACCCTCGAGGATGAACTGATGGCATTTAGACCAGAAGCCAAGCTGTAATTGACCAAGGGTATAGCGCCTTATTTCGCTCTGAAAATAGATTAGTCTACCAAAAATATTAGTTCAAATAATATAACACTTGAAAATAAAATCGTGTGGATCAATGGCTGCCTGAAACTACAGTTATAAGGTTAGGAACTGAAAACCACATGACCCCGCACATCCTTGCTTGTCTACCCAGGTAGCGGCTTGGGATGGCTAGAGCTAAGTTGGGCGCTTTTTCCTAGTTGGCTTCCCGATTTCATACCCTAACGTCCTCTCGTTTTATGTCTAAAATTTGAATTAACGTTATCTTTTTTACGTAAAACCTGAGAGAGATTCGCGGATAGGAAAAAATCGTACGTCAAATGCAGCCAGTTCGAACTGTCAAATGCAGCCAATTGTTATTATTGGTCAGAAATGGAAAAGTGTTGGTAACTCATACAAGTTTTCGTCTGGTAGTTCTTTAGGAAAACACAAATAAGAAATTAAATTTGTCTTATTTTATTCGTTGTGAATTTGCTAAAAAAAACGTTTGAAAATATTTTACGCTAAGCATACTTTCGAATTTCTCACAAAAGTACTCATAACGTGTCATTTTACATGCAATAAACTATGCGCTTCCGATTTATCGTATGTTGCATACAGTATTTTTGCTAAAGCTGATGTCCCATAGACCAACTAGCACCAAAAAATGTCACTGCAAGACACGCACTTTTCACGTCCAATGTAGAGTTCACGCACGCGCTTGAACAGTCAGCCCGAAAATGAACACAAACATAATAAGAAGAATAAGAACTGTCAAAGGATTAGAAAAAGAAAACCGTCTTCGCGACTCTCTCTCAGCGTAAAACGAGACTTGAATCAAAAAACTTAACAAAATGGAACGATGGTGAAATGAAAAAAGAAAATGAAGGAAATTGGTACCGAAAAAATCGAAACGGGACAGAAAATGACAAAAAACGAGACAGGAATAGAAGAAAAATGGGCCTGAAAACAAGAAAAGTCGGAAGAAATAGGACAAAAACGGAACTGAGGAGAATCAGTAACAAACAGACAGAAAAAAGAAAAACCGATAGAGAAAACGTGGTAATGAAAATAGATCAAATGGGAAAAGAAGGAAAAACGATAAAGAAACCGAACGAAACGAGAAAGAAAATGAAGACTAGACAAAAAAGGAGAGAAAACAAGACATGAAAAGAGGGTAAAATGAAAGACAAACAACGAAACACGAAACGGAGAAAAATCAGGACAAAAGAAAACAGTGAAATAATGAGACAGGTAATTAAGTGAAAAAAAAAGTTTTAGCCTGAAAAAAAAAACAAGTAATCGGAGGATGGCGAACCAATTATTACTCATCACAAAAGAGGAGTGTCGGATGCAATCAGAATGGAACTGGCCTAGACGTTAGAGTTGAAATTCGACTTAAAAATCGGAATCTGACTTGATATTGGTCACTAAATTAGACTTGAATTTGAACTCATTTCAACTAGAAGTTTCACTAAACAACAAATGAACGACAGAAAAAGAGAGAAAACAAGACAAGAGAAGAAATACGGAACAAAACAGCGGAAAAAGAAGAGAAACCAAAAGGGAAAAGAAGAATGAGAGAGAGAGAGAGAGAGAGAGAGAGAGAGAGAGAGAGAGGAAACGAGGTAATCGGTAAAAAAGGGGTCAATAAATGACGCGTATAACAGGACCAAGAGCGTATAAAAGCAACAAGATGGGTCAAAAATGGAGGAAAGAAGACAACAAAAACTGACTGAAAAAAGGTTAAATGTAGAAAAAAACACGCAAAACCAGAAATATAAAAGCAAAACCATAAAGGAAAAGGAGAAGAGGGAGCTTACAATAGAATCAACGTGACAGAAAAGAAGGACAAACGAACCGAATGACAGAAGATAAAAGGAGTTTGGCGAAAATTCGGAATACTGGAAAATAACAAAACGAGTGAAAAACAAAACTGAAAATGATAAAAATGGGACAGGAAACGAAGAAATGAGAAACAACGAAACAGGAAACACGAGATAGAAAAAAAACGAGCGAATCAGAGGGAAAACGGGCGGAAAATGAGAGCAAAAACCAATAAAACTGTGCAGAAAAAAAAACACTAAATGCCAATCTTGATTTAAGGTAAAATTTCGTGCCTAATTTCATGTTCGTGTCCGGTTTCAAGTGAAGCTTCTAGTTCAAATGAGTCCAAATTCAAGTTTAATTGAATGATCAACGTCATATCCGATTTCGATTTCGATTCGAATTTCAACACTACTTTAACCGACCCAATTGCACCCGACACTCCTCTTTTATGATAAGTAATAATTGGTTCGGGATCCTCCGATTACGCGTTTTTTCCATGTTAAAACATTCTTCTAAAAAATCGGGTTCCACACCTTTTTTATGCCTGGGAACGTTGGTGTAGGTGGGGTTTTTGAAAATAACAGATTTCGCTGCACAGTCATCTTGCATGCTTGCGGCGTGCCCGATCCATTGTAGCTCCCCGACTTTCGCCAGGTGTACTACAGAGGGAATCTCCAAGTAGAGCCAGTAGCTCGTGGTTTATACGTCGAAGATTGTTTCTTGTTTCAATGCCCGCTCGCCAGATCACACGTTCAATAGTGATGTTGTACTCCTGGATCTTTAGCAGCACGAACCAGCATATAGCCCACCTGATACGAATATTCTTGCTATTGAGACAATGTAACAAAATCTAAGAGAGCACCCTATTATAGGCGGCGTTCATTAGCGTAATACTGCAGTAATCGAGCCTATTGCCTTTTTTGTAGATGGGCCACCACACCATACCTTCCATCCACTTCTCCGGTAATTTCTCCTCCTCCCAAATTTTTGTAATTATCCAAAGAAGTGCCATTACTAGTGGTTCTTTGCCATTTTTGTAGAGTTCTGCCAGGAATCGGTCCTTTCCGGGGGCTTCATTATTCTTTAGTTGACCAATTTCTCGTCGAATTTTTTTGAGATCGGGTATTGGCACACTGTTATCGTTTGTAAGCCCTCCTAAGTTAACTTCCATACCGCTTGCTTCTATTATATCGCCATTGAGATGTCCATCGAAGGACTGTTTCCACCTGTTCATCATCTCGCGCAAACAAGGTTTCCCCCGTGCCTACGCATATCAGACTTCGGTGCGTGTCCTTTACGCGACTAGACTCATTAGCATTCTGGCGTTTCTTCCTCCTCAGAATCATGGTCAACTCATTTCATGCTCACCGATACTTGGCCGAATTCGCTCTCGGAGCAATACTCAGATAATTTTTCCAAGTTCTTTTTTAAACGCTCGATCGAGAAAAACTATCGTCAAAAATACAGCCGATTTGGTTCAATGTTCGTTGGTCAGGTAAAGCTTGCTTCAGATAGTATTGGAACAAGAACAATTGCGTGTATTTCAGTTATTTATTATTAAATTCAAGATCTTTTCTTACACAAATGTAGCATTTTCTTCATACTTTTAAGAAAAAATACTGGTAAAATTATTCGTCACGGTTTCGAAGGAGTTCTCAAACTTTCCTTGTAATATGACTCGAGACGACCAGGTCCCGCATTAAATCAGATCCGACTCTGTCGTGAGCAACCCCCTTAGGGAACGCACAGTTCATCAGTGAAAACTGTGACTCGCGAAGCGAGACGAAACGAATGACATGCAAAGCTTCATTTTCACACCCGCGACTGTACACCATCGCGGCAGCGAGGTGTCGTAAAATCCTGTTACAACAAAAATCGTTGAAATTGAAATTAACAATCGAAGCATGGCCACAGATCGCAGTCAGGAAGCGGATAGGCATTGTTTGACCTGCTGGCGAAAACCTCTGAACTTCTACCGGGTACTGTTAAGTGGCGCAGAAAACCAAACGCAACCCGATGTCTGTGCTGTTTTGTGTCAACATTTTTGGTTTCAGGTAAAAAGTGATAATTTTGTTTATAAAGAATTTAACTTACTAGGTAAGAATATTTTAGGAGGAAAATTTATACGACGATATAATCTGTAAAGTGTGCTGGGAAAAAGTTAGTGAATTTCACCAGTTCTACCTGGAGGTTGAGAAGCACCATCAGGAGACTCCAAAACCGATCAAACAAGAGATTGAAAAAACTGAAGCTCCAAGCCAGGATGCTTTTACTGCTGAGCAGGATAATGATGACACATTACTGCCAGTAGATATCGTTAAAACGGAGTTTCCCCAAGAAGGACCTGTCAGTGAATGGAATGTGCAATCCGAGGTTGAAACATCCGAATCGGATGCGAACCACTCGGAATACGAACCAGAACCTGATGTACCGGAACCGCGCAAAAAGCGAAAATACACTCGCCGATCCCCCAATACAAAAGCCAAGGAGAAGGCAAAAAAAGAACCATATCCGTATGTACCGAAGACGCCAGAAGAACGAGAATCAGAAGATCGCTTCATTCGACAGCACACGCGCTACGTGTGCGAAGATTGTAATGTGGAATTTGAACAATTCCATGTCTTTCAACGGCATAGTTTACAGACCCATGGAAAGGAAGGATTCATCACCTGCTGCGGTATTCGACATCGGAAGCGATCGGTGCTACTGCAACACGTTCAGCATGCTTTGAACCCAGAGGCGTTCAAGTGTGAACTGTGTGGCAAAACGTACAAAAACCGTTTCGGATACAATCGACACAAAAAGGAGAGCCACGCGACGGAAGAGGAACGGACCTTCAAATGCCATCGCTGTCCGAAGTCGTTCGTCAAGCAAGGTGCCCTAAAGCGGCACCTTGACGATCACGAAACGCTCGATAACGGAACGGCCAAGTGCGAAACGTGCGGCAAATGCTTCAGTAACGTTAACATCCTGAAGAACCACGTCAAGTACCGTCACGTGAAACAAATGGAGTACATCTGTGATGTTTGTTCGAAGGGTTTCTATATGCGATCGGCTTTCGTTACCCACCGTAAGACGCACGAAGTTCCGGCCGAAGAACTACGCAAGCAATGTCCGGTTTGCTCGAAATGGTGCAAAAACCACGACTACTGGCGGGTTCACGTGCGTCGGCACAAAAACGAAGGCAAAATCAGCTGTGATTTGTGCGGTCACGTATCGCCGAACCTGATGGCACTGAAGGGACACAAGGCTCGCATGCATTCCGGGCCGCGTATTTTCCCCTGTTCATTGTGCGGCAAAGAGTACGCCCGGGCGATAACGCTCAAAGAGCACGTAGCCGCGGCACACACCGGCGATGTACTGTACACGTGCCCCCATTGTGAGAAAACATTCAACTCGAGCGCCAACATGCACTCGCATCGAAAGAAGATGCACCCGAAGGAGTGGCTTGAGCAGCGGCTGGCCAAGTACGGCAGTCAAACCGGGACGGCAACGAGCAGTGGGCAAGGGAATGTGACGCTAGGAATCGGTGACAATAGCCAATTGGAAGCACAAAAGTGAAATGAACGATGAGTGTAACGTAGGACTGGTTATTATTAAATATTGACTAAAACAGTAATCTAATACTGTTTAGAAAGTTGAAAAGGTTACGATAGGCTGTCTCGAATAAATGTGTTTTAACTCGAAACTTTAAAACTTATTCACACCGGGCAGAGCTGCTAAAGTGGTTAACTAAGCCAAAAATATTTTCTATCGCTTCGAGGGAGTCTAAAAGTTGATCATTTTCGTTACGTATCACACTTCTGGAACATGTTGCTGAAAGATGTAATCCTGCTACGTAAAGTTTGTGATTTCGAACTTATAAAAGTGTTTTTCCCTATAGAAAGTGCTGACTTTCCCCAATTGATTGATTGTGTAGGTCCAGAAGATTCTTCACATTCACGTTAATCCGGTTACCTTTTGAATTCTTTTTTTACTCCGAGTTAAGATTGCTCTGGAACCTTAATTCCCTCCACCATTGACTTTACAAGAATTAAAAAAACCCGTGTGAGTTCACCTCAACGGTTACAGATTGCATATACCTAAACCAGTATGCGCAAAACCTTTGATGCCATTAGCATTAATAGTATCTTGGAGGTGGTCGAAGAATGGCGTTCGAGGCTCACTGTACAACTGGTTGATACCGTATTTAAACAATTTATTAAAACACGCGGCAACAAATGTTGCTCATTTAAGTTTTATTCAGTCACACTGAAGTATACCACAAGTTCCCTGAAATTACCAAAAATCTCAAATTACCTGAAAATCTCAAGCAGGTATTCTAATTAACGCAGACGACATAAAAACATTCTTTCCTATCAAGTCTAGTTAAGATTGCCTGAAATTACAGCTCAACCTAGGGCCTGCTGGAAGATGCTGTGAAAACCGTGGATTAAAAGCAAATACAGTCAAGCGCTCAGTAATGACATTTATCGGAAAAGTTCGTCCCGTGATCTTCGACTATGGTTACCGGAACATTGTAGTTCCACGTGCCGAATATGTTCCATGGCCTTGATGTAACATCCGAGCGCTCGCTCTCCTTCAACGGAGATTAATAACGTAAACAAAGAGAGCTTGAAGCTGTTCCAGCTCGAAAAGGCGTTCGACCGACTCAACCACGTAAACATCTAGGACGCACTTGGCCAAAGAGGACTTCCAGATAAGCTAGTCCATCAATATCGACGTCATTCGCAAAACCAAGAGCAGTACAGCTACCGTAGAGCTGTAAACGAGCATTGTAGTGATGGACAGAATGCAGGATCGCTTTATGGATTGAAAGGCGGTCAACCAGAGAATGTGTTTCTTCAAGTACACGTATGGCAACGTACAATGGAGCTGTTCACCACGAGAAAAGATTGTCTTCAGGGATATGAACGCCTAGGTCGACAGGGAAACGACGTACAGACCGGTAATCAGGCCCAATAGTCTGCACACCGACAGGAACAGCCAGCGACGCACGTGCTCTCACACCAGAAATGATTCCCCAGCTCAGAGCCGGCGTTTGGGCCGGCAAACTCGTGCGGTCGCACGGAGCCTCGCGCTTCAGAGAGGCCTCGCGACTAGAGAAAAATGTTCTAAATTCTAGTGGACAATCCCTGGCTGTATGCAACATAAGTGGCTGTTTAGAAAAATTTGCATGATTTCCATTGCATCCTTCTCCATTTTAATTAAATACAAAGCGCAGAATGTTAAGAATAAATCGATGAAATTATTTCTCGCTGTTCTAGAAAGTGTCGTTAGACTCTATACTCTGCTTGCCCGCCGAATTTTTACGGAGCCTTCGTTCAAATGATGGGCACTTAGCTCTTTTGAACCAATAAAATCTCCAGATCCGAATGGTATTCTACCCATTTTCTACAGAAAATAAACAGCGTTATAATTTCCGAGCTCATTACCATTTTTTGTGCCGGTTTGACTTTGGGACATATTCCGAATCATCGGAAAGTACGCAAATACCTAAAGGCATAACTAAGGCAGATAAGAAAGAGAAAATTATGCATAAGTCTTTCAGAGCAATAAGTCAACATCAACATGTTATCTTCGATATTGATGGTGACACTATAATGAGCTAGATTCAAGCAACGCTTTCGAGCATTGGGAGAGACGTCGGTCAATATTTTAGCGATGAAAAGAAGTTCACATGGAGTTTTCTGTCCCCTGCTTTGGTCACTGGTAGCCGACGCATTCCTTCACAAGATATCGCAGGATATCAAAGGAAAGTTTGACACACTGAAACTAGGAGCCGGGCACTTCAGGGGACTTCTAACTGGACACAGCTCCGCTCTTTATCATTTAAACAATATTGGATGATACCGACACCTGCCGCTTTTGTAACTCTGAACTTGAAAGTTCAGCGCATCTGCTCTGCAATAGCGGGGTTCTTGCTTTAGCTAGGCATAACTCCTTCGAAAGTTTCCTTCTCACTCCATACCGAGTATAGAACCCAACTCCTAAAAAGTCATTGATTTTACTACTGTGTTACCTGACTCACTGCGCATAGCGTTGTATTCGCGGTATCGTGTTGGTTCGAAAGGTTTCGAAAAATATCGCCCTTGTATCGAAAATATCGTTGATTTTGATCACTAAAAATAACGTACTTAAACGTTATATTGCAAGTGCTAGTAGTACGCAATAATTGTATTGTGAAACTGAATTGTTATTTATGCAACTTTTTACAAGTTAAATGCAATAACAAAAGCACAACTTATAAAAAATCGGTTGTTATCGATATTAGCTGCATATGCGTTATAAACGAATAAAACGCATGGTGACGTTTTATTTCAATAACACGCACATTCGCAGCGAGTCAAGTAAAACAGTAGTGATGGTAAGGGTACGTCAAAGACTATCTGTTGTAAACAACATACGATACCGGCGCATGCCACGGCATAATCTAGCCGTAATCTAATCATAACCAAGTCATCTTTCATCGATTATCGCCAATAGCCAATACATTTGTGGGAAGTTACCAGGCCGGCTTCATGGAGGGTCGGTCTACAACGGACCAAATCTTCACTCTGCGGCAGATCCTCCAGAAGTGCCGCGAATTCCGAGTCCCCACGCACCACCTGTTCATCGATTTCAAAGCCACATATGATAGCGTAAACCGACAAGAGCTATAGAAAATTTTGGACGAAAACGGCTTCCCGGGTAAGCTTACTAGACTTATCATGGCTACTATGGATGGGATCCAGTGCTGTGTGGGACTCGGGTGGATTGTCCGACCCATTCCAATCTCGCAGGGGACTTCGACAAGGAGATGGCCTTTCTTGCCTGCTGTGGTACCTAGGTGCGTGCCTGAAGTGTAACCGTGCCTGAGTGCGGGACTGGGGAGAAGTGTCATTGTTGAATATTATTATTATTGTCTAGGAGAGTACAAATAAAGACCACGTTGTGAACGACTCTGGATATAATTATTAGTTGAGATACGAGTTATTAAATGTACATTCCACATTGGCGACGAGGAAAATATTTATCCGGGAAAAGGTAAGATATATCTGGTAGGAAACTCTTCCGTAATAAGAAAAACGATCATGTTTCCGAAAATGACAGAATAAGGTTATGTTTATTTTGTTTTATAGGACTGCTATACTAGTTTCGAACTAGTGGCTGCAATAAGCAGCGATTGAATATTAGGCTACCAAAGGGTAGTGGCTGTAGCAAACAGCGAAAAACAGAACAATTAGGCTACTTACAAGTGGCGGCTGTGTGAACAGCGATTGCTTGAACTGTCAGGCTACCGAAGAGTAGCGGCTGTTTTCAACAGCGTCCACGTATTAGCAGTAGAAAAACTGCCAGTGAGTAGTGATCACAGTAGATAAGTCTATTCGATAGATAAGTATCAAACATGGAAAAGTGGGATATTCCACCATTCAATTTTAAGACTTTTCCCCGAAATACAATTCGGAATGAATGGATTAAATACAAACGAAACTTTGATTTCATCATTGCTGCGACCGGAGAAAAAGATAGTTTAAGAAAAAGGAATATACTGCTTGCAAAAGCTGGCCCTGATCTCCAGGAAGTATTTACATCCATTCCAGGAGCAGACGTAGCGGAGGATACTGAAAAAAGAATCGATCCGTACGTAGTGGCAATAGACAAACTTGATTCTTATTTTGCTCCTAAGCAACACGATACGTTTGAACGAAATTTGTTCTGGACATTGAAACCGAATTCGGACGAGACCCTCGGTAAGTTTATGTTACGTTGCCAAGAACAGGCAAGTAAATGCGACTTCGGAAAAACCGCTCAAGAAAGCCGTTCGATCAGTGTCATCGACAAAATAATTTTGTTTGCCCCAAACGATTTAAAGGAACAATTGTTACAAAAAGACTCTTTGCAAATCGATGCGGTCACGAATCTTGTAACCTCTTACGAATCTGTTAAACAGCAGGCCCAACTGATGGACGCATCGGTTGCTAGCTATTCCGGAAGTTATGCACCAAATCAGGTAACAGATCCTACAGTTAATAAAATTCGACACTCGATTTCGGCAGAATGCTCACGTTGTGGAAGGAAAGGCCACATCGGAACTGATGTGTTTTGTCCAGCCAAAAACAAGGAGTGTAATAAATGCAAAAGGCTCGGGCACTTTGCAAACCAATGTCGTACAGTCAGACCACTGAAGAGGAGATTCGAAGATATTAAAACTGAACGCAATAAACACTTCAAATCGAAGCGTGTACGTGAGATACAAAACCAGAGTGCACAGCCAGTTGACTCAAAAGAGCAAAACTTCATTTTCAACATCGGCGATGGTGACGAGCTGTTCCAGGTGAAACTAGGAGGTGTGCTGATTCAAATGTTAGTGGACTCGGGATGTAAGAAAAATTTGATAGACGAAAAAACTTGGAGCTACCTAAAAGCAAACGGCGTTCAAATATGGGACCAACGGAAGCAGTGCGACGAAATTTTCTTGCCATATGGGAAAGAAGCAAAGCCTTTGACGGTGCTTGGTATGTTTCAAGCAACCGCAGAAGTTCAAGATGTTGGTCAACTTATTGAAAAGGTAAATTGTACATACTAATAATCAGGGTAGTGGAAACTGAGTGTGAATTTTTCAGGTTGCCACATTTTATGTTATACAGGGTGGCCAACAATGCTTGTTGGGTAGAACAACCGCCACTGATTTAGGTATCCTTTTTGTGGGTTTGCCCAGTACATACGGTGTTAATTTCGTGAACAGAAACGAAAAAAGACCTTTCCCTAAAATTAAAGGGGTGAAGGTTCGTATTCCCATTGATGAAACTATCCCACCTGTGTGTCAGCACCCTCGACGTCCTCCTATTGCGTTGATGAAGAAAATTGAGGACAAGTTGCATTGTTTATTGCTCAACGACATAATCGAACCGGTTGAGGGTGGTTGCTTATGGGTGTCACCGTTGGTTACTGTCGTAAAAGACAATGGAGATTTACGACTGTGTGTGGATATGCGCCGTGCTAATGCAGCTATCATAAGAGAAAGACATTTAATGCCCACTATAGAAGACTTTCTTCCCCGGTTTACATCGGCTAAATTTTTCAGCAGACTCGACATAAAGGAAGCTTTCCATCAAGTAGAGCTTGATGAAGAGAGTCGATACATAACGACATTCATCACACACATTGGACTTTTTCGGTACAAGAGACTAATGTATGGTATCGTCATAGCTCCGGAAATTTTCCAGCGAATACTCGAGCAGATACTAAGTAGATGTAGTAAAAACACGGTCAATTTTATTGATGACATTTTGGTTTTCGGCGCAACGGAGTTGGAACATGACGAAGCCCTCAAAGCAACATTATTCACCTTAAAGAAATTTGGAGTATTGCTCAATCAAGATAAGTGTATGTTTAAGGTACAGAAAATAGAATTCTTGGGCCATGTTATTTCTTCACAAGGAATCGAACCATCAACTAGCAAGGTTGATGCGCTTCAGAATTTCCGTGCACCCTCTAATCCAGAAGAAGTACGGAGCTTCTTAGGGCTTGTCACATACATCGGGCGTTTTCTACCCAATCTTGGCACAGTTTCGGCACCACTTCGTGCACTAACATGTTCTGGCACAAAATTTACGTGGGATAAAGACCAGCAAGAATCCTTCTCAAAATTGAAACAGATGATCGCAAACGTGAAGCTTTTGAAGTTCTTTGACAATTCGTTACGTACACGTGTTATTGCAGACGCCTCTCCAGTTGCTCTAGGCGCTGTTCTCGTACAGTTTGCTGACCACACCGATAACGATCCTCGACCAATTGCTTACGCTAGTAAGAGTCTCACACAAACAGAACGTCGGTACTGCCAAACCGAAAAAGAAGCTCTTGCTTTGGTTTGGTCAGTTGAACGGTTTTCTCCATATCTTCTAGGGCGAAAATTCGAACTAGAAACTGATCACAAACCTCTTGAGGCGATTTTTAAGCCAACTTCGAAACCATGTGCACGAATAGAAAGGTGGGTGCTCCGCCTTCAATCTTTTTCTTTTGTGGTAAAGTATCGTAAGGGAATTAACAACATCGCCGACCTAGAGTGACTATATACAGAGTGGCGACAAGTCATCCCAAATGTATGCAATGCGGTTTTTCCAAGGTTTTTCTTTCTCTTTCCTGCATACGCGTTGGATAGATCGTCTGCTCGATTGGAATGACACTGACAGATAATTATCATTCCAATTTTGACATTGTCGCCACTCTGTATATAGTCACTCTACGCCGACCCTTTGTCGCGATTGGTTCTGAATAGCACCGTAGAAGATTTTGACGCCGAAAATAAGTTTATGGTATTGGCAGTAATGGAATCTGCGGCGGTTGATGTCCAGGAACTGGAAGAATCAGTGCAATCTGATCGTGTCTTGCAGTTAGTAAAACAATCGCTGAGCACAGGAAATTGGAATGAACCAGAACTGAAGCTATTTGCTCCATTCAGTAGAGAACTAGGATTGATTGGTGACACAGTCGTTCGTAGCAACAAGCTTGTCGTTCCAACCGCTCTTCAACCCAGAATGTTGCAACTAGCCCACGAGGGTCATCCTGGGGAATCAGTAATGAAGCGTCGCTTGAGAGATAGGGTATGGTGGCCTGGAATGGACCGTGATGTCTCTAAGTATGTCTCTGCTTGTGAAGGATGTCGTCTGGTGGGTTTACCGAGTAAACCGGAGCCGATATCACGACGGCCGTTACCCAACAAACCATGGGTAGACATAGCTATCGATTTTCTTGGACCAATGCCAGATGGAGCCTACCTTTTCGTTGTAATTGATTACTACAGCCGGTACAAGGAGATAGAAGTGATGCATAAGATTACAGCAAAGGAAACAGTGGTCAGGCTTGACAATATTTTCACTCGACTGGGTTACCCAAGAACCATCACGCTTGACAATGCCAAGCAATTTGTAGGAGTAGAACTAGAGGAGTATAGTAAAGTCCACGGAATCCACTTAAACCATTCGATACCATACTGGCCACAAGAAAATGGGCTCGTTGAACGCCAAAATAGGTCAATATTAAAAAGGTTACAAATAAGCGCTTCGATGGGTCGAAATTGGAAGCGGGATCTCCATGATTACCTGCTCATGTATTATACTACTCCACATTCCACCACTGGTCGTACACCAACTGAGCTCATATATGGTCGTACAATTCGCTCAAAGATACCCGCAATAGAAGACATCGAGACCGTCCCTCTTCAAACAGATTTCGCAGACAGAGATCTAGAATTGAAAGCAAAAGGGAAGGAAAACGAAGACTTACGACGCAAGGCAAGAAGATCATCCATTGATACTGGAGATGTTGTGTTGATGCGCAACCTGCTACCGGGAAACAAACTTCAAACAACTTTCAACCCAAAGAAGTTTCTTGTGGTATCACGCTCTGGCCCACGAATAACCATTGAGGATGAACATAATGGGAAACGTTTCGATCGCAATATCGCTCACCTGAAAAAGATAACTGATGAAAACCAACAGCAGTCGCAGAATGCCGAGACATCAACAGAATTTTCGGACAGCTCTAGACGCGTAGAAAGCAACGAAGTCAGCTATGACACAGAAGAAGAGGATTTTCATGGGTTTGAGCAAGGCGAGTTGACTGGGTCAGCCGCAGCCGTTCGTAAGCCACGATTCAGGAAAGTTCCAGTGAAATTTGCTGATTATGAACTATAAAACCGCAGTATGGAAAAAGGGGAGATGTGGTACCTAGGTGCGTGCCTGAAGTGTAACCGTGCCTGAGTGCGGGACTGGGGAGAAGTGTCATTGTTGAATATTATTATTATTGTCTAGGAGAGTACAAATAAAGACCACGTTGTGAACGACTCTGGATATAATTATTAGTTGAGATACGAGTTATTAAATGTACATTCCACACCTGCTATTCAACATTGCGCTTAAAGGTGTTATAACACGAGCGGCGATTGAAATGCGGGGCACGATTTTCAATAAATCCAGTCAATTTATTTGCTTTGCTGGCGACGTGGATGCTGTCGGCAGAACATTTGAGGCGGTGGAAGATCAGTACACCAGACTAAAACGCGAAGCAGAGAAGATTGGGTTGAAGATAAATACGTCTAAAACGAAGTATATGCTGGCGGGCGGGATCGAGTGCGACGGGGCTCGCTTGGGCAGTACCGTGGTAATCGACGGGGATGAGTTCGAGGTAGTCGACGAGTTCGTATACCTTGGCTCACTGGCAACAGAGGACAACAATACCAGCCGTGAGATTAAAAGACGTATCAGTGGAAGTCGGGCCTGCTACGGACTCCACAAACACTTGCGGTCGAACAATCTGAGCCCCCGTAGAAAGTGCACACTGTACAAAACGCTAATTAGACCGGTTGTCCTCTACGGGCATGAAACGTGAACACTGCTAGAAGAGGACCTACGAGCACTCGGAGTTTTCGAACGGCGGGTGCTAAGAACCATCTTCGACGGAGTGCTAGAGAACGGTGTATGGAGGCGAAGAATGAACCACGAGCTCGCGCGTCTCTACGGCGAACCGAGTATTCAGAAAGTAGTTAAAGCTGAACGGATACGTTGGGCAGGACATGTTGCTAGAATGCCGGAAAATTATCCTGCAAAAATGGGATTCGCATCGCATCCGCTGGGAACAAAACGAAGAGGGGCACAGCGAACGAGGTGGCAAGACCAGGTGGAGTGAGGTGTGGCGTGCAGTATGCAAGAAAGTGTGGAGCTCCCGTAGCAAACGCTTCGCATTTGAATAATGATTTATTTACAATCGTTGGGAGTTACTTATTCAGCCGAGAGCCGGGGTGGCTCTTGCCGTATCAAGAATTGTCCTCCATTGTACTCGGTCCACACACACGCAAGTCGGCTTCAACCTGGTCGAACCATCTAGCACGTTGAGCCCCTCTATTCCTGGCGCCGGTGGGGTTCTTGAAGAGAACGGCTTTCACTACAGTCGTCCGGCATGCTTGTGACGTGGTCGGCCCGCTGTAGTCTCCCAGCTTTTGCGAGGTGTACGATGGGAATCTCTCCAGGCTGTGCCTGTAGCTCGTGATTCATACGTCTCCACCACTCCGCTTTCCGTTTGTACTCCACCAAAAATAGTCCGCAACACCATTCTTTCAAAAACGGCTAGTGCACGTATGTCTTCGTAAGCAATGTTACTGTCTCAAGTCCGTAAAGGACTACCGGTCTGATTAGCGTTTTGTACATCGTCAGCTTTGTGCGGCGGCGTATGCTCTTTGATCGAAACGTCTTGCGAAGGGAAAAGTAGGCTCGATTTCCAGCTTGAATGCGTCGTTGGATCTTCTTACTCGTATTATTGTCGGCGGTAACCAGAGATCCCAAATATACGAACTCATCAACCACTTCCAATTCATCGGCGTCAATAGTCACTGTCCGTGGGAGGTAAACGTTACTTTCTCGGGAACCTCTTCCTACCATATATTTGGTTTTCGACGCATTAATTTGTAGCCCTATCCTCCTAGCCTCCGTTTTTAGTCTGGCGTAGATTGCCTCCGCCGTCCCACGGTTTCTAGTAATGATGTCGAAGTCGTCTGCAAAGGCTAGGAGTTGGCTACTCTTGCTGAAGATCGTCCCTCTCGTTTCGATGCCCAGCTCGCCGGATCACACCTTCAATAGCGATATTGAATAACGTACAGGACAGTCCATCCCTGCGCGATTCGAAAGGACTTGAGTGTATCCGAAACGCGCACGTAGCACATCACTCGCTCCAGGGTAGCTTTGATCAGCCGCGTCAGTTTGTCTCGTGCATTATCTGACGTAGCTGTTCGCGTTCAACGGTATCGTATGCTGCTCTGAAATCCACGAAAATATGATGCGTGGGCGCGTTGTACTCTCGGCATTTCTGGAGGATTTGTCGGAGAGTAAAAATTTGATCCGTGGTAGCACAGGTCCCCATAAAGCCCGCCTGATACTGCCTTACCAATTCTCTCGCTATTGGGGATAGTCGACGCAACAAAATCTGGGAGAGCACCTTGTAGGCGGCGCGGCGTTGACCAGCGTAATGCCGCGGTAGTTACAGCAGTCTAACCGGTCGCCCTCTTTGTAGATGGGGCAGACTACTCCTTCCATCCACTTCTCCGGTAGTTTCTCTTCTTCCCAAATCCTTGAAATCAGCCAGTGAAGTGCCGTTGCCAGCGGTTCTTGGCAATTTTTGTAGAGTTCTGCCGCAAGTCGGTCCTTTCCAGCGGCTCTATTATTCTTCAGCAGACCGCCGGATCTCTTCGAGATCGGGAGCCGGTACGCTGTTATCGTTTGTAGGTACTCCGTCTCCGAGGTTAACTTCCATTGCGTCTCCTGCTGCTATATCGCCGTCGAGGTGCTCATCGAAGAACTGCTTCCACCTGTCGACCACCTCGCGCTGGTTTGTGATTAGATCCCCTCCCTTGTCCCTACACATGTCAGGTTTTGGTGTGTGGGCCTTGCGAGTTTGGTTCACCTTCTCGTAAAACTTGCGTGTGTCATTAACCCGGTGGGGGGTTCTGTAGCCGCAAGGTTACCGAGTCTGCTTTGACAAGCGAATGGTCGTGGGTTCAAATCTTAGTAGAATCAGGCCATTCGATGTCAAAGTGACTTTAGCATGGGTTTATTCTCAGGCCCCTCATCACCCTTCCTTCATGCTGAGTTCTACATTATCCCGAAGACGCTTCTTAGGGACACCGCCTACTTAGCTTCGAGGTACGATGCTGGTCTAACAAGCCAGTCGTCGCATGTTCGAATCTCGGCTAGACGGTGCTTGCTTGATAGAGTCAGTAGAATCGTTACACTGGCCCCGTAATTTTCCTGTACTCTAAACAGCCGGCTGCAAAATCTGTCAATAGATCAATAATATTGTGTTCAAAGTGATAAGCCCATACAAAAAAACCGGAATAGTTATTCTAGCTCCTCACGATCTCTGTCCTCCTTATGGCGCTTTTTCCTCCTCAGGATCGTGGTCAACTCATTCCTCGCTCGTCGATACTTGGCCAAATTCTCTCTCGTGGATATGCTCAGATAGTTTTCCCAAGCACTTTTTTCTTGCTCTCTATCGCTTGTTGGCATTTCCCGTCAAACCAATCCTTTCGTGCACTCGAGGTTTCCACACCTAGCACCGCGGTTGCGGTCTCGTTGACGGCCGAGCGTATCCTATACTCCATCCGTTTTCGAGGGTCGAAGCATCTAGCTCCACAGAGGAAGGCAGAGCTTCATCCAGTACGCGCGCGTAGTTTTTGGCAGTTGGCGGGTTGTCTAGTTGCCGAATGTTTAACCGAGGAGGGCGACTTTGTGTCGAGCTATAAACCGTCGATCGCTGGGCGTATCTTTGCTAATGAAGGTTAAATGATACTCCGGTCCCGGGTAGCCAGGCTGCAATAGGCCAAGGATATAGCGCCTTATTTTGCTCTCAGAAAATAGAATAAAAACATTTGAACACATTGATATGTACGACAGAAAAGGCTTAGCTAAGGCTAATGCCAATGCACTCTCTAATCATCTCTCTCTGAGATCCTTTCCAGTGTTGTTAACCAACACATTTCTAAATGATACCTAATAAATAGCGCTGAGCGGGACTCGGCTGTCAGAACTATTCTGATACCCATAGCTGCCGGTTATTTTGTATCGCGCGTGTATTCCGAAATCCCCGTACCGTGTTATAATTACAAAAGAAGATTATTAAACACATGAGATTAAAAACAAGGATAACACTTGAAAATGTCGTATGGTGTGGCGAGTATTTCCGGGTATGATCACGTGAAAGCGCTAGGTAGGGGCTAATGATGGCCAGAGTTATATTGGATGCTTCTTCCTAGTTGTCTTCCTCATTTCGTACCCCGAAGAAAATGCTTCTGTTAAAGCGAAAAAACACAAATAAATTAAATTAGCTGCTATGTAGGTATATTACATAATATGTTACAAAGTAGGTATTAACAAGCAGGAATTTGTAGGTCCCAGACTAGACCTAGCTTTACCGCTGATGGAATCGTCGTGTCATTTTTTCCGCCCACTGTTCTGGATGTGCCACTTTTTTATGGGTGTACATATTTGAGCTCGAATTGCATGTCCGTGGGCAGTATTCACACTTATACAACAGCTCCCCGGTGTGACCAGCTTCGTGTTCCTGAAATTGGTATTCCGTGTTAAAACTTTAGTACAAATGATTTTCAATAAGTCCGTCGCCGTACCTTTAGACGTAGCATCCTCTTGAATGGCTTCGCACAGAAGGAGCACGAAAAGCGTGGTCCGCCCGAGTGAACGAAACGCTTGTGGCTCTGCAGGGACTGCGTGTTGGAGCACTCCTTTGCACACACATCGCAGCGGACCGGCGTCGATCGGCACCGCTTTCGGTGGCTCTGCAAGCTGCGATTGTTTTTCAGCCACACGTGACAGTACTCGCATTGCGCCTTCATTGCCGCCCGACCCTCTTGGGTGTGCTGCTGCCGATGAAATTCCAGTGCCGATTTCAACGGGTATCCCTTGGCGCAGATGTCACACACCCAGCTAGCGCTTAGCCCGTGCACCGTTTGCTCATGTGATTTTAACAGAAGATTTGTTCCGAAGCTGAAAGTTTAACTTTTACTGTAACAAACTGTTAAGTTAACGATCTGATCCTTCAAATACTTACTACCGATCACACTCTTTACAGGCAAACTTCTTCTCCTCCAAAGCCAGATGGTACTCCATGTGCTGCTTCAGTAGGTAATCCTTCCAGAACCGACTCCCACAGATATCACAGTTGAACGGCTTCTCCGAATCGGGCGTATGCTTCCACATCATATGATTCGTCAGTCCGAAGCTGTTCTGGAACGTTTTGGCACAAATCTCGCACTTAAAGTGGTCGGGATTCTCGTGAACGCAAACGTGCTCGAACAGCCGGCTTCGTTTGCTGAATTTCCGAAAGCAGCACGTCGCATAACCGCGCCGCTCGTCGTGCGCGTGCTTATAGTGCACCTCTAGCTTGCTGAAGGTTTCGGCCGAGAAGCTGCACTTCTCGCAGTTCAGTGTGCAGTACTTGCGAATAAGTTCGTCCTCTTTGGCCAACTCTTCCGGGGACTTTCGATGGAATGGTTTCAGCGGTTCGCAGGGTTTTCGAATCGAGCACTCGAGCGGGGCCCCTTCACCTTCCGTTTCGGATTGTTCGTCCTGATGGTGCAAACCATTTCCTGCGTCTGCAGGAATACCTTCTACTGCGCTCATCTGTTCCGGATGATGAGTGATCAGATGCTCTTCGAGACGTTTGCTGTTTGTAAAGCTGAAAGCGATTGTCAATACGTCAGTTTTTAGTATATTTTAAATCAAAATCAGACGCAAACTTACTACTTATTGCATTTCTCACAGACAATATTTTTCGGCTCGACCGTGGCGTGCCAGTTCAGATGACTGGTGAGCAATATTTCCGCCGCAAAGGCCTTGCCACACTGCTGGCAGTGGAACTTTTTCTCCTCCTCCGGTGTGTGGTTGAGCATATTGTGCATTGCAAGACCATCTACATTCTTGAAGCTGCGATCGCAATCCTTACAGTAGAACTTATGCAACGACTTGTGTCGCCGCAAATGCTCGTACAGATTAACCTGTCGCTGATACTTGCGGCTACAGCAAACCACCTCCGGCAGGGTGTTGTGCTGTTTATGGCAGTGCTTCTCCAGCAGCGTGAAGGTAGTGTACAGCTCCGAACACAGAACGCACGACAGTTTGTCCCAGTGTTTCTTTATCAGTGCATCTTTTTCCGCTCCGGACACAGACTTCCGAAGACGCCGCCGACTGCCACCGGCTTTACTCGCCGTGCGGCGAGTTCGGCTAGCGAGAGGCCTTGACGATTCTTCTTCAGAATCCTCCTCATCCTGGTCGTCTTCTTCGAAATTCGCATCATTTTGGTTATCATTCTCATCATGACTCGACCCTTCGGCCTCTTCATCGTCACATTCTTGTTTCAGTTGCTCATCTTCAACGGGGAAAATGTTCCGCTCCTCAACTTGCTCCTGTTGGTCAGTTTCAACTTCCATTTTCATAGGAACATGAATGAATTCCTCCGTAGATTCGATCTCATCTGGTTCACTCTTTTCCACCGGTGGCCACTTGCGTTTACGGCCTCTTTTCCCACTAACAGTGGCTGAAACACAAAATAAAGTGCCATTATTTCCAGCCTCTTCTTTTATATCTACTTTGCTCTCAAATTCCCAATTATGTAGCTCCGCTACTTTGCAGTAAAACTTATTGAAATCATCTATTTTCTCCCAGCAGCTGGTACATAGGACCGCCAATTTAAACTCGTTTTCCTATAAATTTAAAGATATTTCAATCTTTATAGACACATTGCTGTATTATTTACTTACATCAAACCAAAAGTGTCTTGCCAGAATCCGATCCACAGCTTCCGTGTTGGAGTCATCACAGATACGTAAGTAGTTGTCGGTTCGTCGCATGCAGGTGAAACAATCGGACAATAAGGTATCGCTGTCCATCTTCCCGAGGCTTTCACTATGAACTATTTAAATTATTTTGTAACTATCACACCGCCAATTTACAGGACGAAAATAATAAACTAATTTCGTTGTTGCATGCTAAATAGGCTCGCAAAAGTTTCACAGCAAATAACGTAATGTGATGATGATGGGTGGGACGGGGAGTCAATGAACGTAAATCAAAATAATGACCTGTCATCATTGTCGGATTCGTTGTGTATACACTCTTAAATACTTTCCCACATCAATTGGTTGAATCTGCCTTATTTGATCCTGATCCGATTTTTCTAAGTTCATGACTGCCCAAGTGAAGATAGAATTAACAAGAGGGCGAATGTCGCAAGCGTAAACAAACCGAGTGAGGGTTGATTTCCCTATGCTGGTCCAGCAAAAAGTAACTCTCACCCAGTTTGTTTACATTTGCGACATTCGCCCTTTTGTTAATTCTATCTAGAAGTGACTGCCTACCTGGACAGAACAGACGTGGAAGTTAAAGTCCAAACACGTATGTACATGCTACTTTCTGCAGATACTAGCGAAACTGGCGGTTGTGAGTAGTGATGTCCGTTAATCGTTCGATTAATTCAACTAATCGAATAACTATAAAAATATTCGAATAATTTTTAATCGAATACTGGTAGCACGAGTAGTTGAATTAATCCAATAGTTCAAAGGAAATAATATGAATGCGAATAATCCCCGAATAATGCCCGCTAATCGTTCATAATCGTTCGATTAATCGAATAAATGAAAAAAATATTCGAATATTTCTAATCGAATACCACTACTGTGTTACCTGACTCACTGCGCATAGCGTTGTATTCGCGGTATCGTGTTGGTTCGAAAGGTTTCGAAAAATATCGCCCTTGTATCGAAAATATCGTTGATTTTGATCACTAAAAATAACGTACTTAAACGTTATATTGCAAGTGCTAGTAGTACGCAGTAATTGTATTGTGAAACTGAATTGTTATTTATGCAACTTTTTACAAGTTAAATGCAATAACAAAAGCACAACTTATAAAAAATCGGTTGTTATCGATATTAGCTGCATATGCGTTATAAACGTATAAAACGCATGGTGACGTTTTATTTCAATAACACACATATTCGCAGTGAGTCAGGTAAAACAGTAGTACGAATAGTTGAATTAATCGATTAGTGCAGACAACACTCGCCGATTAATCGGTAATCGATTAATTGAAAATTTTGGACATCACTATAGTTGTGAGATACATGTATGTGAGGTGCATGCAGGACTCTATATATAGTCACTCTACTTCCCCCTTAACGACGAAAGTGTTGGCAACGCTGTCATGTGAAGCTGTCACAGTGCGCGATTATCATTGGCAACATTGCTCGCGTATCGGCCTCTTTTCCAGCAGACCCTTGGACAGGTAAGACGTACTTTGTTCACACAGCGCTTCTCCACGTCGAGTGATTTCTACGGTGCGATTTATAATGGCGTCTGGCATGAAACCTGTTATGCCATTGAGTATTCACAGCGGTGACGAGTCCCTTTTTTTCACAAAAACACCCGAACGCTTAGCATTCTGCTTATATTGCTTCTGTGCGAAAACCTTCCCAAAAGAAAAATAAAAGCAAAAAAGACACTATTACCAGTTTTGATCGCCGAATCGTTCGGACTTCCACTTCTGTTCTGTACTATCTGTCTTGCACGTGGCCGCATTGGCCACGTCCTATGTCCGTAAAAAACTGCGGATTCCCCTGCTGCAGTACCCAGGTAACCAATAAGCATTTCCAATGCAATTTAAAAGCAAGCCAATAAGCATTTAAGTTGCCTTAAATGCTACTTAAATGCTATTTTGGCAAAATATTACGGCTAGCCCTCTTATAGTGCTGACAATGCTTATTTGCAACTAGTTACCAACAAGAAGAATTTAAATAGAATTTTGGATGCCAATTTACAACAGTTATGCAGTCAAAAAGCTGATAAACAACAACCTGCAGTATAAAACGCCAGGGATGCTAATAAACAACTGATTTACTGCTTATTTTAATGCTTATTGGTTACCTGGGTACTTATCCGATGACACCAACGATTCGGGAATCCGAGGATATACAAATTGTCTACCACCTCGAACTCCTCTTCATCGATCAAAACATGCTATTGCCTACGGGGAGCCTCATCGCGATCGGTTCCTACTACAACAAGTAGCTTGACGTATTCACCACCAATGGGCCATTTTACGAACTAACAACATTGTTGATACCGTGTACGCCCGTTGGTATGACGTTCTTTAATCTGAACATTTTTAATCTGTATCCCGGTGGTATGAACGCGTTCACATTAAAAACCGATCAAGCGTCATACACAATTGACGTTAAAGTTGACCGGGTAAATTGAAAAAAAAAAAACAAAAAAAAAATAAGGCGTTTCCTCTTGCTCAAGAGATTTGGTAATATAGCTCATATGGAATTCACCTCTCGCTAGCACTCAAAATAAACCACTTTAGTCGAAGCTGCCGAGCCAATTGCCTCTTCTACAAATTGGACGTTTAGAATTCGTGCATATTTGAAATGTTTTCAAAACATTTGTTTTCGTCAAATCAAAACAACAAGTTCATACGGTGCACGTCTTGCGCGTATGTGAAAATGAACAGATTTACCAAATATTCAGATTAAAAATGAACTCGCCAAATCTGAACGAGGTGTTTTTCATATCAGCGGGGGTTGAGTGTATTGATTTCGCTTTCCCGTGGGGTCATCAGGGGATTTTCAAAGTATCAGCTCGGGAAAACGCAATATCAATATCAGCACGTTACCTTGTCACTTGTCACATAAAATGGTCTATATTATAATCTTTGCTTCGCGTTTCTGCTCAATGAACAGCTCAGCAACCTGTTTCCGACAATGTGTCGTCAAAGAATAAGATGGATTGACTGGTTTTATTGAATATCATAGAATCCCAGATATTAAAGCGTGAACGCCTTGTACTTAATGCGGTGTTAAACGGGTGATAGAATAAACCACCGATTTGTCGAAGTCACTCGCTTGTTTCAAATGAGTTCAATAACGTGTCCGATACTCTCACACTGCACTATATCAGCTGATAGAAAGTTATAAACTAAAGGTTACCGTGACAAATTATTACAAATTAAAAAAATCATTTATCATCATGATTTTCCACAGCACTTCACAGTCGATAATAACAACAGTCAATTTTCATCAATTGCACTCAACTCCTAGTTCTTAGCTAGGGATCGCAAGTTGACTGTACACTTTCTGCATTCAACTTACACTTCAAACATGATTATTTAACTGTCTTTTGAATCTAAAGCTTGCGAAGACTGTAACCTACAATCCACGCGGCCTCTCAAGAGAATCTCCCGCTTTGCGCTCATTAAGGCTGTGAACCATTTCGCGAAATTTTTAACTTTTTGGTTAAAATTTGACAGTTCGATGGTTATTTCTCCTTGAGTGGTTAAAATCAGTTCAGAATGTGAACCATTTCATATTTGACGGATTGATAGTTTTTTTTTGCTCAATGAGAGCATATAAGGTGAGGATGAAAATATTGTTTTTTCTGTCCGAGTTAAAATCGGAGGAATTTTTGATGTTCATTTGCTTTTTTTGATAGATAAAATTCATCTCATTTCAATCCGGGTTGTTTGAACAAATTTGTAATGCGATAAGCATCCATACCAATGTAAAACAAATCTATCGAAAAATCAGCGAAACTTGTCGAAGCTCTCTTCCTCACCTGTGCATATCTCATTGGCTCTCAGAACTTGGTTAAAACTAACCATGCTCCCGAGCAGGGTTATTTTCGGAAAACCATCGAACTGTCAAATTTTGACCAAAAAGTTAAAAATTTCGCGAAATGGTTCACAGCCTAAAAGTTAGTCGCCAGGCGTCGGTCCGACGTAAGCAAAATGTTCGTTTATATCGAAAGGCGTCTGCCAGGGTCCGTTAAAGTCCGGCTCTTAGCGCATTTACCGTGAACCCCCGCAAATATGAAGAACACCTTGTTTAGATTAGACGAGTTCATTTTTAATCTGAATATTTGGTAACTCTATTAGTCCATACATTTTTACAAACGCGCGGGCCGCGCAGGCCTTTTGATTTGAAGAAAACCAAAACATTTTGAAAACAATCGTTTTCAAATATGCGCGAATTCTGAACCTCCGGATTGTAGAAGAGGAAACTGGCTCGGAAGTTTCGACTAAAATGGTCCCCGGAGAGAGGTAAGTTTTATATTAGCTATATTGCCAAAGCTGCTGAACGAGAGTCAACGTATTTTTTTTTTTTTTGCTTTTTTTAATTTGCCTGGTACACTTAACCGTCAATTGTATACGACGCTTGACCAGATTTTTAATGTGACTGCATTCATATCACTGGGGTTCAGATTATAAAAAAAGGTCATTCCAGCGGGGGTACCCGGCATGCATAACAGAATTTTACGCTCAAAAACCCCAAGAACTCGTCGATCAGCGTTCTTAATTCAAGCCCGTAAAAGGCCACCGGGTGGATTTAGTGCTCTGCAGGGCGCTAGTTTCTGTAGCCGGCTGCGTAATCAGCCCGACAGCCCGATTCGCAGTTGCAATTCGTCGTCTTTCTTCGCGACTTACATTGTTGTCACATATCACGAAGCGTTCCGGTGGATTACTTCGTGAAACCACTCGCTACCCGCTTTTAGTTCAGCCGGAATGCCATCCTTCCAAGCAGCTTTACCGTTTTCTGCTGTTTACCTCCTTAACTTCCTCTTGTATTGGTGGCTCCACAGTTTGGCCAGCGCTCACAATTCTTATCCTGGTCCTGCTGATCTCCGTGTTTATCTCACCATTCAACAGTTTCTGGAAGTGCTCTTTCCACCCATCTGCTACCGCGGTTGAAGGTTGCCACCACTATCTTTGGACGTTAAAGGCATACCAAAAATCCGGCACCTTAACATTTTGTAGAAACTCCGTGTGTCGTTGCTGGGGAATCTCTGCGCCGGCTCTCTGGATCTTTCTCTATTCTAACGTGTAGCCGCATGCCGCATGAGCATGCGACTCCTGGCTGGTGCTTCTCATCTACTACTCTCTAGTATTCGGCATCGAACCAGCTGTTACACTGTCTTCCACGCGTCGTGCTCGGGCCTACCACCTCTCCCGCTGTGGTTCCTCCACGGCCCCCTTATATCTTCTTCCCTTTCTTCCTGCTATTCTACGATTCGTTAATCAAGCTTTCTGATATATTCCGTTGCCACGACATCCGCTGTCAACCGCTGGATCTTGGAATCAGAGACTATATTTTGTTCCGGAAAATACTGTACATCGATGACATCCAAAAAGTGTCGACCGTCAATCAGGACATGATCGATCTGAGAGCTATAATGTCTATTTTAATGCCTGCAGATATGTTTCCAAATATTCAGACGTGGTAAGCAGGTGCTACAGATGGCCTTTACTTTAAAGATGACCGGGGCACAGTTTATGAGCATCAGATCGTTATCAAATGAACAAATGAAGGCT
Organism: Sabethes cyaneus; assembly: GCF_943734655.1. Lineage (NCBI taxonomy): Eukaryota > Metazoa > Arthropoda > Insecta > Diptera > Culicidae > Sabethes > Sabethes cyaneus. The sequence goes on along the minus strand of NC_071353.1, from coordinate 149,477,559 downwards.
ATATCTTCTAAAGGCAGCACAAAAGAATTTCTCCCTCCCGATCTGCGCATTCGCATCTGCGATGATGATGTTCACGTCATGTTTTGAGCATTCTCCATAGGTTCTCGAGCCTTGCATAGAACTCACGTTTAGCAATAGGCTGTAGTTGACGAATTTATCCTTAATTCTCAACACACATGTACGGTTATCTACGGGTCTGCATCGAATATCTCGTTGTTTTTTCTTTCCCAACACTTGTGAAACCATTTCTATGTTCATTCTACCGTCACTGTAGTAGGTACTTGAGAGAAGTGGCCTGCAATCACGCCTGCAATATTATCTACTGCACGGAACTCCCTTTCTCCTGAACTTGGCCATCGAACTTCCTGAATAGCAGTGATCTCAATTTCTAGTAGTCAATATAGTTCTCGAGTAAGTAAGCCAGCTCGTGCCGGTTAATGCAGAGTTCGGAAATTACAGCTACTGTGTTACCTGACTCACTGCGAAATGCGTTGTATTCGCGGGATCGTGTTGGTTCGAAAGGTTTCGAAAAATATCGCCCTTGTATCGAAAATATCGTCAATTTTGATCACTAAAAATAACGTACTTAAACGTTATATTTCATGTGCCAGTAGTACGCAATAATTGTATTGTGAAACTGAATTGTTATTTATGCAACTTTTTACAAATTAAATGCAATAACAAAAGCACAACTTACAAAAAATCGTTTGTTATCGATATTAACTGCATATGCGTTATAAACGAATAAAGCGTATGGTTACGTTTTATTTCAATAATATGCATATTCACAGTGAGTCAGGTAAAACAGTAGCAAGTACCGTGGACCCGCGTTCGTTTGACCGTTTTTAATCTGAACACTTTAATTTGAACCCCGCTGGTTTGCACGACGTGCAAATTAAAAATGGTTCAAATGTCATTCTCAACATGACATCATTTGCTTATGCAGACAATGCACATAAATACGATTTGTTTGTACTGATCTAGCGTGTTTAATCTATTTCACATTGCGTTTTTCCAATGATTATGATAAAAATCCGATCGGAGAATGAAATATTCGCTGCTTGCAACTGCCAACTGTATCAAACCATCAAAACAATAACAAAGTGCAGGGTGGCCAGTTCACACAAGCTCCAGCATATTTAGGATTGCCAAAGGTGCATTTAGATTGGCTACATGTGGCATGCAACTTTTTCCAAACTGTTGCCCGATGTTTCCAAGCAACATGGCAACGTATCCCGAACGTTCAGGTGGCAACAGAACCAACATTGACCAACAACTAGCTACATACATGTCGCATACTGCATGTTGCATTCCACATGTTGCAAAAAAATTGCCCAGCTTAAACGCACCTTAATTGTTCAAATTAAAAACCAATCCCGTAAGTTTGCATGAGGAATCGTTCAAACGAACGGGGTCCACTGTATCCAATAGTTGCTCATTAATCGTTTCCTTGTTCTTTACTATGTCCTAACACCGATTGATCCGTTCCGTGTTTGCGCTAATTGATATTCCAATCATCGGCGTGTTGTCTTGTCACTTCAAAACCAGAATAAGTTCAATGAGAACAAAATAACATGTATTATATGACCGACTAGATGACCGATATGACCATTAGTTCAAATATTGTCAATTGCAAGGAAAATCGTACCATTCAAAGTGCGATATCGCGCATAATAGTGCTATATTTTGCATTAAATCGTTTCGGTCTCTTCGGCTCACTTATTGCGTGGAATATAACGAAAAAGTGTGCGGAAGATACCGAAACGATTTAATGCAAAATAGCATTTCTATGAGCGATATCGCACTTTGAATGGTACAATTTTCCTTGCAATCAGCAATAATTTAATAAAAATCTTCGCCATTTGTATATGCTTATGCGGGCAAGGGCGAGGTATTCGAGTTGAAGTCCGACAAATATATAGTGAAAGTATATGGGCGAATCACCCTGTTCTTCATTTTGGTAAACATGTCAAAATGCTCGCACTCGCACACGTCTTCTTTGACAGCTTACAGCTTGCGGCGGACATTCTTCGTGGTTGCATATAAATTTTGCACAGTTTCTCGCATTAAATCTCAAGTAAGTACAAATTCCATTGTTTCTGTGTTATCCTTTGCTGGTTACTTATTGCTCGAAGTCTCAACCTGCCTACAATTATGCAAACAAAGGTGCCAGCTGGTTCGCAACAGTTTCAACTTCGATTCTTTTTATTTGATTACATAATTTTCAACTTTTTTCCAGAGATGTCTTTCGCCCTGAGAAGCACTGCTCGCTTGGTCAGCTCGGTCCGGCCAGCCCTACGAACAATGCCGGCTCGCGGATATGCTGACGAAATGGCATTCACACTGGCTGCTGCTAACAAAGTTTTCTACGATTCTGCCCACATCCGGCAGGTGGACGTTCCCTCATTCAGCGGAGCCTTCGGTATCCTGCCTAAGCACGTTCCAACTCTCGGTAAGTTTATCAAACGGCTTCTTTCAGTGTAATAAGTTCTAAACCTGCGTATATTTGTGATTTACGCAGCCGTCCTTAAGCCAGGAGTGGTTACCGTGTACGAACAGGATGGTGGCGTGAAGAAAGTGTTCGTTTCCAGCGGAACCATCACGGTGAACGAGGACTCGTCGGTTCAGGTGCTGGCCGAAGAAGCCCACCCCGTCGAGGATCTGGATGCCGGTGCCTGCCGGGAGATTCTTTCGAACGCCCAGAGCAAACTGTCGTCCGCCTCGACCGAAGTGGAACGTGCCGAAGCGGGAATCGCTGTCGAGGTGGCCGAGGCACTCGTTAAAGCTGCCGAATAAACCACCCCGAACATGCAACTGCCCAACGTTTGCGTGAGTACCCCAATACTTCTGTTCTGTAGATTCGTTTTCCTAAGGTGCAAATTAAGTTACATCTTCGATGAACCGTCAATTGCCGGATTGGCTATTGTTGCGGGATTAATAAATTTGAATTCAAAGTGGAGTAAACAAGCTTAGAACTATTTTGGTGAGTGATATTTTTACTGGCAAGTTAGAGAAATTTCCTATTTTTAAATTAATTTCGTGTTGATACGTTTTATTAAAGTATAATTGGGATAGTGAAAAATTGGTAGCTCAAAAGGCGCTGCAGTCCATCTCTAGATTGTACATTGTTCGATAGGATGCTAGGTGCAGCAGCAAGCCCAGTAGATCTAGTTTGATGAAGATCAAATAACTGATCCCACTGTATGCTATTAGCTTGCACACTTTGTCTGCCACTTTCATGCGCTGGAGATGTTTCAGAGCTCTGGGAAGATTTTCATCCTTTTGTTTAAGCAAATAACGTCGGGCACCGAGGATACAGTTTCGGAAGTACAACGTAATGTCGAACTCGATAAAGTCCCGATAGTAGAATTCCTTTCTGCATTGAAAGAACACAAATATGAGTAAAGTATGTTTAACATAAAAATAAAAACTGCAATGTTACATGTCTTCTGGCTTGATTTCCGATGCCAACCGGATAAAATTGTGGTTTCTAAAGTCCCAATTGTTTAGAATAAAGTACTCCAAAGCCATGTTCGCAATGTAGATTTTACGTTGGAGTTTCGCCAAACTAGCACAAAACAAATATTATTTATTATATTTCAAAGGAAAAAGCAGACCTTCGCTTACAATGGACGTTGACCGGTCATCCGTAGCAGAACATCGATCAGGATGGCAGGCAAAATGTGAAACAGCATAACCCGAACGAAATTGTAGATCCATATCTGTGTGAGGCCACCGCCCGGTGCCCACAGGCAGTTATCCAGCGGCATATCGTCCGACAGAACTTTGCCCATTTCCACAATCTGACCCATGGTCGAGTTGCGTAGGTTCGAAATGCAACAGTTGTACACCGGCAGCGGTTCCACGGGTTCTGGGTTGGTTTGATTGCTGCAAAAAATATTAGAATTTAAATGTAAAGTTTTTTTTCAAGGGTTTCAAGATATTAGATCATAAAACACAGGGAGCGATTAAATTTTTTGCAGCATACAGATTCGATCGCAGTAGGTTGATTGTTTGTAAGGTTCTATAGTGAGTAGCGGCCAGGAGTTATTTGGATCGTTTCAACGCAGCAGGCTGTGAAACAATATCGATTTGCTTATGTACTGTCAAGTTTTTATTTTCTTGTCCGTAAATTAAAATGCTCTATCAACTATATCTGAAGAAAATGATGTTGCAATATGATAGATTAGCTCCTACGCCACGTTTTTACTGTAAGGTAAGATGATTTACATCTATAAAATACTTTAATTCTTAATCTGAATTTTTTAAACCGAAACAATGCATATGGGTCATTCCCGTCATTCCACGCGAAGTGTCCGAGACCGGTGTAATCGACCTTCACGGATTTGAATCAAATTTTGCCAGATTGTTTGTTTTCGGTCAGAAAGTAAAAATCCAAAATTTGGTGCCGATCGGACATTCCCTCGCATCGACATACATCATCCACGGTTGATGGTTACATTCAACAGGCCAATTGAAGCTTATTTCATAGAATTGAATTCGACTCTAACAGTTTTGACTTCCGGCGTGGCAACTTTGATGCAATCAACTCAGCTTTGAGAGAATTCGATTAGACCTCTATCCATGCGTGCAGTGACACAAATGAAGCCGTTTCAGGATTTACCGTCAAAATTCAAGAGTTAATTCTTCAATAGGGAAATAGACTACTTACTCGACTCAACCGTTCTCGGAAATCAGCATTTCGTGCCTACCAAAAGAATAGGAATAATGCTACTCGATGTCGTTTTATCACAGCAAGCAGAGCGTACAAAACACTAAACAGAAGGCTCCATGGAGATATTATGTACGTAAGACTGAACGCAACCTGCGCTCAAATCCAAAAAACTTTAGGAAGCTTGTAAACTCGAAGCGCAAAGAGGACGGGCTTCCATCTAGTATGTACCTGCGACATGGTGAAGCTTCTACCGACAGCAGCAAATGTGGGTTCTATGCTGAGCACTTAGCAAGCGTCTTCAATCCTGTCTATGCTTCGACAGACGAGATCGCTTCAGCCCTCGTACATGTCTCCAGCAATATGTTCACTGCAGGTATCTTCACAATTTTGGACGAGGAAGTTGGAACAATATCGTGGGATTTCCTGTTTGTGCGCTTGCTCGGAAGTGTTCGAAGCTATTATTTACAATCATTTGATGTTCACCGTCAAAAACTATATCTCTACTGCACGGATTCTTCCCTGGCAGGTCTGTAACCACAAATTTAATGGAATTTTTTCTCATTTTGCCTACGCGGTATGGAACGGAGTATCCAGTTAGATGCTATCTATACTCACCTAAAAGCTGCATTTGATTGTGTCGGTCATGGGTTACTTTGTGCAAAATGTGATAAACTCGGAGCTTCTGCTGCAATGGTAACATGGTTTGAATCCTACTTACGTAATCGAAAAATTGTTGTAAAGTTGGGTGCATCTCAATCTGGCTGGTTCAGCAGCAACTCTGGAGTCCCTCAAGGCAGCATACAGGGACCCTTACTGGTTTCATTATTCATAACCGACGTTACCAAACTATTACCAAGCGCTGATTGATTTATTCGCAGACTGGTGGTCCAGAAATTAAATGTCGCTAAGCATTTCTAAATGCACTGCAATCAGCTTTCATCGTAAAAATGCAGCCTATGGGCATGACTAACGCATTGACGGAATACTTTTGCGACGCTGCGAAGTAGTCACCGATCTCCGTGTAGTCTTGGACGCTAGCTGACATTCAGGCAGCACCATTCCATGATTATCAGCAAGGCTAATCGACAACTTGACCTGATTATGAGAATTGGCAAGGAGTTCGAAGACCCCTTGCGGACCTTGTATTGCTCGCTGGTGCTTGCGCCGTTTGGGATCCTTTTTACGATAACTGGATAAAACAAATCAAACGCGTACTGAAATACTTTGTTTCAAGGGTTTGCCGTACACTTACTTAACTTTACTTTAGTGGCAACGGTCCGTTACCAACCCTGCGCCGAACGAATTATGGTTCTCCAGTACCGTCGGTCCTGAGATGCCGTTCTGCAATCCCCACGAACACCAGCTGAACGTGTATCGTCTTCGACAGCACACCCACCGGATGCGGTGTCTGCCTCGGAGTCTACGGCCTCTTCCTGGTTCTCTGCTGAAAATCGTTTTGGCTACTCTTTCATCGGGCATTCTGACCACATGTCCAGTCTGCCGCAGCCTGCCACATTGCACTACCTTCACTATATCAGCGTCTGCGTCTGTGCCACACTCCATTTTCCAGTTTGCCACCAAGTATAGATCACAGAATTTTACGCTCAGAAACCCCAAGCACTCGCCCATCAGCTTCCTTTAGCGTTCATGATTCGTGTCCGTAAAGGGCCACCGGGAGGATTAGTGTTATTCTGTAGAGCGCCAGTTTTGTGCGAATTTGCAAACTACGGGACTTCAGCTGGCTACATAATCAGTAGAAAGCCCGATTCGCGGCTGCAACTCGTCGTTTCACTTCGCGGCTTACATCGTTGTCACATGCCACTAGTGTACCAAGGTATATAAATTCCTCCACTACTTCATAACGTTTCCCATCTAACTCCACCTCGGCAGCAACATCACTTCGGCTCCCACGTTCCCTACCAGCAACCATGTACTTCGTTTTGGCGGTGTTAATGGTAAGTCCCAATTTGGTCGCTTCCCGTTTAAAAGGCCTGAAGTCCTCTTCCACTGCTCTACGATTGATTCCGATGATATCGACGTCATTCACAAAACCAAGAAGCATGTAAGATTTCGTGATTATAGTTCCATTCCTTTCCACGTTTGCCCTTCGTAATGCACCTTCCAAGGCAATGTTGAATAGCAGGTTAGAGAGTGCATCCCCTTGCTTCAGTCCATCCAACGTCACGAAAGCAGCTGAGGTCTGACCCGCTATTTTAACGCATGATTTGGATCCGTCCAGCGTCGCACGAATCAGCGTAACTAGTTTGGTCGGAAAACGATGTCCTAGCATTATCTGCCACAGCTCATTTCGTTTAACTGAATCGTACGCCGCTTTAAAGTCCACAAACAGATGGTGTGTCTGCAAATTGTACTCCCGGGACTTGTCTAGCAACTGACGCAGGGTAAACATCTGTTCCGTCGTGGAGCGACCCTCACGAAAACCAGCTTGGTACTCGCCCCGACGAAGGACTCCGCTTACGGTCTCAGTCTGCAGAACAGGATACGGGAAAGCACCTTGTAGGCAGAATTGAGTAATGTAATTCCTCGACAGTTTTTACACTCCAGTCGATGTCCCTTTTTGAAAATTGGCCAATGAGGTCATCCAACCACTACTCTGGCATTTGTTCTTCCTCCCAGATCCTGACAATGATCCAATCGAGTGCTTCGTACAGCCGCTCGCTTCCCGCTTTTAGAAGTTCAGCCGGGATGCCGTTTTTCAGCTCACTGATTGCCTTGTTAACCTCCTCCTGTGTTAGTGGCTTCGCAGCTTGACCATCACTTACAATTCCTGTCCTGTCCCTGCTGATCTCCGCGTTAACCTCTCCATTCAACACTGTCATTGCACAGGCATGGCAAAATTCCTGTATCTCACCGTTTTATAGAAACTCCGTGTGTCGTTGCTGGCGTATCACGGAGCACGTGCTCCTCCTACTCGCGTTCCTTTAGACGATGGATTCTTTTTTCCGCAGCTCTAGTCTCTCTGTACCTCTCTCTGTTTTGACGCGTTGTCGCAGTGAGCATGCAACTCCTGCCTGGTTATTTTCATCTGTCACTCTCTGGCATTTGGCATCAAACCAGCTGTTACGCTGTCTTCCACGCGCCGTGCCTACCACCTCTCTCGCAGCTGTTTCGATGGCACCATGGATGTTCCACCATAGCCCATTTATATCTTCTCCTTCTACGTGTTGTTCTGCGATTCGTTGGTGCAGTTTCCTGGCGTACTCCGCTGCTACGCCGTCTGCCGTTAACCGCTGAATATTGAAACGCAGCGTCTTCTCAGTGTGAGCTACCGCCATTTTCGACAGCCTTGCGCGAATCTTACTCACTATGAGATAGTGGTATATTTGTGGATATTTGGTCCACGAAAAGACTGTACATTGATAACATCCGAAAAGTGGCGACCGTCAATAAAGACATGATCGATCTGAAAGCTAGAGTCTCCGTTATGATGCCTCCAGGTGTGTTTCCGAATATTAAAACGTGGAAAGTAGGCGCTACAGATGGCCATTCCTCTGGCCGCGGCAAAGTTTATGAGCCTCAGACATTGGTCATTGGTCACTGGGCTTATCATTGGTCGACAGATGAAGGCTATGTCTTCCAATGACTGGACGTAATCCTGAATAGCAGCGATCTGCATTTCGAATTGTTGCAGCTCTCGAGCAAGCACGCCAGCCCGTGCCGATTCATGGGGAGTTCAGACATTCCAGGTACCAAGTTTTCAACCATTATCGCTTAATCGTTTCCTTGTTATTCGTGATAATTGAGTTTTTCGGTATACTACCTCACCGGGGTCGCGACACCTGCATCCCGCTGATGGGTATGCCATCTTAGGTATAGCTTGCGGGATACAACATTTCATATTCAGCCGCCCGTGCCGATGCAGACGCTGTGTGAGCCGCCCCTCACCTGAGGAACAGGCGCTCTACACTCAAAATATTCTACATATAACTAATAGTAAATTTCTATATGAAATTCCTTATGATTATCATGTGCCGCATATAAACACAATCCTCCCAGAAATATACATAAAACTTATACGCATATGAATAGTATGTGCAAATTTTTCGCTTGCACATAAAAAGTTCAAAAATTGAGATATCAAAAAACGGCTACGTAACAATTTAGATAATTCATTTTTACATGCTGAAAAAAAACTTAAGCCAAATCGATCCAATAGATTCTGAGATACACGTACCGCCAGCTAAAGAAACATGGTTTCGGGGAAAACGCGTCAAAGTTACGTACAGCAATGGACTTCCCTTGAGGTGACTCCACAATATTTGCCGTAAGTTTTCAACGAGATCAGATATCAAAAAATCCTTTTGGCGTGACATTTCTGAAACTACTTACTTACTTACTTAATTGGCCTAACGTCTTATGACAAGGCCTGCGCAGTATAATTTCTCCATCTGTTTCGGTTCATGGCAACTGATCTCCAGTTCCGCGGGCACCCAGTGCTCGCCAGATCTCGCTCCACCTGGTCTTGCCACCTCGCTCGCTGTGCCCCTCTTCGTCTTGTTCCTACCGGATTTGATGCGAAAACCATTTTTGCAGGATAGTTGTCCGGCATTCTAGCAACATGTCCTGCCCAACGTATCCGTCCAGCTTTAACCACTTTCTGAATACTTGGTTCGCCGTAGAGACGCGCGAGCTCGTGGTTCATTCTTCGCCTCCATACACCGTTCTCTTGCACTCCGCCAAAGATGGTTCTTAGCACCCGCCGTTCGAAAACTCCGAGTGCTCGTAGGTCTTCTTCTAGCAATGTCCACGTTTCGTGCCCGTAGAGGACAACCGGTCTAATTAGCGTTTTGTACAGTGTGCACTTTGTGCGGGGGCTCAGATTGTTCGACCGCAAGTGTTTGTGGAGTCCGTAGTAGGCCCGACTTCCGCTGATAATACGTCTTTTAATTTCACGGCTGGTATTGTTGTCCTCTGTTGCCAGCGAGCCAAGGTATACGAACTCGTCGACTACCTCGAACTCATCCCCGTCGATTACCACGGTGCTGCCCAAGCGAGCCCTGTCGCGCTCGGTCCCGCCCGCCAGCATATACCGTGGACCCCCGTTCGTTTGACCGTTTTTAATCTGAACACTTTTTAATTTGAACCCCGTTGGTTTGCACGACGTGCAAATTAAAAATGGTTCAAACGTCATACTCAATATGACATCATTTGCTTATGCAGACAATGCACATAAACACGATTTATTTGTGCTGATCTCGCGTGTTTAATCTGTTTCAAATTGCGTTTTCCCAACGATAATGGTAGAAATCTGATCGGAGAATGAATATTCGCTGCTTGCAACTGCCAACTGAATCAAATCACCAAAACAATAACAAAGAGCAGGGCAGCCAGTTCACACAAGTTCCAGCATATTTAGGGTAGCCAGTTGTTCAAATTAAAAACTAACCCCGTTAGTTTGCATGAGGAATCGTTCAAACGAACGGGGGTCCACTGTACTTCGTTTTAGACGTATTTATCTGCAATCCAATCTTCTCTGCTTCGCGTTTCAGTCTGGTGTACTGATCTTCCACCGCCTCAAATGTTCTGCCGGCAGCATCCACGTCGTCAGCAAAGCAGATAAATTGACTGGATTTATTGAAAATCGTGCCCCGCATTTCGATCGCCGCTCGTCTTATAACACCTTCAAGCGCAATGTTGAATAGCAGGCAGGAAAGACCATCTCCTTGTCGAAGTCCCCTGCGAGATTCGAATGGGTCCGACAATCCACCCGAGATTCTCACACAGCACTGGATCCCATCCATCGTAGCCATGATAAGTCTAGTAAGCTTACCCGGAAAGCCGTTTTCGTCCAAAATTTTCCATAGCTCTTGTCGGTTTACGCTATCATATGCGGCTTTGAAATCGATGAACAGGTGGTTCGTGGGGACTCGGAATTCGCGGCACTTCTGGAGGATCTGCCGCAGGGTGAAGATTTGGTCTTTTGTAGACCGACCCTCCATGAAGCCGGCCTGGTAACTTCCCACAAATCTATTGGCTATTGGCGATAGTCGATGAAAGAGAACTTGGGACAGCACTTTGTAGGCGGCATTCAGGATAGTGATGGCTCGGTAGTTCTCACAATCCAGCTTATCACCTTTCTTGTAGATAGGGCAGATAACCCCGTCTTTCCACTCCTCCGGTAGTCCGTAGTAGGTAGTTCCGTATCCCAAATCTTGACAATCAATTGATGCAGACAGCCGGCCAACTTGTCCGGGCCCATTTTAATAAGTTCCGCTCCAAAACGATTCGTAGGCTGGACAATGATACTTGCCAACTCTGCGAATTCGAAAGCGAAACTGCAGAACATCTGCTCTGCCAGTGCAGTGCACAAACTCTTCGCAGACTAAGAATCTTCGGTAAAGGAACAATGGAGCCTTTCGAAGTCTGGTCTACAAATCCCAATCAGGTCATAAACTTTATAAGAAGTGCAATTCCGGACTGGGAGAAGAGGTATGAATTGACAATGACAAACACTTCCATGAATAGTGTTTTGTCGGCAACTAATACCTAGACGAAAGAAGAAGTAGACCACAACAGATCAAAATAATGGTCGTAGCCGTAACCTTCCGACAAAAAAAGTAGAAAACAATCTCCCCGTTACTTAACCAGATAAAATAGCACTTAAATGTTCGCCGTGATAACGTGTAACATTTCGCCGAATACCACTTCGCGAAAAACCTTTTCGTGGAAAGTACCATTTTGATCCTCGGGGTGATCCTTTACTTACTGGTTGTCACTCGTTCGGACCCAACTGAAGGAAAGTAACAGAGGTCAGTAGACCTAGGAAAACAAATAAACCTAGACAGAGGTGATTTCTGCGGGGACTGCAAATAGTTTTTGGTGGTCTTGTTATTGTCTATTATATTTTATGGGAGAGTCTAAAATTTCTCGAGTTCGATTAGTTTTAGAGTTACGCAAAAATTTCTGTTTTGTTTGTATGAGAGTCCTCATTCCCCTACCACAGGGATGAGGGGTGTCAAACCATCATAAAAAAATCCTGCCTGCAAAATCCCCCACATGCCAAATTTGGTTCCATTTGCTTGATTAGTTCTTGAGTTATGAGGAAATTTGTATTTCATTTATATGGAGGGGAGGGGTCATAATTCCCCTCCTAAAGAGGAGAGGGGTTTCAATGCACCATAGAAAAAAATACCATAGAAATTCTTATCTCCAAAAATACCCACATGACCAATTTTGTTCCATTTGCTTGATTAGTTTTCGAGTTATACAGAAATTTGTGTTTCATTTGTATGGTAGCCCCTCTCTTAGTGGGAGGAGGAGTCTCTAACCATCATAAGAACCTTCCCCGGCCAGTAGTTTTCGATTCTATAAAGAACATACGGACAGACAGAAATCCATTTTTATAGGTATAGATAAAAATGCTAGCTGGGGGGGGAACTTGATTACCGAAAGATCGGCAGTGGCTAGGCATTTGAAACAATATTTCGACGTATTGTTGAATGGTCAAGTTGGAGCGGTCAACAGAAACAGGATAACGATTGAGGATGATAGACAAGCTGTGAATCCACCAACTTTTGACAAGGTTAGAAAAGCAGCGAGAGAGCCCAAAAACGGCAAAGCAGGTGGAACGGACGGCATCCCCGCCGAACTTTTGAGATCCGGAGCAAACGGCGTAGTAAATTAAATTGTAAACTGAGACCGTTAGCGGAGTCCTTCGTCGGCGAGTACCAAACTGGTTCTCGTCAGGGTCGCTCCACGATGGATAGGATGGAAGTACAACTTGCCGACTTATCCTCTGTTTGTTGTCTTTAAAGTGGCGTACGATTCAGTCAAACGAAATGGGCTGTGGCAGATAATGCTAGAACAGTTTCCGACGAAACTAGTTACACTGAAGCATGCACATACAAATTCTGGTGCATCAAAATAGCGGGTGAAACCTCAGCCGATTACGTAACGTAGGGTGGACTGTCACATATTTCTTAGTTTTGCGGATGTCATGTGAATGAACCACGTCGATATCATGTAAATTAACCGTAAAACAATGGAAGAGGTCTTTAGACCTTTTAAATGGGAAGCAGCAAGATTGAGATCATTAATACCGCCAAAATCAAGTACATTACTGCTGGCAGGAGTCCAAATGGTATTGATACAGAGGAACGACATGAAGTACTGGAAGAATTCATATACCTTGGTGCGCATATGACACGTGGCAACAATGTAAGCCGCGAATCGGGCTTTTTACGGATTATGTAGACGCATGAACTACGAGCTCTATATTAGCATACAAATATGCCGATATAGAGAAGGTAGTACAATGTGGCAGACTCCGGTGGTCTCGGCACGTGGTCCGAACGCCCAACGAAAGAGTAGCCAAAACTATTCAGCAGAGAGCTAGGAAGAGGCCGTAGACTTCGCGGTAGACCCTGTCGAGGATGATGCCCGTTCAGCTGGTATTTGAGGGGTTTGAAGAACGGCAACCCAGGATCGACCGCATTGGAAGCTCTAGACCATAATTTGTTCGGCGCAGGATCGACCGTCGCCACTAAAGTGAAATAAGGATTGACTAAGCGCGGGAAATTCACAGACATAAGAGGATAGTGATAGTCAACGAAAGGGAGGTGGCCCCAAATAAGCAAATTTTGAATCCAGGCATCAGGTATTCAGCTAGTTCTAGTACCTATTTTAACACTAAAAAGCATACTAGCAATCTTCAGTCTCAATTTGGTAACAAACATTAGTACAAAACTACTTAAATAAGCTCAATGAACGAAAGGTTCAAAAATTTGGAAGAAAATCTCAAAATGTAGGGATAGTCAAGGAGAACCAGTGTATTTGACTTTGAATATCTCGTTGATACCTCGTCATTGTATTCTCACTTCCCTAAATTTCGTTTATTAATTTCCGATTCGAGTTAGCTCCAATTAATCTATACAGATAATGAGCTGACTTTGCATTTTTCCCTGAACTTTTTCGTACCACTCAAAGACAGAGTTGTAAAAAGAATCACTACAATATCTATAGAATTTTTGGCGCTCTGCGCCTGGTTCAACATGGGACTTAACAGTACCGTTCACATTTCCAATGGTAATTATTACACCGTGTCGATTACAATAAGCTCGAACGCGGGCACCACAGTTCAAAGTTCAAACGCGTATTTTAACTTGACGACACAGTACTGAGCCGCATGAAATAACGAAAAAAAAAAACAAAACACAATCCGCGAACGGAGTTCGATTGGAAATTCAAGTTCACAAAGTTCATGCAACCGAACCGCGATTATACAAACATGTTGGGGGCACATCATTCCTGTCCGCTCGATAAACTGACCGGCTTAGAATAGGGAGAGGTACATAATTTCCAACTAAAACGCCGTGTCATCGTGAACCGCGACTAAACATCATGCTTTCCATGATACCTAATTAATTCATTCTAAATGACCTCCGCTGCGCTGCTGAAGCTCCCACCCGCCGCCGCATTGTAGATTACAACTGACTAGACAGCGGCGGTTAGTATTTAGTGCATGCAGTGCTGATCGCGTCGACGTAATTAGTTACACGATCGTTTACACGTTATGTCATCGCTTCGGATGCAATTGTTCGAATCGATGCCCCGAGAAGCTAATCTTATTATAATCAAACTAGTTCCAAGCTCAGGAAAGGGGGATTTTTTTTCCTTTAAACAAACAATTACCTCTGAATCACGGCAGTTCCTTTTTTCCACGCGGCGACGATCATCGCCTTAATGCAAACATCGACCGGGGTGAAGTCTGCTATGTTGTCCGGATCACAGTACATCGTCCGACAGATGCCAATACCACAACCAACCAGCAAGCCAACGGGTCCGTTGAAATTATCCATCCAACCGGGGATGGGATCACGCATCGACGAAATCACAATCGACGGCCGGAACAGGATCAACGGCAGCTCGTCCTTATACTCGTCGACGATCTGTTCGGCCAACGATTTGGTGAAAACGTACGTATTCGGTAGGAAGCCCATGTATTTGGGGGTAAAAATTTCCAGCGTTTCCTCGTCCACTTGCTCGGCCAGTTTGATCGTTTCGCGCCAATCCGCGTAGGGCGGATAGATTTTCTCCTCGATCACATACCGATCCGGGTTCGAGTAGGTCGTTGACACGTGCAGCAGGACGCACAAATTCTTCAGCGATCTGCCAAACTGAATCACCTCTCTGGTTCCGCGAGTATTTAACAGAACAGCGTCCCGTAGGGTGTCATCAAACCGCACACTTGCAGCAACGTGGAAAATTACCGACACATTGCTCATCAACGCAACATCCTCTTTCGATAAACCAAGTTCCAAAAAAGATACGTCTCCTGCCACTGGGATTATCTTAGCCAGCGTTTCGGGATATTGTTTGTGAAGTACATCGAATAACTATTTTAAAAAATGAGAAATTTAAGTTACAGTTGTCAACTAATGAACATTAAAAAATTTACCGGTAACTGCAGCATCTCTTTGAACCGTTCCGCGACCGATTTGTCCTTTTTACCTCTCAACAGAACGAAGATCCGATTAACGTCCTGGCAGGAACGCAGCAGCTTCTCGATCAGCACTTTACCCATAAATCCGGTTCCACCGGTGATGAAAATATCACGCCCCGCGTAAAACTTCGAAATCGACGGCTTGGCCGGGTCGTAGTTTTCCTCGATCGGAAGCAACCCGATCGGATGGTTGGAAAAGGTGTGCATGGTGGCGATGCGTTTTAAACTATAACTACAATCAACACAAATTAAGTTCGATTTTGTCGATCGGGGTTGCGCTCCGTCCGTCCGGTTGCGATGAGTACGCACACGTTACTGATATCGAAACTATTATCGATCGCGAACGCGTCACGCTGAATGCTCTGGGGTTGATTCCCACAGGTAATGACCGAACGTTCGAACGAACGGTAATGAGATTCATCGCGAGCACCATGAACTGCGTTCTACTAAGTAGCTATAGCTATCAATGAATTGCTGTTAATGTTAGCCTAGGTTGGCGACCTGGAGAGTGTGCGGGTTCTGGAGCGGATACCATCAGGATACTGATCTGTTTACTACCGGGACGTTGGTTTAGTCGATCGGATTGTTTGTACTAGCACTCGCTGTGATACGCTTGGCTATCTATCTAGCCGTTTTGCAAGTAAAATGAAGTCGCTTTTTACTTGTTCATTCGCAATCTACGTGAGTTTTTACGTAAATTTTTGAATTTGGACGTCTTTTGCGCGATTTTCGAAATTTCTACCGGACCGTGACCACGACATGGTTTTCCGCGAAACAGTGCATTCCACGGTATGGTCAACCGCAAAATGATACCCGTCGAAATCTCATGCATGACGTACAAAAGAATTTTCCATTTTACTGACTGTGATTCCCCTTATAGTTAAAAAACATGGTACCAGTACTCGGCGGACACTAATATGTTCACCTGTTTTCCGCCGACAGCCCCACAGCGTTACCCAATCTTCAGCGTTCTTGTGCCATTCTTCCGTGGTATACTCCGGTAGAAAAGTGTCCTTTAATTCAGCCAACAGAGCTTCACAAACTTCCTGTATCATAAGCTTCACAGCTCCACAGCTTTCTCCTACTTTAAAGCTTAACGTTAGAAACGGTATAATAATCAGGTCCATGAGCAGGATATCTAAAAGAGAATTAGAATGATACATCAGACATGACAGTATAACTCAGACTTGATTATCCGAGTGCGCACTCTCATTTTCGACCCGGAGTTTCGAATCATATTTTTGGTTAATTTTTGTCGTAGGACTACGTCTTACGGCAAGATTTGGGATAGGGCAAGGTGAGTTAAAATAGGTGATCTAGTTTTCACAGTTTGTAGAAGAGAAGTGCGCGGAACGATTGGTTAGCAACCATCGACGTTGTTTATACATTCAACAGTTTCCGCATTGAAAATTTCGGTGGTCGTCAAGAGTAACCCAGCGGGGGTGAAAAACAAATTTGAACATCAGAAAACCTCTCTTGACTAACCTTGGGATAGGGTGTCATTCCCCAAAATCTTTCTGCTTTTGCACCAATCGATCGGAACATATGCTACGCGTTGGCCCAAATGAAGAACGCTATTAATTCATACGTGTCCGCTACTGAAAAATTAGAAATAATGAAGCATTGTCTAACTAAAAATCCTCGCATCCTAATTGGTTGGTAAAGACGTGATCAAAGTTTGAACGGGTTTTTTGCAAAAAAAATCAGAGGGGTTGTGCACAAGACACGACCGCATAGGTGACGTAGGACCACGTAAGTCTCTTTGTAGCGATAGTAGGATGTATCCATGTATATAATAACACGATTCTTCATGTATACAAGCTTCATCCGTAACGGTCATCAAAGTAGAAACATTGTATACATTCAATCCTCAACCGATTTTGGAGTTATATCCATGAATTGAATGAATCTATTTTATTAAAACGAAACCAAGTTAGTAACTAAACCAAACAGTAAATAAATTTGTATGATATGTTTCTACGTTGAATAGTGCTTTTCCTTTGGTAATCGGTAGACGGTACGCGCGAGTTTTCAAAAAGTTGAAAATTTTGCGCAACTTTTATGTGGCTTACAAAAGGACACGGATAAAGCATTTACAACCTGCAGACGTATTGGAAGTCGCAGAAAATGTCGCCCGTGACAAGAAAACTTATTTCCGTCATTTGTTGGTCGTCCGCAAAGGCGAAAAATTCAACTTTTCCCTCGTTTCCTGTGTTATTATGGTATTAACTGGGCAAGAAAATATAATAAACTCTTCAATCGTTGTGTGGCCCTTAGAAGAACCGATTGTTTGATTATCATAACTCCTGCTTGCAATAAACTTGCACTAACGCATTTAACGTAATTCTCTGTTCGGTAAATTGGAGTACCGATAACCGCTAACCAGGCATGGCTTGTTGCAACGGACCAACCGGCAAGCCTCAGCAGCTATGCGATCAACGAAATCGTTCGTGTTTGGTCCTGAATCACGATGAAATACCACTCCAAGTGGCCAGCTGCAAGTGACGTGGGATGCTTCTGGTCGTTTTGTTGTCGCGAGCAGCATATTTCCTGCCAATTCCAGAACTTCAGCAGCCAGATATGCCATCACGGCAACGAAATGAACCAGCAGCAACAAGCGAACAAAACCACGAGGTGATCGGTTAAAATTATTTGATAAGAAGCGAACAATTAGAATCAATCTAAATTAAATAGAATTAAAATCAGTGAGTAAAAATTCCTCAATTCTTCATGAACATATGTTTCGTTCTTAAAAGAACGGTTTTTCGACGTGATATGCTGGAAATTTAAGCCTTCTTTTCCGTCTTCTTGGGCAGCAACAAAACAGTTTAGATGTTCGGAAAGACACTTCTCATAGCAGTGGTGACACGGGACAGCAATTTGTTCAACTCTTCGATGTTGCGGATGGCAAGCTGCAACTGACGATAATTCTGATCGTTTCGTTGTCGCCAGCAGCATCTTTCCTGCCACTTCCAGAACTTCAGCAGCCAGATACCTTCACGGCAGCGAAACGAGTGCTCCAGCTCCACAACTTCGCTTGATGAATTTGCATGTCTTCGTTGCCTTATCCGTGGGAAGCAGCAACAGCTGAAGTTCAACAATTTTCGATCGGATTCTATAGGGCGCAAATTAAATACAATCATAAGGAAGCTTAATCCATAGCTTATATCGTATATATTTCTGTCATCCGTGCTAGGGAAGCACTGACGAGGGAAGGCTAAAATATGAAAATAATTCAAATTTTCAAAATCAATTCAAAAACAAAAATTTTTCAAATTCAATTTCAAAAACAAAATCAATAGTTTTCTATATTTTCAATATTTTCAATCGATTCTCCGATCAATTGGTGTAAATATCTTGGTCATTTCCAACAACCAATCACGAAGCGAGAATTCTGGTAAAACATAGGTTCATTATTTTCAATTTTTCAATAGTTCAACATCAAGAATCCACACTTTTCTTTATTTGGGTCAATTCTTAGAAGATTTTCCAATCGATTGGTGTAAAAATATTGAAAATCGATCGGAAAACCGCTGAGCTATTAGCGCTCAAAACCTTTCATTTTTCGTGACGCTCGCATTCTTCGATTTTTTGGAATGACACCCTATCTCAAAACTTGCCGTAAGACGTATTCCTACGTCAAAAATGAACGAGAGTCCCAACGCAGCGGCTCCCTCACTTCGATAACGACTGCTGTAGGAGATCAAGAAAACTGATGGTGCCCCTACTTCGAAAATGACTGCTGGAGAACATTGTGGGTTCCTACGGCGCCCTCTACTTCACCAGCGATTGCTCGAGGACGTTGAGGATCGCGGCGGCGCCTCAGCTTTGACATAGATTGCTCAATAACGACGAGAATACCGGTAGCGTGAGGGCCGGCCATTAAAGGACTTTGGGAGACCAAGCAGCGCTTCGAAGCAGTAAGCAGATAAATGGCTGATGGAGGACGTCGAGAGTCCCGGCGGCGCTTCAACTAATATGGCAAAATTTTATTCACAAAAAATACCACACTATTGGAGAATGAAATAAACAACGTGCCGGAAGAAAATATAAGTAAAATTGGCCATCCGAAGCTTCAATGAATTTATGAATTTCGACAAGGTCTCACTTTTTTTTGCAACACCACCGGTTTTCTAGATCTCCTACAGTGGTCGTTGTCGAACTAGGGGAGCCGCTGGGACTCTTGTTAGCATCCATCCAGCGGTCGTTCATGTGTTACGAAACGCAGCCGGGACACCCAAATTTCTTTTGCGGTTGAGAGCACCAAAGGAACTCTCGCCGTTCGTGACCAGACGTCATTGAAGTAGTGGTCGCCTCTGAGACCCTCGGTCTCCACCAGCGGACGTCATTGAAGCAGCTTGTTCCGCCTAGACTCTCAATGTCCTCCAGCAACCGTTCCTACCCAAGCAACAATGTGAGTTTTATTGTACTCTTTTGGTGGGTTTCAAGGCCAATTTTGGTCTTAAATGCCATCATAAGAGTATAATAAAACCCAAATTGTTACTTGGGAATGCTACGAAGCGCTGGTGGAACTCTCAAAGTCTTTTACTGTCGGTAGTTACAGTTCGGATTGGGACCATCACCGGTACTTACTCTCCCGGTTCGTTGAATAAGAAGGGGGTGCCGCCGGGGCCATTGGCGTCCTACAGCGGTTGTTTTCGAATCAGCGGGCTCCGTTAGGACTCTCGTTGTCGAAGCAAGAGATGCCGCCGGGACCCTCGACGTCCTTTTTTTTAGTTAAAATCTCGTCTAACTAAGCTTATCCTTTAAGCCTTCCAAAAATATATAAAATAAAACTTGAAATTGCTTGGAAAATAATTGAGTTATTCATGATGGTATAGATCCTTAAACATTAAACCTAACCTAACTTGACCTAGCCGTAACCTATGGATTATCATTAAAGACTAAAAATTCAGCGATGGTTCTACAATTGATGTAGGGACGGTAAGGGAAAGTAATAAAGAAGGATTTTTTGGGAATGGAGTGGAAAGAAAGGGGGGAGGGTAATAGGTAGCTACGCTTAACATGTTGTCGTTGTGACTCCTACCTTTTGTCCAATGCTGGAACGTGCGTGGGTCGAACCAAACTATAATCTGAGATTATAACCTAACCGGATTCGAACCCACAACACCCGCCAGGACATGTGGCTCGCTGGTACCCGTGTACCTATGAATCACAGAAGCGCTGGACAAAAGGAGTCTGCACAACTCCCCCTATTAATGTAGCGACATGGGTTGGGATATTTTTAGACACAAATTCTGCCCTACTGTAGAAACCACCGACCGAGAAGTTTAATCTAACTATGTGTTTACTGGCGGGGCGACGATACTATGCAGGACCTTGCGGCTTATAAGGTACTGCGTTTGAACGCTGTTCGTCTGCCAGCGTGTTAGCCGTGGTTCTCAGCGCGGGATTTCGGGGGGAGGCCCCGTTCCTGTGAAAATTTAACCAAACCTCGTGATTTTAGTCATGACCTTGAAATGCGGTTAGGCATATATTCCTTCCCCCGCGCTGAGAACCATTACCACCTTCCAGCATTAGACAAAAGGTAGGAGTCACAACGACAACTTGTTAAGCTGCCTATTACCCCCCCCCCCCCTTCCTTTCCACTCCATTCCCAAAAAATCCTTCTTAATTACTTTCCCTTACCGTCCCTTCATCACTTGTAGAACCATCGTTTAAAAAAAATTAATATATGCCTGACCGCATTTCAAGGTAATGACTAAAATCACGAGGTTTGATCAAATAAAAATTCAGCTAAATCTGTTGTACAAACTGGATTTACCATGGGCGTTATAGATGATTCTGTATCAACTAACTCGACAATTGTCTCACCACCACAAGCTGACTCGAGTTCATCTAATAAATCCAGCAGAGTGCGATCTAGCTGCCGCAGTATATAGTTTGCTCGATTTTCATAGAGTTTTCTCAATTGAGATGCTAAGAAATCAGCGAAAATTTGCGAAAGCGAAAAGTGTCACGGCAGGAATCCGTTTCCGTCAGTTTGGAAAGCGCAACTCGCATGCCTTCCATGGCGATAGATCCGCACTCGCCGAGCTCCTCGGACTCCCTAGCAGTTCGCTTACTACGCTTCCTTGGGGCAGATGTGGTGGGTGTGTTAACAGATTCATCCTTTAACTCCTGTTGAGTAATTGTTCACAATTAGGGTAGCTACATGGGTAAAGAATATATGGACTTACCAAGTTTGTTTGGCTTTTGCTGCCGCAATAAACATCATTGAGGTGTAATGGCACCAAGACACTTTGCAATGTCGTGCCACGTTTGGTTTCGCAGTCTTCTATCCCTATATGTTTCTATTCCTGCGTCCCACATGTGCTCGCGTTTCGTTCCACAGCTTGGATCAGCTTAGTGACATTGTCCTTGGTCCATTCTGCGGATACTTTTTCTTTTCTTTTTGGTCGAACGTGTGTGCCTAGCTGCGACGTTGGTTCTTCATCACCAGAGTTGTTCAAAGCATTTTCAATTTCGAACTGAAAAAGCGAACTACCCATAAATTTCAAAATGTACGACACTTCTGCTTTCTTCGAGGTTTGGATTTAGACTATTTGCGAAATGAAATGCAAGCGAAACAGTGCTGCCACCTACCAAACTGTGCAGCAAGAATGATCTCGTTCGAATATTGCGAAACGCAGCATTGGGTGGTAGTTTCTTTAATTTGTTAGATATTGTTACGCAATTTTTTTGAGGGTATAAAAGTGGGAAGGCAATGAAGATGTGTCCAACATAGCTCTAGCCAACCCAAGTTCCTATCTAGCACCTCCTCGTGGTCATACCCGGTAATGCTCTTTCCTTAGGATTGAGTAGCTAAGCTAGGAGGTGCGATGCTGCGTGGATCCCGGCTGGCTGATAGAGATGGTCGGGTAGCGGAAAATTTGCCCGAAACCCGCACCCGTACCCGTACCCGACGGGTTGCGGTCGGGTTCGGGTATCAAAAATAATAAATTTGCGGGTTCGGGTCGGGTACGGGTTTTTAATTTTTTTCTTGATCGGGTACGGGTCGGGTCCGGGTATTCAAATTTTCATACCCGACCATCTCTACTGGCTGACATCATAGTTTTGGGCAGACGGCCGATCCACCCGGCCCCATTGATAGGTAAGCCCCAACATATATTCTAATTGTTTGTTTCGTTCTAGCTCTTGAAAACCCTACTATACAATGGAAACATTTACCGTGAAACTTGCGCTAATAATGTACATGGATATTGTTGGGTTGTTGTACATGTAGGATTAATGGAAACTCAAATGATGGCATCATTATGATGCAACTATATCTGATGCAAAGGACTGCTGTCGTTACTATGTATATAGGCACTTTTAGGCTGTGAACCATTTCGCGAAATTTTTAACTTTTTAGTTAAAATTTGACTGTTCGATGGTTATTTCTCATCAATTGGTTAAAATCACTTCAGAATGCGAACCATTTCATATATGACAGATTGATAGTTGTTTTACTCAATGAGAGCATATATAAGGTGAGGATGAAGATATGTTTCTATAACAGCGAACTTATTTATTCAATCCAGGTTGGAATTGGATGAATTTTTGGTTATCATTTGGTCCTATTTGATAGATAAAATTTATCTCATTTCATTTCGGGTTGAATAAACAAATTTGTTATATGTTAAACATCCATACATTGATGAAAAAAATTCAAGGAAAAATCAGTGAAACACATCGAAGCTCTTTCCTCACCTGTGGCATATCTCATTGGCTCTCAGAAGCGAACCATCGAAGGTCAAAACCTAGGACAGGACGTGCCAACTGGCTTCTTACTCTTCTTCTTATTATTACCGCCATCCCGATTGAATATTCTTTGTTACACTCTGCACCACTGTTGCCTGCACATATTATTTTAAGAATAACTCCGTTTGCCGAACAACAGCTCCCGAATACGCGTCAGTTTATACGACCAAAATCATGTTTTGCATTTCATTTTGAAAACTAAAATTCGTGTACAAACAAAACTAATGTAGAACCAAGCATAGAACTACAGAATACAAAATTTCGAAATAATAACTTATTGTCGTATTCCCACTAATGAGTTTCAGCAACAGTGAAAGCGATACTGCGTTATATTTTCCAGTCAACGGTTGCTCGTCGCTTTCAGCCAATCAGAAATTGGGTCAATTTTGGGTCAACGCCGCGGTTGACACTTGGCACGTCCTGTCCTAGGTCAAAACTGACCATGCTCCCGAGCAGGGTTATTTTCGAAAAACCATCAAACTGTCAAATTTTAACCAAAAAGTTAAAAATTTCGCGAAATGGTTCACAGCCTTAGAAAGATAGGTTGTTGGGAAGAGAAAGATAGGTCGGTTTCGAATCGTTGGAATTCGAACAGTCGTTTGTTAGTGAGACTCATTCTGTTGGATATTTTCGTGGACGAAAGACACTTCAGCGATTTGCTGCGTGCTGCGTCATGGGTGGCAACAAGAGAGAGAGAGGACTTTGGATGCGACAGCATCATATGAGTGGAAGATTGGAGGATGGAGTGAGGAGTCAACCGGAATCACTAGGAGGAAACTCCTGAAGGTCTGAAACAATATTTATGTTGCACTCTTCGAACAAACAAACCATCACGTGGGTTAAAGCTGGTGCAGCGAAATTGATTGTTACATGGAAGGGTCCTAATGCTGGAGGGAAATTCTTATAATCCCGGAATGCGCACAAGTGTCTCTGCTTGTGGGTCCGCCCAATCCCTTTTGGTCCTTCTACAACAGCTTTAGTGTGAAACTCATTTGACTCATTTGATTTCAAGGTCATGACTAAAATCACGGGGTTTGGTCAAATTTTCACAGGAACGGGGCCTCGCCCCGAGACCCCGTGCTGAGAACCACGGCTAACGCGCTGGCACTTGGCAATCGAACGCGCGTTCACACGCAGTACCTTGTAAGCCGCAAGGGCCTGCATAGTGTCGTCGTCCCGCCAGTAAACACAAAGTTAGATTAAACTTCTCGGTCGGTGGTTTCTACAGTAGGTGTAGGAAGAGGCACAATTTGTGTCTAAAAATAGCCCAATCCATGTCGCTACATTAATAAGGGGGTTGTGCAGACTCCTTCTGTCCAGCGTCTCTGTGGTTTATAGGTACACGGGTACCAGCGAGCCACATGCCCTGGCGTGTGTTGTGGGTTCGAATCCGGTTATCTCAGATTATAGCTTGGTTCGACCCATGCACCTTCGAGCTTTGCACAAAAGATTGGAGTCACAAAGACAACTTGTTAAGCGTAGCTACCTATTACCCCCCCCCCTTCCTTTCCACTCTTTCCCATCCATTCCCAAAAAAATCCAGCAATTGAAACATTCAAAACTATTCTCGGATAAAAGAGTCGCTGATTTTCCTCCCTTTGAGAATTGCTGCGTTACTTTACATGCACAAATATCGCTTCAGCAGTGTAAGGCAACAGTTCCGAAAAAATTCTTGCAGTACCTATTCGCGACTGCGAAAGTTAAAGAGATTTTTAATCCGGTTTGCAGCTGGAACAAACAGTGTAATGGTACCTTAAAGAACACTAGAGAATAAAAGAGACGACGAATTCCGTCTGCCAAATCTTGTAGTCCAGAACATAGGCGCAGACCGGGATAGATCAGGCTATTTTATTATTATCCTCAGATTTTGTATCTTCAGTTTCCTCGATTGTTGCTGGGTTGCTGTTTTCCTCTGCTCGCCTGTAATCTATATTAGCGCAGCTTTACAGTAAGTCGCGTACCGCTGTATTTACATCAACACTTTCATATTATGTGCCGCTGCGATTGCACTCATTTACCATTAAATGAATACGAAGACGATTGTATTGGTGTGGTGTTGTGCAAGTCAAAATAACAGAATCGGTTGTATTTTTGTATTGCAAAAGTTTCGTACCTATTGTTTGCAAAAAGATATACTTATTGTTTGCAAAAAGATATTAAAAACCTAGTTAAAAACAAATGGTGAAAACCATTTTGTCCAACCTAGCACATATAGTAATTTAAACTTCAGAACTCAAATCCCACTGTCGATCAGCTGTTCCCCGTGTGGTCCCTTGAATCGCTGTTAATGTTATCATCGTTATCATACCCAGTGTCCTCCTCTGTTCCGCACAGTCATTGATAATGCGAAACACGAATTTGCCATCGGATCGGTTCACGACGACGGCAAGAGGTTAAGAATCTCAACTTACGAACATTGTGGGCACAACGACGAGGTTATCGGCAAACAGAATTACTACCTGATAACGGGACAGCCTCTGGAAGAAGCTGTCGGTCATCTTTCGACTTCACACAAACTTTCGGTTTCATTTTTCTTATTCAAGTTGAGTTGTAAATTTCTTGCTGAGCTGAGCGGTCGTGAATTAGTGTTTCTTTAGCGGTTGCATTCTGAGTCAGGATAAATTTAACCGGTGCCCTGGAACTTTGTTTACAGTAAACTGCAGCGAAGACAAAACATTGAACGAAAAGTAAATATCTGCGCGTGCTACTAGTGTGTGTGTCTAATATCGAATAACCATGGCTTCGGTGCTAGTAAGATCTGGAATGGTTCCTCTCGCTCGCTCCACCGCCGTCGCCGGCGGCGAAGCCATGTGCTGTTTGCGACCGCTTTATGTACTGGATAAAAGCCACTACGGTGGTGGTAGGAGTGCCACCATCAACACACCACTACCCGGCGGTAAACGCTTTGCGACGATTTCATCAGCTTTCGGCCTCAGCAGCAGCGGGAATCGTCAGTTTACGGAAGCATTCCGGCAACCGAAATCGGTACTTTTTGGAGGATCATCACGTTCCATTGCAGTTTCTTCCGGTGTCCTGTCCAGTGCAACACGAGCGGAACCTTTTAAGGTAGGTGTTTTGACGAAAGTGAACTGCAGGTGTTAGGTTGCATAGAAAACACGTGTACGCGCAAATGGCTTACATCGTTTCGCAAGTACCTTCAGACATCGTAGTGAGCAAATAGCTGCTGCGTGCTAATTTTACTGATAACTGGTTTAGGTTAGTTGCGCTTGCCTTCTACCAAGAAGGAAAAATTTGAAACAAAGCAGCTTAAATGAAGTAAATTGCCCTTGTGATTGGATAATTTTATGAATCTATTATAGTAGGATTTCGAATATGGCAACAAATGCTTGTCGCCGATGTTGCCAACATCGAGAAACTGTTTTGATATGAAAATATTGAATATAAATGAATTAAAAATAGACCAATTATCATTAACAATTTTTCCGATACCGATGCAAGTGAATGTTTGACACCCTGCGGTAAGACATAGTCCTTACGGCAATTGAATTATTACTTTTCAAAATATTCTACATATAACTAGAAACTTTTTTTCATACAATAATGAGACATAATCTTTTTGTCATTTAGAATATGTATGACCGTTACCGAGAATTAGAACAGTCAATTGTAGTTTGCACCATTGCTTCTACAAATTTCACGCCGATCAGTTCAATACTTTCCAAGTGTATAAGGGTCATGCAGACACAGAAATTCATTTTTATAGGTATAGATTGGAATTGAATTAGACTAGGAATCAGATTTGAAGTTTTGCTCGTAATTAAAAATGGCATTTTTCGTCTTATTCTCACATATTTTACCTCTTTTCTGTTCCACTTTTTCTCTTTCAGTCTCGTTGTTCAACTTTTTGTTACGTTTATTCTCCTATTCTGTAGCGTTTTCTTTGCTTTTGCTCTCACTTTCCATCCGTTCTTCCTAATTTTTTTCGTTTTCCGTTTGTTTTGTTTGTTGTGTTTCCTGTCTCATTATTTCGTTTTTTCTTAATTTCCTATTCCATTTTTTTTCAGTCATGTTTTTCCTTATGATTTTTATTCATTTTTTGTTGTTTTCTTTATCGTTTTGAGTCTTCTCTTTTTTCTTTATTTTTTGGTTTCCAGTTTCGCCTTTGCTTATTGTTTTTCATCTTCGTTTGGGCCGTTTTCCATTTTTTATGTCCCGTTTTTCATCTTTTCTATCTTTTAATTCTATTTTTTGACTCCTTTTTTCCTTTTATCTTCCTTTTGCGTTTTTATCCTGTTTTTTTGTCTGTACTGTCCTATTTTCCTATATTTCTATTGCTCTTTCTCTGTTCCTGCTATTTCCTCTTTCTCTGTTCCTTTTCTCTTATTTTCTTGTCCCATTTTTCGGCCTTGTCCTGATTCCCAAATTGCCGCTGCTTCGTAGACTAACGTTGTTTTCCAAGAGCGTCTTCGAATAATACGAAATTATACGAAAGAAAACTTGTCACGATTAAATTCCACTATTTATTTTGTTCACGGCAGATACCCATTCCGAACTCGAAATGATGCGGCGAAATGTGTATGAGTACGAAAAAGCTGTTCCATTCTTCACCCTTTTCCTCAATCCTAAATTTCCGTTCATCCGTTTTCAGGACCGTTCCTCCTCTTTTCCTGTGTCTTTTCTTTGTTATTTTCGTTCGTTCGTCTTTTCATTTGTTATTTGTTTATTTGTTGATTGTATTCATCTAACATACTGTCTTAATGAATAAAATTATCACAATTTTCATATAGCAAAACCGTCAGATTTAGTTATTCTACGCGAGAAAGTGCTGGAACTTTTACCAATAGACTAAACCCCGTGTTTTTAGTCTTGACCTTGAAATGCGGTCAAACATATATTAATATTTTTTGAAACGGTGGTTCTATAATTGATGAAGGGATGGTAGGGGAAAATAATGAAAAGTTTTTAAAATGGTGGGGAAACCGTGGAAAGGTGAGGGGGGGAGGGGCAGCGTTACACGCAGTACCTTGTAAGTCGCTAGATAGAGTCAGAAGGATTTTTGCACTGGCCCCGTGGGTGTTCTGTGCTCTGATGGCGCCCGCGGGGTCAAGCCTTAGAGAGACGTTTAAACCCACAGCTTTACTGCACTAGCTCTTTGGTCTCGAGGGTTGGAAGGCTGGTGAGTCTCTATATTTTGAAGCTTCTGTCGACTATCTCGAACGTCCAGCTTGTGCTGCGCTCAATTTACTTTGTATCTTGGGACAGTGCATGAATGCTAAGGGGATGAATGATTAAATTTGCCCTGATAACTTGATAACCACTAATGCTCCGAAATTTGTCTTGTCTTTGTGTTGAAAAATTGAAAGCGGGTGCGCGGTTGAAGACCGGTGTCAGGCGGGGTTGACGAATCCTCCACTTCTTCACTATACCATATACTGCAACTCGAGTGGTACAAAAAGTCCAAAGCACATTTACAAATTCGACCTATCATTTTTCTTCTCATCATTATATTTAAAATATAACATTCGGCCTTTGGCAGAGATCTCAGAATCAGTTCGTGGAGTCCGTGCAGGGCCGGAACGCCTCCACCTGCGGGCATAGACGTGTCGGCTATGCTTGGGGCTCCACCTGTGTTTTAGTGGGCGACATTGCCTGTCTTGTCAGGTAGAACTGATGTTTGAGGTCTTCCTGATACTTGTTCACATCACAAACGGGCCCAGCGCAGAGTTTTATACTCTATTAAGCGACCAGTTGGATAACCCGAAAAAAAGGAAAAAAAACTAAATCACAAGCACAAAATTAAATTTGAACCAAACTCGATCGTTGCTAAGAAAGAATTGATTTTGTTTCTGCTGCAACACATGCAAGGCCTGCTAGGTGCTAAGCATCGATTATGCAGCATTTACCACATCTCCTTTTGTCGCAGATTATGCCCTATTGATGACAATATCCTGCTGCCATGAAGGTCTGCATATCAGACGGGACGGCCGAACAGGTTGTTATGGTTCGGAATGTTCACTTGATCCTGGGTTGCTTATTATACTGTTTTCATCGTGATTAAATGGAAATTCAGACACAGGATAGATGCCAAGGTGTCAACTTTCTTAAGATGAGCTGTGTTCCTTTCTAGTATACTCCCAGATATAGGATCAAGAATCTTCACCTTGTTTCCAATTTTATCTAAAACGTTGTACACAGTTCTTCCAAATGTTGAAGTTAGCTTTCCGGTTGAAATAATGTTTTGTAACAACACACGGTCTCCTTTTCTTAGGTCACTTGGGGCGCTGATTCGATGTCACTAATTGATGGAGCCTTAGAACGAATGATCCTACCTTGTAGTAACACGGAGGGAGCCTTGCCGGTAACGGTGTGTGGGGTTGTGTTATACATTAAGAGATATTGAAGCAAATCCGTCTTTCAATCGCGATTCATTGGATGACTGATTTTAAGTCGTTTTAGAAGCGAACGGTTTTGTCTCTCGACCATTGTCCAAAGTTATCGTCCTAGGATAACCTTGCCGAACAAAAACGGGTTCTACGCGTTTGATTGTTTCCTCCGACGTGATTTTCCGCATTGTGCACACTTTATAACAGGTGTATTAATCCACGATTACTAGCAAGTATTCGCTTAACGGCAGTGAGCCAAGAAAGTCCATTGCGACATCTATCCAAGGGTTCTTTCGGCATTGTATGACGGTGCATTGGTTCGGGGGCTGAAGGCTTACTTCCGACATCCTTCACAATTTTTCACTGTTCTTTTTGCCTCATCATCCGTTCCAGGCCACCATATTCGATCACGTAACCGAGATATCATTAATGTCTCGCCAGGATGGCCTTCGTGCGCAAGCTGTAGCATCCTTGCTCGCAGACTTTGGGGAATAACAATTCTATATCCACGTATGACGTTCCCCTCAAGCAGACTGAGGTCGTTTTGAAATGGCGTGTACTTCTTTGCGCTACTCCTAATTGTTTCATTGTTCCAATCAGCTGTTTCCACGCATCTTTAACTAATAGTAGTTCAGGATCAGTATCCAAGGCATCTTTTATCTGTGATACATCAATAGCTACTGATTCGGTGATAGCATTGATATAGATCTGATCATCACAATTATCTACGTCTTTACTATCGTTTGCTAAAGAGAGTCGAGACAACGAGTCTGCTATGTTCTCTTTGCCGGGCTGAGAAGGAAGCACTCGCCATAGTTTGGAGTGTTGGATAATTCCGGTTGTATTTCATTAGAAGAGACTTTGAACTTGAAACCGATCACCGACCTTTAAAAGCATTTTTTAAACCAACATCACTACCTCCTGGGCGCATAGAGAGGTGGGTGCTCAGACTACAAGCCTTCAAATTCCGAATAATTTATAAGCCCGGCAAAGAGAACATAGCATATTCTTGTCTGGCACTTCAACATCTTCTTCTTCAGCATAGAGCCGGGGTGGCTCGTGCTGTTTCAAGCACTCGTCTCCATTCAACTCGGTCTTGGGCCACTCGTCACTAATTTCCTAGTCGTCTCAGAAGTCACAAATCGCTTTCGACCTGGTCGAGTCATCATGCACGTTGGGCCCCCCTGTTCCTGGTGCCGGTGGGGCTGTTGAAGAGGACTATTTTTGTCGCACTGTCGTCCGGCATCCTTACGACGTGTCCGGCCCACCGTAGCCTGTTAACTTTCGCTAGAAGAACGATGAGTCTCCCCTGTAGCTCAGTGCCTGTAGCTCGTGATTCATACGCCTCCGCCACTCTCCGCTCTCAGTTTGTACTCCGCCAAATATCGTCCGCAGCACTTTCCGCTCGAACACGGCAAGGGCGCGTATATCCACCGTGAGCAGCGTCACGGCTACAAGTCCATAAAGAACTACCGGTCTAATAAGGGCTTTGTACATTGTTAGCTTCGTGCGGCGGCGCACCATGGGATGAAACCCAAATCTAGGTGGACAAAAGTAATTACGCTAAAACCGTTAGTCCCCGGTATGTATTATGTTCGGAGTAAATTTGTTATTTTAACTTCCGCATTTTTTGGTGTATATGACATTAGGGTGACCATCCTAGTAAGAGAGTTCAAAACATAAACTTTTTTATGGCTTAAATTAGCTAAATAAAATGTTCAGCAAAGTTAAAGAACAATAAATTTCAAGTAACTTTGCCAAAAGATAAAAGTTCCATCTCTTATGGTTGATGGGCTGGAGCTATTTAAAGTTTTATGGTCGGGGTGGACCTAAAAAATCCGTTTTTTCTTTATATCTTCTTTCGTGTTTAGTTCTCACAAATCATACCTTCTGAATACTTTCACATGCATAGAAAACGCACATTTCGTTTGAAGGAATCAAGTTGCTATCTCCTTTGGTTCTCAAGCTACAGGCATTTTTTCTAAAAAAAATATGGTATTTTCAAATGTAAATAACGCAAAAACTGCTCAAAAGCAGCAATTCAAATTTTGTATAAATATTTAGTAATATATTGGCCTACGAGATCACATCGGTCCAGGTCGGCCCTTTTTTTCTAGACTGTATTGAATGATGAAGTAAAAATTACCGGTTTACTTACCAAAATCACAATTTTTACGTGAATAGAATGGATTAAAAAAGCGAAAATAAGTTTAAATGATTGTATTTGTCTTAATCAAGTATAATTATATTTCCTTTTATTCGTCAAGCATTTGTAGACTACATACAATAATGTTATTACAATGTTTACTTATATACTATACATTATTCCTATGGCTAAGTCGTAGTTTCATTTGGATTCTGGACATAGTGATGTCAATTCTTTCGCAATTTTGATTATAAAGGCGCATCATGTTGGTATAACGCAACATACTATATACCTAGGACTAACAATTTTAGCGTGATTACTTTTGTACACCTAGATTTGAGTATCATCCCACAGTGCGGCGTATGCTTCCTGCTCGTAGCATTTTACCAAGGGCAAAGTAGGCCCGATTTCCCGCTTGGATGCGCCGCTGGATCTCCTTACTAGTGTTGTCCGCGGTCACCAACGATCCCAAATACACGAACTCCTCTACCACTTCTAGTTCGTCGCCGTCAACGGTTACCGTCCGTGGAAGACGCGCGTTTGTTTCCTTTGACCCTCTTCCTTTCACGTATTTGGTCTTACATTTAGTCCGTTTTTCCTATTGTTTTTTTTCGGTCCCATTTTACCATATTTCTCTTTTTTACGTTTGATTTCTTTGCCGTTTTGCTCGTCTTCTCTATCGGTTTTCTTTGTTCTCTCCTTATTCATCTTTTCCGTTTTGGGTTCTCAAATTTTCTGTTTCGTATATTCTTAGTATCTCGTTTTTCCTCTTTAGCTCTGTTATTTTCTTCTTTTTTCTGCCCGCTGTTTCCCCTTTCTCTTATTTTCCAATCCCGTTTTCGCTCTTTTCCTAAATCCTAAATTGCCACTGTTCCGTATACTAGCGGTTTTTAACAGTGTCTTAGTAGAATGCGAAATTAAATGAAAGAAAACTTTTTCACGATTTTAAATTGCACTCAACAACGGATACGCATTTCGACCTTGAAAACAGACGCTGCGGCGAAATGTGTATCTGTCGTGAATTTATAGCAGGTTTTAATCGTGAAAAAGCTGTTCTTCACCCTTTTCCTCAATCATAAATTACCGTTGTTCCGTTTTCAGGGTTGTTTCTCCTCTTTTACTGTCGGATTTTCTTTGCCTTTTCGACCTTTTTCTTCTTTTCGATGACCGGTTTTTTTTTGGGTTTTTGAATTCTTTTCCATTCCGTCTTTCATTCGGTTGTCGTTCCTTGTTTTTTTTTCGTTCGTCTGTTCCGTTCTTCATCTTACTATGTCCCACTTTTTCTTTTTTTTTCTGCCAGATTTGGTTTTTATTGTTCTCCCCATTTTTTTTCTATCTGTCCCATTTTTCCCCTTTTTCTGTTTTCATTTCTCTATTTTCCAGCTCCCGTATTTCATCCTTTTCTTTTTCTATCCCGTTTTTTCTCCTTTTTTGTAGAATTTTTCCTCTTGTTCGGTCCAGTTTATCCTCATTTTCTTTTTTGTTTTCTTTACAGTTCTTCCATATTTTTTTTTCTTCAAAACCATTTTCAAAATTTTATTTTGAATCCTCCGAAGACTTCTTCCTCGTAATACAACTTGACCAAATCGGAACGGCATATAACATTGCTGGTCTAGTTTATTTTTCAGACAAAATCTAGAATTTCTGTTCACCCTCTCTGTCCCAGGGGTGTTTTGGTGGTTTACAGTTTTTGATCATGTAAAAAAGCTATTAATTAACAATTCGTCAAACGCAACTATACACCTTGTAAAACAATGTTTTTACTACGTTACCATATTTGAATGCCTCAAAAATTTTAATCGGTCGATTTTAGTATCGGAAGTCATGGAGCACCTGTGCTACCATGGGACAGAGAGGGTTAATGAGAGGATATAAGCATCTCATATATTTATTACATTTTGCTTGTATACTTTCAATGTGGTATCCAGCCGTCTTTTATAATTTGGTAGCTCTAGAGAGGAACTGACCTCTGAGTCAGCCATACATTGATTGATTGTTTGGTATATTTTTAAAATTGTGAACCTGTACAAACATTGCAACACGAATGTTTCAGAAACTTCGCAGTGAAGTTGTTTAATTCTGCTCAACTTCAGAATAATATTTACTATAACTTAATAAATCGTATCAGTTCAAAAATACCAAAATACAAAAATATTTTCGAACAATAAACTGGCACTTGCCGAGAATCAATCGCAGCAAACCGTCAAGTGCTGACGTACTCCCTGCCGGCGTGCCTAACAACACAATAACAACGTCGTCAGGGAGGTTGGTAACAGAAGAAGAAAGTTATAGTAAAACTAAACTAAACCAGTCGACAGGGCTGTTCCCCCTCATCTCACCACTGTCCTTGTCGGAGATAAGAAGCGCTCGCGTACGGCCGATTCCCTATTTTTGTTTTACACTTTATTGATCTCCTATCAGCATCTCTAGTAAGAGCATCATCTCTAGTAAAAACACAACTTTCAACGTCGTAGCCTTTTGAAAGTGAGATGAAACTATCAGGCCGGCACACACTTCATTCAGTTGCAAACTATCAGAGCGAACAGTTCTAGAAAAAGAAAACGGTGCATTTCAGTTGACATAATCGAGACTTAACGAAACCCTTAACGAGCAGAATGCCAATTAATTCATTCAAAAAAGTAATTGACCACTTGTTTCCTAATTTAACGTGTCTATTCTAATGATAAAATTTGAACATCTCTTCTTTTCTTCCCGTTACAGATGTCCGGCAACGCCAAACTACTGCACGAGAACCTGTGGGAGTCCGATCCGGAACTGATGGAGATGATTCGAAAGGAGAAGAAGCGTCAGGTTCACGGTCTGGAAATGATCGCAAGTGAGAACTTCACTTCGCTATCGGTGCTGCAGTGCCTGAGCTCATGCCTCCACAACAAATACTCGGAGGGTCTTCCCGGTCAGAGGTAAGCTACAATTTTTACATCCCTTAGTCCTTATCAAAGGTTTTAGATGTCCTCATCAAGATTAGACTATATAGACAACAATCACTTGACGACGCTGCGTTCTATTTTCATAAACCAGCCTCCTTCAAGACCTCGTAACGAACTTAGTAAACAACATAAAAACATCAACCGAGATCTTCGCCAATATAGCTTATCAATGCCTTCGATCCGGGAGGAAACAACAGATCCTATTTGCGCACCACCATCTAGATCATTCAAAAACAAAAACAAAAAACAGCATGAACTTGTCCCTTATCTACAAACATAACTTGTCTCTATCTGTTCTTCTTATTTCATTTGTCTCTCTTCGCGTATCGTTCGCAGATACTACGGTGGCAACGAGTACATCGACCAGATCGAAATCCTAGCCCAGCAGCGGGCCCTCAAGGCGTACCATTTGAATCCGGAAGAGTGGGGCTGCAACGTGCAGCCCTACTCCGGTTCACCGGCAAACTTTGCCGTCTACACCGGCCTAATCGAACCGCACGGGCGCATCATGGGGCTGGATCTGCCGGACGGTGGTCACCTGACGCACGGTTTCATGACGGCGACGAAGAAAATCTCCGCTACGTCGATCTTCTTCGAATCGATGCCCTACAAGGTGGACCCGAACAGCGGCCTAATCGATTACGATAAGCTGGAGGAAAGTGCCCGGAACTTTAAGCCGAAAATCATCATCGCCGGTATTTCGTGCTACTCGCGGTGTTTGGATTACAAACGTTTCCGGCAGATTGCCGATGCGAATGGTGCCTATTTGTTCGCGGATATGGCCCATATCTCCGGGTTGGTAGCAGCCGGTGTCATTCCGTCTCCGTTCGAGTATGCCGATGTGGTGAGCACGACAACGCATAAATCACTGCGTGGACCACGCGCTGGAGTGATCTTCTACCGGAAGGGTGTACGCAGTGTGAAAGCTAATGGGGATAAGGTGATGTACGATCTGGAATCACGTATCAATCAGGCTGTGTTCCCCGGTCTGCAAGGAGGTCCTCATAACCATGCCATTGCCGGAATTGCCACCTGTATGCTGCAGGCTACCACACCGGAGTTCCGAGAGTATCAAGAACAGATCATCCGTAACGCACGTGCCCTTTGCAATGGGTTACTCGAGAAAGGCTACAGCATTTCAACTGGCGGCACCGATGTCCATCTAGTGTTAGTGGACTTACGTCCGGTTGGCATCACCGGTGCTCGCGCTGAATACATTTTGGAGGAAATCTCAATTGCCTGTAACAAGAACACCGTTCCGGGCGATAAGAGCGCACTAAATCCATCTGGCATTCGACTGGGAACGCCCGCGCTGACAACGCGAGGTCTGCTGGAGGCTAACATGGCCGATGTGGTGAACTTTATCGATCGGGGACTGAAACTGTCGCTGGAGATTACTGCCGTGTCCGGTCCGAAGCTGGTCGACTTCAAGCGAGTCCTGCACGAAGACCCGACCCTGAACGCAAAGGTGCAGGCTCTCAAGAACGAAGTGCAAGCGTACAGCGAGAAGTTCCCCATGCCTGGATATGAAGACTACTAGAGGACGACTTCATCAGGTATGTGCGTCGTTCTTATTGTTCTTTATTGTGGCGGACAAATGTTCAGTTCAGCTTGATTTGTGCGATGATGGTAATGTATGGCGGGACGGCCAACATTTCACTGCTTGCAGGAGCTAGGGAATGGTTGGGTAGGTTAAGAAAAATGAACAGTTATGAATTTAAGGTATCGTATTAAAGTTTCAACAATCCATCGGATGTACGGATGCTAATTTAATATCACTTGCCGTTCAATTTTGCAATTCCAAAAATAATAATTTTGAAATGGCAATCTACAGATTGCTTACTGTTCTGAGGGTAGTTGAGAACTGACTAATGGGTTGAGTAGAAAAACTAATAGTCTAATCGACAAACAATAGAGACTGCAAATTGTACATTATTCGGAAGAATTCTCTGAATAGAGCAAGTTACCTGTATTGCCAATTCGCTTAACTGAATCAAACGCTGCCTTGAAATCTGTAAACAGCAGATCTACTGAAGCATGGGGCGGCAACCATACTGTATTCAAATTTTTATCAAATGTACGACAGAAAGCTCCAAGCGGCGTCATGATTCATGAAATGTTGTAACTCTTTGTCCTTCATTTCCAAAATACACTACAACTTTTGGAATACTATAGTCTGCTGGTTGTTCATCTGGCATTCTCGCTAAATGTTCAACCCATTGCATTGCACCCGTTGGGTTTTTTCAACTAATTATATCCGCAGATTTGTGATGCACGTTCACTACATGTTACCTTAAAGCCTGACTTCCAGACGAGACTTGATCGTATGATTTTATTGTCAAAGACAAGATTTGTACGGATTTGCCAGCTGCGGGACTCCTTCAGCATAGAGCCGGGATGGCTCGTGCTGTTTCAAGCACTCGTCTCCATTCAACTCGGTTTTGGGCCACTCGTCGCCAAACTCTGCAAAGCCAAGAAGTTGGCTACCCTTGGTAAAAATCGTGCCTCTCGTTTCGCTGCCCGCTCGTCGGATTACCCCCTCAAGAGCGATGTTGAACAGCATACAGGATAAACCGTCACCTTGTCTCAACCCTCACCGCGTCTCCAAGGGACTCGAGAGTGTCCCAGAGATACGTACGAAACACATCACTCGATCCAATGTAGCTCTGAGCAGTCGCGTCAGTTTGTCCGGAAAACCGTGTACGTGCATTATCTGCCAGAGCTTGTCTTGATCGACTGTATCGTATGCTGCTTTGGAATCAATAAAGATGTGATGCGTGGGCACGTTGTATTCCCGACATTTCTGCAAGATCTGTCGGATAGTAAAAATTTGGTCCGTAGTAGCGCGAGCCCCCATGAAACCCGCCTGATAATTCCCTACGAAACCTTGTGCTATCGGTGACAACCAGCGTAACAGGATCTGGGAGAGTACCTTGTAGGCGGCATTTACCAGCGTAATAACCGATCACCTTTTTTGTAGATGGGACAAACCACTTCTTCCATCCATTCCTCCTGTTCGGATAGAACTGGTAACTATTTTCTGTAGCAGCAATTTGTTTTATGCAGCTCAAACTGTAAGTATATTTTACCATTAATTTTATAAATTTGCATTTGATTGTTTACGACTTACAATAAGTAGTTTCCTTTCTAATCTTCGTACACACTATAATCCTTTTTTCCACTATCGTTCCTTCCTTCGCTATCTCTTTTGCTTTTCTTGCCCTTTCCTTATCCTGGTAAACTTTAGTTAATAAATATTACTCACTTAATAACTTCTTTTCTTATTTTCAAGTATGTACTTACGATCGCGATTTGCTTTAAATATTAATCTTCTTTCTCTCTTTGCAGGTTAGCAACAGCCACGGCAACAGCGGGAATTGCGCTTGAACAATTGGTCTAGGGTTTAGACTCGAACAACCGGTGTCTATTTTCGATCACTGTGTTAGGCTGTAGATTACTAATCACTTTAGTGAACAGCTGCCGATTACTTCTGGTCTTCTAGAAATCACTGTTTTACAAGCCGTTTAAATTTTTATCCACTACTGCTCTTTCCGTAATGCCATATAATTACAATTTTAATTTAAATGTAACTTTGCCAAGACCTGCTAATATTTTTCCTTCATTTGTTTTTGTTTTTCATCTGTCAATTTGACGAGCCGCGATCAGTCGAATGCACCGTTTTCGGTTACACCGTCGCACTGCCCAGCGGTGTCAACACCTCCGGTAGCTTTTTCTCCTCCCAAATCCACGAAATAACTTTGCCTAGCGTTTCTCCGCCATGTTTATAAAGCTCTGCCGGTAGGCGGTCCTTCCCAGCGGCTTTATTGGTCTTCAGCAGCCCGATTTCTCGTATGACTTCTTGGAGATCAGGTGCGAGGACATTACTATCTTCCATGGGCGCTCCTAGGGTTATTTCCGTTCCGCCTCCTTCTGCGACTTCGCCATTGAGATGTTCATCGAAGAACTGCTTCGATGAACTAACCGTACCTTTTCTGGTTAGTTTATTCGACGTAAACGGAGGAGGTGGTTGCCGTTGGCTACGCGTTGATTGGTCGTATTTGGCGTGGCCAGATTTTACGATGGTCTGATTACGTTTAGTGTGCCGCAAAGCGGGTCACTGGACGCTTTGCTGAGATTCGGTGAGGTTATGTTTAAAGCTGCTGACTGGATAACGCTCACCGTGATCCCGTTTCCACGAGATCGGTGCTTACGGTATTGAATAATGGGAGTACCTGCGACCCAGGAGTCCCCAAACTGCTGTCGTTATGGACTGGATAGTCCACGACGCTGCTTAATCCCCGAGTCACTGGTGCATGCGTGACGAGGATGAGATTAGCGGCTTTGGTAACGCTTGCCGCGGTCCCGTTTTACCGGACTGGTTGTTTGCTGTGCTGATTGGACCCTCCAGGAGAAGTAGTCCAGTCCAAGAAACTTGAAGAACCCGAGCTCGTTTTAACCTGGCCAAGCCACTCACTTAATAACGTCTCAGCCAAGCGAAAATGGTGCGTTCGCTTCGATGTCTCGATCAGCACTCTCGAGCTGAGCCTAGGTTCGCCAGTTCAACATCAGCTTTTCGGTAAAACTCTCCAAACAGCCAACTTCCTGGCTCAATTCAACAGTTCAGTGGAATGGCTCACCGCCGCGCCCTCTGCATATCGAGATGCCGAACGTGCCGTATTCACCACCCAATTAAATCCGAACGGTAACAACCTCCTCATAAAACTTACGTGTGTCATTAGCTCGGAATAGTTATTCTAATTCTTCACGATCTCTGTTCTCCCTTTTCGTCCTTTTTCCTCCTCAGGATCGTGTATGAACTCCAATAGGGCGCCAGGGATAGACTGTATTTCAGCCGAAATGCTCAAAGCTGACCCATCTTTGTCAGCCCAGATCATGCACTAGCTTTTCAGCAATATATGGGAAACCGCAACTTTTTCGGTGGATTGGATGCAGGGCATATTAGTCAAAGTCCCTAAGAAAGGAGACCTAACTGAAAGCGGTAACTTCACTCAAAGTACAGCAAAGATTCGCTAAGTCGCGGCCCAATTAACGAATTCAGGCTGTACTGTATGGTAATTCTCAACCTGAATTCCGTGCTGACCGATCATGTGCAGACCATATCACAGCGCTCCGCATTATATTGGAGCAAATCAACGAATTTCAGGACTCTCTTCTGCTGGTGTTCGTTGAAGACGTTAAAAAGACGTTCGACCGTCTCAAGCACGAAAACATCTGGGGCGCACTTAGGCGTAGAGGAGTTCCAGATAAGTTAGTCCATCTCATCGAAGCTCAGTACAGGGCGTTCTCGTGCAAGAGGTAAGCCCTCTGAAGCTTCGTTTTTGTGTCGACACAGTCGAAAAAATCCTCAATGTACTGGCGATATAGTTCGCTCTTGTTTGCTTTCGGATACTGGCTGGCGTGACACGTACTTCGGCATTTAATTTTTTAACAATCTGGGCCGAGCTGGTTATGAGCACGTGAAACCAGACGTCGCCAAGTCCGTACGTACACGTACACGTACACTTTTGGTTCTTCTGGGCTGAATCTGGAAGAGGAAACGCTGTGCCTGCCTATCTCACTTTACTTTTTTGGCGACAATCCGCTTATCCATGCCGAATTCAGGAGTCGTCTCCACATTTCTCGGTCTTGGGCTGCCGCTCTTTAGTCGCCGCTAACACCCGATGCTCTCGTCATCCTCGTCAACAGCGTTCGTCCAACGGGTACGGGTTCGGCTCGGCTTCGGAGCCGACTGTAGCCTGTCGTATTTTGCCGCCAACAATTGATGGCAGGATCTTACGCTCAAAAGCGCCAAGAGCAAGTCGGTCGCTCTCTTTCAACGTCCGCGCTTCGTGGCCGTAGAGTACCACCGAGAGAATTAGCGTCTTATAGAGCGCGAGTTTCGTACGGAGTTGTAGGCTACGGGAACTCAGCTGGCTACGTAATCCGTAGAAGGCCCTGTTGGTAGCCGCTATCCGCCTTTAAGGTAAACAAATTCGTCGATCACTTCAAATGTATCACCATCTATCACTGCCGCAGTTCCAACACCCGAAGCGCTTCCACTTCCACGCTCTCTACCAGTCACCATATACTTTGTTTTGGTAGAATTTATGATAAACCCTATCCTTGCAGATTCCTCTTTAAGATGCGTGTACGCTTCTCCTACAGCTCTAGGGTTAATACCGATGATATCGATGTCAACCGCAAACCCTAGATTTCATGATGATGGTATTGCTTCCCTGCACGCCTGCCCTTCGAATAGCACCTTCCAATGCAACTCGAAAGTCATCTAACGTCCCAAACTCCCAAACGAGTCCGATGTCTCGCCCGCTATTCTGACGCTTGATTTTGAACCATCCAGGGTAGCACGTATGAGCCTCAGCCTCAGTTTTGTTGGACAATCTTCCGACAAAAAAAATCTGCCACAGCTCATTTCGTTTAACTGAATCGTACGCCACCTTGAAGTCTATAAACAAATGGTGAGTCTGCAAGTTTAATTCCCGGAAATGATCCAACTTCTTTTTCCGGCCCACAGTAGTGGGCCCCAAATGTAGTGTTCAAGACGGCAGTCGGTTATAGAATGTTGTTTTTCCGTTGCTAATGGTATATCTAATTTCTATGCAGACTAGATACTACACGTCGGCATTGGCATTCACCAACAAAAGTTTCCTGCAACGGCCTCAACCTAAGAAAATAATACCTAATACAGCCGTTTACTGCCGACTTTCAAAAGTTCGGCGGAGATGCCGTCCTTTTCAGCTGCTTTGCCATTTTTTAACTCTAGCTGCTTTTTTTTAACCTCGTCCAAAGTTGGTGGACTGCCTACTGCTCGTCCATCGTCCATTATCCTGTTTCCGTTGACGTTTTCGTCTTGTTCACCATTTTCAACAGTACATCAAAGATTTGTTTCCAACACCTGGCCACTTGGTCTTTTGGTAATCGGGTTCTTCTCTTTGTCGTAGCATATAACAGGAGTTTCTGGTTCCGACCGTTTTAAAGAAGCTTCTCGTATCGTGCCACTCGAAGCAATTCTCCGCCACCGCAAGAGCGCGCTCTCATTGCTGGCATTTCTTACGACGGTGGCGTCTCTTTTCGGCAGCTCTAGCTCTTCGGTGTCTCTTCCGGCTCTGGCGTGTCACAGTTGCAGCCAATATGTGACTTCTGGTCGATTCTTCTCGTCAGTCACCCGTTGGCACTTTATTATTCTTTATTTAAGAGGTTTTCAACCTGCGGCTGGTTCGCCTCTTCCCGTTGGCACTCTGCGTCGAACCACTCACTGGAAGCGGCTGCAGGAGACGACTGACGCATCGTGGATGTGCTTTCACTGCTCTTTCAGATTCTCCTCAACTTGTTCGCCGATCCGCTCATCAGTTTCTCGAGAGTACTCTGCAGCAACTCCATCCGTTGATAACCACCGAATGTTCTGTCGTATTTGTCTTGTTGGTCACGATTTGAATACGTTGGACAACCGGGCACGAATCTTACGGTTTGCATGCGTTCCGCTACCTACACATTCGCGAGCGCACAGCCTCGCAGCGTTTTTTTTTTTTGCACAACCCGCTCGCGAGGTCAACAATTCGTGAGGAACCAGCTGTTCCGTTTGGCCCTGAAGAGTGCGAGCCCTCGTAAGCGATCGGTATCAGGTACCGGCTCGGGTTGCAATAACGAACGAGAGCTACGACTGACTATTGGCTAAATACACACTTGCAAAAAAAAACCGGTCACATTTTATGGAAAAATAAGAGCGAGACTCCGAAGACTAGACCGATGCTGACGGTCTAGTGCATGCTGTGTACTTAGAAGGAAGAAAGGGCCTACTCCGATTGTTGCAGTCCCGAATTTCTTTGTTTATCGTTCATTGCATATTAGATTTTTTGATAGTGGCAGCTTGCAGGACCTGCGGCACCACCCCCTGTCTCGCCGGAGGACCAATGAGGCTCGTATAAGCCCTCTTACGGCTCGAGCAGGTTGAAAGTAATTTGAGATTTCTAAGACGACTGCAAAATGTTGCATTGTTGGAATGTCAAATCAAAGTGATCAAATCAGTTTGAAAAAGGTGCATGCCACATGTTGCCAATCTAGCCGCAGGTCTAACGAAAAAAAAAAGCATAGGTTGCTCCGATTCCACCGATCGGCATGACAACTTGGTTTGAATATTTTAATAAACACAGCGTGCTTTGTTTTGCGCCTTCACATCGTACAACACCCAATTATTTTGTTCAGCTGCATTCGAATGCATAACTGACTTCGGCGTCTTACAGCGGAGCTTA
This sequence comes from Sabethes cyaneus, assembly GCF_943734655.1. NCBI lineage: Eukaryota > Metazoa > Arthropoda > Insecta > Diptera > Culicidae > Sabethes > Sabethes cyaneus. Next base: position 149,434,953 of record NC_071353.1, on the reverse strand, counting down.
CAGTAAGATCGGAGTTGTTTTATTTAGATTACCCTTGCAAAATGAAACACTCGACTTCTTTAATCCGCATAAATACTCTATATTATACGATGTTATAATTGCTTACCATACCAGTCACGACCATTGATCGCCTTCGTACTATCATCTGGTGTAGAACCGAGCAGCAACTTCCTCGGCCCATTTCTCCGGATGGGCCGATTTTTTGTGAGTGTACATATTCGAACTGGAATTGGATGTCCTCGGGCAGTACGGGCACTGGTACAGCACCACACCGGTGTGCGTTGCTTCATGTTCCTATCAAACCAAGACACAGACAAAACCATCAAATTGCTTTCCCTTGAAGTCTTACAAAAAGCATTACCTTAAGCCGCAGTTGCGTTTTGCACTGCTTGCCACAGTAGTTGCAGGTGTGGATGGGTCGATTGGAATGATGGAAATTTTTGTGCCCCATCAGGGCGGCTTCGTTGACGGACTCCTTTCCACAGATGTCACATTTCACCGGTCCGCTCGTGTCGTAACAGCGTCGCTTGTGCCGTAAATAGCTCTTCTTGTTGATCAACCTGACAAGGAAAAGAACGCATTCTAATTTTTCCGTTTTAACATTATGTTAAGAAAAAACCTACCATCGCTGACACTTTTCGCACTGCATCTTCAAGCTGGCCAGTCCCTCCTCCGAGTGGGTCAACCGATGTTCCTCCAGCAGAGCCCGATGGTTGAATCCCTTGGCACAGATATCGCACACCCAATCGCAAATGGCTCCGTGCTTCTTCTGCTGATGGGCTCTCAACTGTTGCGAATTCGAGTACGCCTTGTTGCACTTCTCGCAAAAGTGCGTCTTTCGTTCCTTATTCATGTGCCAGTTGGTGTGCTGTTTCAGCAGATAATCCTTCACGAAAGCTGCCCCACAAATGTCGCACTTGAACGGCCGCTCCGAAGCCGGTGTGTGGATCCACCACTTGTGAATCTGCAGCCCGGAACTGTCGGCGTACGTTTTGCCGCAAATGTCACACTTGAAATGGTCCGGGTTCAAATGCCGAAGGCAATGCTCGTATAGACGCTGCCGCTTTCCGAACCGTCGCTCGCAGCAAACGACCGAATGGGTGTTCATGTTGTGCACCTTAAAGGCGTGGTAGGCCAGCTTGTTGAAGGTTTCCCCTATGAAGTCACACTTGGAACAGTTCAGTGCGATAAACTTTTTAATCAAATCATCCTCGCGGGCGATATCCTCCGGACCACGTTTATTCTTCGATGGTTTTTCCCTGGAAGACTCTGCCGCCGTCTGTTCCAGCAGTTGTTCGCTATCCAATTCGCTGGGATTACCGGCGGCTGCCGTTGAACTTTCACCAAAATTGTGATGACTCAGATGGTGATTTTCCAGATTGCGAGCGCTCAGGAAATACTTACAGCACAGCGTGCAATAGTGGTTCTTCTTCTCCACCTCCTCGTGCCAGGTGATGTGACTTTTCAGCAGATCCTCTGCGGCAAACGCTTTCGAACATCGATCACATTTAAACTGTTTCTGGTCCTCCGGGGTGTGCATCAAAAACATGTGATTGGCATAGCTGCGTTTGTCTTTGAAAATGCAATTGCATTCCACGCACCGACTGTGGTCGTCCTTCGTCGGCTCGTGATTGGTCAGGTGTTCCACAAGACCGGTTTTGGTGGCCCATTTTTTGTTGCAACAGAAAATGTACCCGTAAGTGTCGTGAACCTTCTTGAAGTGCACCCGCAATCGGTAGAAACTTTCGAACGTTTCATGGCTGTCCGTCGTTCCGAGTTCCGCACATTTGTGACACGTAATGTCCATATGCTGTCTAATAAATGCATTCAGCTGCTCGTTATCCGACTTCTCCTTCCGCATTGATTTTCGAGCCCGAACTCTAGTGCGTACTTTTTTCACGGCCATTTTTCGCTTCCTAGATGCTAGCCGCCTCGCAAGAGGCATATCCGAATCGGAGGATGATTCGGCTTGTACGGTTTCGTCTTCGTCACTACTTGACGTGCTGCTTTTCGAGGGTTCCCCTAGTTGATCATCCTGCTGATCGTGTTCGCTCTCGGAAACTGAAGCCCGCTTCGCGTCACCATTCTGAGTTTCCTGATCATTCGTTTTGTTGTTATCAGCAGCAGCAGCAACGGATTCTTCTTTCATTTCAACTTTGCAAACGACCAGATCAGGGCTCAGACATCCGGAAAGGATCGGATGATCCCCACCTTCATCCGCGAGACGATCGTGCTGCTTGTCATGACCCAACATTTCATCCTCTAGACAGCAGTCAAGCGTTTCGGTTTTGATCTCAGCAAACAGTGCCGATGGGTGAACTTTTTCCACCTGACAGTAGAACTTGTGGAAATCGTCAATTTTCTCCCAGCAGCTGGTGCAGATGCTTTGATTGTAATATTCATCTTTCTGAAAAAGTATTAAGCACGTATAATCAGGACGCAATTATTTGTGCTCCCGAGTTGAGCAGTTACTTACGGTGAACCAAAAGTGCTTGCTAAAGATTGCTTCGACATTTTCCCCGTTCAGGTCATCTCGCTCGGTTATGCACAGAAAGTTGTCCGTCCGTCGCAGGCAAGTGAAGCAGCCCTTCAGCTCAGTAGTGGCCATTTCTTTTCACTAGTGAAATTAGTAAAATACACAAATTCAGAGGTTGCTTTTCATTTTCAGCGTCTACGTGTTTTGATTTTGATTCTGGATGGAGCTGGAATGATGACAGTTTATGCAGTGTTGCCACTTGCCACATTTTTATTTGTCTTTGCAAGCTTAAGGGGGTTTTGGGGATTTCCGGCTTTTCTTTGAAGTTTTGCTTTTTGCAATTAATTGAATTATTTAATAAAGAATCTGGAAAATTACCCAAGTCTCGTGTTTGACATTATTTTACGATCTTTGAATTAACGCGGTTTTTTACGTCATTTTTCGGATTAAAGCGGTTTTTAACATCATTTTTCAAATTACGCGGTTGTTTCAGCGATTTTTAAATTTGAGTGACCAATCGAGCTCAAAACGTCAAGAGTGAAACACGTCTTTACGAAAGTGAACAAGAAAATCTTTCTTAGTAAAATTATTCGGTTCTCTTCAAACTGGTATCGCTATACACGTGATCGACTACGAGTGATTTTAAAGCAAAAACACATATCGGGGAAGTGAAAATATCATTTACACGGCCCAAGGGGCGATAAAAGACGCCGTTCAGAAAAGTAAGGTTAAGTTCGCCATTAAATGAAGAAATGGCATGTGCTTTCAGGAATTTAAAAAAGTTTTAAAGAGTTCACATGTTAGCAGAAAACGGTGCTAAACGGAAACATCCTGAAGATCCGGCAAATACCAAAACCAGTAAAATCATGGATACACGCAGAAAAATGATGATAGTTTGAAACAACAATCCCCTGTTGTTGAGTTCAACTTGTATCATATTTTTGAACCAAAAAAATATTGTTTAAACTGAATTCGTACTCCTTTTGCTTCTACTAGATCGTTTATAAACCCAAAAGTACTTATTTTTGATTCTACAATTTTTTCTTTGATAGAAACTAGCAATTATTCGAAATAACAAACCTTATTGTTGAACTAAAAAGTCAAACAGTTAGAATCAAAAAAATATCTGGGTTAGCCTTCAGTCAACAATATTTTTTGTTGAATTGATACAGAATTGTTTTGCATTTACAATTTTTTTTTCTGCGTGTAGGATTGACTACCATTATGTTTTTGCAGATCAAAGTCCCTTTCGAGTAATGGTAGAAATGGACACACAAAATGGAGTTCACGCTATCAATAAATTAACACTTGCCAGCACTTTGCGCAAAATAGCGATATACAAGACACACATTACTGATATGAAAAATATCGGAAGGAATAAAGTGATGATATATCTTAACAATTATCCTGGTGCCAACCGTCTCACAACTGATCCACTGCTAAAAGAGAAAAACTATCGAGCTTATATTCCGCGGCATTTGGTTTCGGTAACAGGAGTTATTTCTGGAATACCCTTAGACATTTCCGAAGCAGAAATAATAAACGATATCTAGAGTGAGTTCCCGGTAATGCAAATTTATCGATTGAACCGCTTTTTCGATGGTAAAAAGCAACCATCAATGAGAATGAGCATCACTTTCAGAGCGGCGAAACTCCCGCAAGCAGTGCGAATTTTTTGCGTGTCGGTGCGCGTTAAGCCATTCTACCGTAAAGCGATTTTATGCCTAAACTGTCTGAAATATAATCACAAAACTGAAAATTGCAGAAGTAAGCGACGATGTAAAATTTGTACAAGGTTCCACGCGAGGGGCAAGACACTTCATAATATTATCATAATATAAATATATTAGGCCCTATTAAAACCCTATAAATGTAACTTTATAGGGCTTTAGGTTATATTATGGGTGGGGAAAGGTCAATATATTAAGGTTGGAAAAATATTTCCATAGGGAAAAGTAATATATTTTCAACAGTGTCTTGCCCCTCGGTTCCACGATAAAGAGGAAGAATTTGAAAACTGCCAACAACAACAGAAGTGTCTCCATTGTCGAAATAACCACCAAACTACAGACCAGCTCAAGGGGTCGGACACTCAGCACATAGTGCCCCGGCACTGCAGAAATATCAAACGGCACACCTCTAAAGCCTTATAAAAATAACATTTATAGGGCTTTACACACCTCCAGTTCAATTTTACATATGAAATGGGAGCACTGCTAGTTGTCAAAATCATCTCGCACGGTTGCCAGGTCTATCAGATTTTAACAAATTTAACAAATCTTGCAGTTCGGCACTTTCGGTACAGCACCGGCACAGTTCGGTTCGTTTCAAGTCGCCTAACATAAAAACGGCTGTGCCGAGTGTCCGACCCCTTGGACCAGCTATGTCCAGAGCGGAATCGACAAAACAACATTCAAGCGATTATGGCGCGAACGAACCTAATGGCCGTAGAAGCAACGGAACAGTTCCCCATTCAAATACAAAACTACTACGAAGCACTTACTGAAACAGTTCACGAACCGACTCCTGCTGAATCTTTTGCTAAAGTGCTGGCAGGCAATTATAGACGAAATCCGAACCTGTCTCCGCGCAAGCAAAATCGTAAAGAGGAGCGGAACTCCAAAAATTTGACCGATAACATCATGGTATTCAATGCCAAATCCAAAACCTCACAAACAACGCAGGAGATCCCAGCGCTATTCAAAAAATATAAGCCAAACGACTCACATGCGTGGAAAGAAGAGCTTAAACAAAATCGGAAACCACAAGAGACAAGAAAGTTTAATCCCGCCAAAGTAAATTTGGAGGTTAATCAAGGAATTGAGAAACTAGATCCTATTCTACATTCAAGCAATCGGCAAGAGAACAATAATAAGGATATAGAGAGCTTTTCGATGTTTGTTAATCATATGATAGATGAAGGAAAACTGCATCCGCAGAGTATGCAAATAAATGAATTGGACGACTGCGGTATATAACATGAAAACAAGACAAAATTTATCAATTGACAATATGAAGATAATCCAATGCAATATCCAAAGTTTAAACAAACATCGATAAGAATTACAGAGTGTTGGTCGGCGAAGAATATACAATCGCCTTAATATCAGAAACGTGGACTCAAGAGTCATACGAAAAAAGTTCTCGCTATCGCATATCAGGATTCTATAGTATTTTACATTCAAGATTCGACAACTACGGAGGAGCTGGGCTATGAAGTATTCCACCACGCACACATATAAAGATTTTTTGACATTAGCTGAGGCCCTCGCTGAAGCTGTTTGCAGTAGGAGTAATATCAACAACATCAAATTCCAAACTCCCGGATCCTCTCCTCCACTCTTTTCTCCCCTCTCACTCCTACATAAGCGATCCTCAGCAAATGTCATTCTCGTTGGTGACGAAACCGCAAATTACTTCATACTTGAAAAGTTGCATCAACTACGAAAGAATTGCCATTGATAATTTATCAGAGAGTACACAAGCCGTAGCAGTATACATTCCGGGTAAAAAAATAGCGGTTGCCTCAGTATACATCACGCCAACAGCGAGACAAGATGAATTTGAAGAAGACGTCACAAAAATTCTGGATACGATGAAAAAATTCAAAAATGTGATCATTGGCGGGGATTGGAACGCACATCATGCTATATGGGGAAACGAAAATAGCGATAAAAAGGGATGCTTCTTATGGACCTAATAAATCAGTACAACTTATTAATTCTAAATGATGGACAAAACACTTTTATACCACTACAATTAAACAGACGAAGCATAGCAATCGATGTTTCTTTATGTTCCACAAATCTGTATGCAGAGCTTGACTGGTCAGTCCTTGATTTTGGAATAGGCGGTCACCATATGGCAATACAAATAGCTATCAAAGACAACGAATCATTCAAAACGGAAAACAAATGGTTTTACAACAAGAAGAAAATTTATGAACAACTAGCCACACTGAACCCAACAAGTATCAATTCATGGAAAGATCTCACGAGGAAGGTACAAAAAGCACCCCATCGGCAGGCAACCATGTTTTCGCCGCCAACATCTCGTATGTGCGAAAATGAGATAGCATGTCAGCACTGCATTTCACTCAACTGCCAGTAGTCTGATTTGGGCCCGCTGTCAAATTTTGAGCCCAGGACATGCTGTCGCTGACGTTCACTGCAGCTCGATATAGAGATGTCTATGGGGTGACAAAAAGTCTATAAAGACAACAGGCAAACGTATAAACGGACGCCAAAATACTGGTGGTCAGCAGAAGTTGAAGAGACGTGGAAAAGAAAAACGCAAGCCAAAAAAGAATTTAACAAAGTAGGGAGTGTCGCAAATTTGATTTAAAAAGGAATCAGCTGTCTTTCAAAGGCAAAAACGAAAAGAAAAACTACAAGGTATACAGCCCTAAGGGTTGTACGAAAGGGTGACGTAGGACTGTGTCATATAATACTCATTAAATAATATGTCAAACTAGATAATCTGTCTTACACAATTATTAATAACTGCTTGATAGAAGCTCAGCCAGGTGTATCTGGGACTGGACAATAAAATCGGTGCATTTCTTGAGTCATGAGGATACAAGCAGTTCACTTGCCTACTATTCCCTAGCAATTTAGCAGTAAATAGAGTAAATAGAGCAGAGATAGTTTGAACATTGTTTCACGATCCACTATGTAATTTAAGTATTCACCAGATTTTCACAACTAATTTAAGTTGAAATTTTAGATTCAATTTTAGATTCACGAATAAACAAACATTTGTTGCCATCAATGCACTGAGTTGTAGTGTATTTTTGTAATTTCGCTACGAAATTTATTATGAACTTCTTTCTAAACAGCTCAAATAGCATGCGATAATTTTCTATAAATATGCTTACCTGTCATTTCATGTGACGGAATTATAACGGTATGCGATGGATTGATATCTGCGGGCGATGCCTCTTCGTGCGACAAACTTGCAACTTCACCTGCCGAACTAGAAGCACTCTCACGCTTTCGTTTGCGTGATAATCTAGTACGCTCTGCTCCTGTTAAGGATATCCTTGGTTCAGTTACTACACCAGCCACTTGTTCACGAATACGTTTACGGTGGTTACGTAAATATAACGCCTGCAACCATTTAGACATAGCGAATTCTTTAACAAATCACTACTGTATTTCACAAAGGTTGAAATAGCAATGAATGGCCAGCCCACAGATCATTGTAATAAATATGTTATGCGTAGTTTGATATTTGAACCAACTTCCTTCAAATAGTTTCTGGCCGTTGGTTACAAATAATAATCAAAACCATTTTGCACATTTGAGATAAATTCTGATTATGCTTCATTTAATTAGTTTGCGGCCCTTAAAAGGGCCATTGGTTACAAGTAACATCAACCTCTTCAGTGCAGTCAACAATCGGTGTTGCCACCAATAACCGGTCTTGCCGCTAAATGCCGTTGGTTTCGCCACCAATAGCTGTCGATGGTAAATGCTGACCGTCCGTCAGTGCGATTGTGCGATGAATGAGCAGACGGCGAACCAAGAGTACCATTTTATAGTCACTGGCACTGCCGCTGCTGCTTGTAAGCTAGTGTAGGTGGTGGGGGAAACCATATCGGCTGCTGCTGCTGCTCGAATGATTATCCGACGCTGAATGAGCAAGCATTTTCCATGGAACGTTGAAACGTTAACCATTTAGAAAAGTGAAGAAAAATCTTTTCATTCTTCAATTACTATAGTTCTTATAAGAACTGTTTAAGACCACAACGGCCTACTGCTGAATTTGCTGCCCGTCAGTCGATTTGCTTCCATTTGCTGTTGGTTTGCGAAAATAACCGCCAAAATGCCATTGGGTGCCTCGAATTGTCATCGAAAATGACATTAGATGCCGCAAAGGTCCTTGGATTTGCCTCCAATAGCCGCCAAAAATGCTATCGTTACCTCCCGATTGCTATCGTTGTTGGCTCCGATCGCTGGTATTTGCCGCCAAATGCCGTTGCTTTCGCCACCAATGAAGTATTCCACCACGCACACATATAAAGATTTTTTGACATTAGCTGAGGCCCGCGCTGAGGCTGTTTGCAGTAGGAGTAATATCAACAACAGCAAATTCCAAACTCCCGGATCCCCTCCTCCACTCTTTGCTCCCCTCTCACTCCTACATAAGCGATCCTCAGCAAATGTCATTCTCGTTGGTGACGAAACCGCAAATTACACTGTAAAAAATCTACACGTTGTCATGAAGTGGATTCCACTTAGATCTGTGCTATAGGATGAACTACTTCATATTAAAGTGGAATACACTTGAAATTTAACCAATATGGCACACCAGCATTTCATAAACCAAACACTAAGATTTCGCGTGTCATCCATTTGGCAATCAAAAAGCAAAACACTAAGACCTCACGTGTCTTCCATTTGACAATCAAAAGGCAAAACACTAAGATTTTACGTGTTTTCTATTTGAATATTATATAGGCTATCATTAGATTTCAAATACTTGTTGTTTGATATTCTATGCATAGTTTATAAGGAGCACGTGTTTTATAATTTGGATTTCGTATGATATTTTGTATGAAAGCCAAATGCGATCAATTGATTTTTATGGTGTTACATATGATAATCAAAAGCAGCATTTTGAAAAATAATAAGATGGTATAGGGTAGATGCTCCAGTAGTGGTGGTAGATTAGTGGTGGAAACTCGAAATATTCCATTAATTTTGCAGATTTGGAAGTTTGATGCTTACCAAATGATACCGGTACAGGTAGTTCAATACTTATCAAATTTGTACCAAAATATGCAAAAATAATGGATTATTTCGAGTTACCATCACTACTGGTACTACCACAACTACTGGAGCATCTACCCTGTAGATTTTGTTTTTAACAATGCGATTTTTATTAAAAATTTTTCAACTTAAAGAGTTTACTAAATTAAGCTATTTATAAATATAATTAGTCATACCTATCTAAAGTATATCATATTACTGTAGTTAAGTACCGTGATTGACTGATTATCGAAACATTTGAATAGTTTTTGAAATACCATTTCAATCATTTTATCGCTACTTAGGCTTGCAAGTATGCTTTTACTTGTGATACATAATGTAATTTAGCTTATAAATTATTTAACTTGCTTGTTTAGCCTTGAATTGAGGTAATAACTATCATATGTATGTCTTCGTTGTTAATCGTGGCATCGAAGTCGGACACAAATCTGCTGCGGTAATCGGTAAAGTTTTTGGAGCTCGGATGTATCGTGACGTAAGTAAAAGCTAGTACTAAATCCTTTAGGGCCCCCATCGGTTTTGTTTCAATAATCTGTTTGGTTTTCCTGCGTCAGCTCCTTTCAGAAATTCGTACCGGATTAGACCCATTGCCTACACATTCTGCCGTATTAGCAGCCATCGGTGACCAGAATTGCAGTGTAGGATCCATGCCGGTTCTTTCCTCACCGGTGAATTCTCGACGGATATGGGATTAAGGTGTAGCAAACTTTCAATACCTACAAAACAAGTAAAAATAAAATTACTTCACATTAAAATGATTCACTTGCAATTCAATCCCACCTGCTGCGTCCACTAGAGATCACCACGAGCGGTCTAACGACTCGTCCAGCCTACAACTCGAGCACAGCCATGGAGCTCGCTGTCTTGAAGTTTCACATTATTGGAGGGCCCAGGCCGCAATTGCAATTCACATCAGCCTATAGAAAATAAAGATTAGTAATTAAGTGCGGTTGAAGGAACATAACATGCCTTAGTCAAGGACACACCGGAAGTGATCTGTATGGACAGTGAGTACTAAAGACCAAGTGCTCGAGCGTTTATCATCTTCCAATAGAATTAAGTTGCTTCGTGACCAATTCCGAATCTAAAATAAAATCCTTTATTAATTAGCTTTTAACCGGGAGATTAAAATGGCAGTTACTTATATTTTACGCCAGCGTATACAATATGCCACACACGAAATTTCTGCCCAAGAATTCTATACCTATAAAGAAGGATTTCTGTCTGTCTGTCTGTCTGTCCGTATGTTCCTTATAGAATCGAAAACTACTGAACCAATCGGCATGAAAATATGCATGTAGAGGTTTTTTGGGGCCAGGAAAGGTTTCAGTGATGGTTAGAAACCTCTCCTCCCACTAAGAGGGGGGGGCTCCCATACAAATGAAACACAAATTTCTGCATAACTCGACAACTAATCAAGCAAATTGAACAAAATTTGGCATGTGGGTGTTTTCGGTGACAAGAATTTATTCTATGGTAAATTGAGACCCCTCCCCTCTTTATAAGAGGAATTATAACTCCTCTCCTCTTTAAAAGGGGGGGCTTCCATACAAATTTCCTCATAACTCGAGAACTAATCAAGCAAATGGAACCAAATTTGGCATGTGAAGGTCTTCTAGGGTAAGAATATTTTCTATTGTAAATTAGGACCCCTCCCCACTTTAAGAGGGGGGGCTCCTGTACCAAAGAAACACAATTTTCCTCATAACTCGAGAAGTAATTAAGCAAATGGAACCAAATTTGGCATGTGGGTGTTTTTGGAGACAAAAATTTTTTCTATGATGAATTGGGACCCCGCCCCGTTTTAGGAGGGGGGATCCTATACACATGAAGTACAAATTTCATCATAACTGAAGAACTAATCAAGCAAATGGAACAAAATTTGGCATGTGAAAGTTTTCGAGGGCAAGAATATTTTCTATGGTGAATAAGGACCCCTCCCCGCTTTAAGAGGGGGGGCTCCTATACAAACTAAATACAAATTTCCACATAACTCGAGAACTAATCAAGCAAATGGAACCAAATTTGGCATGTGAAAGTTTTCTAGGGCATGAATATTTTCTATGGTGAATTAGAACCCCTCCCCACTTTAAGAGGGAGGGCTCCTATACAAACGAAATACAAATTTCCTCATAACTCGAGAACTAATCAAGCAAATGGAACCAAATTTGACACGTGGAGGTTTTTGGAGAGAAAAATTTTTTCTATGATGAACTGGGACCCCTCCTCACTTTAGGAGGGGGGGCTCCTATACAAATGAAATACAAATTTCCTCATAACTCGAGAACTAATCAAGCAAATGGAACCAAATTTGACACGTGGAGGTTTTTGGAGACAAAAATTTTTTCTATGATGAACTGGGACCCCTCCTCACTTTAGGAGGGGGGGCTCCTATACAAATGAAATACAAATTTCCTCATAACTCGAGAGTTAATCAAGCAAATGAAACCAAATTTGGCATGTGAAAGTTTTCGAGGGCAAGAATATTTTCTATGGTGAATTGGGACCCCTCCCAACTTTAAGAGGGGGGGGCTCCTATACAAACGAAATACAAATTTCCTCATAACTCGAGAACTAATCCAGCAAATGGAACCAAATTTGGCACGTCGGTGTTTTTGGAGACAAAAATTTTTTCTATGATGAATTGGGACCCCTACCCACTTTAGGAGGGGGGGGCTCCTATACAAATGGAATTCAAATTTCCTCATAACTCGAGAACTAATCAAGCAAATAGAACCAAATTTGGCATGTGGAGGTTTCTGGAGGCAAAAATATTTTCTATGGTGAATTAGGACCCCTACCAACTTTAAGGGGGGGTGTTTCTACACAAATGAAATACAAATTTCCTCTTAATTCGAGAACTAATCAAGCAAATGGAACCATATTTGGCATGTGGGTGTTTTTGGAGGCAACCATTTTTTCTATGATGAATTAGGACCCCTTACCTTTTTAAGAGGGGGGGCTCTCATACAAACGAAATACAAATTTCCTCATAACTCTAGAACTAATCAAGCAAATGGAACCAAATTTATCATGTGGGTATTTTTGTAGGGAAGAATATTTTCTATGGATTTCCCCACTTTAAGAGGGGGGGGGGGGCGCTCCTATACAAATGAAAAACAAACTTCCTCATAACTCGAGAACTAATCAAGCAAATGGAACCAAATTTGACATGTAGGTGGTTTCGGACGCAAGATTTTTTTCTATGGTGAATTGAGACCCCTCTCTTCTTTAGAAAGCGAGTTATGGCCCATCTCCCCTTTAAGAGAGTGGGCTTCCATACAAATGAAATGCAAATTTCCTCTTATCTCGAGAACTAATCAATCAAATGGAACCAAGTTCATACCATGGCCATATATTATGTACTATGACCATATTTTGGGAAGTGGGAATGATGGTATATTGAGGACAGCCCTTCGCTATCGCTTGAATCAACCAGAGAATCGAATATCTGTTTTTACTAGAAGAGCTATACTCTAAAAAGATTTAGTTAGAAGTGGAATTCCAGTTGAAGTTGCCAGGATTGGGCAATGGACAGAACAAATGCATGTCGAGGCTATAAAGCTTTTCGATAGATCCACTGTACTGAGTCCGACCGCGACGACAGCAGCAAGAATGGAGAGGAGCAGGCCGCCGGTGAGTTGCCACCGTCCGACTTGATGGACTCTCCGACAGTAGCTCATCAGCATTAGGAGGGTCTTTGGGAGACAAACAGCGTCATTCGTGATAATTTTATATTGTTAGTTGAATACCGTTTACGCGGTTAATCACAAGACATGCAAATCACTCTAATAAAGGAGGGAAATAAGAAAATAACAATAATAATTATAATTAATTACATCCAAAACAAAAATAATACAATAGAGGTGACAGTAACAACAACGATAGCAATATTAGTAATAATAGTAATAACATAGGAAACTGACACAGGAAACACAGCTACTGACTATAACTTCCTGCCCATTAATAATTGTAATTTGGCAGCATAGGTATAAGAAAAAATTCCGACTCATCATAGAACACTCAAACATATATTCATTCGTACCTATACACCCATGCACACTCATACATGCATACACATGTATACATGTACGTGTGTGTATATTTTTCAGTGCTGTGCTGTCCATAATCGCATAACAACCACAAATTCTATGGCAATCTCATAGAAAATGTCTCGATTACGCAAATAAAGACATCACATCATTTTTGAACACTCGTTCGTTCTAACTAGCGATAAATTTTAATTTTCATGAGTAAGTAAAAATCTCATGAATGGTGGGTAGGATTTGGTTTCAGTTTTCTAGAGAAATTTCTGTGCATACCAGCATTTCATCTAGGGAACTGAGTAAGCCCTCCCGGTGCTTCGGCCTGAACGGACTTGATTTAAAATCAGATCCGTTCAATTTCGCTCCATTCCGCATTACGAGGCACATGCTACACGTAAAGGTAAATTATGCAATACTACATACTACACATATATCCAACTTAAACTATATTACATTCTACATGCGGAACTAAGAATAGGTCGGTTAGCCGAAGTACGCGTCAAACCACCTACCCGTGGGAGGGAAGACTGTCTTGCTTTTTCTGCATTAATTAATAAGATGTAGCTGTTTTTAGGCTAAAAACCCTCTGATGAAAAATGTGTATTTTTTCAAGAGAAATAAAATCTATACCTATAAAGAAGGATTTCTGTCTGTCTGTCTGTCTGTCTGTCTGTCTGTCTGTCTGTCTGTCTGTCTGTCTGTCTGTCTGTCTGTCTGTCTGTATTTTGTTCCTTATAGAATCGAAAACTACTGAACCAATCGGCGTGAAAATTTGCATGTAGAGGTTTTTGGGGCCAGGGAAGGTTTTAGTGATGGTTAGAGACCCCTCCCCCCACTAAGAGGGGGGGCTCCCATACAAATGAAACACAAATTTCTGCATAACTCGAGAACTAATCAAGCAAATAGAACCAAATTTGGCATGTGGGTGTTTTCGGTGACAAGAATTTATTCTAGGGTAATTTGAGACCCCTCCCCTCTTTATAAGGGGAATTATAACTCCTCTCCCCTTTAAGAGGGGGGGGCTTCCATACAAATTTCCTCATAACTCGAGAACTAATCAAGCAAATGGAACCAAATTTGGCATGTGTGTGTTTTTGGAGACCAAAATTTTTTCTATGATGAATTGGGACCCCTCCCCACTTTAGGAGGGGGGGCTCCTATACAAGCGAAATACAAATTTCCTCATAACTCGAGAACTAATCAAGCAAATGGAACCAAATTTGGCATGTGAAAGTTTTCGAGGGCAAGAAAATTTTCTATGCTGAATTAGGACCCCTCCTCACTTTAAGAGGGGGGGGCTCCTGTACAAATGAAATACCAATTTCCTCATAACTCGAGAACTAATCAAGCAAATGGAACCAAATTTGGCATGTGTGTGTTTTTGGAGACAAAATTTTTTTCTATGATGAATTGGGACCCCTCCCCACTTTAAGTGGGGGGGGGGCTCCTATACAAACGAAATACAAATTTCCTTATAACTCGAGAGCTAATCCAGCAAATGGAACCAAATTTGGCATGTAGGTGTTTTTGGAGGCAAGAATTTTTTCTATGATGAATAAGAACCTCTCCCCACTTTAGGAGGGGGGGCTCCTATACAAATGAAATACAAATTTCCTCATAACTCGAGAACTAATCAAGCAAGTTGTCGGTGACAAGAATTTATTCTATGGTAAATTGAGACCCCTCCCTCTTTATAAGGGGAATTGTAACTCCTCTCCCCTTTAAGAGGGGGGGCTTCCATACAAATTTCCTCATAACTCGAGAACTAATCAAGCAAATGGAACCAAATTTGGCATGTGAAGGTTTTCGAGGGCAGGAAAATTTTCTACGGTAAATTAGGACCCCTCCCCACTCTAAGAGGGGGGGCTCCTGTACAAATGAAATACAAATTTCCTCCTAACTCGAGAACTAATCAAGCAAATAGAACAACATTTGGCATGTGGGTGTTTTTTTTGGTGACAAGAATTTATGCTATGGTGAATTGAGACCCCTCCCCTCTTTATAAGAGGAATTATAACTCCTCTCCCCTTTAAGAGGGGGGGCTTCCATACAAATTTCCTCATAACTCGAGAACTAATCAAGCAAATGCAACCAAATTTGGCATGTGAAGGTTTTCGAGAGCAAGAAAATTTTCTATGGTGAGTTAGGACCCCTCCCCACTTTAAGAGGAGGGGCTCCTGTACAAATGAAATACAAATTTCCTCATAACTCGAGAACTAATCAAGCGAATTGAACCAAATTTGGCATATGTGTGTTTTTGGAGACAATTTTTTTTTTCAATGATGAATTGGGACCCCTCCCCACTTTAGGAGGGGGGTCCTATACAAATGAAATACAAATTTCCTCATAACTCGAGAACTAATCCAGCAAATGGAACCAAATTTGGCGTGTAGGTGGTTTTGGAGGCAAGAATTTTTTCTGTGATGAATTAGGACCTCTTCCCACATTAGGAGGGGGGGCTCCAATACAAATGAAATGCAAATTTCCCCATAACTCGAGAACTAATCAAGCAAATAGAACCAAATTCGGCATGTGGAGGTTTTTGGAGGCAAAAATATTTTCTACGGTGAATTAGGATCCTTCCACACTTCAACAGGGGGGGCTTCTACACAAATGAAATACAAATTTCCTCATAATTCGAGAACTAACCAAGCAAATGGAACCAAATTTGGCATGTGAGAGTTTTAGATGGCAGAATTTTTTTTCTGTGGTGTATTACGACCCCTTTCCCTTTTAAGAGGGTGGGCTCCCATACAAATGAAATACAAATTTCCTTATAATTTGAGTACTAATCAAGCAAATGGAACCAAATTTAGCATGTAGGAGATTTTTGAGTCTTGAATTTATTTTATGATAGTTAGAGACCTCTCACCCCTGTGGTAGGGGGATATGGACTCTCATACAAATAAAACAATGACAAAATGACAAACAGAAATTTTTGCGAAACTCAAAAACTAATCCAACTCGAGAAATTCGAGACTCTTCCATAAAACATTAATCAATAACAAGACCACAAAAACTATCTATAGTAACACTAGATCATTCAGGACGAGCCGGTCGCGAGTGTTGCCAGTGACCCGCCGTCGGAAGCGCCGCCCACTGGGGGGCTTGCAAAACTCGAGATAGTGACAAAGATCATCCGAGATTCATGATTTATGTACAACACAGGTTAATTTGTGGCAATACGAAGTTTGTCGGGTCAGCTAGTAATAAAATATAGCGCATCTTCCTGCACTATTAGGATGACCATGAATTCACTTAAAAGCACTTAAAAATCAATTATACTCAATAACTTTGCACACGATTATTTTATTGCTTTCAAATGTTCTACAAAGTTATTCAGTATGTTGAAATACATATTTTCTGTGAAGACTGTTTGACGCTAGGACGCATATTTATTAAGTTGTAAAATGAATGAAAAAAAATTTGCACTATTCCCAGGTATTCCCAGTCATGGTATTCCCAGGTATTCTCTGAAATACACATTTGGACAGAAAGCTTTAATAATTCCCCTACAAATCGGTATGCAATCTAATTGCAGATACTTGCAGATGGCTAAGATATTCAGATTTTTCATCAGACGGTTTTTAACCTAAAATCAGTTATATCTTATTAATTAATGCATATAAAGCAAAACGGCCTTCAACAAAAATATTCCTCTTCAATGTGCAAAATATTTTCTAAAACATCACATTGAGCTGTCTGTTGAAATAAACATGTTATAAGAAAAAATGAGTTTTGAGAGGTCGTTTATAAACAAAGGTCTATTGCTGAAAATGGGTAAAAGGTAGAAGTTTCATATCTTCGGAAAAATTACTTGAAATTGGTTTATCTTTAATATTTTGAAACCAAAACGGTGGAAAAAAGTTTACTCAAAAAGTTATTACTTAAATTGTTGTTTAAGTAACGCTTAAATATTGGACGACCCCTTCAAATTATGCATCAATTTTTCATTCAAAAAGTTGCCGAAGACCACATTGAGCTGAGACATGCCGTTTAACCGCAAATATTTTTGTTTCGAAATTTTAATTTCTGGCCCAGTGCTCAGGTGGCCGGTAATTCCGACGGCAAGCCGCCAGCAACACTCGCGGCCTGCGGTCGTCTCATGGTCTTGTTATTGACTCATGTTTTATGGAAGACTCTAAAATTTCTCGAGTTCGATTAGTTTTTGAGTTACGCAAAAATTTCTGTTTTATTTGTACAGTGGACCCCCGTTCGTTTGAACGATTCCTCATGCAAACTAACGGGGTTCGTTTTTAATTTGAACAACTAGCAACCCTAAATATGCTGAAATTTATATGAACTTACCGCCCTGCTCTTTGTTATTGTTTTGGTGGTTTGATTTAGTCTCGTTTAGTTGGTAGTTGCAAGCAGCGAATATGTTATTCTCCGATCGGATTTCTATCGTTATCGTTGGAAAACAAAATGTGAAACTGATTAAACTAGGATTGAAAACGCTAGATCAGTACAAACAAATCGTGTTTATGTGCATTGTCTGCGAAGGCAAATGATGCCATGTTGAGAATGACATTTGAACCATTTTTAATTTGCACATCGTGCAAACCAGCGGGGTTCAAATTAAAAAGTGTTCAGATTAAAAACGGTCAAACGAACGGGGGTCCACGGTATTAGATTCCTTATCCCCCTACCACTAGGGCCCAAACCTTCATAAAAAAAATCCTGCCTCCAAAACCCCCCACATGCCAAATTTGGTTCCAATTGCTAGATTAGTTCCCTAGTTGTGAGGAAATTTGTATTTCATTTGTATGGGAGCCCCCCCTTTTATAGGGAGAAGGGGTCATAATTCCCCTCATAAAGAGGGGAGGGGTATCAATTCAACATCGAGAAAAGAATTGCCTTCAGAAACACCCACATGCCAAATTCGGTTCCATTTGCTGGAGTAGTTATGAGGAAATTTGTATGGAAGCCCCCCCCCCTTCCTAAAAAGGGAAGGGGTCCAAATTCATCACAGAAAAAATTCTTGCCTCCATAAACTCCCTCATGTCAAATTTGGTTCCATTTGATTGATTAGTTCTCGAGTTAAGGAAATTTATATTCCATTGGATGGGAGCCTCACCCCTCCCCCTCTTGAAGGGGGGAGGGGTCATAATTCACCTAGAAACAATTCTTGCCTCCAAAAACACCCACATGCCAAATTTGGTACCATTTGCTTGATTAGTTGTTTAGTTAGTTATGCAAAAATTTGTGTTTCATTTGTATGGGAGCCCCCTCTCTTAGATGGGGAGGGGTCTGTAATCACCATAAGAACCTCCCCGGTCCCAAAAATCCCTACATGCAAATTTTCACGCCGATCGGTTCAGTAGTTTTCGATTCTATAAGGAACATACAAACAGACAGACAGAAATCCATTTTTATAGGTATAGACTAGCTGACCCGACAAACTTCGTATTGCCACAAATTATCCTGTATTGTACATAAATCATGAATCTCGGATGATCTTTTTCACAATCTCGAGTTTTGCAAGTTTCTGAGGAGTTCAACCTTAGATGATTCATTTTGGCAGTTACGTAACTATGAAAGCATCCCAGGTAACCAATAAGCATCACCAATGCTATTCAAATATAGGCCAATAAGCATTTAAGTCGCCTTAAATGCTACTTAAATGCTATTTTGGCAAATATACAGCTGCTTTACTTCTTCTCGTCCTGAATGATCTAGTGTTACTATAGATAGTTTTTGTGTTATTGATTAATGTTTTAAGGAAGAGTCTCGAATTTCTCGAGTTCGATTAGTTTTTGAGTTTCGCAAAAATTTCTGTTTTATTTGTATGAGAGTCCATATCTCCCTACCACAGGGGTGAGAGGTCTCTAACTGTCATAAAATAAATTCAAGACTCAAAAATTTCCCACATGGCAAATTTGGTTCTATTTGCTTGATTAGTACTCAATTTATAAGGAAATTTGTATTTCATTTGTATGGGAGCCCCCCTCTTAAAAGGGGAAGGGGTCGTAGTCCACCATAGAAAAAATTTCTGCCATCTAAAACTCCCACATGCCAAACTTGGTTCCATTTGCTTGATTAGTTCTCGAGTTATAAGGAAATTTGTTTTTCATTTGTATAGGAGCCCCCCTTCTAAAGTGGGGAGGGGTCCTAATTAACCATAGAAAATATTCTTGCCTACTAAAACACCTACATACCAAATTTGGTTCCATTTGCTTGATTAGTTCTCGAGTTATGAGGAAATTGGTTTTTCATTTGTATAGGAGCCCCCCCCTCCTAAAGTGGGGAGGGGTCCTAATTCACCATAGAAAATATTCTTGCCTACAAAAACACCTACATGCCAAATTTGGTTCCATTTGCTTGATTAGTTCTCGAGTTATGAAGAAATTTGTTTTTCATTTGTATAGAAGCCCCCCCTCCTAAAGTGGGGAGGGGTCCTAATTCACCATAGAATATATTCTTGCCTATAAAACCACCCACATGCTAAATTTGGTTCCATTTGCTTGATTAGTTCTCGAGTTATGAGGAAATTTGTATTTCGTTTGTACAGGAGCCCGCCCCTCTTAAAGTGGGGAGGGGTCCTAATTCACCATTGAAAATTTTCTTGCCCTCGAAAACCTTCACATGCCAAACTTGGTTCCATTTGCTTGATTAGTTCTCGAGTTATGATTTGTATGGAAGCCCCCCTCGTAAAGGGGAGTGGAGTCATAATTCGCCTTCTAAAGAGGGCAGGGGTCTCAATTTACCATAGAATAAATTCTTGTCACCAAAAACACCCATATACCAAATTTTGTTCTATTTGCTTGATTACTTCTCAAGCTATGCAGAAATTTGTGTTTCATTTGTATGGGAGCCCCCTCTCTTAGTGGGGGGAGGGGTCTCTAACCATCACTAAAAGCTTTCCTGGCCCCAAAAAGCTCTACATGCAAATTTTCACGCCGATGGGTTCAGAAGTTTTTGATTCTATAAGGAACATCCCTACAGAAATCTATTTTTATATATAAGAAGATTAGCTTACTTGTCCAGACTTGCGATGATTGTTCCACCAATGGTCCTCATTTCATTAAAGCAATATGTCATGTACGATGCGCGAAAAATGTGTTGGTCGGCGAACGAACGCGTTCAGCATTTACCAGTGACGTAGCCTAAAACAATAGAAATATAAAAGAAATATATCAACTATTTT